>NC_060247.1:30344628-31551958 GCF_921293095.1 Ischnura elegans
TAACAGCATTTATATTGATATAACATTTATAGCAAATCTTTTGAATGTTTCACTTAGAATTAAAATTTTGATGGTTAATTACACCGAAGAGACGGGCTAAATTGGCTCTTAGAAAAGCACTAGATAAAAGCAATGTTTCATAGCATCTGTAAGTCTACACAAGCTGGTGATCGCTCTACTGCACATATCAATGAATTTGAAACCTCTCGCAACGCATCAGATGTTACATTTGAATGCGTGCTTTTTTATGGGAGTGAGGCATCGACATTGACAGCATCAGAGAATTCAATAGTGGAAGCATTCAAAATCTGGTGCTTCCGAGGTATAATGAAGATAAAATGGATCGACCGAGTATTGACTACGTAGTAAGAAGAGAGAAGAAAAAGAGAAGTTCTAAAAAAAAACCTTAAAAGATCTGGACAACTTGGTAGGACTCACCACAATGCATGATGGCCTGATGAAGACGGACAAGTGGACAGGAAGAAAGTTAAAAGACGGCCCCGAATGAGTTACAGAGAACAAGTTCCTTAGGATGTGAAAGAGAAGACTGGTCGAATTTTCTCTATTTTTCCAAGGCATTGTGTTTTTTAAAGGCTAAATCAATCATTCTGAATATTTCCGGGGCCTTTGGCCATATTTTCCTGAATATCGAATATAAACATTTCATCTCAGTAATTTCTCCGAGGTTAAACTCATAAAAATGCTGGATTTCATTCTAAAAATTTCAGGTCAAAGGTATGACATTCAAACAAGTAAGATGTAAGGAGAAAAGGCAAAACACGACTAATTGAGGAGTGGAACGCCCTCTTCAAAGGCCCTCTTATCATTTCCCCTCTACCGGTCGTATTTTTTTTCTATTTTCGTGACAAATTACTCGTTTTCAACTTGCAAATTCTCCTTGAAATTTTCAGGCTAAATACCTTATACCTTTTCCTCCATTTTCATGCATACAGAATATAAAAATATTACGTAATACAAGAAAATGCGAAATATTAAAATTCGAGCTACAAGCAAATGCTGAAATACCCTCGTCAGACTTGAAAGCGTATTTTCAGCAGAAAATTTCCGTTTGCCTCATTTTTCTACAGAAATACAACTGAAAATATTCATCCCCTTAACAAATTGTTAAATCTTGCAGAATGTGTAGAATTCGATGCAAACGGCGGGCATCACTTAGAGACACACACAGAACAGGAAAAGATTTCAAAAAATATATATATGATACATGATACCTACACTAGGGCTGAAGAGGATATGTATACGTACTTCATGTGCTCAGATGATTTCATGATACTAAATTGTGCGAAAAATACACAGATAAAATTTAATCATTCGCCTTGTCGGGGATTCGAACGCGGATCCACCGATGCCTGGTCGAGTGCTTTAGCTAGCTAACCTACCGAGAAAGCCTCTATGGAAATTTGAGGACTATTTAAAGGTGATGACGCCTTTATAGCTGAACTGGCTAAAGCACTCGACCGGAAATCGTGGGAACCGGGTTCGAATCCCGATCAAGTCGAATTATTGTTTTCTCTGTGGATTTTTGGCAAAATTTGTGCATTGTGGGTGACTCCGTAAATTTATCACTGTGACTGATCCCGGCATACTTAAATTAGTCAAGATGCTAAGTTTTGAATGAGTTCTACTTCACGAAAAAAAGGCCAATGGTGTGAAAAAGGGTACTGCATAAAAGAGGCCCAATTCTATACTCTATAAGGCTGCTTTCTGTTGCCACTTCGTTCGCATTTAAATCGGGTTTCAAAAATGTCCGCGACGCGGAGATGAGTGCAATGCGATCCACTTTTATCCAATATTTTTCAGTATACTGCTTGTCATTACGAAGAATAGATTTGCAAAATAATGAATTTGATAGACCACATCATCATGCGTATACATTTCGGCTAATGCCCCTAACTATACTTTATTTCTCCGTGAAAATCGGATCAATTTGTCCGTCAGCGACACGAGTGGCGACTTTGTAAACCTATTTAAATGAGCGGTGGTGGCAACACATTTAGAGGCCAATTTGAAGATCCCCTATCGTAATATTCGCGACTCCACCAAGGTTGGCTAAAGGTACGGGGTGTGCGCCTGAAGCAACTCGGCCACGCAGCTTCTCACTGGGCTCGCAGGCATGGATAGACTAGGGCAGAGCTCACTCCGAACTAAGCCACAAACACGCGAATTTCATAAATTCAAAGTAGTTCCTTTCCTGAGTTACCTCGAACTTCGTCGATTTTTATTGGGGTCGTCCAAAGGTCTAATCCGTGATTCAAACCCGGGATTCCTCGATCAGCAATCAAATGGCCTCGTTAATGACCGGTTGCAGGGGCAGATTCAGGATTATTATATGGGGGGCACAAGGGTCTGATAGGTCTCCTCATATTTGAGATTAAAAAGAAAATACAACTATTACTACATAAAATATTGGGTGAGGAAAACTTTTACAGGCCAAATTGAGGATCCACTTTTGTTATATTCGTGGGTGTGGGAGTGAAGCGTCCCCTCAAGAGAACGCATCTCATTTCATAAAATTCGAAATGACCCCTCTTCGTCCCGAGTGTAGACTCTAAAAACATCCCCCGCCTCATCACGACCCACCCTCGAGATCACACAAAAAAAAAGAACGATGCGAGCGGCGTCGTAGCCTCGTGACCAATGAAACGGAGAGGACGTGATGGCGCGGAGAGCATGCGGCGAAGGGTGCATCCTCTTTCTCTCTCTCTCTCCCTCTCTCTCCATCGGGACTACGCGGCGCCCTTCTGGGCCAAGTCGGGAGGGCGGCGGAGGCGCCAGAGACGCCGGCGCCAGCCGACGACGCATCCAGGCGCCTCCGCGTCGCTCGCATAAGCCCAGCGCCGAGGCCGACACGGGACGCCAGCCGCGTGCTCGTGTGGACCGTTGAACATCAAGAGCATCCACGAATGGAAATTTATGATCCACACTGATCAGGTCTCATCCGAGCCCCATCTTTTCTAATCTACGCCAGAATAAGCCCACCCATGTTGCCTGAAATGATGAATATGAATCCAGATATGATTTTAATAATAATGGGGTAGGTGTAAATTTCACACTTTATTGTTATCAATGACATAAAAGTGAATACACAAGGGCCTCTTTCCTTCCGCAGCAAGAGCAATCGATGGGGTAAATTGGACTTTAAAAAATCTTGGCAAATAAAAATTATCCATACCGGCATTGGAATAAAATTAAAATAGTCGATAGCCATCAGCTACATTCAAAATTCGGTAAACTTAAGGAAAATACGTTGCAAAAAAAAATCACCTTCTTAGATATAAATACTTCAGTCGCAAATGAAAAATATATCGATAAATATATATGCCAATATAAAAATATCAATCCTAATCAGGTTCACCATTTCAGAATTAAAAGCAGCTTATTACCATATCTAGAAATCATATCAGACTAAACCAAACATGTCCATTTCATTTTAAGTCGTTAAATTCGCCATAGCTAGGACCTTTTTCGACGAGCATCGTAGGGATGCTGGGTAAGGTGATAGTCGCAAAAACAAACGCAATGAAGGGGTCGAAAACAATGGCGTTACAAAGCCGAAATTCCAGTATGAAAAACAAAAAAATTAGTCTTCAATTTCGTCAGTGTTGCACCAGCTTGAAATTATCTAAAACCACTTCTGATACATTGTAGCTAGATAGAGACTAATACTAAAATATTTCCTTAAGCAACTTTAAGCAACCTTAGCCAGGAAAAAACAATACTTTTTCAATACGATTGATGCATACATTCTTCAGCTGAGGAGGAATTGGGTTTCCTGATATAAAACCACACCATTAATGAAGCCGTAGCCTAAAAAAAAGCCTTTCGTAAAAAAACCGTAGCCTTTTTCCGTAAAAATGTTTTGAACATAATCCTCCTTTGACCCAAGGAATCATTGGTGACAATTTACAACCTGAATTATATTTTTGTACGCGCACATAATAGTTCTGCGTAAATTGAAAGATTTACCACAAATTTCCCATAATCGCACGGGAATTGTGATTGGAATTTGCCCCACCACTACGGTCGCTTTATCGCTCAATTCCACGAAGTTATGGGCAAAAGCAATCGCGACGACTTGAACGATCAACAATTCGATTCAGACCAGAGCTTTATGCTTATACTTGATGCGTGAATGAGATTCAAAGTTTTTATCGCGGAAAAGGATTGTGGCATTGGATTTGATGCGTGAACGCTAACGGCAACGCATTCTCAGAACTGCAGCTGACCATTTCGCTTCTAATGAGTACTTTCACGTCCTGTCTAATTGACCCGTCTACCCGATGCATTTTTTCAAATCTCTTTTCCTCTAATCCACCAGCAAAAATTAACTACGCGTGAAAAAAGTACTTGCATCATTACTATACCTATGTCATCAATATGCCTGACCATGCGTAATTTTTATTTTTTTTAATTACTAGAGTCTCATGAGTTGTCAAATATTCCAAAAAAATACATCATTTCATTCATTAATTTATTTATATTAATTCCAATGCCGGCATCGTTGGCGGGGTGAGAAGTTCTCACCTGCCAAATTGAAGATCGCCGGTTTGAGTTCCAGCAAACTTATATATACAAGGTATGCGTGCTGCTCTTTTCCCTTGTTTTTAGTTATTATCCTTGATATACAAGGTAAACGAAGGCTGTATTCTACAGAATGGAAACAGATAAAATAAAAACAAGAGTTAAAAATGACGTAACCAAATTCATTCAACTTTGAGAATGAGCATTTAAAAGCTGTGCTCTCTCAAAGCAAAGTTCTAACAAAGACGAAACGGTTTTCAGCCACGGAGTTCTCTTCGATACCATTTGCTCTGAAGGGAGAATGACTATGCTGGTGAAGGTGCGACGTCAAATACCCAGCTACTGAGATCATGGAAACTATGTCATTTATGCTAGCATCAGAGTATGACGAGAACCTCATGAATATATGAGACGAGGCCGATGCGTACGATTGCCATAATTTCGAAAAAGGTTATGTCAAATTCCATGTGAAACGCAACTCGTTAGCAAAAACGAGAAATAAACACAATAAGCCCCAATCGAGGAACAAAAGGGATCAACAGAAGCAAAGTAAGCTTGAAACCGAATAAAATACCTAACATACAAAGGCAAAGCTTTTATTATAATCTGTGACAGCAGATGTTTACGATCACCTGACTGACAAAAACAAAATACGTGTGAGCAACCCCGAAATCCATTGAAAACCGCGATCCACGAATAGAATATTAAAGTTTCCATGGTAACCTTAAAAAATATAAGTATAAATAAAAACAATATGTATATATATATTATAATTAAGTCCTTACGAATAAGGACTTAATTATAAAAACTTTTAAACAATAGCTGTGAAAAAGTGAAAAAAAACACAAATTTCAAGAATCACTCTTAAGTTAAACATTGGTCAAGGCAGCTGGTTACGGTCACGTGTCAGAGAAAACATGCCATAGGTCCTCACAATACGCGATCATGCATCGCAATCAACACGCGTTAACTGACCGAGGTCACATTATAACCTGAAGTCAAACCTTAAGCTTGAAAGGTAAACGATAATCTAAGGGCGTAGATCCTAGAAAAACAAACATCTGCTCGCAATGATTTGACCCGTAAGGCGAACGAAGTAGAGCACGTACCCACACAGACTAATCGGCGATATGGGTTTACGAAATAAAATGGGAATCAGGCATGAATGGTTTGCGGGGAGGTCACTCACGGTATCTCACTAGCCGGGCGGGTAACAAGCCGACTCTGCCCGCGACGGCGCGGCCTCCACCGGGGGAAGATCGGTCGAGCTGCCGGCGAGACAGAATCCCGAAACACCTAGTGCCCTTCCCGAGTTCAAGAGGTCAACCACGCAGACAAATCCTCGGTGGGGCGTGCAGGAACAAGACCCGCTTACACCGGCGCCCTCGTCCTCCTCGCTATCCCGTTCAGACGCGAGTGTCAATGGTATATGGCAGGAGCAAGAGCGGCGGTGACGTACGGGAAACTACCCCGGATGCGCAAACCAGGGGCGGACGAACCGAACTGGGGTTCGCAGCAACGAGCGACCTCTACGGAGAAAAGCAGGGGAGGCAAGTATGCCTGGTCGAGGGGAGGAGGTGGGGTGGGGAGACAGAGGGGGTGGGGTGAAAAGAGGGGTCGGAGGGGAACACGGCAAGGATCGGTATAAGCGGAAGGTGTTTTGGGGGAGGGGATGGAAAATTCGGAAGAGGAGGGAGGCATTCAGGGCCTGCGCGTTGCACTGCGGGGATACCCCTAGGGAAAGGGGGAGACAACCGCTTTATCGCCGCGCCTTGGACGCACTGGGTTTCGACGGAGCGGAACTACTCGGGAGGGGGTTGGGTCATATGCGGGACTCTGCGTGGTAGTGGTGGTGGTGGTGGTGTAAGGCATGAGGAGCACGATTGAGGAAAGGACGAGCAGCGGTAAACAAACACGCGGAGGCCTCTCTGCGTATCTTTTCAGTCGCCCGACGGAAAAACCCTTCTTTTGTTTTTTTTCGCGAGACGAGCGATCGCTCTCACTCGGCGTCTTTTAATTTCTCCGCCGGGAGAGGCATTAGTTGCCCACTTGAGTTATATTGTTTCTAGTTCATCTCAGAAATGTCTTTATTCCCGCAGTTGGGTATTTGGAGGAGATGACAAACAGCTCGAGCAATATTCGCCATGGGGAAGGTTAGGGTAGGAAGGGTGGAGGAAACCCGGCGTCGGTGTTAGCCTAACCTCAACGAAAGGCGCCAAGGGGCCATGGCTCAACGTCCCATCCGATGGACAAAGCGATGCACTTTAAGTGCCCCTCCAATAATAATAAGCGAGCATCCATTAATTATGTCAGGCGTTTAGGGGGGGAGGTCTCACCGATTCTCACCCAATCTCACGAGGGAGAGAGTGGGGGTCCTGAAAAATATCACGTAATTATTTTTCCGCAAGAAACAGAGTAACATTGCGAGAAAACTGGGTTGAATTGAGCAAAATGTGTACATCTACTAGCATATATGACTAAATAATACTCAATAATAGTTACCCTAATTATACGAACGCCACAAAGAGGCACAGTAGCTCTTCAATTCTAATTCTATACCAGAATCTTGCATAAAAATTAATTAACAAATAGTTCTTATAATAAATTCAACACAATGAAGCATAGATTAATGTATTTATACTGAAAAGTCGCATTTTGAACAATCTCACGTGAGATTAGAGGTTGAGGATCGAGCCAAATCTTACGATATCTCACTTAGAGGGGCGGGGGGGGGTCCAAAAATCGCTAAAATTACCGCACGTAGTTAATGGACGACCCCTGAGCACTCAGCACAGATCGGGAAGTATCTGAAAAAATCAGCCACTGAATCGGAATATCAATATTGGCCGACAGGGTGAGACACTAGCAAAAGCCATGATGTCCAACCTAACCTAGTAATGTACTCGTTCACCAACTCCTTCTGCAGATTTTAGTTTAATTGTAATAATTTTACCATGTTAGCATTTCCCTCTCTTTTCATGGTCTGCTCTCTAACATTTTTATCTCTGAGCACTCTGATTATTCCACAAACTTATCGATTGGGCGGGCTACATTTACAAATTTTTGCTCATTATCAATTCATATGAATGTGAGAATATGTCGTTTCTCGAAAATATGTTTTTCTATTCATCTCATCAGTCGGATTCATGAATTTCGTGACACTATCTGAATTCCCACGTCAGGGGAAGGTAGCAAGGACCGACGAAAACTAAATTTTTAGTAAGCTCTTTAGTGAGAGCTTTTTTCTCAACTTAGGCCCTGATATTTGTTTCTCGCGTGCCTTTAGCGAGGTTAGCATCTCAAGGGATTAAATAAATAAATAGGTCGATAATAAATAATAATTAGTTAAATTATCGAGGAAATAGATGCTCTTTATGGGCGTTATTTTATTATCTACTCAAATTTACTGAAACATTACTAGGTAAGGCATCAGTAGATTAGTGGACCTCAGGTAAGCATAGTCGTAGTAGGGGTGATTCGGGGCTGGCAAGATATGCTTTCATTAATATTGTACCTCCCAGAAACGTTGTCTCTTGTTGAATATTATCACTTAGCGTGCTGACCTTATCACTGTAGATCTGTGCCCCAGTGCTGGTCTTTATTAATTTATTATTATTTTGTTCTATTTCTTAGCAACCGACCTATAATACGAGGAAGAGGTGTTTAGTATCATTTAAAAAAATGAATTTCGCTTTTGTTTTTTTTTCATTTTAAATCTTGAGATTAGAACCGATTTGTTAACAAAAATACCAAACTACGATTTTCCTAAAGACGGATGGCGTAATATTACGACCGTAGCAAAAATCGAAGGATTTCACGTGGCGTAATATTACACCCATGGCACGCAAAGGGCTAAATATTTTTTTACTGTCTATATGCCCCGAAAATAAAATCAATATGGCCTTTTACGACGGGGAATGTTCGATAATTAACAATGAACGATCACAAACACCCATGTGCTAGATAGTGGCTACTTAGCCAGACGGGACTCAAACCCGCGACCTTGGATTTGGCAGGCGAGAACTTTACCCCAACGCCATCGAGGCCGACGAAGAAATGAATATTGACCCAGAAATATTCCAACATCATTTGAAAGCCACCAGAGTGGCCTAATTAAAATATGAATTCTCGAGAGGCCTCCCGGAATTCTTTTACCTTGGTCCCGGACTCTTTCGCTCGAGTCGAATTACTCCTATGCAATACCCACTTGACGGGGCGGACCATTCTCCGCGTTCTTACTCCCGATTTCCTACCGACCACTTCTCCTTCTCAACCCTGATTCCTTAACTCTCCTCTCGCCGCGTCTACTTTCGAAATCATTGCCAACTGAAGACGTGGAGTTATTAGAGGTTTGCTTTGGCTTCAAGTGGTGGCTCGTCGAAGGTGCACATTTACTTCTTTGGCCCACTGACCTTCGCATTTAATTTAAAACGAATCGTGGGTGAAATCTAGGTTGAAATGTGATAGGAAACTTTTTTTTCTGGAAATTCTGATTAACGAGAAATTCCTATGATACGCGAGGCAGTGATCTCAATCATTTATCAAAGCAGGTATAAGCATCCTTGACCTTCTGAACTACCATGAATATTAATTACGAAGCATGAGCCACGGCTCCAATATACATATTCCTTTACATTAATAAGGCTAATCATGTGTTTTGAGTCCTTAAAGCCTCTAGAGCATAAGACTATATATATGGACCTATTAGGAGCGTAAACCCGGATATCCACGGGTATTGAGCCAAAATGACCTACAATCCCGCCCCATGAAGAGCAGGTATCAAAAACTCGCTAATTTTATGCCAACAAGTGATCCAGTTCAGTGTCCTAGAACATAGGTTACCAAACCGTGGACATGAAATTAAGTCACGTATGTAACATCACCATCGAATCAACTGTCAGCTATTTTCGGCGCCCTCTATATCACTCAATGATACACCCTGAAGGTTGGTTCCGAAGCGTGAGGGTAGAGTTCACTTCGAGCTAGTTCACTTCAGAGGCGTGCGAAAATGCACTGAGAAAAAATCATTCGCCTTGATCAGGATAAGCTGCCGAGGCGTTATTCCTCTCTGTGGATATTTGTAGACACAACCGGACTGGGGAATTTTTTCTCTGAGGATTTTTCGCACAATTTGTGCATTGCGGTTTACTCCCGTAAAAGTTATCACCGTGGCTAGTCCCAGTATACTTAATATTGGTCAGAGACGAGTGAAGTTTACACATTCAAGGTATTGAGACCGGTTCTTATCCTGAAGAGTTCCAATCTGAGGATTTTCGTGTGGGTAATCCGAAAGCTTCGTCTGGAATCCGAACCCGTGACCGTCCAATACAAATGTAATGAAGTACATAAAACAATTATCCAGAACACAAAAAAATGTTTAAAAATAATCACATTTCCCCTCTTGCTCAACGCACATAGTTTTCAAATTCTCAGTACTGACTGGGACAATATAATTTCACGAAAATGTGAAATTTAAAGATTCGCCCAAAAAAAACATAAAAAATGGACTGTATTCTAAATAGGAATAGGAGAGTGAGAGAGAACGCCCCGATGTCCACCTACCCTTCGCTGCATGCCTTCTCTCCTCACCCCCGATGATTCGGCTCGCGGTCCTCGTCACTCCACGTAATGCACCGTACTGCTTTGCCCACACGACTATACTAACTTGTAAGTCAGTTTAACTCCCTCTCTCCTCTCAACCCTGGGAGCTATTATGTCATCCAAGGGAGCAATCATATGGTAGGCCGACACCTAGCAGCCTCTCTCTCATTTATTACCAAACAAGTACTGGGCGACTTATTCATTCATTTTGCGGATCACCACCGGTTGGGAACCGCTATCTTATGACTCAGCATCAGTCACACCTATCACAGTTTAGAAGGTGTGGGAACACCAGCACTATGATTAAATTGAACTACGTACGGATGAACCTGTTATTTCTTCACTTCTTCCGTTACCCTGTAATGCAAACTATCCTATCGCTCATCTCTACACTCATGGCCACAAATCACGACTCTATGACTCACATGAACTGAAAGATATACTTAGGAGGAGATTACTCGTATGCTTCGTTTTATTCGAAGTTTTGCATAATTTGACTTTGTAATAAATTACTTTTCCTTCAAGAAGAATATTACATCTCCATTCAATAATCTCATTCCTTATTTTCTTTTACTTTTATAGAGAATTTCGCCTGATTTACCTTTCTTCTTGTTATAAATATCCATTGCTTCGCCACTACAGAAAATATTTACATAATATTTAGCCTAACACTAAATATAAGAATTATCCCACTTTTACAGAATTTTTCCTCATTTTGACAAAGTGGAACAAGATAAAATTAGTAAAGAATAGATTTAGAGATTCAAAGGCCTTATCATATTTCTAAGTTTTTTCTTACTGCTGCCATCAGCCATTTTCCATATCGAAGGACACGTAAGTGTTATTTTACAGGTTTTTTCGGCTTTTAAAATTTTATAATGCATCATTTATCACACAAAATACATTTATTCGCTCATTTTCAGATGATAGTGATATTCAGCCAACATAACACTTTGGAAAAAAAGTCATCTTTGTGCACCAAAAAGAGGCATTTTTGCCTATCTGACCATTTTCACTCTGTCATAAAAGTTCAAGCAGAAATCCAAGCTTAAGAGATTATAGCCGCGTCTTTCAGTCAAAACATATTCCTATGAGCCCACCGCATTTTTTAATTTTACTACGAGTCTACCCCTATGAAAAAATTGTACAAACCTGTTTCAAAATTTTATACAATTTATACAATTGCCATGGCAATTTTATAAAATTTTGAAACAGGTTTATACAATTTTTTCATAGGGGTATATTACGTTGACATGAAGGGTTAAAGTGAATAAAACTACTTAATTTAAATTAATTAATAAAATAAATTAATTAAAGTGAATAAAACAAATTAATAAAACAAATAATGGCAATAATTGTTACGACTGATATTACTACACGAGTCCACGGAGTAAGGAGTGTGTTCACAAATTAATCTCACTGACGAGGACCCAAATGAATGATGACGTTTTTTACGGATACGGTTATGAAAATCACAAAAAAACAGTCACCTCAGTTCGTGTCCGGTCTCAATTTTTTTCTCCTCTTTCTTGTAAACCGATGTTCACGAATATAAATCGATATCGGAGGGGTCCATCATAATCGTCTAAAGGTAAAAAAAAAATTCATGTCAGATAAAAGAAAATCACGACGGATGAAAAGGCTGCCGTATTCCTCTCACGTGCGGTTGCACAATGAAAACAAGTGGATTCCACAGAATATTCATAACCCATTCAATGCAGTACGCTTTCATCACACAGCACTTGACGGACAACGTTTAACGAGCTACCGTTCGATACTTGCCCAGGGCAACAACCCATCTTGACGGGTCTTTGACCGTTTTCTCATTGACCCCTAAATAATCAGTTAAGTATATCTCATGCAATTGGCAAGATCATGTAACGCTGCAATAAATTTGAAGCGTATAAAACGATATCAGCTGATACATAATCTGCACGCATTGAAATTACGAAGATAAAAGAGAGGTATCATATTTTCCTCGGAGTTTTGAAAACCAGAATAAGTTATGGAGCATAAAGTACTACAATTGCTGATGCGCTTTACAACGGTTACTATATTTGTAAACTTGATTTTCAGTAGCATCCTAATTTCATAACTCCGAAACGCCTAGGACTCATCTTACCATAAATAATACAGCTACGCAGAAATAGTGATGAAGTAAATCCTTAATGAGTATTTTAGAGCTAGGTAGCTGATTGATGTAG
Organism: Ischnura elegans; assembly: GCF_921293095.1. NCBI lineage: Eukaryota > Metazoa > Arthropoda > Insecta > Odonata > Coenagrionidae > Ischnura > Ischnura elegans. The sequence continues at coordinate 30,356,976 of NC_060247.1, forward strand.
CTAATCGAATGTATCCCAAGAAAATGAGTCAAAAATCGCCACAAGTATTCACTTTGACAAAATAACAAGATTTCTTTCAAGAGATCGTCCTTTCCCATCATTTATAATGTCTTGTCTTGTACTTCATAGTCATTCCATACTTGACGAGGCCAAACCTTGCTCATTCTTAGTACCGGTAGAGTGCTATTAGCATTAGAGATATGTAGGATAATTCAAGAGATAATTGGACAATAAGATTATGTTCTTCACTCTTTACGGCATTCGACAAAAATTTATGCTTACTCAAATACCCTCAAGATCCCTTTCTCTTAATTAAAGCACATTTATGGACATCTTTGTACTTATACTTAATTAATTACTTACTATACTTAACTTAATTATGCTTAAATTAACTTAACCACCAATATCATAATTCCTTATGCTTATATTCTTTTTCTTAATATTCCATACCGATTTATCCCGTAATTATACTAAGTAAATGACGCATTGAGTACTCAATTAGGCAACTCCTCGATTGGAACATCGAAAAGAGAGAAAATAATTAACCGGAATATGCATAATCACGAAGATATTGTGCCCACAAAATTATTTTTACACGGTTATATTGCGCCTAACTTCGTGGAATTTCTATGTAACCCCCTTTATCATTAACCTTGAAATAAAATACTGTGAAATTGCAAAATTTTAATCCAAAATCTGGAACTCGATAAGAACCACCAATACAAGTTCCCTAGGAAAGCATATTCGCTCATTCCTGCAACATTCGTTAAGAACAGAGATTCTACCTCCCAATTTTATTTTCCGCGTTCCTTCGATCCGTCCGAGCGATTTCATCAGCGGATGGACGTGTAGAGGCGGCCCAATGTTGGGGAAATATTCGCACGGTCGAGTCGAGAGCCTCCATTGAAATCTGGAACGCCGATGAACGACTGGGCAAATGTGTAAGAATTCAATCAAAACTCTCTTGATTCGTCGGGACGGCGATATGCAATCAGATGGAATGACGGACTGGCAGAAGCAATGGGGAATGGAAGGCGGGGATATGGTAGAGATAGCTTTGAGAAATAACTGATTTCGCGCCGTGATCTTTTACGAAAAAAAATACATAATCAAAATGCTGTTATTTCAACATTGGCCATTGTCCATCGAGTAAGACGGGTTTGTATTTTTAGAATATGGTCGAATAATAAAATTTCATGTCAGGCGGTAGCCTCCTTCGGACTGGATGAGAACTAGCAGGTCTTTTGGGATTCTCCAACAAGCATATAATAATATAATATTGTGAAACAGAGAAATTTTATGTTAGAAACCTGGCTTCCGCGGACTGGCTTGGCAAAAGGGGAAATTTCGAGTTCTCTCTCGCGTAATTTCGTCAATAAATACGATATATTTTACTTAAACTTGAAGAATGGAACTGGACATTTTCCGAAAAATGTCATCACTATTGATGAAACAACGCAGAATGAAACTTGAAGGGCTAGCTTTTGCCAGTGCAATTTTATGATCAATTAATGCCGATGTAGTAACCAAAAGCCGAGGCCAACATTAACATTCCTAACTTCAATATTACTACAAGAAAAGAAAAAAGTGCGCTGATGAAATATCTAAAATTAGATTTAATTAAAACACAAGTACCTTTCTCACATAGTGAATATTAAATTTAACGGAAGAAAAATTCCCATCGAAATACACAATGTGGGTAAACTCTTCTCGGGATTCCCACCGGGTTAATTTTTCCATAATGGCCAACGTTTCAAGCTCCGACTCGGGGCTCATCCTCAGGGCTGAATGTTGTTTTATTCGTTTATGGCTGGTAATTCTCATTCCTAAGTCTATTTAAAGTAACTAAATTTATTGTAACAATAAGACAAATAAAACAACATTCAGCCCTGAGGATGAGCCCCGAGTCGGCGCTTGAAACGTTGGCCAATATCGAAAAATTAACCCGGTGGGAATCCCGAGAAGAGTTTACCCATATTAATCGCCGTGAAAGCATCAAATAATATATCATCAAACACACAATAATCACGGAAATAAACGTGGAATAGCCAGGGGCGAACATTTAAACAGTTAACTGCAGAGCATGTTGTAGGTTCGGAAATAGGGTAGTTTCCTATTAATTTTTTAAAACCTAAATCGAAAGATTATTACTCCTGGAGTATGCATTTCACGCTCTTAGATTTTCGAATGAAGATATCTATTTTTTGCGATTAAACGAAAGATTAAACGTAAATTGAAAATTTTCAAGCGCGCGAAAACGCAACGGCTAAGCAGGAATGCTGGGAAAAGTCCGTGTGACGTATTTCTAGTTCCAGCTGTCGCCCTGTGAGGTGACCTTGGGGCGAGGGCATGCGCGCTGCTGCGATGCAGGCTGCAAGCAGGTAGCGCTTGGCTTTTGGTAAGGATTATTATTACCCTATCAAACGAAGGAAACTTTCCGAACTTAGGTAATTTTAATGAGTGATTATTAAGAGATGTTTTCCTGAGCTCTGTGCCTCATGCATGCATTGGTAATCTCGGACGATGTAAAACTCCTATCCACTCGTATAGGAACTAGGTCCCTGTGGCGTCACGTGGATTGGAAACGCATGGGCCTCAATCTGGCCTTTTTCAAATGAGGTTTAAATTGACCATTGCCATTCGTCTAAACTGGGAATTCTAAAACCAAATAATTTGTACATTATGAATACTATAATGTTGGGTAACGAATCATAATCAATGCATTTCGTTTTCTTTGATGAAGGAAACTACCCTTTTAAACAGATAACAAAAATCGGGGGACACAGTGGAATTTTAGATATATATTATTCGTAAACAAACATAACTGTCGCAACCAGCCAATTTTAGAGCAACTTGATCCGGTATTTTGCAGTTTCAATCTCATTTAAGTGTGCAGAAACAGGGAAAATCTTCCTCGCATATATATTTTTTTCACTCTGTGAAAATGACTAAATTCATCGGCAAATTGAATCGGCTCATCGCACAGGATCGGTACACCGTCCTCTCCCATACTCCGCCGCCACGGACGTGCGTTTGACTGACCGATTCGCAGAGTGAAGCTCCCTCTTTCAATTCATCAAAAATTAAAAAACGCTCCGCTCCGGGTTGCGTAGGTACCGCTCGGAATGCAGACGGGACACGCGTCAATACAGCACACATTGGTGCCGTTGGAAACCTCCGATGCATAACTCATGGGCGTGGAGGAATTGGCCGAGCAGAGATCGAAACAAATACACACAAAGGCCTTCCCCCACCGAACGACACGACACGACGGCTCTTCGGCGTGGCGCTGCTGTCGCGAAACTAAATGAAACACGGAGAGCAAAGATTGCATACACGAGTGAAACTTGGCTCGATAAAAAAGAATGAAATTCTAAAAGTGCAGGTTGCTTGTTTACTAGAGTGGAATTACTGGACGAGGCTGTTGAACGACGTGTTCCTGACAGATTTTATCATGCGCGTCAACTTGGGAACATCAATTTCGAGGATTCAGGACCATTCTCGAATTGTCTCCTCCGTTTGATTTTGAACCGACACGTGAAATTAGGGGATTGATATGACCGTCACAATGAAATTGAAGAACTTAGTGCACAACTTAAATTATATAGAGGTCACAGAGCTAGTAGTACTATTCGGTGGTGGATACAGAAAAAAACTCAATTGTTCGCAAAGGTTTGGTAGAACAGCCAGGGACTCACTCTCTGGTCTAACTCTCTGCATTCCTGGGCATTATTAAAAAAAGTTTAGTTCAAAAAAATTAGCTTAATACAAGCACTGCGTGCTGAAAGTAGCATTCACATTTGAGTTCTTTGTTAATTAATTTAAATATTTTGTATTTTATAGCATATGTAAAAATTTCACTTTCTTTGAAATCATTATCAGTTACTTATCATTTAGGATTCATTGTTGTGCATCTTCGTGTTTAGTATAATCATAGAGTAAGTATATTCTTACTCTATGGTATATATACTTACTCTATGGTATAATTTAGTTAAAAACCTTTCTCCTTGTCTGAGGTACTTAATTACTCAATGACCTTGTATTGATACATCTCTTCAATGACGCCTTGCATCCATGAAAGATGAAAATCGACTCATGGGGCCCCTAGGATTAGAATTTAAACCTCAGCTCTTACAGCTATCCATTAATTGTCCATAAGAGTGGGTATAACACATAAATTGGTACCGAAGTACTTCCGAATTCTTCTATGAACTTAACCATTCTAATTTGAATTCAAACCTATTCCAACCTAACTGTCGTTATTTTCTGTGAGCTTTGCATAAATTCAGCTACCTATGGTAAGCGATGACAATCGACTACTTCTAATAAAACCATGCTCTGATTCCCCAGTTTGTAAATTTTATCTGAGTAAATCAGACAGTTTTATTGACTATGACGCAGAATTTGTAACGTAACCACCAAGGGATCATCCATCACTGAACTATTCAACGATACACGGTCCTAAACAATTAATAAGTTTGGAAACATAAAAAATAAGACACTTCTTTAACTAAAAAACTTTTTAAAAATAAGGTGGTATTTTCTTTAGTTGAAGTAGTTGAGTATCAGTAAAGGCTGAAAACTATTTTATTACTCTGGTGCAGTAAGAATATTGGAAATTATTACTAATCACTGTTTGAATACATTCCAAGTAAAAATATATTTCAATGCAAGTACCGACAAATAATTTTCTAAAAGAGATATCGTGCCCTCATTTCAGGAGGTTATCGCTTGAGTTGTGCCAAATGGTCAACATTCCAGAATCCCACCGCGCACGCTGGCAAATAGCCCTATTTAGGATTGTGTGGTCAACGATGGTGACGACTGACCCTTGACTGGAGTCCGTGCTCAATTTTATCGGGTCCCAGATTTTATTTTTTACACTTGTATTACGTCACACTTCTCTCACATGGCTTTCCGTAATCACTGGCGCTACTCGCGCTGAACCTATTCCAACCCGGTTTTTATCATGTTCTTGCAGCTAGGCACAAATGCTGCTTTCGAAGCACGTTGAGAATCGACAACTGCTTATTAGATTGCATGGATTCAGTGCTGAAATAAATTTAACTCATTGAAAGCTGAGCACACATAATATGGCCACCATCAATTGCTGCATTCATTCAAACTACGCACTAAAAACATCAACTACTGCCATTTTTAAAATGTACGCTATTCATGATAAAAAATAACTATAACTAGAGCAGCTTTTTTAGGCAAAAACTTGTGAAGAGACTTACCTAAACGTCGAGGTGACTCTGTAGGATACCCAATCCCATTAGTTTCAATCAAATAGGTTTTTATTACTCCTTAACTATTTAAAAAAATAAATGCTAAATATTGCCATACACTATCTGCTATCTAAAATATAGCTTCTTTCTTTATACCACCACGACACTCATGACACATATTGCACTAATTCGTCGTAACCGATTCTTTTGTAATATTCGGGTTACCAGTTCGACGAAAGCAAATTTATTTTAATGTTTGGTCAAAGGAATGGGCACGAACCAGATAAAAAGTCCTGAGTAATTATCAATTGGCAATATAATATACATGTATGGGCTACTTTATCACAATTTAAATCATTATTGTCATATGAGGAAGATTTTTATTATAATTTAAGGAGCAGCTACGAAACCAACGAGAGTAAAATGTTGAAGGAGAAAAACGCCCGCGTATAAAAAAATAATGGAAAATTACTGTTTTAAGCTACTAATAAGTGATCAGATGTAAAGTAAGATCATTAAAATTGCAGTAATATTGATGTTGATGTTAACAATTTTCTGCCAATGTTTACCGTAAATGTGTTTGGCTGCTTCAATGTTTATAATACATATTTTCTTTGCTCGGTTTCTTTTCGTTTATTTATTTCTTTATCTTGTCACATAAAAGCTAATTATTATGAATGTTCGTATCCGATAAAACAATCTGTATGCTTGTGGGCTGTATCGTTTATTTTCTTTTGTTATAATGAGGGTAAACTATACACAATATGCAATCATCAATTGAAATTATAGTATATTTTTTAAACGCCCTACTGCCTAACTTGAAATGTTTCATTTTATAACCACAAATCTGTCCCAAAAGACTTGTCCTAGACCAAATAATTTATTTTTCTGTTCTACATTAGAGGCAAACTTTTCACTTGCCTCCTCTTTAAACTCTTACGTAGCAATCCTCTCATCAGCTCTTTTTGCTTCATGAACGCTGCCTTTGCTAACGTAATTCTCTTCCTGATGTCCTTGCTGCCGTATCCGCTTTCCTTTTCTGTGCTGCCGAAATGTCTGAATTCCTCCATCTGCTCAAGTTTTTGCAAACATAGTTTTATCTTGAGCCACACATTCCTGGTTTGCTCAGTTAAATATGGTCTTCTCGCCTTTAATCATCATTCCTCGAAAAACTAGTCTCAAATAGAGCCAGTTGCCTTCTGACAGTCTGACTGATCAACGCCTGATTCATAAACTTCATTGATTTAAAGATCATTTCTCCCCCTTTAACTCCTGCTTCCAAATAATTCCACGCCTGTATTACCACCTCCTCAAACTAATCGTTACTAAGCAATGGCGATAGTACTGTGGGCAACCTTGATTCACTCCTCGGCCAATGCTAGCCCACGTTGGTTCTCTGATTCCATTGCGCAATCTGGGCCTGGGAAAACGAATGAGTCGCTTATCCCTCCAATCTGCGACTTTTATCCTTAGAATTTCCGCTAGCATAACCCAGTCCACTCTATCGAATGCTTTTTCAAAATCCACGAAGTAGAAAAACACACACTGGATATGTTCTATAAGCTCCTAATTACGGCAATTGCATCACGGGTTGAATTCCCTCTTCTAAAACCAAACTGATCATCGATCAAATACTCGTTTTCCTCGCCAACGTACGTCTAGTTAAAATACTCAGTATCACTTTCGCCGCATGCGATGTTACACTAATAGACCTAAGTATCCGCATTCTTTAGCTTTCTTCATTTTCGGCAGTGGAATGAGAAATTTCTTCACGAAATTCTCCGGCAAATACCTTTCCTCATAAATCCTGCGCGAGCCGGGACAGGCTTAAGCCTAATACTGGAATGAAGAAGAAGATAGATCCTGCGCATCAGTTCGAAAATACTTCTCCTACCACACAGCGCTTGATTATTCAGGTATCTACGCCCTCTGCTTTCCAACCCTTCATATCTCTAAGGGCTCTTTTGATTTCCGCGTCTAAGATACCTGGCCCAAAATTATCCTAATCCACCACACTTTCATCGCCCCTTCATGAATGATAAAATACTTTCCCCAAGCTGAGAAATACCAACGTATATCATCAAAGGATTCATATTTTTTCGGTACAAGGAAATAGAATCATTACGTACTGACTTGCCTGAAAGATCACAAACTAGCACAAATGTGAAGAAATTACTGTCAACAACTTATTATATCATCACTGCTATGTCCTAAATATCGCTATCATAGGCCGCCTCATATTAGGCAACAAAGATGAAAATCATTCAGTTTAATGTCAACAAATTGTTTTGTTTTAATGGAGCTATTAAAATCGCAAATTAGAATAATCTTTACAGAACCATTCACTTTTCAAATTCATCATATTGTCCATCAGCAAATAAATATAGCTAAGTATTTTTCACAACAAAAAATCAAATTAAAAACAAACACCATCAATATCTCCATATAGAAATAATATGAACATGGGAAAAAGTTCATACACGCTCTAAATAAGAATTATACAGTGAACATTATATTTATCACGATGCGTGTTCCTTGGAGCTTCGATAGAGCTTCCTACACTTGAGTAAGCAGGAGATGTGTAACAAACTTCAGGAATAACCTTACTATAAAATGTATTACCATAGAGTAAGTATATTCTTACTCTATGGTATTACTTAGCAATAGACGGAAGCATAGCAACACGGTATGAGTGATGACAGCATGGGAGAGTCAGGAAATGAATCACCTACGTCAGCATCGTAATCGGCTCTGACCTTAAAGCTGCACTTTGAATCACCGTTGCCCCCAATTGCCCTCATCATCAAACAATGAAATGACGAGAGAAACTTAATGAAAGAAAAATCCAAGAAGCCATTCAGAGGAAGACCACAAGTCTATTCTTATACCGGGAAAGATAATCATAAAGGAACAAGGATGAGATAGGAAGAAAAGAGAAACCAATGTAATACTACGTAAGAGATTAAATATTCTCTCCCCCCAATGGCAACTAAGATATACTTCACAACAGTGGAATCAATTCAATAGCAACACAGTATTGCTTACAATCTGCCAGGCTCTTATCTAGGAAGCAATAAATCCCGATTCCTCGATACCCTTCCCACAATCCCCTCCTACTAGCATCCACGATTGCCCGATGCACTCGCAGATCGCTAGCAGTGACTTCCGCTGAGGAGCGAGGTTAAGATGTACTCCGTCACCGAGGTGCTGGTGGCCCTCCTGATCGTCATATTGGTGTGGATCCTTCTCGTGTCCCCGCTTCAGCAATGGTATTCGAAGCATTCACGCTTCTGCCACCTCATGAGTGAGTTACCAGGCCCGAAGATAGTGCCACTCTTCGGGAATACGTATGAATTCGTGGAAAACCCTCTGAACAGTGAGTATTGGAGAATCTCTTAAATATATATACGTTGGATGCATGAATAAACATAAAACATATATTCCTTGGTTAGGCCCATAGGAGTAGGTTCTTTTAAACTGATTGTTGACGAGTTGACTTAGTGGAAGTCCATGGATTTTTTCGATTTCCTCGACCGGTGTCAATGCTTACGCATCAGACAGCTCTTGATAATGATGCGTAAGCATTGAAACCGGTCGGGGAAGAATAAAAAATTGTTGAAGAATACTACTGCTGTTTCAATTATCAGTAGGTTGTTTTGTTGGCATTTTGGAAAAATTAAACGCTTGAACCAGTGACGTAGCGAAGGGGGAGGAGGTCCGGGGAGACCGGACCCCCCCCCCCACCATTCCCCGAAATATGAAAGCACAATTACTTACCTTCATAAAAGAAAACAAAATATTGAAAAATCATGAATTTACAAAAGATTTCTTTGACAAATGAAGGTGTTTAGATTATGAAAAGTGTTTAAATTAGTTTAAAACCGTCTACTTAGTACCCTGTTTTACAAAACTTTTCGTCTCTGGTTTTTTGACTTTCCTCCCCTCGAACGAAATTCCTGGCTACCCCAATAGCTTGAACGTCACAATCGTGATTTCAAAATATGTACCAACATACATTCAAACATTGAGAAGCGAGAACTGGATAAAAAAAATAAGCCTATATGAGTAAGACTCATAGCCAGGTCCCGTCATTTTTACCCTTAAAAGCCTCTGTAAGTGAGAATCTTGGAACCTATATATGAGAGAGAGATTTTTGGCCGACTTCAACCGGGGAAATATGCGCTCGCTGTTCACCTCAATTCGGAATGACGGGAAACATATGTCACACTCATCCTTTTGATTTTTATACATTTCAGTTAACGTTCACTTGAGGGGTATACGCTATTCAAGAGATTAATACGCCTATAAATTCCTAACATACACTTTGACGGAAGTTAAGAGGAAGATAGATTTCTTTCGAAGAAAATTTCAGAATATAACTAATAACTTCAGGCTTCACTTTGTGAAACCTCTCCATATTGGAAGTAAGGAAATAAAACTTTGTAAGGTTCACTGTTATTTAATTATGGGCACGACCCGGGTTTCGTAACTTGGTTACATCGTCACCTGACCTTACAAAGTTTTATTTCCTTACTTCTAAAATTTCAGAAGTTAACATGTTGCACCTATCACTAACCCTACCCTACTTTCTAATTTGTACCTCTGTAAGTGAGATAGGTCTCTCCGTAACCTTTGTCAGTGAGAAATTGGGTGAGTGAGAAACCCCTACAAGCGAAAAAAAATGCCGGTACCTTGAACTCTCACTTATAAAGGTTCGACTAAATTTACCATTCAATACATATTTTTTAGGAAGAGCCACAATTCGAAAGTTACGAGTATTTTAGAAATTGACGTAAATTTGCTTTTCCTGGAAAATTTGGGGTAATTGTTTTCTTTGCCCTATTTAACACGCGTAGAGCTTTCTTATTTCCACACTTTCTTGGAAAGATGTTGAGTCTCTGTAGTTTCAGGGGGAAGTTTATGAAACTCTCGGAAACCTCTCCTATTCGCCAGAGGATGCTTGAGAATAGCAGTAATGCGTTGAAACCGATTGGATAGGCACTTGGTAACTCCAAGCAGTTAGATCATTTGGCATTCAAAAAGTCAGCCAATCGATGAAGACGTTAAATACCGATTGGATTACGTGGGGTGAGGTTCCGGAGGGACCCTTTACGAAACGAATATTGCGGAATTTGTTTCCATCAGGTGATTGGGTCAACATCGATAAGTTTTCATTAATTTATAGAGGATGCGGGAAGATTTCGCCAATATTTTTTTGATACGATGACGGATTTTTTCAACCTACGAGGGGTCATGAACAGAATACGAAGTGATTGACTAAAAATTATTTAATTGCTAAATATTGATCACACTTGTGGTGTCCTTTCGACATAATTACCTCGACGATTTAGGAATTGGTCGTGCCTGTGGATAAGTTATACTATACCCACTTCAGAAGGTGTTGCCGCCAGTGACCTCCAATGAATTTTGCCTTAGTTCTGAAGCTCATAGCTCGTTTGAAAACGCTTCCATCCTAGCCACATTTTCATCACAGCGTAAAGATGAAAGTCACACGTTACTACGTATGTCGCCATTGCTCGGCGGGTGATCGAAAATGTCCCATTGTAACTGCTCAAGGAGCAGTTGGGCTACATCAGCGCTGATATGACGGGCGTTGTCATGGATCAGAACATTTCCTAAAGTCAGCATGTCTCCTCTTTTGTTTCTAATGGAATTGGACGTAATATTTCACTTTGAGCAGCAGCATTGACGTTAAAACTCTCTCTTATTGGAATAAAAGTTAAGGCAAGTCAATGCTGAGGCCGTTCGGCGAGTTTTCTGGCTATCGCTCTGCAGTGCACACTTGGCGGGAGAATCAATTGAGACAGAGTAGTTAATGAGATTGCCACTAACCTTAAGCTTAAAGAAACAACTTACGGTCAGAAATGACTCGAGCGTGTGGTGCGGAGGACGTGAAGTTGCCCTATCCGAGCAGTCTCCGCCGGTAGCTTGTTTGGTGTTTTTGCTGAGCGATCGGATGTAGAAAAAAACAGCCCTCGCACATTCACCAACTTGTAGAGGAAATAAACTTTGCATGCTTCTGCTACCTTTACATGCCTGATTTTACATTCCGATTAACATCTACTGCAGACATCGGCATTTGGAATGGGATTTCTATTAGTTTTTACGATTCTATAACGTATTTTTTTCTCATTTAACCACTGTGGTTGCTCTTTTATTAAATTTTCATATTCATAGGTTTAGCGTGAACATCCCTTATACTTGGATTTTCTTCTTCACATTGCCGTAAGTATTAATCCACTCACTTCCAATGGATCATATATCGTCATAAATACTCTCTTACATTGATATCACACAATCAATTGCTTTTTTCGACATCGTTAAATATTGAATATACAAAACTCATACTTATTATACATGATCGGCGTAATTGTGTAACCAGTGCGACAAAGCACGCGAAATATAATTAAAGAAACGGAAATAGTGCTTCGTTTATGTTGATATAGAGCATGGAAAACGTAGCCAATGTAATCATCATCTATAAAACTTCAGTGAATTTGTAATACTTAAGTCAATTTCATTATATGAACGATGAGTAAAAATACCTTCTACGGGAAATAGCCACCCGCCAGAATCCATAACTTTAAACAGCAGCGTAAGCCTCAGATGATAGCCATCATTAGAAGGTTATTGAAAAACGCAATTTACACAGAATAATGGCAATTTTTTGCATGAGATAGTAACAGAAATGGTAGAGGGCAAAGTAAAGATTATAAATCAGGAGGACTGACGAATGACGCAGCTTTGAAGGGGATGAGAGCAATTGCGATGCATTGCTAGTGTACCGCACAGATGAAAGATCTATTTTTTAAGCATTTAGAAGCGAAAGCTAATCATTGACGAGAGCAAGCGCAATAATCTGTAAAACATTTCCATTTTATCTCTCAGTGTCAAACGATGACCGCGATCAGAGAGTAAACAAGATCAAGCGCAAAGCTATTTTTGCAACTGATCTATGATTATCGCTCCAGTAGAGCAATGTTTTGATCACTCAGCAGGGATATTTCGTCAGAGAAATTAATATTTGTCAGAGATTCCACCATTGGCGCAACCTTAGGAATGTGGGTATCCTTATCTATTGACCGCTAAATACAAATCCCATACATTATGAAGGGGGAAGTAAACTAATGGTCGAATGATTAAGATGGTAAGCTAAAATTGCCAGTTAGTCAGTTTTTCATCGACGATACTTTTCCACGAGTCTTGATTAGGCCTCTTAAAAGTTCCACGCCCCGTTTCGCCTTCTATGGGTCATACGCCCACACTCGGAATCGTTATATCAAACCAGATATCAAAGAAAGATTTGGTGTTTTCCCGGCGAATTGACGGCGGCGTGAAAACTTCTCGGTCTCCGCCACCGGGTCAGGAACTGCATTATTGCCGACGTTTCGATGTCCGAATCGGCCATCTTCCTCAGGGCTATGAAATTTTCCCTTGCCTATATACATTCACTCTGATGGTCAGGTGACTCCTGATTGGCTGTCGTCAACAGCGCGCTCTGATTGGCCGGCGTGTTGGTGATGATTCCGCAAAGCCTTTTCAATGGTTTTAAACACGAATTTCCAAGTACATATTACTCAACGCACAACCGGAATCTCTATCTGGGCCATAATTTCAATGGGCTCTTTAATAAGTCGATCTCAAAAGCCGTTGAATCGGCAGATAATCTTGGTGTCGTCGGACTGGATTTCTGCATTCCAACTAATGCTTTGAGATGGCTCACTTCCGGTTCCCTTAGGTAAGCGAAGGAGGCGCTGGTGTTCCTTGAGGTTCCTCTATAGAGGTATATATGTATATGTTAGACGTGCCGCACTATACTGTATACAAGCAAAGGAAAATTCTCACTTGAAACTCAGACCTGAGGACAATAGCCGAGTCGGACATCGAAACGTCAGCAGTAATGCAGTTACAGATTCGGCTTCGATCCCGAGAACTCTTTACGCGTTCAAGATACCAGTTTCTCAGCGTTCACGGGCCACTTCGAGTCGGATTTAAGCGCACGGTGGCAGGTGGACGATTGCGCATGCGCCATCCGATCATTTGGGAAGTGTATCGGCCATACCTCCGAGAGCCCTAACGCAGCATGCTGCGTGGAAGTTTTGATAAAATGCCTTTTGTCCTGCTTCCTCAGAAAAATGAAAAGAGTGATTAATCTAATTAATAATTGTAATATAAAACAATTTTCTGTTATAATTGTAACATATAATAAGATATTATTATTGTTTAACTGAAATCAGTTTGAGTATTCTCAGACTATCATACTAGTTACATAATAATACAAAATATTGAGTGAGTTAATTTGAAATGCATGAACACTATTTTAAATTAAATATACGGGATGTTACCTCTCCCATTCGGTCTTTTAGAAAGTATTTCACAGTATTTACAGTATTACACATCACGCTTTAGCTGTCCGTGAACTCGATCAAAATCCGTGCCAATATATTGTATAACACCGTGATTATTTATGACGGTAGAACTCTGTCTCACTAGGAATATCAAGCAAATATAACAATTATTCCGAACACGGCATGAAACAAGTGTATTGTACAAAATTGTGATAATTTATGACGGTAAATTCCATTTAACTAGGAATATCAAGCAAAGATAATACGTGTCAGCGGGTCGGTGATGGAACTGCAACCGCTCAACATCTTCCTCAACGCTCGTTGGGGTTTGGACCAATCTAGTTGTATAAAGTGTATTTTCAGAATTTTATTAGTTCATCCATCATGGCCATCTGGAATTCGAACGAACATCATCTTTAAAGGACTTACAGCTATTTTTACTGTTTATCGGCGATTGAATTAATTGGTGTTAGTCTCGTTTTACTGATTATGTGGAAATGATCATGCTTTGCGTTTGCTAATTTATCCTGAGGAGAAAATTTTTTGTAAACCTATTTAACATTCAGCCAAATGTTTTGGCTGTAATAAATTGGATTTCAGGTCAGGGAGTAAAATTATTTTACGTTAGAAATACTTCGTGACTTTTTGAGATACTAAAGCTTCTGAATAACTGGTTCTGCTGATTTATTGACAAGACTTAACCAGTCAATATCGGTAGGTTTTATAATTACAGGTGAACCTATTTAAAAATTAAAATTTCCTCCTTTTACTTCATTCGCTAATTGCACCGTTAAGTGAAAGATTTTCCACTTTTGTGGTTCATGGCATGAATTTAGTACAATAAGTCGCATTGCAGGCATGGTTGATTACTATATCAGTTCCAATTCTAATAAATTAATTTTGCAGTTAATTTTTTTATTATTTTATGACGTGGTTTGCGATATTTAATGCATCAAAGTTCACGAGAATTTTCAAATGCAAGTGAGAATCGAAAACGCCCGATGATTGGTTGGTAGAAAAGTGACGTCATAGTTCAGTACGAGGAGGCGCGGCGGCACGGCCATAGCAGAGGTTGCATCCTTGAATACAAGCGACGGCGTGGTCATGATTCATTTATTGAAGTGCAGACGTATCGGAGTTGTTCATTGTGACTTCAGGGCTATTATTTGATCTATTTCTCCTCCATTGAAAGCGATAGATTGCGTAAAGATGAAGGAATATGGTTATTCCTAGGCTGATCCTAGAAAGCTTCCTGTTACTGATTCCATCATGATAACAGGGTATTTTAGAGAAACTGTAGACTTCGTCGGCGCCGAAAGTCGATGCCGAGAAATGGAAAGGTAGCTGATGTGCATCTGAAATGTTTTATAGTTCATAACAAAGTGAGACTCGAGTATAATATTGACGAAAGCGTATACTCATGTGAAATGTGTATTCTTTTGGCAATCCGGTAGAGAGTCTTATGGTGAACTTATTTCCACCTCGAAGCTGTCGATGACACTTTCAACTTAAAAATACCTTGCCTGGAGGGCGACAGGAAGCTCTGAGGAAGCCAGACTGTCAATGTTTCAATTTAGTAGCGATATTATAGACGAACTTCCAACACAATCTACCATCTTGTGACTCAAAAACCCCGAAGCCACTTCCTATTCTGCAGAAAGAATCGGTCCATCGCACTTTGATCAATATAATAAACACAACGTCTTCAGGTGTTAATAAGTTACTTTTGTAATGAAATCCTTCCTAAAGTAGCATTAAAATGTGAATATTATCCAAGCAGAGTCTTTAATACATTTTGGGAGCTTTTCTCACGATATATCTGAAACCTACTCTAAAGGCGAGCTCATCGTCATTGCGATCGGTTGTCACTTAAAAATTCCGTATCGGAAATCCTAGAGGGATGACCTTCGACGATGACCGTGATCACCTGCACTCTCACCATCACTGGAACCCGTGGTGAAAATATCATCCCAATCCAATTTCTATTTGGTTTTAACTGGGGAAAGAGCAGCATAGAACTGCACATTCTTTGGGCAACTTTGGGTTTGACTTTCCCTCAAACACCCCATTTCCCCTGTGGTGCACATCAGTCCTACTGGTCCTACTTTATACGATGGCCTGACAACCTTTCAATGGATCCTTGGTTTATCCTGACAACCAACTAAATGGAAATTGCTGATCCACACGTCTTCCTCTATCTCCACAGTTTCCAAATCAAGGGCCGCGGAACATTCCTCTTGTGACTCAACTTTTTCTGAAAAGCAAGCAACGGCGTAGAATAAAATCAAAGAATGCTGCGATTCATTTTTTGTGACCACCTCTAGATTCCATTCCTTTTCCATCTACAACTTCCTTTATCTTTCGGGGTAAACTATGGGACAAGATAATGTTTAAATATTGTCATTAATTTATAACAAAATATAAGTTCTAAAAATACCCAAAAGCCATTTTATTAATCCGCACTGATGAGTGTAAATTAATGTGGAAGATGAATGCTGTAGACGTAGTAGTTTTCCCTAGGTTGAGTTGCAAAGTTCATGAAGTTGACAAAACGGCTAATTTTTCGGTACGCGGAGTCATTTATTGCACTGGCCGTGTCTACATTTTTGAATTTTTTTGTAATAAAATAAATCAGAATTTAGGATAAAATTTCCTTTAAAATGACGTACAGTTCATAATTATAGCATGCAGTGAAGCCAGGATATAAATTTGCAAAGTACAGCGGCACATCATTTTGACGCCGACAGTAGAAGAAAACGCTGTCTTCTTGGCTGGCACACGAATGCATGAGGATCAACGTTTATTTTCATATTTCCTCCCTTGACTTTAAACATTTTACGAATTTTCTATGTCCTTCCGTAACTGAAATTGAACAAGTGCCATAAATAATTTGAGTCCATCGTAACCATCGAGAAACACCTATCTGAATTTTTGTTGAGAAGTTGAGTTTTTATTCTACGGCGGCCGAATTATCGAAAAATCTGTTTCAAGTTATTCAGCCGATGAAATATTATTTATATTAAAGTTATCTTCGCTCACATAGCACACGGGTTTATCATTTCGTTTATTATACTCTTTATTTTTCCGTAACGCTCATCCCGACAGACGGCATGCATCGAGGCTTTTCTTCTAATTTCCTTCGTGGGAATGCAGACGAAAATTTTTTCTGGGGTGTGATTGCACAGAGGAACAATGCACCACTTGTAATATTTCCTTATTTCAGCCATGTTCTCCTTTAAACGCAACGTGACTCTTCCAAACCTGCAGTTACTGGGCTTGGATCTTGGACTCCTACTGAACTATGACGTCACGGCCTAAGATTAGTGGGGGCGGTATTTTTTAGCCCGCGAAACTCGGGAGACTTTTGGGAGTCATTTTCTAGTGTATAAACTGAATTTTAAGCGGAAAAAAGTATATTGCGGTACTAAGTATTTACTGTAGTATATCAGCATACTGTTTATAAAAAGTATGCAATTTCCCTATTGTGACTTTAGTTTCCAATGGGGACATCATCCACAAGGGCTCTGATCAATTTAAGTCAGCTAGTTCGCGAGTTTACAGAAAGTCTTACACTGATGATAAATTTGAAAAGCACGACAATATGTAAGTAATTCATGACCGTCGCGTCGTGCCTATGTATTATTTGAACGCGCAGGCGATCATCAATATTCTCCAAACCTGGAATTACTGGAGAACTCCTTGAAGTCTACCACCACTCATTGCATATTTAAGTTGAAGCCAGTATACCGGTAAGGATAAAAAATTAGCGGAGCCGTTTCGTATTTAGACGCAATATATTAAAAATGTACTAATTCCAGAGTATATACCGCAGCCACATTTACATGAATACACCATAAGAACACTTATTGAAATTTAAAAATTTTAACGAAAATTTGTGAGTCAAAAGCAGCCATACCCTTGAGTGACTTCAATGGAATAAATCTTTTTATGCACATAGGAACCAAAAGAAAATCATACTCCCTCATTTTAGCAGTCTGGTAACAAAAAGTTGGTGGGCTCGATTGCGCGCTAATTACGGTATTTGGATTAGTGCGGTAGTCAGAGAGCAGGATAACCTTGCTAATGGCCCCGATTGGAATCTCGGTGATAGAAAAACTTTTTCGGGGGATAATTCGGCCTATTCTTGGGAGCTTTGAAGAGCGCATTCGTCTCTGTCCGTCAGAGGTGACATTGAGTCGCTAATGGCTATAGCGAGCTAACGCCTCTCCGACAGTCTAATACCATCTCCTTCCCACCTACCCTACTCCAATGCTAGCTTCTTTTTTAAGAATATATTTACTTCCGATAACAGGCTGAAGATTTCTTCGCTTTATAATTTGGGAGTTTTATATATTTTATCAGGGCCAGCGTAAGCGAAATACTCAGCCGAGTCAGATGCTTGACATGAGGGGTGCCGAATAAAATGAAAAACTTGTAGTAATGTCCACTGGTTTATTAATAATAACAACGCGATTCGACGCTTAGCGTCGTCATCGGGTCAAAAAAAATATCAAGAGATATTTTTTTACCCGATGATGACGCAAGCGTCGAAACGCGTATTGTTATTATTAATAAAACCAGTGGACGGTACAATAAGTTTTTCATTTTATTATGTATGCAGTTCCACCATATGTCGCCAAATACTGTTGAACACATGGGGGGTGCTGACGATGTCAAAAAGGAAGAGGAATTGAAAGACCCAGATATATTTTCAAAAAAGATTGGAGGAAGTTAATAGGATACAGATTAATCCCATGGACAGCGAAAATCGAGTGCAGCCATCGTCAAAATCTTTTAAGGCAGGCGCACATGAGTTCACAAAAATTGTAGAGCCACCACACGGAATTCCAGACTCTCAACCACGGGTACGCATATCCACCGATAATTGGAACAGTAACAGTATTGTTTTATAATAAAGCGACGCCTCGTCATTTCTACACGCTTCATTTCACCTCGTTTTCTCTTGCATGCTTGTTCTGCATAAAAAAAACACAGAGAATATTGCAAACATACCTTACTATCTTGGTGTCTGCAAGATAAAAGTCAATCATAAAAATTTGCAACGCTATTTGTCATACCAGACAATCGCAGCAATGCGTTCATTGCGAAGATTAGCCACTTTCAATAACCAGTGCCTAAAATTAGGAGTGATTCCAAAATACGTCAATATGTAATGCAAATCAAACGTCTAAATCAGCGAGGGTAGCTGTGGAAGCGGCCAAGAAGTTACGGATACAACGTGAACTGAAGTGTTGGTTTGGGATTAGGGATGCATTATCGCACTACCTGTATTTCCTCTACATAGATCTAGCCTCTTCACTCAACTGGTGTAAATGGCTCGTCTTCGAGGATAATGTAAGGTCAAAGGTTAGTGTGCTCAATGTCCATAAGCTCAAGACATTGAAGAAGACATTTGAGGGACTGTGTGCTTCTCAGCTGTACCAAAGCTACAAGTATGTTCAACTGCAGAATATAAGTAACTCATATATAGTACATGTTTCCCATCCATTGGCCTCGTATTTGGATTACTGTTCCACGATGGATTTATCCCGAATACAGGCGGTCCCCGACTTTCGTACACAATGCGTTATCGAAAACTTGTACGAAAGTCGAATTGTACGAAAGTCGAACCATTGACTTCCATACTAATTAGGGGTTACGTTCCAAAAGAGCGGAATTTACGTACTAAAACCTTTTTTTCACGGAATTCATTTCAATTGACTTAATTTTAATAATATATTAATAAAACTACTCAAATCATCTAATTTATTTCGAAAATACGCAGAAAATGCAAATATAAGTCAGGTCATGGTTGAGCTTCCACGCGAGACAGACGTGGGCTGGTGCTTCGCTCGAGACAGGCAGGTGCCTTAGTGATGTGTTCAGTTGCGTCCAGAGTATAAGTGCATTCAATTACGAGGATAACTTCCTACTCAATTTAGAAGCTCGAGTTACTAATATTAAGTGGAAACCGCAGTTTAAAATGGCTAATTGCAGTGTATGTAATGTGAATGTTCTTAAGCGCCAGCTAAGGATTACCTGCAGTGAATGTCAAACTCAGTGTCACGCTACTTGTGTTCACTTGTCCAAAGAGGATATCGAGTATATTGGCGCTGAAAAGCAAAGTTGGCGTTGTCCTACCTGTGCTGCGGAAAAACGTAAGAGCATGTCAGTAGTTCCACTGACGGATACGGACACTGCTAGTATCTCTCATATTATAAACCTTCTAGAAGAAGCTAAAGAGGACAGGAAACGCATGGAATTGGACTTGAACAAGGCTATTGAGTTTGTGCACAATAGATTAGATGAAAATACTAAAGTGCTTCAAGAAAACTCAACGCAGATTGCTGAATATTTAGCGACAATAGACTTACTTAGG
The DNA here is from genome assembly GCF_921293095.1 of Ischnura elegans. NCBI lineage: Eukaryota > Metazoa > Arthropoda > Insecta > Odonata > Coenagrionidae > Ischnura > Ischnura elegans. The sequence continues at coordinate 30,376,952 of NC_060247.1, forward strand.
CAAGAAAATGTTGGCTTAAAATCTCGAGTGAGTGAATTAGAAAAGAGGTTAGACGACCAAGAGCAATATTCTCGCGTTAATGACCTTGAAATACACGGCATTCCCCAGCAACCAAATGAAAATACCTTAGAAATCGTGAAAAGTGTGGGGGACGCCCTTGGTGTTAAAATAACCGACGATATGGTGAACACATGCCACCGATTGGGAAAGAAGGGACACGAAGGCGGAACGAGAGGTATCATAGTCAAATTCGTCCGAAGGTATACAAAAGAAGAAATTCTTCAAAAGAGGCGAGTGAAAAGGACCTTCTCCACACGGCACCTGGGCTTGGCGACCGATACTCCGGTGTACATAAACGAGAGCCTGAGTCCAGGTCGGAGGAGACTCTTCGCTGCTGCGCGTCTTGCGAAGAAAGAAAAGGGATACAAATATTTATGGCTAAGGCATGGGACAATACTCATGAGGAAGAAGGAGAATGATCAAGTAATCACTCTGAAATCCTCTGATGACCTGGAGAAACTGTAAGCATTCTGTGAGTGAGTTATGTATGTCTTCAACCTATCTTTACTAACAAAATGCAGAGTACTGTTAATGATAATGGATTTAATGGTGGCAGGTTCCTTGTCTTGCATCAAAATATAAGAAGTCTAAGAGCTAATTTTGATAAATTTGTATTTCAACTAATTAATCTCGATATAAAACCCGCTGTAATTGTTTTGACAGAAATTTGGGTCAATGACACTGAAGTATCTATGTATCAAATAACTGGCTATCGGAGTTTTGATGTGTGTAACAATAACTATAGGGCTGGAGGAGTTATTGCATATGTAGCAGATACTTATGAGTGTTCTTCTATTGATCTGGGTGAATTAAAAACTGCTGATATGGTTAAAATATCAGTAGGGATAAATGATTCTTCTTGGATAAGCATTATTGGTGTATATAGACTTAATTTTAATCCTGTTGAACATTTTTTGAGTGAATTGGAGAATGTATTAACCATCTCTAGTGAGAGGAATTTAATTGTAATTGGTGATATTAATTTATGTATATTACAACCCAACGATATTTCCTTTGAATATCAAACCCTTATGGCTAGTCATGGACTGGACCAGCTTATTCGAGTACCAACTAGAATTAGCAAAACGGGTAGTACATGTATAGATCACATTTTTTGCAGAAGTAGAGATAACTATAAGTATGAGGGAAGAGCGGACGATTGGGGTTTAACAGACCATCATGCTGTATCATGTTCTTTAAATATTAATGTACCCATTAATATATACGAACGAGTTTATCGAAGCCATTGCCGGATAAACTTTAACCATCTAAATAATAGTTTGCTAAGATGTGACTGGAATGATGTTTATTCACAACAAAATGTCAATGAAGCCTATGAAATATTTATAAATAAACTGAAATGCTGCATTGAAAAAGCTGAATACGTGTCAGACAGTAACAGATCGGGAGGAATGAAGAGGCCATGGATGACTTCCCTAGTAGAAAAAAGTGTGTTCATTCAGTGTTCTTTTTATGTTCATTTAATGTTCAAATTGTGTTCCTTCTATGTTCACCGAATGTTCACTTTATGTTCTTTTTATGTGTTTTGTGACAGAAAGAACATAAAAAGAACACAAAATGAACACTCACCTATGAACATAAAAAGAACATAATTTGAACACAAAATGAACACTTTTTTGAACATCAAAAGAACACAAAATGAACATAAAAAGAACATTTTGTTGAACAACAAAGAAAAAGCTTTCGCGGAAGTCCCATCATTACCATGAACACTTTCACATCTTTGCGAATCAGATGTCAGTGTTTGGATAAGTTTCAAATCATTTTATTTCCTGCTTTTTTTATTAGAAACGAACTTAATAGTAGAAGCCAAATGCTCAGGCCTTATCCCTGTTTAGTATGCAATAAAGTACATATTGAGAGTGTTTTCAGGTGTTCCTTGATTGCATTCTCGGATCGTTCAATGTCCATTTTATGATGATATGCCTTCATTTTGGGATAATTTTCCCGGAAATTCATTATTTTAAATTTCTAGAAATATTATGGAAAACTGCTAAAAAATACAGTTTTGTGGATTTCAAGATGGCGAAATTCAAACTCATTTTTGGTAGACAAAGTCTCCAAAATCATCTGTATTACTTGTTTTATGTAAAGCTACTTGTCATGACACATGAACTGCAGTTATCCACAATCACCTCCAAGGAATGAGAATTTTTATACTGGTTTATTTTAAAGAACAACAAAGAAAAATGTTCATTTTGTGTTCAACATGGTGAACATAAAATGAACATATAAAAAAATGTTCAATTTGTGTTCACCATGGTGAACATAAAATGAACACAAAGTGAACATAAAATGAACACATAAAAAAATGTTCATATTGTGTTCACCATGGTGAACATAAAATGAACTCAAAGGGAACACAAAATGAACATAAAGAAAAATGTTCATTTTGTGTTCAACATAGTGAACATAAAATGAACATATAAAAAAATGTTCAATTTGTGTTCACCATGGTGAACATAAAATGAAAATATAAAAAAATGTTCAATTTGTGTTCACCATGGTGAACATAAAATGAACACAAAGTGAACATAAAATGAACGCATAAAAAAATGTTCATATTGTGTTCACCATGGTGAACATAAAATGAACTCAAAGGGAACACAAAATGAACATAAAGAAAAATGTTCATTTTGTGTTCACTGAGATGAACATAAAAAGAACATAAATTGAACATCAAAAGAACACACCAAGAAATTGGTGAACATAAAAGAACACCAAAAGAACATCAAAAGAACACTTGAACACTGAATGAACATATAAAGAACACCAAAAGAACACAATTTTTTCTACTAGGGTTACGCTTTGTGCGGGAGAATTTCTAGGCGAAATTTTCTGTATAAAAAAATGAGGAAACACCCTGAAAATGAAAAGCTAAATAGGTACTACGTATCGTACACGCAAAGATTAGAATATGATATTAAAAAGCGCAAAGAAAAGTATTACAGGGACCTATTTGATAGTAATGTCAATAATACCGCTGCTCAATGGCGCATTTTAGATTCACTCACGGGAGGAAAACAAGGAAATGAGAATTGTGTAAAAATTAGAACTAGTAATGGTATCGTTGTCACTAAGTGCCAGGACATTGTAAACGAATTTAGTTCACATTATGGTAAAGTAATTCAAGAATTGACCCAGAACAATTATTTTGAAAGTAATACGAATAAATACAAAGAAATATTCCCAACCTCCAATTCAATTGACTCACTGTTTTTTGTTCCTACTGATGCGAAAGAAATTAGCAGCATTATTAAGGAATTAAAGTCTAAAAAATCTAAAGGTGTTGATAATATTTCCACACAAGTTATAAAAGAAGTAAATGCAAATATTTCGGAGGTCCTTGCCCATATTGCTAATCTAAGTATGTATACTGGAATATTTCCTAAACAATTAAAAACTGCAATAGTGATACCAATTTTTAAAAAAGGTGATAAAATGAACGTAAATAATTACAGACCAATATCCCTATTATCTGTATTTGCTAAAATAATAGAAAAAGTTGTTAAAGTCAGACTTCTTAAATTTCTAAATCAGCATAGTTTTTTCAATAAAAACCAATTTGGATTTATGAGTGGTAAGAGTACAGAGGATGCATTATTAAAATTCTGTTCAGAGCTGAACGACGGACTGAATAAGAACTGTAGAGTTGCTGGCTTATTTGTAGACATTACCAAAGCCTTTGACTCCATTAATCATAACATACTAATGAATCGATTATGGGAAGCGGGTATACGTGGAACCGCATATGATTGGTTTCAAAGTTATCTTTGTGATCGAGATCAATGTGTGCGTCTCAAAAATTGCTACAGTGAAAAGATTCGACTCACCTGTGGTGTCCCACAGGGTTCTGTGTTGGGACCCATACTGTTTTTAATATATGTAAACAATTTATGTGCTGGCAGGTTTAAAGGTCAATTAACGTCATTCGCAGATGACACTGCACTAAGTTACTCTGTTAATAGTGTTGATGATCTATATGAACACATACAAAGTGATCTATTAACACTCAATATGTGGTTTTCGGCTAATTATATGTTGTTAAGTGAAAAAACGAAATATATTATGTTTAGCATGAGTAAATCTACCTCAAACAAAAGTAAACTATACTATCAATGTGCAAATTGTATAAAAGATAATGTTACTTCCTGTGATAAATGTATTTTGATCGAACAGGTTAGTCACATAAAATATTTAGGTATATATTTTGACCAAAATTGTAAATGGAAGTCTCACATAAATAAATTAAAATCAGAAATGATTACTATTGTAAGAAAATTCTACTTCCTCAGATACATATGCCCTGAATCAGTGTTAAAAATGGTATATTATGCTCTCGTTAATTCAAGATTGCAATACGGAATAGCCTGCTGGGGTGGAGCATATTTTATCAACATTAAACCATTGATAGTGGCGCAAAAAAGGGTTATCAGGGTTATAACACGATCGTATAGGAAAAGCCACTCATTTCCTCTATTCAAAAAATTAGATGTCCTCCCACTAAGGCATTTATTCATTTATAAAGTCCTTAGAATATTCTATAACCGTAGTGGTGAAAAGGCCCGACCACAAAACTATGACATTAGAGCTTGGAGAAACTTCCATATACCTAGGCCGACGACCGAAATTTATCGACAGTCATACAATTACTTAGGGCCTAAATTGTTTAGCATGTTGCCGAGTAATGTAGCAAACTCGGAAAAAAGATGGGGATTTAAATCCGCCGTTAAAAAATGGCTTATGATGTGTGAGGAAGTAGAGTTTCTACTAAGAAAGGTGGGTTAAAAAGTTTACAATAAAAGGTATATTGTATATTCTATGTATGTAATTATGCGTTTATATAAGAAAAATAAGAAAAATAGTTATCCTTGTCCAAATATTTGAAATACGTTTTGTAATAATGAATGCAATCGGCAATAGAACAAATAACTGAATACAAAGAAATTTTACTTCTTATGTGTGCTAGCACCAGACCTATGTAAAAAGTTTATGATGGTAGCCCCAAAACTACTAAAAGGCGTACCTATATATTCCAAAATATTTAAGTATGTTCTAAAATGTAATATTTGATTGTAAATGGAATAAATTATATATTATTATATATTATTATAAGTTTAAAAAACAAGAACTCCGTTGGCTATCGAGTGAAACTTCCTCTTGGCGTTTAAGTTGACATTCCACTTATTACGTCCACTATATATAAAAGGACATATCAAGTAGCATAAAAAAATGTATTCGTTGAACCCGCACTCTGGATACCTTTTAATTTTTACACCAAAATTCGATATTTGGCAGGTGACATTCGTGATCGCGTATATTCCGCATGTTATTCAAAAAAGACAAAATACAAACGAAATTCGGGTGATATTTCGTGCAATATCGTTGCTGAAGGTTTACATGAATTAAACAGCACTCAAACGAAAAAACACAATTAGAAAGAAGGTCTTACTATAGTTTTATTGAAAGCTATTCGATGATGTCTAGTCAACTTCTTTTGAAAAATATCTTCAATGAAGGCTTTCCTCTTCTCTTGATAAAGGAGCCTATAGCAGGCAGTCTCTCTCCCAAATAAATCACCTAGATCAGAGTCAATTACCAACAATTTCCTTCATTATATACGTTCATATTGTTCGCATATACTGCCGATACTGCAATTTGAAACAATTGAATGTTGGGATGCGCAATAAACATAGCGGGAATTTTAAAAAAATTACGGACCAGCGTCCGAAAGTCCGAATTTAGCGTACGAAAGTCGAGTAAAAGGTGTCAATTTTGAACGTACGAAAGTGCGAATTGTACGAAAGTCGAGTGTACGAAAGTCGAGGACCGCCTTTAGTTGGAATAGTTAAACTTTTACTTGTGATACAGCAAGTTTTAACTTTTTCTACAGATATATGATTTGTCTAATATACTCAATTGATAGTTTGCTCCCAGACATTTAGTAAACTCTAGGGAAACCTGAAAGTTTTTGAGGATTTCTGAGGCTCCTTAACCTCCCTCGCTACATTCTCGGAAAAGCGTGCAAGGCACCCAAAAGAGACCAAACTGAATTAAAAGCAGGGGTGCCGACTTACAAAAAATATTGGCGGGGCCCGAACCGGGGATCTTGCCCCGGGAAATTTCATAAGTAGTGAGTTTTAAGTTTTTAAAGAATTTTATGAGTCATATGATCAACAATAGATCCCTGATAACTCGAATCTCGATATCTGTCACTCCGGGGAAAAATCGACAAGCCTGAGACATTTTTTCCTCTCACCCATAATGAATTTTTGAGGGGGCCCGGGCCCCCGCAGGCCCCATGGAGTCGGCGCGCCACTGATTAGGATTCATAATTATTTCAATTAGAATTTTCTGTAATATGAATGGATGCAGGGATGCCGACTTACAAAAAATATTGGCGGGGCCCGAACCGGGGATCTTGCCCCGGGAAATTTCATAAGTAGTGAGTTTTAAGTTTTTAAAGAATTTCATAAGAGTCATATGATCAACAATAGATCCCTGATAACTCGAATCTCGATATCTGGCACTCTGGGGAAAAATCGACAAGCCTGACACATTGTTTCCTCACACCCATAACGAATTTTTGAGGGGGCTCGGGCCCCCTCACACCCCATGGAGTCGGCGCCACTGAATGGATGACTAGCACCAAAGGGTGTAAATGGCAATCATTTGGACTACCTAGTCAAAGGGAGATCATGACTCCGTAAGTCAACCATGCTTTCAGAATTTCCATATTTTATTAATGTTGACTTTCCACCTCTTTTTGTAAACATTGGGAGTTTCCTCCTCCTAATAATTACTCTTATAACAGGGAAATATTTTCTAGAAGAAATGTTTTCACTCCTCATGAGATGTATTATGAAATAAGATACACATAAAATGTCATGATCAATAAAGAAGCTGCGAGTTAATGAGCGAGATGCAGCACCTCTGCAAGATGGGTTTCCTCAGAGTAGTAAATAGCTAAGCTTCGCGTTTTGGAATGAGCTTGCTGAATACTAAAGTATTCTGACATATGGTTATTTCATCAAATTTAGTAAGAGTAATCACAGGCACTTAGCCAGGGGGAGGGGTATTGGGTTTCAGCTCCCTTCATGGCAACTACCTATCTGCAATGCATCCACAAGCAAACAGGCACCTATCCTCTGATACTCCATTTTTTAAGTAGTTCAATTCCATGATGCTTGGCAATAACCACAGCAAATTTCAGGCTACATTCCCAAACTGTTATGGATATTTTATTATTTCATACATTTGCATTATAGATATACAGGTATGGGGGTAGGAGTGGTATTCCATAGTTATAGTGGTAATACGGCTGAGTATGTCAACCATTTGTAAGTCAGTAATCCAAATGTATATATATGTTGGCAAAGCTCATATGTAGATCTAGTGGAAGTTGCCCATAAATAGTTTTTCCTGAAGTGGGTACATACATTGGAATTAAAATAAACTATTGCAAATTATTATATTGACTGCTAGCTACTTCCCCAAACCCTAGTTGATATTTCAACCTTCATTTTTTGAGCAATCATTTAGAAGTAATATTTATTTTTACATTGCATATTCATTTTTTACTATCTTACCCAGCTATAGATGCTTAGAGTTCTACTTCTGATATTAGTCTAAATTTATGATAGATCCAGTGGCGGATCTATTGGGGGGGGGGGGGTGGGGCTAAGAAAACTATAGCCCCCTCTTGAACATCCAATTTACACTAGATAGAATGGTAATTTTTGTTCGCACCCACAATACTTCTGGGAGTTTACCCCATACTTAGCCCCCCCTTGTGATAGTACCCTTTGTAATGCCATCCAAATAAAGCAACTCTCCATTAGCCATGACTGTAGGCAGTGGGTACCTTTGAACCCATGTTAAATTCATCTATGCGATAACAATATATAAATTGTAACTCTTCTTGAAAAAATTAATGTGGGTACATTAAAAATTGACCACTTCATAGCACAGGATTCCTAATCCCATTTAGTATCACTGCCTAAAATACATTATAATCATATAACACTTCCAAATAAATTTACGAGCAATTGCAGATGACCAAATAAAATATCAGAGCTCATATCACATCAGAATCTAGACCAGTTGACTCCCTTGGATTTTTTTCAGAATAGTTCCAGACTAGTTGAAACTCATAGAATATTTCAGCATAGTTACAGAATAGATCCAGACTAGATGCAGACCATCAAAAATTACAGTACAGTTACAGGCAATTGATCCAGATCAGTTACACATCATCGAATAATACAGCACAGTTACAGACCAGAATCCCAGACTAGTCACACACCATTTTCCTTTGCCTCTCTGAAATCCAGACCAGTCCAGTTCTGTTACAGACCAGTTACAGAACAAAATTTAGCCTTTCAGACCAGTCACAGCCCAGATCCACATTAGTTACAGACCAAATATTTTTACCAGGGGATGGCAATGTACTGTATCCAGTAAGTACAATAAAGATGGAAAACCTAAAAGAGCACGTCATTTAATTTTTGGTTTTTTCCCGGCAAACAATTGCAGTGAAGTTTTCTCGGGTTTCGCACCGGGTCAGGTCCTCCATTTCTCCTTCCAACGTTTCGATGGACAACTCGCCCATCGTCATCATTGGATTCCTGAATCCCTGATGACGATGGGCGAGTTGTCCATCGAAACGTTGGAAGGAGAAATGGAGGACCTGACCCGGTGCAAAACCTGAGAAAACTTCACTGCAGCATTTGATTGTTTGACCATCCATGATCCTGGAGAATCAGTTAGTGAGCGAGAGCAGAGAAACAGCAGTAGGCTGGAAACAAAAACCTCAAAAACTGACATATGCATGAGAAAAGGGTACCTCTTTGATATACCGTATATGTCTGAATATAGTCCCCCCTTTTTTTCCAAAAATGCCCTTAGTATAAGTAAAGGGGGGACTATATTCAAACGCATTTTTTAACATTTCCCAAAACTGAAGCCTCAACATTGGGGGGGGGGACTATATTCAGAGGGGGACTATATACGGAGAAATACGGTATTTAGATAGTAGACCAAAGCCATGGTAAGAATTCAAAAGCTGTTTCAATCTTTATTATTAAGCATACAATACTCTCATGAATCTACCAATTAATCATACAGTAGTATACCCAATTTTTCTACCTTTTTCAAAGCCAATTACTAGGACTAATGTTAATAATACATATATAATATTCTCATCCTAGATTGAATGAAGACAATTGTAATTTTTTTTACTCATTTATCCAAGGATTAATTGTTAAATTATAGAACAATTATTAAAAATAAAATAATAAAGCAAGATCCAAAAATAATTTTATTTTTACCATTGAATCTATCATTTTCCTTTCTTTCCTAATAAATGATGACCGACAATTTTAATCAATTTCAGAATTTACAGAACTACTCACACACATGATCAAAACACATGGACCAATATTTCGAATGTGGGTTGGGCCATTTACATGCACTGTGCATGTGTCATCTTGGAGATATGCTGAGGTATGTGGCAGCATTCAAAGGCTATCATTTAAAAAAATAGGATTAAACATTTAGCAACACACAAATTTTGACCCAACTTTCTCCAAAATAGAAAAATATTTACATTCTGTGGAGAGAAAAATAATCCCAGCATGCCTAAAAATTTACTTATTAACCGAGCTCCTTCACCCTCAAGTGATGCCTGATAAAGCTTTATTTTTTAATTTCAACGTTTAAGTGACACCTGTCATTTCCACTGTTAGAAGTCTTCTCCTTCCCTTTCCCGTTGCTTACATAGTAGCAGCTTCGACCAGGGAATTGGCTGCACACTGTAACACTTTTTTCTGCTGCTGGGTACACAGTAAGGACACCATTTTGCCACACTCACTAAATCCCCGGCTCTGAACTGGAAAGCCCTATGTGAAACTTTACAGGAATCAAAAATACAAACACAAATACAAAATCTTTCCTAGCCAGTGAAAATTTCCAAAAATCACCGCAGAGGGCCCTCCACTTCATAGGCTGGAGTTAAGTCAGTGTAGTGAAATGATTTATTCTCATATACCAGCACAGTGATTCATTGTGCAATAGAGATGTGTGTTAGAAAATATATTTACAGACATTAGAGGTTACATGTACAGGGTGCGGCAGCATAACTTCCTTTTTTTAAAATGGGCGACATTCAGTCAGTTGATGTCATCGCAGAGCGCCAGTGGTCTCGTTTGAGAGGCGTAACTATAAGGTTTTGTTTCTGCAAAATTAATCGCCATCATGCGTCGTTCAGTCGGCTCACACTTCAAGAGCATAGATGGCTGTTTTGGAAGGAATATGAAGGTACATTTCCGTGAGCGCTTCATCTCAACTAGGGGCAATTTGGAGTGGCCGGCCTCCCCATTTGGCCCCTTATAATATTTTCAATGGAGCGAAAAATCCACAGAGGAAAAATCATTCGCCTTGACCGGGATTCGAACCCGGATCCCTCGATTTCCGGCCGAGTGCTTTAGCCAGTTAAGCTACCGAGGCGTCATTCTCCCCTGTGGAAATTTGTGGACTATACCGGACAAGGTGGTATGGACTGCTGAGCATATGATGCGACTAGCAGTCCAGGTCGTGCGCATGGTGCCACAGCCGGAGAGCAAAGCCCGAACTTTGAACACTAGAGGTGTTCGCTCTGGACTTATGAAAGTATACCGGGACTAGCCACGGTGATAACTTTTTACGGAGTCACCCGCAATGCACAAATAGTGCGAAAAATCCACAGAGGAAAAATCATTCGCCTTGACCGGGATTCGAACCTGGATCCCTCGATTTCCGGCCGAGTGCTTTAGCCAGTTAAGCTACCGAGGCGTCATTCTCCCCTGTGGAAATTTGTGGACTATACCGGACAAAGTGGTATGGACTGCTGAGCATATGATGCGACTAGCAGTCCAGGTCGTGCGCATGGCGCCACAGCCGGAGAGCAAAGCCCGAACTTTGAACACTAGAGGTGTTCGCTCTGGACTTATGAAATGGAATTTTTTGATATCTCATGTTTATGTGCACAGTCCAAGGACCCTACAAGCTTTGAATCCCAACATTCGGGATGAATTTTTTCCAGCATAGCCCCTGATATGCTGGTAGCAGCTATAACGAACACCAGAAAATGGTTTACTCACTGTCTGGAGGATGGGGGACGTCACCTACCTGCCTTGGTCTTCAAAATTGTGTGAAACAGAGCTTTAGATACATATGTGCCTACATTATGAAAAAACAAGTAAAAAGTTTCTGATCAATACGATGGGATTTAATAAGTTTTGAACAAAGGAAATTACGTTGCCGCACCCTGTATATTCCAACTAACATCAGGTTTTAAATACCAGAAACTAATTTGTCCATTTCATTATCTAAAAATATGTACTCAATCCCACAGCACATCAAGCATGCAAAAAGCTCATGGCTCAAAGGTTTAGGAAAAGCTGAAAATGAGGAAATACTTGGATACAGGGTCTTCTGAAGATGATTTGCAGATAAGAAAAGCTCACATTTCCCTCTCCAATGATTTTCATCCAGCCAAAAAAATCTAATTTAATTTATTTTTGTAAAAAGAATAAACATCAATCACTCATTTGATGTTAAACCCATTCCACAAAATCTCAGCTCTTTTTCCTGGGTGTATCTCTTGATTATCAAGTCTCTTGGGAGGGACATGTTCAGAAACCCTGCAGTAAATTGAGTTCTGTCTGTTTTTGATTCTATCAGAAAACCGTAAATATTGATTTACTGTCAATTTATTACGATGAATTCTACTAACAGGTGATGTTTAGTATCCTCTTCTGGGACGACAAACCTATTCTAAAATAATAGTCAAAATTCAAAAGAGGAGACTGCGGATTTTAGGTAAAGCACCTGTTTATGGCACTTGTCACTCTCTTTTGCAGAAATTTAGTATTTTAATCTCTCCCCTGTGTGTAAATGAGTGCCATAATTGTTTGTGCCAAAAATTAAGATTTCCAATTATTCAACTTTATAATGACAAGTATCATTGTTATTATACAAGGAGTGCTACCAGCCCCCACCAAACATATTAATATAATAACTAAAAACTCAGGATAAGCCCCTTGGCATATTGGCCTACTGTTATTTAATAAGCTTCCATCCAAAGTTAAGAGAGTAAAGACTCTCTCTTGTGTCTCTTCAAATTCAAGCTTTGTGAGTTTCTTCTGAAAAACTAATTTTATTCCATGGATGAATTTATTCGTTCATAACATTTTTATATTTGCACTATTTTTGAACTTAACTTCACTACATATATTGATAATAATAATAATAATAATAATAAATTTATTTCACCATTGGCAAATTATACATCTGCAAGGCTAAAGTCAATATGAGATACCAGCATACGTACATGATTGAATATGAGATACCAACATACATACATGATTGAAAATTTTCCAGGTTCTTGGGAATTCTCAAGATAATCATTTCACTATATGTACAAAACATTAGAAACAGAGCTGAGAGGGTTATAAACATACTAACAGAAAGTATGGAAAATTATAGGCATTCAAGTTGCCATCTAGAAAATTTCCTTTATAATGCATCCTCCAGGTATTCATTAATACTGTAATAGCATTTTTCAGCTAGGAGGCTTTTTAGTCTCCTTTTGAATTCGGAAGGTGATTTGCAATTTTTTATTTCATCAGAAACTTTATTGTATAGGATCGAGGCAGAGTGGTAGGGACCTTTTAGGCAGAGAGAGCTGGAATATTGGTTGGAATGGATGTTATTTCTAGAACGGGTGAGGTGATCATGGTAGGTAGAGTTTTGAAGAAAATGGGAAGGGTTAGCTTTGACAAAACAGGCACATGTAAGGATATATAAAGAAGGGAGGGTGAGGATTTTAGATTTAGCAAAGAAGATTTTACCGGGAGTGCAAATAGGGACATGGTACATAGCTTTAATGGCTTGTTTTTGGGCTGAAAAGGCTCTTTTTGCTGCAGGTGAGTTTCCCCAAAACAGAATGCCATAAGAGATATGGGAATGAATTTTCGCGAAGTATACCATTTTTAAAGTATCCATTGATACAATCGGACACAACCTTCTAATCATAAATATACCCACGGAGATTTTTTTTAGTACGACCTGTACGTGAGGTGCCCAATCAAGATTGGTGGAGATTTGAAGTCCAAGGAACTTTGTGGTGTCAACATCAGAGGATTGTGAGATTTTGTCTATGTGAGGGATAAGATCCTTTTTGAAGGAGTTTTTATGTAGGAATTGGAGGAAGACAGTTTTCTGGTTGTTAACTATCAGTTTGTTCCTTTTACACCATTGATGCATTTCATTGATTGTGAGGTTAGTCCGGTCAACAATCTTTTGAGCATTATTTGCAGTAATGATGGTCGAGGTGTCATCCGCGTAGAGAGTGATTTTAGAATGAGACAAATGAGTAGGGAGATCGTTGATGTAGAGCAGGAAAAGTATAGGGCCAAGGAGGGATCCTTGAGGCACTCCCCTTGTGGATTTCATGGGGCTCGATTTGATACTTGAGATAATGTCAAATCACCAGACACATAAAATAAAATTAACTATTTTTCCAGAGCATCTTCAACAGCAGCGTTCACATAGATAAAAGTTCTTTATACTCCTTCCTACATTCATGGCTGGGAACTGGACTCCTAACTAGCACAGGTAAGAAGCCTTTGCTATCCCCTTAAAACCTGTCAATAACTTTCAACTTTCAAATCCATGACATGTGCAAACTGAGCACAAATTTCCACTTTTTCATGAAAATCCAATAGTACATCACACAGCAGCAAATGCTCAACAGTCTACCATGTATGTATATGTACATATGAAAAATTTATAAGTTTGCTTTGTCTCAAAACCTGGCTCATCCAGTGCAAAAATATGAATTTATTTAGCCTTTCCAAATTCCTAATTGGAAGGAATAAATAAAAATTCAACATTGCATTAACATACATAAGTCTATCAATTGGATATAGAATAACATACTTATTCCACTTGAAAGTGGTGAAGTTGAGGCAATTTAAACCTCAGCACAATACATGGAACACAAGGAGATAACTTCATAGTAAAAAAAAGGGTAAAATTGAAAAAATGCATGACAGCACATTATAGAGTGCAGGATCACCACATGGGGAGAGCTAACAAGATGGCTGATGAGCACTGCAGGCCCTTTGCCAAAGTAAAAGGTAAATGACAAAGGTACTTTGAGCACCTGCTCATCAGCAGTGACAAACACTGCCCATTAACAAACAAAAGCATTCCATGCATAGTTTATGAGCAGTGAAGTTAATATCTCATTTTATCTATACTCTGTTCATTTTATCTCTGTGGGTGAGCTGGTGTGGCCAAAGCAAGTGGGGAGGGAAATTTTCTCGACATGTGACATTGACTTTGCCAATCAGCAAACAGTAGGTGTGGCCTCAATGAGTCGCTCTCAGAACTCCGCCGTGTAAACATCGTGAATCTGCTCGTGGAGCAGTGTTGCCATACCTCGCACGTTCTCCTTGTATGTGACTAAATATGCCTTCCACCAAAGGTGCCTCATTCAGCGCAGTAGCTGACAATACCATGGGCTTCTGTGAAAGGATTATCCCCAGTGCCTTCCAAATGAGTAGGTACATTGTCTTGGCGCTGGGGCCAAAATACCGGTGGCCACCCATGACTCACACATTTTCAGTGACAAAGTAGGGCGGCTATGTACATTTGGCAACGGTATGTTCGCTCCTCCTCTCTCTTGGTACTACCCCTCCCCTATCAGCGAAGCCATCCGATAGTGTCCGGGCTCTCAGGAAAGCTCACCCGCAGACATAAAGTGAACAGACTATAATAGTTGTTGCTGATAAATTTACAGCATATCTATGCATTATAGTCACTTTTCACCCATTCAAATTTTCCGAAAATGGGTCGTTCATCACAAAAATCTTTCATTCAATAATAATATGAATAATTAGGGGTAACACCCTCTTCCCAGGGCACCATGAAAGCTTAATTTGGAGCCAAAATGCACTGTGTACAGGGATGCCAACTTACAAAAAATATTGGGGGGCCCAAACCAGGGATCTTGCACCGGGAAATTTTATAAGTAGTGAGTTTTAAGTTTTTTAAGCATTTAAGAATAGTCATGTTATCAACATTAGAACCCTGATAACTCGAATCTCAATATCTGGGCACTTTGGGGAAAATTGACAGGCATGACACATTTTTATCCTCACACCCATGACGAATTTGTAAGGGGGCTCGGGCCACCTCAGGCTCCATGGTGTTGGCGCCGCTGACTGTGCATAACCATATGGCCATCAATGCAAGTGGCAATGACCTGCATGTATAAATATAAATATTTGGTATTGTTACGGTTTTCTGGATTTATCAACAATTTATTGAGCAGAATTAATATTTATCACATGAATAACTTTCTTCTATTCTAGGAGCTAAGTGGCATTTAAGAAGGAAGCTCCTGACTCCAGCCTTTCATCGCTCAGTATTGGACAGTTTTCAAGAAGTATTTTCTGATAAAAGTGATACTCTTATAAAAATCCTCGAAGTCGAAAGAAAGAAATCAGAGAGTTTTGATATTGCACCATTTATTTGGCAGTGCAGTCTAGATATAATCTGTGGTGAGTACGCATTTGAATATATTGAAACACAAAGCTAAGCTATAAAAATGAGCAAGAGTAAATTTTCACCAGTAAAATTCTGAAACTAATAGATATCTTTCAGAAATTACTATCGGCTCTAAAAGCTGAAAGATTTGAGTCAGAATACAAATAACAAATTTATTAAAAACTTTAAATGATAAAATAACAAATTTATACCAAAAACTAATTATATATAATATAATTGTCTTATCTTAGTTTTCTGATGTTCTACACAACACATTTATTATTTTAAGTACATTTTACATTTTTCCTATTTATGTGAATATAAAATTCCACTTAAGAACAGAACTCAACAATGAGTCTTGATAAGCACTAATTTTACAAAACTGATTATAGATTGTTACTGAAACTGATTACAGATAAAATAATGTTCATCTGACATCAACTCAATTTCAATTGCAACTGAATGACTTCTTTCCAAGTAATGAGTTGTCACATTTTGTGCCTCGAACCAAAAGATTCTGAAACGGGTACTTTTTTGTTACAACTTCAATGTAAAATGCATGTTTTGAATAAAAAAGAAGTGTAAAATAATGCTTCATAAAACAAGAAAAATTATGATGCATCGATGTATATGAAATTTATATTTTTTCTTTTCATTAATTATTTATGTATTCCTATCCAAACCCCAGTTTGCAATAATTTAGACATGACAGTATATTATATCTTGTAATTATTTTTTAGCGGCTCAATGGTGAGTAATTAATCAAAAAAATTCATCAGTAAGCATCAATTCCACACACAGTTTTCAAACTTATAGGAAAAAATAAAAATAAAATATTCTACGAAAAAGAGTACCTAATCTTTACCTAGAAATTTGAGTACTTGTTCATGATTTTTAACTCTACTTTTACAGAAACAGCCATGGGAACCAAAATGAACATCCAAGAAAGTGTATCAAAAAATGATACAGCTTACCTGAAGGCCATTTCATAGTAAGTTTCCAATGATTCCTTCAACCAAACAACATAGTTTAAAGCAAATATAAATTTCCTTTTAAAAATACGTAGCAGTAAAACAATACATCAACTGCATACACGCTCAACCATTGGCCACCGAATAGAATCCACTCATCTTGTAATATAAGGGCTATCTAAATGAGCGGATTTGATTCAGAGGGCAATTGTTGAGCGTTTATGCAGTGGAGGTATCGAAAAAGCATTCATAGCTCTCCTTTCTAAATGAAGAGTATTTAAATTTGGAAGATTGGCGAGCGTTTTGACAGGCACTAGGCATATTAAAATAACTATATATGAAGACATATATTATGTACTTTCAGTAAGGGTTTTAATTTATTTAACCATTTCTTATGATTGAGGAACCAGACGAAGTACAGCAAAAGCTACCCTTGGGCAAATACCAGCAACTGTTATTTAGTGATGATGGAATTCCAGAATAGAACTGCGAAGAACTTGTGGCAAGAATAGAAACTCAAGGAGGCTAAGAATCTGCATGCATCTCAAGAAGCAGAGGGGTGTAATAGTAAAAATAATTTCACAAGGAAATCAATAGGGTATAGCTAGAAACATATTAAAAGTTTACTCCAGGAGGACACAAGAAAAACTGCGAATGAAAAGCCATGGACCAAAATGAAGAAACATCTAAAAAAGTTTGCTCTCACACATTCATGTGGAAACTGGAAGGTTGGCATGGATATATTAGGGTAGAGCTCACCCCATACTCAGCCACAGGTATTAGATACCACACATTCAGGTTAGAAGGGTCATTAATTCTCCCTGGGTTACTACACGCGTTTGAGAAATTTGTTTGGGATTGTCCAAACACTTCACACTGGAGTAGCACACAAAACCCTCTGGTCAGTAGGTTAACACTCTACCCACTGAGGCTATGAAGACTTGGAGAGAAAAGATATCTTTAGAAAACCTAGAGAAGAAGACAGGACAACTTGATCAGCCAGATCATGAGACAGGATGGAGCGATGTAGGCAAATGTTCAAGGACAAGTGGAAGTGGAAAATGGTAGAGGAAGGCCTTGGATAATACACAACAAGAGGCAGGTGATAAAGTGTGTAAAACAGAAGAACTGTGTAAGTACTATAAGAGATTCACTGGAAGGAGAATTGAGTGGAAAGCAGCATCAAACCAATGTTAATATTGTTGGCTGTTAATCATTACATATTATGTCATTTTAGAACTCCAAAGAATATGATTCATCAATATGCATAACCACCCACACAGGAGTGATCGAAAACAATACGTACTAAAACATTAAAAACTTTCAAAACCCTTATTTTGACTAAAAATGGATTATTAGACTGGTGCACATGGATATGGCCTGGACTATGTACTACCTATTCAAGGCCATCTATATACATAACAAGGGATCAAATTTTGATGCATTGTAGATTAAATGAAGAAAAACAAAAAATAATCTTGTGGTAAGATATTATACATATACAATATGCATAAATGAAGATCGAAGAAAAATCACCACCTTACGAAAATTAATTATAAAGCCACAAATTTTTCACCAGTCAATTGGAGCTCAGAAGGTCAAAGCCATACTATTTTACCCTCTGCGAGTTTCTGGCTACACATTATTGCACCCACTTTTTTTGGGGAAAAAATATTAATCATTTAATGCAACCCACTATTATGTCCCCATCCGATTCTCTGATTATCCAGTTCTCCACATAGGAGTCAACTTGGGGAAGTTATAAAAGAATTGCATACACAATAAATTGAGTTATTTACCAGAACAAATGGGATATAAGGCTTAATTACATAAAAAAGACAATGAAGAATGGAATGAACTGCTACCTTCCTTAACCCCGGATTTAATCAATTAATTTTCTAGGAGCATCCTCACTTAGGCTTACATTTCCATGATTATAAATGTAAACCTAGCAAGATGTTGCCTATAAACCTAAGCACATGAATGAAAATGCAACTATCCTGATACACCAAAAGTAATAAGAAACTACTTCATATGGTTTCAGGATAGTGTGAGTTGATTTATTTAAGATTGAATAGATGCCATACCAAAATTTTGATAAAGAAATTTCTCTTTATATTTCAGTGCTGCTGAGTCGGGATTATATAGACTCTTAAGGCCATGGCTACATCCTCAGTTACTTTTTGATATTTCTCCAAGAGGGAGAAAATACAAAAAATCAGTGGAAATTATGCATTCATTCACAAATAAGGTAACAACTTTAATTTAAATGTACAGTTTGAAAAAATATTTATGCATCTGCAATGCTCCAAGTAGCCAACATATTAAGGAAAGGGAAAATTGTACAATAATACCCCTGAAGAGTGAGGGAGGGAGTTTCAAGTACAAATAGAGGATCATCTCCCTGAAACTGTTCAGGCAATTCTGTATGTAGGGGCTAGGAGATAAATAGGAGTAATAGTTCCAATATGAAAAGATTCTTCCCAGTTAGTATGCACACATACATGAACACCCCAAAGTCAAGAGAATGAATTAAAGAAGCGTAACTGATGAACTAAAGAACTGCAATTAACCTTTAAACAACGACTTTAAATCCCAGATGTAACACTGCAAGGCCGGGCATTTAAATGGCCTAGGTTTAAAATATAAGCAGCTCTCCAGTTCACCCTCGAGCAACGAAACTCATTATAAGCCGATTTCAAACAAAGTGTGTCTCAGTGGTCCCTAAAGGGACTGCAAGGCCATAAACAAAAACATTAGGCGGTCCCTTTTGGGACCGCAAAGATGATAAAGGTTAATAAATGCATACGCTGTAATCTATTTTCAATTACATTTAGTAGAGGAATTCATAAAACTCTCTTTCCTCTGATACTTCTAAACAAAAAAAAACACCTTAAATATGATCGAAAAAAATCATTATCGAATCGAATACGAATTATACGCCGATATTTGGAAGTCAGGAAAATCAATGCCCCTAAAGGTCCACATCTCCCATGTCCTTCTTGAATAAAATTCAGGAAGCATATGTACTTGTATACATTCTATGAAATGCCTTAATTAAATTAAAAATTAAAACTTAAATTAACCTGATGATGACTTAAAGAGTGAAAATGCATTGTAGTAACCTTCAAAATTAAAAGAAGGTGAAAATACAAAAAACATAAGATTATTTTTTATTTAACTTTTTTCCCACCACATCTCTCTTAATACAGTTGAACACTCTTACATAAGCCAGCAAGTATTCAGTAAAGTCACTTTGACATCAAGAGAGCAACCAGAATGGAGCCAAAACTGTCTGCCAAAGTTAACATCCATGATAGGTATCCAGCAAAGACAAATATTTCTGCATCCTCACAACATTAAGGAAACTTTAACATGAATTTGACGTTGATACTTGTTTGGAATCACTATAATTAAAGAAAATAATTTAATAATATACAGTAAAACATTACTTCTCTCATCCTATGTGAAAATCTCTCTTTTAGGTGATTCAAGAAAGAAAAAAGGAATATTTGGACTCAAAAAGAATGGAAGTTAATGGTAGGTACCAGCTGAAAAATATTACATTCACTAATTATTAACATCAAAGCTTACATTCCCAGCAAAATGCCATAGAAGGGATGTTAATAGGTATGCATGAAATAACCTATTAAATAATTTACAAATGTCAACATAAAATTCTAACGATTAGGTAATCGACCGTTCAACTTATCACAAAGAGACTGAATTCATTTATTCTGGATATAACTGCCCAAGAATTTCGAGGCATCAAATTCAATAGGTCATGACTTTTGTTCCCATTGAGTCCATGAGTGTGGTTCTGGTCATATGTCTCAGGTTAGGTTGGGTAATGTGATTCATGAGATTTGTCAGAATTTAAAGCAGACTTTTAAATGTTATTTACAACTTGAACAGGATTTACAGATGAAAATGAGAAATTTAGAATCAAAAAGAGAAGGATGGCATTCATTGACGTGCTGATTGAAACAACCTTGGGAGATGGAGAGGAAGAAAAGCACCACTTGACAGATGAAGGAATTAGAGAAGAAGTAGACACATTCATGTTCGAAGGACATGACACAACTGCCAGTGGGATCTCATGGACCATTTACTTGCTTGGACGACATCCAGATATACAGGTAAACTTTTAAACTTCCTTCACTGTATCATGAGAAGCGTCTGATAAAAAACTACCTTTTACTAATGACCAGGACAGAAACTTTTTGTATAAGCATTTTTATATGTATACTATTAATTTAATATTGATTAAATAGAGGAAAAAATAGTTGACAATACCAGAAATGATTGATAAAGTTAGACCAGTGCTTCTGATAAAAAAACTACCTTTTACTAATGACTGGGACAGAAACTTTTTGTGTTAGCATTTTTATATACTATTCATTTAATATTGATTAAAGAGAGGAAAAAATAGGTAGTTGACAATACCAGAAATGATTGATAAAGTAAGACCTGTGCTAACAACTTCATTTTTCAAAGTTGGATCAATCCAAGCATCAGCTTCCAATAAGCAATCATTTATTTTATGTATTGTTGAACATTCCAAGTGCATCATTAGCCTCTGAGATGGACACAGCCATGAATGATTGAAGAAAATGCATTAAAATACTCGGACTAATACGCACTAATTAATTCTTATTGCAAGGTGCATTCCAAGTACAAGTTTTTACATTCAATAAAATCTGATTAACAAATTTTTAGGAAGAGGTAGCCAGAGAGATTAATGAAGTCTTTGGGCAAGAGAGCATTAAATCGACACAAAAATTGTCTGAGCTTCGTCTCCTGGATAGGTGCATCCATGAATCTCTTCGCCTCTACCCCAGTGTTCCAGTCATAGCCCGAGAGTTGAACAAAGAAGTGAAATTAGGTAATGTTTTACAGTTACGTAATAAAGTAGTATACCTACAGTAATTCATATGCCATATAAATTTTACACTCCTATAATTATTGTTCTGTACCAGAATTTCACGAAGTTGAGTTCCTATAGCCACTTAAGGCCTTCAAGTTTAATCACCAAAATGTTTTCAGTTCATTTCAATATCATACATAAGTGATATTCTTGTTGCAAAAAAACCACTTTCATCATATAGTATGAAACAGTTTAAAAACTATGGTGTGAAATTGAATGTCTGGGACATAAATGGAAAAGGTTAAAACAACAGGGTTCCCACTATAACTACACTATAAAATTCATGATTTTTTTCAGGTTTTCACGGTCTAAATGTCATCAAATTCACGGTTTGTAGATAAGGCTATTAAGGCAGAAATATTGATCACGTAACAATCATCGGCCGCACATTAATTAAAAATGTAGCAAACGCAACAGATGCCTTGACAGCAAACGCAGCAATGAAAGTGCTATCTCTTATGGCATCACCCATAGTTAGTAAAATTCGGGTCTGCGTAAAGGGTGTGATTGAGAAAATAGAGAGAGCAGGGTTGCAGGGAAGTGAAGAAGTGCCCGATTTTTTGCCTGGGTTATTGTCTTCCAATCGCAGGGTTAAGGTCAATGTGCTGTCATGGCACACGGAACAATTAATAATTGCACTTCGAATACACGTGTGCAGATAAATACATGGACAGTATCTGCACGTGATTAGGTCTTGAAACATTATCGAAATATCGATTTTTATTTAATCCGTCTTTCGTATTCTACTATATTCTACAATCAAGTTTGAGAGATTTTTAAGGTTTCATGGCGAAATTCACAGCTATTTCCAGGTTTTTTCACTGTAAACAAAATTCACGGCTTATTCATGGTTTAAAGGTTTTCAAGGTTGAGTGGGAACCCTGAACATCCATTTAAACTTTTAATAAAAGCAGGACCAGATATCATTTGTGCATTTAACTATTCAATTTACTTGAAAATTAAATGTTTTCAGGAGGACACACACTTCCAGCTGGCACAGAGTTATTTATCCACATGTTCTACATGCACCGTGATAAGGAATTATTTCCAGAACCAGAAAAATTTAATCCTGACAACTTTTTACCAGAGGCTTGTGAAAAGAGGCCACCTTATGCTTTTGTTCCTTTCAGCGCAGGACCTAGGAATTGCATCGGTAGGTTAGATTATATTATCAGGAATTTACCTAAAAGAATTTGAGACTAATTCAATAATTTATCCATCTCATAGGAGGAAACTCTTATAAATACCTAGTCATAAAGAAGCCAAATGTATAATCAGTGGCCATTATTTAACTTTTTTACCACCGCAGTCAACAGAAGTCATTCTATATACTTATTATATTTCTGCTTTGCCATGATAAACAACATTTGTCTTTGTCCCTGAAAAAATATCCCGTAGGCTTCATGATTAATGGGGGACCAATGACCATACAAGTACTGGGAATATATGGCATGGTTTTCAAGGAAAAATAACGTTTTTGGAATGCACAGGATCAGTCATAACTTGGTGGGATTACAGCATATTAACAATGTAGATTCTTTCTCCAACTCAGCTGTTGATGCTACTACATGGTAAAACTATGGAACTGAATAAACCCATTCAACCCAGAATATTTTACATCAGAAATCCTTTAAAAATTTATATTTTTCTGCCACATTAACTTGGTCTTTTAGTGTTCTATCCTAATTTACAATTCACACAACTCTTTCAGGACAAAAATTTGCAATGCAAGAAGCAAAGACAGTTGTAGCATCAATAGTGAAGAACTATAGAATTGAATCAATAGAATCTCCCCAGGAATTGGTCCTCCTAATGGAGATGATTCTTCGTTCCCAAAATGGAATTAAAGTCCGTCTACATCCTCGAAACTAAATGATTCATACATTCTGATACATATAGCCCCTCAAAAAGCACAAATTAATGCTTGTATGCAAATATGTATTTATTGTGTTTACTTCAAATAAATGTAATTTTTTATTTATATGTAGCTAAATATTTTCATTATTCAACAATACTACTTTCTTGTTTTCTACAAAATTATTGGTAAAAAGTCTTCTGTACCGAAGTGGTCACTTGAACAATTACCACTTGGAAGACAATTGGTGCTGACAGAGGAATATTATCAACCAATCATGGAACACCATCCACCAATACAAGCGAGCCAACTGTTCACAGTAACACTATGACTAGATGCAAGGCAGCAGGAGACTGTACTGGAGACTGGAGCCAGGAGGAGAGCTCAGAGGATTCAAAGCTTCCCAAACTTTTGGAGAGATAAAATATCTAGTGAAATCCCTGAATGCACCACTCTTCCAGATGAACCTAACCAATTCTTCCTGCAATACCATTATCCAAGAGAGACTATCATGATGCAGAAAAAACTGCCATCACTAAATATGACAAGGCGATGAAATATCTGAAAGTATAGAACATTTATCTAGGCACCACCACAGAAATCTATGAAAATGAAACCATATTGAATGCCCAATAGCAAATTGAACTATAAAAAAAATAAAAATGCAAGCCCACACTGGCCCCAGGGCAGCAGCAATTACCACACACAACAGATTGATCTAGCAAAATAAAATTTTCTGCCACTGCAAAGGTTTGAGAAATTTTAGTGAAGCTACATATGTAGTAGCATAATAAAAACTACAACTGTCCGAGGGAAATTCAAATTGGAGAGATACTAAAAATCTGTTCCAATAAAATTTGTGCATCATATTTCCAAAAAAATTCTATTATAGCTTTGCTATAGCATTTACTAACTGAATTGCTAAATACTGCTCAATTATTGAGCATACGTGGGCTCAGTCCTAAAGGCACCCAAGGTGCCTTTAGGACTGAGCGAAGCTAGTGGGCTCCTCATTAACATGAAAGCCAAAATGATAAGGTCACTTAAGCCACCAAGACTTCTTTGGGGTGCCTAAACTGGAGGCAGAACTAGGATACTATGAAATTAGGTACTTTTCAAGTCGATGTTTTGAAAAAAAATAATGATGATGATTTTCCAAAATTTTACAAAAATAACTTCTTTAACCTTTTCCCTACCGTACACTTATATATACGTGTGGACGTTTCCTGACCCGGGAGACCACGGGCGTATATGTACGTGTGAGATTTTCCCGGTCAAGAAAACGAAACCCGTATATATACGTTTTCTAGCTCTCCCCCTTTCAGGACGGTCGTGGGTTTAGGTCGCCTTTGTCTCGGGACCCAACACTTCGGGGTTTAGGATTAACCCTCCGAATCCGGGAGCAGGTATCCGGACCCTTCGTCTTTTATAACCCCTCTCAGCGGTAAGGGACAGCGGTCATACAATTGTTTATCCAATCAGGTTTCGAAATAAATATTTGTTCATTTCTCAAGAAAAATAAACTAAGAATTGAATTGTTTGTCTTTTGAGCAGCGTTTAGAATTTTTAAACGAAATTCTACGACAAATATTAACTTATATCTCGAGTTATGTAAAAACATCAACATGGAAATTGTTGCTGCGTTAAATGCTTTGATAATGGCCTTAGAACTTCGTTTAAAATTTGACAATGCTCAGATAAAAATGAGGAATTATATTCTATGTCTGTAATTTACGTGCAAGCAACATTTATCCATTTGCTAAATACATATAAGCAATACATAAGTTGACCGCGAACCAATGCCGCAGGTATGGTCGTAAACCCGGAAAGGAGGGAGCACAACTACTCTCGGAGTCCGAGATAATGCGGAGTCCCACCGTGGAGGGGTCGAAAAAGGTTCAGCGAGACCCTTCTTAACGAATGCCCTCCAAAAATGCTCCGTACCACGAGAAAGAAGAGTGTCTTGGGGCTCGGTACAGCAGTCAAGCTAAGACAAAAACTCCGCGGTCTCGAAAGGGTTAAAGTCACTTTGCCAATGGAGGGCTTTGAGGCTTCAACCTCACCACCCATATTTTTTTCCTAGTAGTGACTGACTGCCACACACCCCTGTAGGAGATATCTACATCTCTGGAGCATATATCCTCTGACTTTCTCTACACTATCAAAAGATGTGCACTGAGAGTTATACTTCTAAAATTAACTCAAAATTGGATGATATCAGCTACTATCATCAATGACCTACTTTAACACATTCACTGCAGCATAGCCAGATTTCAAGGGGGGTACATGCCCCTCCTCCCCCAGATGCTTACAAAATAGACAACATTTTTTGTAAGGTTATCACTGCGTTGGTTTTCTTTCGTGTATTACAAAGCCTTAATCATTTCATTTCGAATAAATAAATTTTATAATAAAATAAACAGAATATTTCGCTCATTAATTGTCTTGTCTTACTTTTAATCTCAAGTATGAGAAGATCACTTGCCTCTCAGATCCCTTGTGCCCTCCAGAAAAAATCCTGGATCCACTGCTGCCCTTCAGCACCAATTTATCGTAGTTTTTTATTTGGTTCACCCCAATTGCAGCTCCACGATCAACACTGGAGTGACACCAATTGGTTGTAATGAATCAGCTGTAATGAATGTCTTAAACTTTTTTTGTATAAAATAAATGGATTTCAGAAACAAGCACCAACAAAACATAATGACCATGATTGTTTTGGTATAAACTAGGGATGAATATAGATTTCAGCAATATTCAAACATGGCTTTCATGGCTTGTGTAATGGAGTTTATGATTTTCTGATGCATGGAAATTAAAAATATAACACCGGTATAGGTAACCTCCATACCA
Source organism: Ischnura elegans (assembly GCF_921293095.1). NCBI lineage: Eukaryota > Metazoa > Arthropoda > Insecta > Odonata > Coenagrionidae > Ischnura > Ischnura elegans. The sequence continues at coordinate 30,403,233 of NC_060247.1, forward strand.
TCCAAGTATCCTGTGGAGCAAATTTCTGGCTATGAGCCTGCTTCCTCACACCCTAATCAGAACTTCACAGTTAATACTTTTTGTATCCTTGTAAAGGAGTAAAGGGGGTATATATCCGAATGCATGGCTAAAAGTCCCAAACGTGAGAGAAGTTTGTGTTGTATTTTTATCTTAGATCGTAGTTCTTTGCACAAATAATTTACAAAGAAAAACCTTTCTCAGGGGGATTTTTCATCCTCCACGACCCCAGGTCATAAATAAGTCATGACCCAGGTCACTTTACTGGCCTCAGTGGCGGCGGGGTAAAATTCTCTCCTGCCACACAAGAGGCAGTCCCACCTGGCTAGGTAGCCCCGACTAGGGACGGATATTCTTGTACATTTAATTGATAAGATAAAAAGCCCAACGTAAAAGGCAAAATGGTGCTGTTTTCGGTGGTGCAAGATTAACCATTTCACTGCACAGTGAACGTACCTTTTTTCCCTCCCTGCCATGTGCTCAGAACTTTCGCCACATGTGAGGGGTAGGTTTTCAGAGATTGAGCAGCAGCGAAAGGGTTAAAATAATATAAGATAAATGACCCACCCCAAAGTTGATGCACAATCCGCTTCTGACCCTAATGTTTTCCCCAAAAAGACAAGCTGCAAAGAAATAGGATGCCACCAAAGCAGACTTTAGCCAGCAGAATTGTAAAATACTAGACTTTGACTAAAGTTTTTTTTTATGCATATGGACACAATATTGCTGGCAGTTAGAGCTCCTCGACCCTTTCACACCAAACGTATTGTGGAGCCAACGAGACTTTTCATATGCAGCAGACCTAACCTCACATCGGGTTAGGCATGTATTAATCACTGCAAACGACCAGACATTGGTATGGCTATTGCAGGAAAGGGAAGTGACCACTGAGGTAGCAATGGTCGGGTATATAGGCCTGGCCTGAGACCCAGGTTGGTGAGACCCCACTCCTCGGCAGGGGGTTTTGCCCCGGGACATTTTATAAATAGCGAGTTGTAAATTTATTTAGCATTTTAGAAGAGTCATATGATCAACATTAGAACCCTGAAAACTCCACTCTCAATACTCCGGGGAAAATCGACAAGCCTGACACATCTTTTCCTACCTCCCATAGTGAAATTTTGACGGGGCTCGGGCCCCCTCAAGCCCCATAGAGTCGGCGCCATTCTCCTCGGCAATTAAGCCCGACTCTCCCACTCATTATGATCTTCCATACAGCAGGAATCTGGTTTGACTGGCAATGATTTTTTTTAAAGAAAGTTTTGTTGCACGCTCCTTTCTTCTACACTTTGAAATGACTTCTTTGTTCTTTGCATTAGCAATCTTTAAACAAAATTTTAGCATTACTAATAACAAACATCTGGATTTAAATCTTAGTACCTTGTTCTAAAATCTCCATTCTTCCGGCGCTACCGCGTCTGGTTGTTTCTTGATGACAACAGTTTCGCTATCACTGCTGCCAGCGTCTTGTCAGGACAATCTGTCAATAGGCACTGTCTGTTTATGCGGTGGCCATAGGTATACATGGGCTCAAAGCAACATATTCAAGAATTAACTAGAATTATATAATTATTTTTACAGTTATACTCTATTTCAATCTCTTTGCCCGAAAATTCCTCTATAAATAAATACTAAGCATTACTGTTGGTTCGCGAAATTCACCAAATACATTGAGTCATATAAATATCGGTCTCACCATGAAAGCACTCACTTTCGGCGCGGGACATCAGTAGCAAGATGTTCTTGGTAGCAAGATTCGCTTGTTTCTCGCTTCACATTATTCAGTTTTCGGTAATAAAATGAGAATTAGAAATCAAAATAACAATGTAGATGAGCGTGAGCGCCACCACTGCACTGAAAATGTTCAAATGTTAGGGATTTACGGACCCGATAAGGACACTCTTTCAGCCATACTTCCTATTGACATCTCGCGAATATGAGATAAGATTTCTTTCCAGCTTTTTTCCTCGTCCCTCCTAGTCCACAATAATCTACACTTGCAATCCTTCTTCACAGTTCTACTATGATCGCAGCCTCGCAAGTACGCTCCTAGTTCCCGGGTCTCTATCGAGTGAACTCGAATGATTCGATGTATCGTTTACATCGAACTACGTAGCGGGCTAATTTGAAAGTTTCTCCCACACGACACTATAGAAATTACTCTCGTTCACGTTAATATTCAAATATCAAGTCAATTACAAGTCTTTAACGGGTCTCTTAATCTTAAAAAATAACATTATTTTTGTTAAAAGGGAATGTATTACATAATTCAGAATATAATCTATTAATGTGCGCTAAAGTCCTCTATGTTATTCCATCTTGAACTTTTAAACTTTTGTTTAATATTTTCGAATGGATAAAAGGATATATAATTTCTTAATCGGGGAAATATTCAAGCATGTATTCTAATAAAATGTTTTGTCACTTATCAAGCCCCAATTGAATCAAATTAAATAGGGGTTCAATTCGACAATTGGGTCGTGGTTCGTGATTTGTTATAGTTGTATAGCCAATAGATATGCACATTCGTGCATATATATGCACAATCGTGTTCTCCAATTACAATTTAGTTGATAAAACTACCATCTTCAAATCTTTTTTACAACGGAAATTACACAATTTTTATGCTGAATAATTAAGTTCAAATGGTACGTTGGAAATCCATTGTGTGATACTTCAATATTGATATGGATAACGTCTTTTGCCAATGCATCTGATATTCTCCATTCCTTACCTTTAAAAGGCATATAAGACCAGATCATGATAGGTGACAGCTCAGAAACCCCTATTAATGCTACATTAAAGTACGGGTGAATGCTGTAGAAACAATTATCAACAGGGAAAAAACATGCAGCTTCCCTCATGACGCGGGGAGACTTGGACAAGTACATCCAGTATTTACGTGCGTCTCAATGCAGTGCTACAATTGGCAGGCAAATAAGGTAAGATAGGAGATTAGTTTAAAAAAATGAGAAGAAAATTCGCTACGAAGGATGGCCTTGATTCGTGTTTAGCGCTTGGGCGTTCAACGCCATTATCTCAGAACAATTAATCGTAGTATCCAAGGTAGTATCCTTCATCAAAGAAAACGAAATGCATTGATTGCCCTTCCTTACCCACCATTAGTGTATTCATAATATACAAAGTATTTGGTTTTAGAAATTCCAGTTTAGACGACTGGCAACGGTCAATTTTAACCTCATTTGAAGAAGGCCAGATTGGCGCCCATGCGATTCCACTCCACGTGACGTCACAGGGACCTAGTTTCTATACGAGTAGATAGGAGTTTAACATTGTCTAAGATTACTAATGCATGCATGTGGCACAGAGCTCAGGGAAACATCTCTTAATAATCACACATTAATAATACCTAAGTTCGTAAAATTTCCTTCGTTTGATAGGGGAATAATAATCCTTATTTAAGCCTAGCGCTACCTGCTAGCAGCCTGCGTCGTATCAGCGCTCAAGTCTCGCCCCAAGGTCACCCCACATGCCGACAACTACCAGAAATACGTCACACGAACTTTTCCCATCATTCCTACTTAGCCGTCGCGTTTTCGCGCGATTGAAAATTTTCACTTTTCGTTTAAACTCAAAAAATAGATATCGTCATTCGAAAATCAAAAAGCGTGAAATGCGCACTCCAGGAGTAATAATCTTTCGATTTAGGCAATAAAAAAATAAGAGGAAACCACCTTATTGATGTTATTCCATACAACTAAAACAAACCTTTTCCGAACAGGAAATCTCAGGAGATTTTTCCTGAAAAATCGTATTTTTAACACTAGTCATACGCTGAACAATTAAAATTTTAAAATAAATTTCAGTGTCGGCTCGTGAGTCAAACGCTGGGAGGGGCAAACTCCACCGGGGGAATCAAAATATTTGAATATTATGTGTATTTCAGTGAGTTTTTAAGGCAATCTGGAGACCATTATGACTCACTAATACACAAAACAATCACTAACACTAACTCGATTAACCCAACTACAACCCGGCCTATGTACAGTCGGATTCAAAAGTATTGCAACAAATGGAGCGGCGCCACTTTCGCCGCAGTTTTGAAATCGAGTTTTCGTATTTTCTATTGCAACAGTGGGAGGGAAATTTGAACAACATTCCCACTTCCCGAAATATTTTTATAACAACATCATTAAAGGGAAATATATGCGTGGTATGTGTAGTGTTTAATACCACATAAATTGTGCAGCTCATGCTAGATAATAAATCTACGTCCAGAACGTCACTTTACTTCTTCTCGTAAGTTGGCCGATCCGTCGAAGTATGTTGTCTTACAATTAACGCTGAAGCTTTTCGATAAGCGATAGCGAACAAAACATACACATAAAATATCCGCCGCAATATCACAGCAAATAATGCCACTGAGTGTTAAAATTCAGTTTGATTTAGTGACACTAGAAGACTTGTTCATTCCCTTTCCTGACAAAGCTCGTAATGAATCCCCTTCTGAGTCAACGTGTGAGATGGACTAGTGGTGAAGGAGCAGACTTACTGCGGTAGTAATCCGAAGTAAGTGTTTCGAACCTCTCTGCATACATTTTTTTTCAGTTACATGGGATGGCAGTAACAATTTTTTAAATCCACTTAAACGCATATTAACTTAATTAAACACTGCTGTCGTTATATAATTTTTGATGGAGAAAATTCTCTTTTTGATTTCCGCAGATATCATTTCCTATCTTTGGATTCATATTTGGACTCACCTTTTACCTCTTACCAATACGTGGCTATGTAGCCGAGTAGGTCTATACTATGCGCTGTAACTTCACGAGAATTTTGTGAGGGATCAAGTCCGAAGTAATCAATTTTTTCATTTTTTAAACAAAATTATTGCAAAAGAATGCAGTTTATTTTATCAACATAATAATGATGGTGACTACGAAAAATTCAATACTGGATTTTTTTAAGGAGTGAAGTTTTCTAAATGTAGACTCCGAGGTGATCCACACATGCGTAAATCCTCACATCACATGAAGTAAATTTTGGAGCAGTAATGCAGGGAAAGCTATTATATCTAAATTGATTAGCACTCTCATAGTGATACATTCATCTTATAAACAGTGAAGAAAAGAATCGACCGAAAGGTAATCTATAAAATATGACATTAACTTTGTCGCAATAGGGTGGTTTCCTATTATTTTTTTATTGCTTTAATCGAAAGATTATTACTCCTGGAGTACGTATTTCACGCTTTTAGATTTTTCAATGACAACATCTATTTTTCGCGATTAAATGAAAAGTGAAAATTTTCAAGCGCGCGAAAACGCGACGCTTAAGTATGAATGACGGGAAATATCTCCGTACGTCGTATTTCTGGTTCCCCCTCCCGCCCGGTGAGGTGACCTTGAGGCGAGGCTTAGCGCTGATACGTCGCAGGATGCTAGCGGATAGCTGAGTACCTTGCTGAATGGTAGCGCTTGGCTTAAAAAAGCTTTATTAATACCTTGACTTAAAAAAGGTTTATTAATAATATCAAACGAAGAAAACTTTCCGAACTTATCCAGTTTTAATAGGTGATTATTAAGACATGTTTCCCTGAGCTCTGTGCCTCATGCATGCATTGGTAACCTCAGACGATGTATAACTCCTATCCTCTCGTGTAGAAACTAGGTCCCTGTGACGTCATGCGGAGTGGAATCGCATGGGCGCCAATCTGGCCTTTTTCAAATGAGGATAAAATTTGACCCTTGCCATTCGTCTAAACCGGTATTTCAAAAACCAAATAATTTGTGTATTATGAATACACTAATGGTGGGTAACGAATCGCAATCAATGCCTTTCGTTTTCTTTGATGAAGGAAACTACCCTATTAACTTTCATAGCGTTATAAACAAGAGTGCTAAAATCGGGTGTAAATTTCAGGACGCAGACATGATCATAGGAACAGAGAGTTGACTTATGAAGGATATAAGCGACAGCGAAGTTTTCCCTCCAGGATTCTACAAGTCCGATCCAGTGTCCATGAGATGCTGCAGTTCAGAGGTGGCGTCAGTGATGAAAAGGCGGCTGACTGCAGGGCGCTTGCCGCGTTTACCAACTACCCTACATGTTTTCCGCGAAGCTACATGGGGACACACAGCAATGCGCCTTCTCCGCAAACCTCGCGTGATAACAGCATAGCCCGTCGCTGGATGGGGGTCGGGAGTTCGCACGGGAGCGGCTGCGGGAATCGTCTCGCCGCTCTCGCCGGCTATGTATGACACTTAGTGACCATGTGAGATTGCTCTTGCACACTCAAATATATACATATAATACTGGATATTACTGCATCTGGTTTTTTGGGGTACCTATCTTACCCTACCAAGAAGTGACAATATATAAATATAACTAATAACTTATCATCATAGGTGCATCTATAGGGGGGCATGGGCCCCGTGCCCCCCCAGACCCTTAAAAAAATATGCAATATTTTTAATACGGTCTCATTATCATTGCGTTCGCTTTGTATTACGAAGTATCCTTGTGCCCCCTAGAACAATATCCTGGATACGGTCGCGCTTGTGCCCCCCCCCCCCCAAGAAAGAAATTCCTATATCCGCCCCTGCTTACCATTATATGTATAAATATTTCAGGATATTTCTCTATGATGTGTGTTACACAAAAATGTCCCAGGTTGGGCGCACACAGTAAAATACACACTTAAAGATGAAAATAAATAAATTTTCAGGGGCAACTACCACCTTCCTCAGAGTTAGAAAAGATTTTTATTAAATTGTCTTGTACTGTGCATGCCCAACCTGGAATATTTTCATCTCATATGTATAAATATTCGAGGCTAATATCCCAAAGCCCCTTCCCCTCCATTTTACTGTCAAACAATGTTATGTATTTAAAAAAACACAATACAAATTAGCTATGCAAATGAGGCTCTGATTGTCATGGTTGAAATGACCTGGCAGATCGCTGCCGAGTTCTCAATCAGCCACATAACCAGAAAGGTACTAAGAGTTTGGGTGTTATGTGGTTTGCCTTTACTGATTCTCTTTTGTCGTCGGCGCTTCGGAGGTATCAGACAACGATACACTCGTTACAAACTTTTCAGCTACTTAACGATGAAATAATCTTTCAGCATTATAACAATTCATTGATTACTGGAATACATAATGAAATGTAACAACATAATTTGAAAATTGGAGTGCTGGAGGGATTGTGGTCTTCTCAGCAGATGCGTTGCAGACAGTTACCTCCAGGGGAGAAATATGAGGGATGTTTATGTCCCCAAAACACCCCTATGGTTATAAAAAATTAAAATCAACTCTTACTGATCAAGCATTACCAGTACTATTACACTTATTCACAAAATTACATTCATCCATTGTTAGAGCCCTACCTAACTAAATACCTCAACCTGCACGCCTGAATTAATCTAACGCCATAATATGGACTCATTGTACGATGTCCAAAGGCCTGCCTAGTTGAGTTATTTACAATCGACAGCATTACATAATTAATATATAACCCATACTCTCCCGTTCCAAATCTAAACTGTAGCCAAAAAAATACATGTTATTATTCTTTTTGTGTAACAATGTCCTATTATCATTACAAAAAATGGATTAACAATGTTAAAAAATTGCCTATTTGCATACAGTTGAATGAATTAAAATATAGTTGTGCACACAATATATGCCCAATGTAATTGCACTTGATGGATGCTTTCTGAAAATGTTCACTTTATTTAGGTTAATTGTCAACTGATGAATGTAAAATTTTGTCAATACTTTAACGACATCCCATTTTACTGGATTTGTACCAGCACTTTAATTTTCATAAAAATTACATATAAAATGTTTTATTTTATGTCACCAATCACAAAGATATTAAAATATTTTATTTTTACAACATCTCCTTTGAAGCATAGTCAATTGTATACAGAAAATAGTTTTATTGCCTTTACTAGTACAAAGTAGTAGGGAGAAATTACATGCACACAATTTAATAGCATTTAAAATTCTTAAATTAATAATTTCAATGCTATTAAAATAATATCATTAAAAAATCGAGACAAATTATCAACAACAATAATACAAATTGACCTTAGCAATGGGTACAATTTATTCTGAGTCATTTCTAAACAACTGTCAGATGCAATATTAAATCCCTACTCTCCTGCCCCAAGTCTAAACTATAGCTGGCAAAAATACAAGCAATAGCTACAAAAATAAAAGAAGGCTCTGTACAATATTATCGAAAAACCACAAAAACAGTAATGCAAATAGTACTTAGCGCTGGAATAAAGAACACAGCATCATATAATATATTATATTCAATGATTTCACATAATTAAATACAAATCACAAATGCACCAACTGTTTTAGCCAGGGATAAGTCATATTTGCATGTTATTAACTAACATTTATAATTTTCAACTCATGCGGAAACTCCATAAACTTTGAAAGAAAAAAATAATCTATCACATTCCCAATAAGGGTGCAATTTTGTAAGCATTTGGCGTAAATTAATGACTTATCCCTGTTACACCCCCTCCCCACGATGAGGGAACAGTTTAGATTTGAGGGGGGCATGCACTACACTACGACCAAAATTAATAAGAATAAAAAACTACACAAAAAAGAATTAGCAATTCATAACAATCAAGCACTACTACTACTAATATCATTCATTCATTCATAAACCACATTCCATTCACTCATTCATCAAATCACATTCCACCCTCTCATTCATAAAATCACATTCCATTCACTCATTCATAAAGTCACATTCATCCATTCGTACAGCCCTGCCTACCTAAATACTTCTTTATACGCCTGAATTAATTAAACGCCTAAATACGGAATCGTGGCCACGATATACGAAGACCTGCCTAATATGAGTTATTTCTACTTGACGGTAGGACGCAATATAAAATCCCTACTCTCCTGCCGCAAATCCTATCTATAGCTGGAAAAAATACATGCATAAATAAGAAATATACAAACACCCTGTACAATAATTGCAACAAAAAAATGCAAAAAAACAACTATCTTCAGGCTTGGTGTCTTCTTCCTTCCTATCTTCATTCTTCCTTTCCTCATGATAAATCCTCAAGTCTCTAGTTGTTGGCGCAGTAACCTTTCGGTGTCCATTTCATGGACCTCCACAATTGTCTCCAAAAGCAATCGCTGTCGTTGTCCACAAGCATGACCTGTGGTAATATAACAAAAAATTCTCAAAATCCAACGAAGGGGAGACCTAAAAAGTTAACTCTCAGCTCAGAAATATCATTTTGAGGAAGGCGTTGAGAAAATATTAACTTTGTAATTGTCAAGAAATTTTTAAAATTAAAAAAATGCAAGTGCGGGTAATTCCAAATTATTTGACGCTTATCTCATTGGCGATATTTCAATGTATTTTAATTATTATTTAAATATTTTAAAGATATGATCAAGCAATATTAAAAATTTTCCCGGAAATCATTACAGTGAGCTGAGTCTGTTATATATATACCTTTTTTACGACTTACTTACTTCATGGGTATTACTAAAAAATGATAGCAAATATATACCATTCTGCATTTAATATATGTACTATTATATGAATTGGAAAACAATAATGAAATTATAAAAATCAATATGATGAAATTATTTAAAAAGACGAAACCAGAAGTTACAAATATGGCATCCATATAAAGGACACAACACCTATCCAGGAGGATGTATTTTAATAATTTCTTTTAGGATGTAATTTAATAATTAAGTCTTCTGATACGAAAGAAATAATATAAGTTAATTCTCAAGATCATGCAAAGAGCCAGAGGTCAAAGTATCACTTCAGAAAAAAACAGCCGAAAAAAATGAAAAATATATACTAATTTTTTCCGTCACCATTGGCTTAATAAATATTTAATAGCAAGGAAAAATGCATCACCAGAAATTAAGTACCCAAAATTAAACACAAAAGAGTATCAATCATTGTAACATTATTGTTGCGACTTTTTTTTAAATATGTCACTCATACTCATTAAATTGACGGAAAAATTCAGAAAGGTAGAAAATATTACCGGAATCTCATGTTTCCCTCAGGTAGGGTCTCCGAGGAAGTAATTACTTGAGCGCGCATGACGGTTGCTAAGTTACTAAAAGCAAGGCCAATATGGAAACCTCGAACTCCACATTACAATGAGAAAATTAAAGAGAAAAGTAAAAACTTATGATAGATTCACGAAAATCCCCATAATTGTCCTTCATTCGAATTATTAAATTTAATGGAAATTAGGTATCAAACCGAAATATATGAAAGCAAACGCTATTGACGTCGTCAACCAATCAATGCCTTGAGATTCAGCGCGGGATTTAAGTTTTGTGTTTCAAAAAAAGCGAGAGATCTTAATTTTGGGTGCGGTTTAATTAAATATTTTCGCGTTGGATTATTTTACGCATTCATTACTTTTATCATCGTGGTTCCGGAATGAAAAAATTATAGTTTACCTATGTGATCACTAAAAAATAGTTCTGAACTGAACTCAAAAATTGGAAGAGGATTGAATAAAATCTTACCGTCTGCCTGCGGCAACGAGCTGCATTCTTTCGATCTTTTTGCACGTGCTTTCACCGAGGCCTCGAGTAATCAACTCACACAAGACGATCCAACGAACTCTGCAATGGAAAAAAACGAACACTCATAAAGAGACAAATCAATGTCCTAGAAAATAGGCCTCATGGCTTAATCAATCAATAAATTTTCTTATGGAGCATAGACGTTAGAGAGTAAACAGGTTCACCTTTTAATTAGATTTAAAAAAAACTTCGAGTGAAAAATAACATTTCCCATATTGCAGGAGAAATTAAAATAATATTCAATTAATTAATAGTACTCAATAAAATAAAAAAATAATTCCAATTAAATGGAACTATATATTTGTTTAAATAGGAAAAATTAAGGATTGATTTTGAAGTGGGTAACCTTTCACAGGATAGTTAAATAATTCAGAATGAAAAATCAAAATAAAATTTATAATGAATAAACAGATAATTAGAAACTGATTACAAATAAAAGTATTTCGGACTGCTTTATAATGTGAAGATATTTTTCGGAAACTGTTAAGGGAGGTGATATTTTGACTTGAAAACACTTATGAGTCATCCAGAAAAATGTTGGCACAAAAAAATATTTTTTCCATTGCAATATATTTCATAAGTTTTCAATTCAATTCGAAGTTAATAGGTCAATGAAATATCACTTCCAGTTACTTAGTACCAAGTACAATTTTCAAACTAAGTAGTCAATGACTAAATTGAGGGGGATATTAAGTTTATTTGTTAATTTTGATGGCATTATGGGCATATTAGAAGTTCAGTATAAGCATGAGCACAATTGAGTTCCGTTAATGAATGCAAAATTGAACATTCTCAAGCAACTCGTTAAGTTAAAAATTTGCATTGGAAAAATGAACCAAATTTTAATGAGTATTGAGATCATACCGCTCCTTATCTGCAGCAACTCATGTAGAGCCGCAAGAAGCCGGCACCATCCAATCTTCTTCCAAGTGTCTTCTTTCTCCTTATCATCATGTCCAGCGATGAATCGCGCCTAAGGAGAGAGCGGGTTAGTGCATACACAAATAAATAACCCTTCCGAGGATTTGCACCACTCCAAAGCAGCACACAAGAACGTGACAATGGCATCGATAGGAAACCACACATTTCCTACCTAGCCACAGCCACATTCCTGCATGACGCAATGGAATCCGTAATGCAAAACCACGGCACAAAAAAAACTACAACTAACGCGCGAAAAAAAACGCCTAGCCTTACGCAAATTTATGTTCACTGGCCAGAAGGGCCCAAAGCTAAGATGTCGTCTTCTTCTGGTCCCGCGATGCCATCTTCTTTTCTGTCTTCTCTTCTTCCAATGAATCTTCATTCTTCTCTTCACATCCAGCGATGGCTTGCGGACCTAGGGAGAGAGCGGGTTAGTGCATACACAAATAAATAACCCTTCCGAGGATTTGCACCACTCCAAAGCAGCACACAAGAACGTGACAATGGCATCGATAGGAAATCATAAATTTCCTACCTAGCCACAGCCACATTCCTGCATGACGCAATGGAATCCGTAATGCAAAACCACGGCACAAAAAAAACTACAACTAACGCGCGAAAAAAAACGCCTAGCCTTACGCAAATTTATGTTCACTGGCCAGAAGGGCCCAAAGCTAAGATGTCGTCTTCTTCTGGTCCCGCGATGCCATCTTCTTCTGTCTTCTCTTCTTCCGATGAATCTTCATTCTTCTCTTCACATCCAGGGATGGCTTGCGGACCTAGGGAGAGAGCGGGTTAGTGCATACACAAATAAATAACCCTTCCGAGGATTTGCACCACTCCAAAGCAGCACACAAGAACGTGACAATGGCATCGATAGGAAATCATAAATTTCCTACCTAGCCACAGCCACATTCCTGCATGACGCAATGGAATCCGTAATGCAAAACCACGGCACAAAAAAAACTACAACTAACGCGCGAAAAAAACGCCTAGCCTTACGTAAATTTATGTTCACTGGCCAGAAGGGCCCAAAGCTAAGATGTCGTCGTCTTCTGGTCCCGCGATGCCATCTTCTTCTGTCTTCTCTTCTTCCGATGAATCTTCATTCTTCTCTTCACATCCAGCGATGGCTTGCGGACCTAGGGAGAGAGCGGGTTAGTGCATACACAAATAAATAACCCTTCCTAGGATTTGCACCACTCCAAAGCAGCACACAAGAACGTGACCATGGCATCAATAGGAAACCACACATTTCCTACCTAGCCAAAGCCACATTCCTGCATGATGCAATGGAATCCGTAATGCAAAACCACGGCACAAAAAAAACTAAAACTAACGCACGGAAAAACGCCTAGCCTTACACAAATTTTTGTTCATTGACCAGAAGGGCCCAAAACTAAGCCGCAAATATCGCACACGTCTTCTTACGATGCTCCTCTTCTTTCTTCTGTGAATACTTGCATCATCAATCTTCTCTTCTTCGTGCAGTCTCCACTCTTCCTTCCTTGAAGTCCAGCGATGGCTTGAATCTGTGAAGAGGTAAGATTAGTGCATGCACAAACAAATAAATAAATAACACTAACATGCAAGCCCTAACGCGACGCAACGGAAAAATACTCGCAGCACACGCAAATATAAATAATCACACGCAGAAAAATATCACACGAAATCACACGATAGATTAAAAAACACACGCAATCGGATTCTTGCCGTTCTTCGAGCTCAATTTGATGTCTTCGGTCTTCATGGCTGGAAGGGAAACAGTTACAGACATGTTACAATTAAGTACAAAAAAACACTCAGTTCAGGCGAGGGATTATCAATGTCCACTCATTCCCGATATACACACGCACATTATCTTCACTCTTCATTCTTCGAGGCCCCCTACGATGTCTTCTATCTTCGGGGCCTCAGCTACGTCTTCTTTCTTCATTCTTCATTCCTGCAATAAATGGTGTTAGTACAAAACCCACCCAAATACCTTAAAAAAACTACACACACAAAAATACCCATATGGATTTCCTGCCTAAGAATGCATTCTTTGTCTCCTAGGACCGGTCTCATTCGTAGTAAATAACTTTAAAGTGCACTTTCTGGTACCTTAGTTTCAGCGGTGTTTCGAACCCTTTTTGAACTTGCTCCTTCGAGCCGTTACCTTTCATGTACTGTTGTTACCTAGAGGTCGTGCTTTGATAATAGTGTGAGTTCATTTTCCACCAGGAGTCTCTCATAACTCCAGGTGTGTGGTTCAGGTCGGCCCTAATTTACCATTTCATGTTCAAGATTACCTGATGAAAACCTAATACGGCAATGACCAACGTCCGAGGAAAACTGCATTCTTCCCAGCATTCAACTCAAGTCGATGAATGGTATTCTAATTCTTCAATGTTCATTCTGAAATTGAAAAAGCAAAAATGTGGGTTAAAATTCAAGTCAAATCTCTCCGAATAACATGAAAGGAATTAGCATTTGATGTCCCCCGAGGCCACCGTCGTATTCTCTTCTTCATTCTTCCTGCTCTACCCTTCATTCTTCCCCTCACGCCCGGGGATGGCTTGCACCTAAGGAGAGAGCAAAATTTTAAATTAAATTCGGGGGTTAGATTATTAAATATGGGTCACTCCACCTAAATTCAACAAGCATTTGTCCCTAAGAGTCTCAGATTTTGTTATATGTATGGGTCTACATCAACCTCAAACTAATTACCCTGAGATCTTTTTTATGTGGTTTTAATACGTTATCGATTTTTTCCAAAAAAATTGCCTTAAATCATATAAATCCCACAATTTAACTATCAAATTGTCGTATAGCCATTATATATTGCTTTTTTACAGCTAAGTCCTTTCGGCAGTCACCCTGAGTAAAATATTTATAAAGTGCACTTCCCTATTATTGTTATATTTAAATTTAAAAAACATTGTTAATCAACTTTTCTCAAATAATACATCTCAGAATTGGCCCAAGCATTTTTATTATTTATAATGTAGGCTCATTCATTACCTAGGAATTACAAAAATTAAATTTAAATCAACTCCTGAATGATATTTTTTGAAAATATTAAAACGTTTACTTTTTCTCGCGTGCGGCTTTTCGATTACCTCTAATACCAGTCTATGGACGTGCACTCATAGACTGGTTATCTATATTATAGTAGTATGACCTACAGCGTCAACTATAAAATATCAACCATGAATTCATCAAAATCTGAGACCCTACGGGACAAGATTTTTTGGAATTGAGGTGGAATGACTCAAACTATTATACCCGTATGTCTTTAAAATTCCTGGAAATGGATGCTAAAACAAACGCTGTTTATTTAAAAAGAAGGACACCCAAAAAATTCTCTAGAAATTCACGTATTTGTTCAATGACTTTTAAACAACAGGCTATTTTTTAGGGAGCTTGCTAAAGTGATATTGAATAGGGTAAATATACTAAAATCTCTCGTAAACAGATTAAATTATTGCAACTTAATGTGGAATTCTTTATATCCAATCGATTTTAGCAGTGAAATATTTGTATAAATATGTAAAATGATTTAGAAATATATAACTTTAATTATTCTAATAGCAACACTAGAGAATTCGTAGAATAAGCAGTACCAAAGAAATACATAGCAAACAAAAATTTTGGGAAATATTATATCGTATTAACTATAATGTTTTAAAAAATATGCAGACAGCAAAATTTAAATATATAACTCAAAAAATTGAAGTTATTGGCCGCACGATGTTAGTATACTACAAGTTGAGCAAGATTCTTTATCTATATTGGATTTGTACAAATCGGAATTCAAAGTTGCTTTGTTCCACCGAGATCACGATTTAACTTTATCTAGTTTATTTTGGATAAATTAGTAAGGAAGCTCATTTTTAATCAATAATCAGAGTCAATATTTATATAAAAATTTCCTTCTCTCTTCACATAAATCGTTGAAATTGATACTGGAAACAAAGGAGGAAGTCAAGTGAACCTTATTTCTATATTTCACGGATTATCTTAGTGGTAAAATGAAAAATCAATACCTTAAAACCATGGCCCATAACCATGCGTTATTATCGCGACAGAATTGAATGCGTATTTTCAGTGTAAATACGTTAATCTAACCTTCATTCGATTAGATTTATTAAAAAAACAATGTTTTATCATTTTTTATGAAAAACATTACGTGATACTTGCAAGGACGTGAGATTGGGTGAGAATCGGCCTGACCCCCTCGCCCCTCCTAAACGTCACATCTAATTAATCCTTTCGCTACTAACAAAGTAAATATTCGCCCGGACGGTTTTTGACACGGAAGGCGAAAGCAGCAAATTTTCGCCTAACTTTTTCCTACGCAGGCGAGCGAGTGCCGCAAATATCCGTTTCGTTGCCCTTTTATGCCGGTCGCAGCTACGCGAAGTCTTATCGGGACCCAACAAAGCGGGGACATAGACCGTACCCTCGAAATCCGGAAGCAGGTACCCGGACACCTCGTCTTCTATTACGCCTTTTTGTGGTAAGGCATAGCGATCATTTAGTCAGTTTTTGAAATAAGCATTTGTTCCTTTCTCAAAAAATATTAGCTAATAATTGAGTTCTTTTTTTGTCTTTTATGAGCGTTTACATTTTTTAAATGAAATTTTACCATAATTATTAACTTATATCTCGATTTCGATATAAACATCAACATAGAAATTGTTGGTGCATTAAATCCGTTAATTAGGACGGTATAGCTCCATTCAAAAGTTGTCAATGCACAAAAAAAACGAGAAATTGAATTAGAAGTCTGCAACATACGGGCAAATAACAATTATCCATGTAGTTAATTCACAAAAACTAACCATGAGTTGACCCGGAACCAATTCCGCTGCTAGGGCTATCAACCCGGAAAGGAGGAAGACCAACTATACTTTTGAGTCCGAGATAATGCGGAGTCCCCGCTAGGAAAAGTCAAATAAGGCTGGCGCTGAGAGAGTGTGATTATCCGTGAGACCCTTCTTAACCAATGTCCTGCAAAAATGGTCCGTACAGAGGGGACGGAAGAGACCCTTGGGGCTCAGTCATGCTAAGGAAACATCACCACTGTGTCGAAAGGGTTAATGGATACCCCCAAAGATGTAATATTCGTAAGAATTCGCTTGTATGATAAAAAGTAAATATATAGTTGACACACGAAAGTGGTATATTTTGCTTGAATGTTGAAAAAAAAAAGAAAAAAAAATCCTTTCAGGAAATAAGGAAGGTGGAGTAGTAAACCAACGAAGCATTATTTGACATTAACGTCCGAAAAATATGGCTCTGTTGTGCCTACAAGTCATGGGGAAAGTGGAGATTCTATTCATCATCTAGAGGATCAATTTACAATGAGAGGAACTTTGAGAATAATATGATAATAATACTCGGTTCTCTTATTTTTCACCTGTATAAAGGCTTTAGTATCGAGTACGGACACGTAAAAGATAAGCGTGAAAACTCAATCTGCGAAAAAATTATGATATTGAAAGTATGAAATGCTAAATATTGAATAAATATATTATAATTTTTCAAACGTTTCAACTTCAGTGGTGAAGTATATGATTAAAAAATAATAAAAACACGGTCTTATCCTGTAACTCATGTCATAAATGATTAGCCTCATTCTCTGAATCGAATCACGTACAAGCTTTCTGTACGCGAGAGACTATTTCTACACTTTTTCTCAGCTTCTTTGCTTATTTATGCTTCATGTGACATTTTTTCCGATGCCCTTTGAAGGTTTAGTTAAATTAGCACCAACGAGAGTGAGACATGTATCCCGATGTCAAATGCTAACTCAGCATAATATCCAGCCAGCATTGTGCGAAAAATCCACGGAGAAAAAATCATTCGCCAGGATTCGAACCCGGATCCCCCCTTTAAAAAATTTTTCTCAGTGGATTTTAGCACAATTTGTGCATTGTGGGTGACTCTCGTAAGGTAACCACCGTGGCTAGTCACGGTATACTTATAAAAAAAGAAACACTTCTCCAGCCAGTAAACTGAAAAGGTGTTTGGCAGGGTTGGCTTATCACAAGCATGTAAGCTACCTTCCATAAATGTTTACGAAACATGGTAGTAATGTAAGAGGAGTTTGGTCCGTGATTTCATTTGATACTATCGTTGAAAATGTAATTTACCGCGTTCCTTGGGTCCTAACTTCCTTTCTTCGTATGATTTATCGCTCACGGACACTATAAAATTAATCTGAATCAATTCATTGGCGGCATATAAAGAACTCGAATCAATTTCGTCATACGGCAATTTTCCAACAAATATTCCAGTAATTTTCCTGGGCAATGGTTAGTACTTCCCGAATCCCATTGAAATTATTCGAATGATAGAGCTTTATACTATTGTATCAGCTTTCAACTAAGGAGCCCCTTTTCATTTCTTCCATAAAAACCAGCACAAACTGCTATTTCAGTTTTCTACGGACAAATAATGATTGAAAAGCTAATTTTAATCAAACAGGATCACTACTACTATGTAGTTTTCCTATCATTGTTCTCAGTGCATAACATATGACGTTATTTTACTCAACTTTCTTCTCTTCGGCCACCATTATTATCCTCTGCATTGTGAAATTCTTTAGAACTAATATCATCTACTTCGGACATCGCAAAGTAAAAGTTTCAATATTCCTGACTCTCGACAAGAGGGCAGGTGAAAAATTCTAACGAAAAAAAACAAAAGATTACATGCGTTCTTGTCAGCGTAAAGAAAAGTATTAACTCGAAAGCACAAAATATATTTATGAGCGCATTTGTAAAAATTTATACACTAACGCAATTTAGCATTAATTAATCGTTACTCGTCATCTGGGCGTTATTTAGACGGTGCGTTAACCTTTTACAGAAGTAATCCACAACACAATTTAAATTATTTAAAAATGGTTTTGATCGCCTAAATCTACATCTGCAGACTAACCAGCAAGCCGTCTCAATAGGCGTGTGGCAGGGAGTGTTAGGTCACCTGCCGTTGACAAATAAAAAGGATATGCTCTAACGAAATTACGCCCAGCATTTAGTAAAGTATTTTATTGTCGACGGGGGAAAAACTAATTCCCATACCTATCCGTTTGGCAAAATATCTCTCAAAATTTATCGTTTCTGTAAGACTTGGAAATGTGGCGGGGCTCTGATATGATGTTCTCCGTTTTCGCCCCGAAAGATAACCATTGCCAATTGCTCAAGCATTCCAAGTGTAACGCGCAGCCTCCGAATCTACAGCGGTCCCCAACCAATTCGTTTTACATCTGTGTAACACTTTCTGTACGCCCGAAGCGGGTTTATTACGAACCGTGCAGCTTACCTTTGTATTTTATTAATTTCACGAATTAAATCTTCCTGCACCGGATCCCATACGCTCGCTGCATATTCAAGGTGTGGCCTGGCGAATGCGAAATAGCACCTCTTTTACTTTCTCATCCGATAATCCACCCACTAAACGCTTGACGAATCCCAGCTTCTTCAGGGCTCTGACAAAAATATTTCTTAAGGCCTGTTTACACGGTACATTAACACGCACGGGTCTAAATGTATGAACGCGAAAATAAACACCAAAACGCATCGTGTAACCAACCAACTTATGCGAATGCATGCACAGAAAACAGAACCTGTTCTAATTTGGTTCATGCGTGTTCCGTTCCACAAAAATCATTCATGGAAACAGATATTAACTCGCACGTGTTAATGTATCGTGTAAACAGGCCATTATATGCGTTCCCCAAGATAGGGTCGAGGGTATGGTAACTCCCAGATACCTTACTTCATCTGTCACCATAATTTTAAAAACATCCACAGAAAATACATGGAGATAGTTTGCGACCCGGGCAAAAAATTCACCGTCGTTCATTTGATCAGGTTAAGTTCGAGTCCCCACTCTTGGCTCCTTATGTCACTTCAACTACATCAGAGCTAATTCCGTATTGAACTACTTGTTACTTACGATTACTCAGAAAGTCGCGTATCCAGTTTACCACTGTTTCATCTAATCCGCATGTCTTTAAATAGTATATAGATCAAATAATAGCCCTTTAGTCACAATAAACAACTCCGATACGTCTGCACTTCAATAAATGAATCATAACCACGCCATCGCTTGTATTCAAGTATGCAACCTCTACCATGGCCGTGCCTCCTCGTACTGAATAATGACGTCACTTCTCTACCAGCCAATCATCGGGCGTTTTCGATTCTCACTTGTATTTGAAAATTCTCATGAACTTTGATGAATTAAATATCGCAAACCACGTCATAAAATAATAAAAAAACTTTCACAGTGGTATGCAAACATATATTTTTATATAATTTTAGGGCTCTTGATTATATCTGAAATATATGCAAGTTCCCTATTGTGAGGTACCGTGTCAAATGCTTTCTTAAAATCTAAGAATAAAGTGTAATCATGTCTTTTCGATTCGACAGATTGAAGGACATCGTGAAGAAAGAGCGCGAGCTGTGTTTCTGGAAGCCCAGTATATATAAAACATGTTCTCAGTAATAAGGTAAATAATGGTAGATTGAATCGAAATCCCTCCGTGAAGGGATTCAAGGCAAATTTTTGGTAGGTGTCTCCTCAAGTTTATTGAAGCCTCCTGAATCATCTAGTTACAACAATTATAATATTTCACACAAACATTTTATTTTTGCTTCATATGTTTTCTTATGTCGTACACCTCTGTCTGTCCTTCCCGTATTTCATTTATAGTTAAAGGGTTCCTAGAGCCCGTCCATATTACGATAGTATTAATTGCATTAAACTAAGTCATCAACAATGTATTCACTACAGCGTATCAGCATTCAACGCCCACTTGAACACCTTATAAAAACTGTAACAACCGTCATATAAAGTCTAAAGAAGGTTTTAAAAAGGAGTACCTACTGATATCCGTATAAATAATCGGTTATAAACTAGGACTCAACAACAGCTGTCAGCTCCGAGTTCTCAACACGACTCTAGTTAACAGAAGAATAACCAGTCCGAAAACATTTTGAGGTACAAGACATCGAAGTCTCTGATGAGCTCAGGTATAACCCCGGAACTTTTCCGCTACGACCGCGCACAGTATAGACGTACTCGGCGAAGGAGCCACGTAGTAGTAAGAGAAAAACGGTGAGTACAAATGTGAATCTAAAGATAGGCAAAACCTCGCCACGGAGCCCGAAAGAAAACACTGCGACGGCCCAACGTGAGTGTGGACGTTGGTTACCTCAGTACATTACATCCGCTAATCTTAATTCTGATTGGGCTTATGCTAATGGAGTTTGACTCCAGATTCGGTGGCTAGGTCGCGTCCACCTCCGTCCTCGTCGGCTCTTGGTTGCTTACGAGTGAGGGATGCAGTTCGCTCTATGTGCCAACCTCTCAAGTTTTCACCGACCCGGCCCCATCAGTTAAGTAGGGCTACTGGTTGTCTACATACTTTGGAAAATGATAGTACTTACATTCTACGTCTGAGGGAAGAATGGAAAACTTTGGAGAAGTAATCGCGCGATAACCAAATGAATCCTAATGTAAACCACCTCTAACATTTTCTGTGCAATGTATAGTGCCATCTTACGATTATTCGCGAGTGTATTGGAAATTTTGTGGCTTGGCTACGTATATGACGGCGTTGATAGAAATTCCTATTATCAATAAAAACCGTAAATTACTCTCACTGTAGCGTTCATTTTATTAAAAATATATTAATATATGATGTTAGTTGTGATATCTATTTTTCGAAATTGAATTCAAAATGGTGTAGCCTATCTACACACACGAAGATGCTGATGTTATTCTATTTATCAATCGCTGATTGATAATAATCGTGAAATATTTCAAATTCGTGTCCTTATGGTGTGTTGTGAGACTTGGACGTTGAGAGCAGCAGAGTAGTCAAGAGTGGAAGCATTCGAAATGTGGTGCTACCGGAGAATGATAAAGATAAAGTTGATGAAGCGAATAGGTGCTATAGACGAATGATGAATATGAAATGAATCGACTGAGTAAGTATATTAAGTAAGTGCCAAGAAAAGTGGGAGAAAAGAGACATATTCTAAAATCCTCAGGATAAGACGGGAAAATTGAGTTGGCAATAATATGAGCCATGATAATCTGAAAATCTTGTGAAATGAAAATCTTATGTTAGAAGGACAGGTGGAAGGAAAGAAGGGCAAGGAAAGTCCCCGAATGTGACATTTCAGATAATGGAACAACGTTTTTACATAAAGAATTATTTCCTTTGAAATAGAGAAAATTAAAATATCTTTATCGTTAAAAAAATCATTTTTTATAACCTGTCATGGAACTTCGTTAAAAAAGGTGGATTTCTGAAAAACAACTGCATCTCTAGAGATTGCATTTAATATTCTGTAAATAATTGTGGGCCCTTACGGATGAAGGCACAAGCATTCTTCTACTTGACAATTTGCAGTGTGAATGTCTCGTCCTCCGAAAAATCATTATCAGCCGTTGCGTGCGAGAGGTGAGTATGTCGTGTGCGAATCTCCACGTCCGCCTTCAAAAATAATTCAGCGTGCTACCTCTGGCTTTAAGCTAATCTATTTAATGTTAACAGAGTACTTTGTTGTTTTTCACTGCTAGAATTTTGTGTATTGGAGTGCTTGGAACGGCAGAGCAAAACGTGTCTCATCTCATTTGATGCCTCATCTATGCAGTGAATAACCCAACTTGGAATAATTACCAAAATGTACCTCATCGGAGTTTTTGGTTGGTAATCGAGTAAAACTCATCGGAATCCTTAAAACGATAACTTTTGCAGTAATTTGTATTTTTAACAATTAATTTTACGAAATGCAAGTTTTATTTGTAATTTACTACTTACGTTGGAAGAGGAATCGGTACTATCGATGTAATCGTTAATTGCTCCTAATCTACGCTAACATTATAGATTTTACTGATTTGCCTAGGCCTACTTATAACTTCTAATCCTTGAGTGCCATAATTTCCTTGCTTAGGTTCAGCCACTCTTCTGTTGTAGCCAACAACACTAATGGGTAAAAAATACGACACCACTAGTGTCATATTTTGTACCCATTTGTGTTGTTACATTAGTTATCATTGTATGTATCGCGAGTTAAAGTGCAACTTAAGCTTTTTCTGACTCTAGTTTTCCATATTTTTACTCCAATATTCGACATTAATTGCCAAGTGGTCTTTAGAGTGGACAATTTTACAAGAAGTAAATATAATTTTACTGATTACTTTTAAAATCAGTAATTTATACCCGTAAATGATTACCTTTTAAAAAGTAACTGCAATTGAGCCCAGTTTCTTTTTCTCAGCACTTTTACTAACACTGCTCATTGGATAAATATACGATAACGGGCAAGTGGTGGAGGGTTAATTTCACTGGCATCAGAGGAGGTGATTGATTACCAAGGGGCAATATGAAATATTTGACATCTGGTGATACCTGCCTTCATTTTCCATTTCGCTGATTGCCCTTTTGGTGCCACTAGATTTGTGCAGCCGAGCTTCTTAACCAGGTGAGGTTCTACAGCCTCGAATTAATATCGATATGACTCCCTTCAGCCTGTGTAACGATATTAATTACGTTCGACCTTTTTAGTTACTCCGGTAATCAAAGATTCATTTCTGTGTCTGAAAACTTCGCGGTGCCCATTCGCTTGATTAAACTGTGGTATTAACATTACAGCAACGGACGAAGTGAAGTACCTGGGAGTTATGATAACTTACAATCAATCGTGGGGAACACATATAAGGAATATTTCTGGCAGAGCCCTAAATAAGTTAAGACTCGTGAAGCGTATTGTGGGAAGATTTTCGGACAAAAGCTGAAAGAGAGGTGCTATTTTACGCTCTTCCTGTCCACACCTTGAATATGCAGCAAGCATATGGGATGCGGTGCAGAAAGACATAATCCGCGAGCTGAACAAAGTACAAATAAAAGCTGCGCGATTCGTAATAGAACACTTACGGGCGTACAGACAGAGTTATCAAGAGAATTAGCCACCGGAGACTCGGTGGCTGCGCGATAGGCTAAGACTGTTTGAACAATTGACAATAGATATCTTTAAGAGCGACATTGAGAACATAATATTAGAGCTCCTCTATATTTCCAGGTCTGATAGAAGCAATAAATTATGAGAGATATTTTGCCGAACGGATAGATGTGTGAATTCATTTTTCCCCCGAACTATAAAGGACTTTAAAAAATGCTAGTCGTTATTTCGTTAGAGCATTTTCTTTCATATGTAAACGGCTGGTGGTCTAACACCCCCTTTTTAGGCGGCTTGCGGGGTAGTACGTAGATGTAAACTAAAGGGCAGTGAGTGCAACGAGGTCCGGTGCTAAGATAGGCTACATTCAGTTCGTGTTCCGCTCCCGTCGGGTATAGATGTGTTCTCACTCCGTGTGGTTGACTCAACGCTATGCGTCGCCGGTTGCGAGCAATTTAGTTTCCGGCTAAATGTGTGAAAATAGTTACCTTCATTGAGTGGAAGCCTTGTTTGCGTAAAAAAATGTGTGATAAATCGAGCTTACAGGAGTTATATCCGCCAGGCCTACAACATCTTTCTGGCAAAGTGTAACACATCTACACGGAATACAACTTCCATCAATAGCGACACCTGCCGTAAAACCTTCCATGGATTTTCATCTACAGGAGTCGCTGACATCGAAGGGATTGAATCAAGAGAACAATCCTGGAAACGTGTGTACTGCCAAAATTTACGTAAGACATCCCGTATGGACAGAAGTAATTCGGAAGGTAAATCCCTTCAGGAAATATTTGTTCATAGAGGCTATAAAATAACTAAATATAACGGATCAAAAAAACTAGGTAACACTATTCATAAGCCATACGATAAATTGGGAGACAGGTTAAAGCTAATTGAATCGCAGGGTAAAATATTAGAGACATTTTTAGATCAAATATCTAAATTGCAAAGTGAAAATGTGGTGCTTAAGACGCAACTTTCTGACGCACTAAACCGTTCTGATGGCCTTGCGAAACGCATGCTAGGTATTAACACGGAAATTTATGGCATCCCCAGCCAATGTGATGAAAATATGGAAGTAGTGGTGAATAAAGTTTGTGCTGCATTAGATGTAGAAATAAATGATAGCCAAATTGTCTACTACTACCCGGTTAAGACGAAATCTAGTTGGGAAACAGGAGGAATTCAACTCCGAATTCTGAATCAGCACGTAAATGATAAGCTGTTAGCTAAGTGCCAAGTAAAAATAATTTTTTTCTATTCGACTCTTGACCTTGTTATCCTACCTCCTAGTGATGCACAATCGTTTCCAATAGTATGTAGACATCCACGTCTTCCATTTAAGTGAGTTAAAATAATTTCCATACCCTAGGTTTACAAAATGATTTCAACTACGAATGTGTCTGGTTAGTTATTGAGCATTATCGATACTATAAGTTGGAATTTTACTCGAGGGATATTTGACAGTGATTAGCCCCAAGGAAATTAAGATACAACCACTGCCACTTCCCCGACTTATTTTACGTCAGAGATTTAATCTGTTTAGAAAGAAATGTGTTAAGGTAGATAGAGGCATTATTTTTATAAATGTAGTATTGACTCTTGTATACTCTATTATTTTATAAAATGTAAAAGAGAATAATTAATTCGATTTTAAACCCTCCCACATTTCACCGCAACAACCGCACATGTAATGAACCTACTAAACTATAGAGCCACAACTTCGTAAGTCAGAAACGGTGAATCACGTATGAATATAAAACGTGAAAAGAGGATGTACCATCCCGCAAATTCAACCTTTATCCGGGGAGATATCGCGGAACAAAATATCGAATTAATGCAAAGAGATCGTACTGCCCACTGATTTCATTCCACTCCTCACAGCACGTGTTTCGATTCCTATACAGTCATAATCGGGTACAAGCAAATTACTATTTCGGACAAAAATATATATCTTCAGAAGTAGCAGTGGCGAATACATATGCCCCCCCTTACGGGACCGCCCGCATCGCCTAATATTTCAGAACCTAAATTGTAACTTTTTTTATGTCATATGATAGCATTGTCTTGTATATGCGTATAATCATTTTGCATAAAACTATCTTGATCTTTGCATGTGACTTGATTATTCTTCATTACGATTAAAGTATAGGTAGCTCAAAATATCTTTTGCGTTCCCCCATGAGTTTTTTCTCTATCCGTTACTGAAGAGTAGTGAGGGGGAAGGATCAGAAAGAAGTAGGTGGAGGGGTTGTAGGAGGGGGCACAGACGGTAACTCAAGAAGAGTTCATCATACAGACAACCTAAATTCCAGACGCGTCATGTCACGAGGTAAAAAAGGTTTTGGGGAAGGAAGTGGGGTTAGGTAGCAGTCAGGGGAGTACATATAAGATGGGGGAGTGACTAAAAAAACCATTTCCGTTCAGTAAGTCAAATTTCTTCCTTTTCTTTTTCACCATTTCCCACTCTTCGGCCGCACCTAAAATAAGCCCTTTTTCTTGGAACCGAATAATTTTAATATCGAAAATTTTATGTATGTTTTTGTGTCAATGGGCGCTTTGAAAAGTTGGGTCACGGTTCTCCAAGCACATATTGCGTTCGGACACACGAATAAAGAAGTTCCTCCCAGTGTGGACGATATACACCCCCTCAAGTGAGTCACATCATAGTTTGTACTTGCCGCTGAGCCCGAAAGAAAACACTCCGACGGCCCAACGTGTGCGTGAGTTCCCTCAGTGCATAGGGTTTTTGCCCCGGGAGTTCGACTCCCATTTCGCTAGCCAGGCTGCATCCGCGTCCGACCTCGTCGGCGACGTAAAGGCAAAGGAAGCAGCTTGCATTGAGTGCCGACCCTGTAAGTGGTCACCGACAAGGCCCCATCAATAAAATGGGGCTGGTGGGTGTCTGCATATTATTGAAAACGATAATACTTGTTTACATTAATGAGACCCTTTGTGCTGCTAGAAAGGTGGGGTGGCGCAAAATGATAAGCACTGTAAGCATCTTTGGATTCGTGGAGGTAAAATTTATTTGAGAAAAGTAGAAAAGGAGCCAGCAATGTAGTTAGCATCATGGATGATGTAAAACATCTTTGATCATTGCTTTTGTGATTCATAATTCAATGATATAGAAGGTATACCTGGACTATAAGCCAATTTTATGCCTTGCCTTTAATGGAATGAATTCCCTATTAATCGTCCATCAAAATACCCGAAGTGTTTGACGCAACTTTAATTTACTACTTTCACATTTAAATAGCATGTCACAATTACCCGATAATATAGCTTTGAATGAAATATGAATACAATTTGATTAAATTAATGTATATACAGTGAGCGGATAGGTGCTATTCTTATGGAAATTGTAATACTTCTGAAAGAGCAAGAGGTGAGTTAGCTTTTATAAGACATGACATAACAACCGTCCTGAGGCCTTGTCATATAAGCCCTATTGATTGCTTGTTGATCAATGTTTCATGCAATTTTTGTATATTTGATCACTTTGTCGTCTACAGGGGCAAAAAATTTCTATTGATCAATTTGTTTTATGGTAGTCATGTTTGTGGTATGGTAATGGTCAGTGATATGAATGTTCAGTTACTAATGCCCAGCTGCGATTCCAAGCAGTTTACAAATCTCATGAGTTCATGTGGCTTGACTACTTTAATCAATGAAGCAACCTGAATTACTATGCAATGAGCTACCTGTTCAGATCAGGAAATCACTCGGTTCTTCAACACATTTAATGTAGACCTCAAAGCCAAGGTTATGCATTTAGGTATAACGCATCACTCTCGAGTCCAACCGAATCTCCAATCTTTCTGCTCGCGAAGAAAACGAAAGTAGACCATCTAATTTAACTTTGCTATAGTATTGCTGCCGTAAATCATTAAATGAAAATGTGCGACTGTATTTTAGGGAAGTATTGTATGCAGAACATGAAATTTCCTAAACTTTTACTACATTTTCAAACATACTGTTAACATTTGTAAATGAGTCCTGAACTGATAAGCTGATAAGAAATAAACTGTGTATATGTATCCGTAATGCGGCTAACTCCTATTACATGAAAAAATTGGACAAAGTAAATCGAAATAAAAAGAAACGGAGCGTCTTCAAGGAATTAACGAGAGCGAAACAAACTTCTGATACAATTAATACATGGAAATCGGACCTTAAATTACCCAGTTATTATTGATATTGACTTCAAGAAGGAGTTCATAAGCACATTTGAGTCTCCTAAATTGTATCCATTTGTAAAAAAAATAATTCAATGATTGATAATTCATCAAATAGTAAAAATCATCTAAGCCTAAACTTCTTTTTGGAACCAGTCACTACGCCTGATGTATTAAAAATTGCCAATAGTCAATCTTTAAAAAAGCTGCCCGTCCGGGTCAACTAAATGCTGCTGTGATAAAGTTATCATATAAGACATTGCATATGTACTCTGCCATTTCTTCGATCAAAGCTTGCCAAATGTAAGATTCCCTGCATCCTTAAAGCAAGAAATTATTGTTCCCGTTAATAAAAAAGTCGAACTACGTGGTATTCACAATTACCGTCCCATTTCTTTGCTCTAAATTTATTCTGACGTACTTGAAAAACGTAAAAGAATACTGGTAAATTTTCCGGAAAAGGAAGTAGTTTTGTGGCAGTTAATATAGTGCGAGGGTCGTTCAATATAAGTCTTTAGAAAAAGGTACAAAAACAAATTGTATTGAACCAATTATTATATATGTTTGATTTTAGTCTCCTTTCAGCTCTATACTTTTTTGTAAGCAAAAGTTGTTCTCTACAATCGGTAACAACAAAGAAACTGTGGGATGGAAACAGCTCAAACTTCAACAGCTGACGAGTCACAAGTGCTGATTTCTGACTAACATTAATTTTGGAATCTAAGAGAGCATTTTTTCGGAAATTCTAAGGACTTATAGAACGAACCTCGTATTAGGATAGGTAAAAGTACACAGGACGCTTGAAAAACTTTATCACCCCGATTTTCCAGTCTATTAAATGTAATAAATAAACCGCTGCTGTATGCATATTTATAAAAAAGCTTTGGATACAATAAAAAAAAGATGATTTTGGATAAACCGCATCTGGCAGAAATTCGTAGCATTTCTATGAAGTCATTTCGAAGGTTTCCTGACTGCGCGCTTAAAGGTTTTAAGGTACTACAATAGCCATAGAAGTCCCAAAAATATTTGTTCTGGAGTGGCTCAAGGATCAGCGTTAGGTCCAATATGATTTATATTATAAAGCAATGATATGAGTAATCAAAATTTCAGTGTTAAACTAACCGCCTTTGCGGATAACCTAGTCCTGTCTTACAAAAGTGTGGACTGGATTGATGTACAGCAATGCATAAAATGTGATATAAACGATATCAACCAATGGCTTGCATCGAACAAACTTAAATTAAGCGAGAAAACACAAATAATGTTTAAATTTATACATCAGCTTTTCCATTGACTAATATTGTGTAACGTTCTTCCCAGCGTACTAAAATGACCTGCTGACAGTTTCACACTGGTTTGAGTTGAGGAATACAAATACCATGTTTTAGCAATTGATGAGCATCTAAAATGGAAGCATTATACAAATGATATTGCAAATAGTTTGAAAAATTTTAGAATGAAACATTAATTGATTCGTAATAAGTGTTCTTTAACTGTAATTTACAATATTTATTATGCTTTCGTATATTCTAGGGTAAATTATGGCATGTTGAGCTGGGTTAGTGCATTTAAAAATTCGCTCAAACGTACACATACAGCTCTAATAGCAATCACACTTGCTCCTGCAGCCGGAGCAGATGGCCTTTCACTCTCTTTTCCTATAATTGTTAAACTGCAGGTACCTACCACCACTGAGACACTGATACATCTATTAGGTGCTAAGGTTATCTTCCTTCGTGGTGGTGGAGGTAGTCCAAAAGTCTTTGATAACCCCCAATAATACTATCTACGAACAAATACTTCATATGTATTGCCCAAACCAAATGTTATTTTTTTAAAGGCAGCTTTCTTTTCTTGGGACCAAAAATTTGCACTAGTTCGCGAAGAACAATCAAAGACAGTAACAACATGTATACGACTACGAGAGTAACAACATATGTACCATCCTTAAGCAAGTAAACCTGGCTGTATACTAAAAAAATATTATAGGGGATATCTAATAGAGGTATTTCAAAACCATATTCTTCTTTTATTGTTAATTCAATTTTTCACTTTATATTTATTGTGTGTTTATAATGTATCAAAAGTTCATCTGGAAGGCATTTCTTGTTTCGCAGCAATATGAACAGAATTACGATTGTATTTCTGAAGGTGATCCCTCCAACAGACAATAGACTCTAGGTCAACAATAGCTCCAAAATTATTTATGTATGTATGATATTTAACTTTTTAAATTGTTTAAGGAGAAATACATGTAACTACTATGGAGGACTGATGATAAAAATAAAAGGTAGGCATTTCACCATTGCAAGTCAAAGCCAATGGTTAAAATCAACGGGAAACTTAAAACAATAAACACGTTTTATTAAATTTGGGTTTTATACGCTTGCATTAATATGGCGACAGGTATGAATAAAACCGAATAGATGACTGAATAATCGACTCACTATTGTACAATGGGCTTCAAAAGTAAATGTCTAGTTGCGACAGGCCATAGATAGTAGGCATAATTCGCTTGACATTTTTCCGCTGCGGAAAACAGGCACGACAAGAAGAGGAAGACTCGGAGAAAATTATATTAGAACAACACTATATTTCCAGGTCCCTCAGCAGCGATAATAAGAGATATTTTTTCGAATGGATGAATAATTGAATTTGTTTTCCTCCCGCACGATAAAAGAATTTAATAAATTCTGGATAGAACTTCGTTGCAGCCTTTCCTTTTTATTCGTTAACGAATGGCGTCCTAACACCCCCTGCCACACACTTATTGACACGGCTTGCTGCGTAGTATACAGATGTAGAAGAGTAGGTACGGAGAAGAAGTAAAAGGGGGAAGCTGCGCCCAATATATTGTGCATAAAAGTCTACTCGTAGTCTAGACCCTATGTGGGAGGTCAATCGAAAAAATTTTCAAAGTAACCGATATATCACCACAAATGTTTTCACAGGAAAACTCCTGATTGGTTTCACAGGATCAAATCCAGACCTCTAAGGTCCCCCCTGTCACCACATCACCAACCCTCAGCTCACATTCCATATTACATCCCTTAAGTCATGGAACTTCCCCTTCAAGATTTTGAAACGACATTCATTTGATATGTCTTTCAAAACTAAAGTTATGCGAGCATTTATTGAAAGAACGAAATTTGAGTTGCGGTTGGTTCGGCATAGTTATAACTTCAGACATTCGAGAGAAAAGAAATAAAAAATTAAACAAAATCATATTTTGTAACAAATGAAAATGACGAGTCATTATCATTAGTCAATGTTGACCTGTAATTGATTGAAACATGCCAATAATGAGTGGAAACTATTGTGCATACCTGCATAAATGTGGAAGAAGTGTACTTGGTATTTTGTGACGAGTCCTAGATCAATGAATCAGTATATCAGTATCAAGAATTTCTTTGTGAAATATGATTTAATGCTTTCCCGGCGAATAATGTGGGTAAACTTTTCTTGGGATTCCCACCGGGTTAATGTTTTTATATCGGCCAACGTTTCAAGTACCTTCTCGGCACTCATCTTCAGGGCTGTATATAATAATAATAATATAATATTCAGCCCTGAAGAAGAGTGCCGAGAAGGTACTTGAAACGTTGGCCGATATAAAAAAATTAACCCGGTGGGAATCCCGAGAAAAGTTTACCCACAAAATTTCTTTTTCTTACAGATATCCTTATAGATTACCTCCTATTCCCTTAGGCAGCAGAGATAAGAGGTCTTAGGCATTTACACGCCTAATTTGGGGGAAAGGAACCCTACTCGTGTGTATGATAACAAGGAAGTAAGTTTTAGCCATGATGAGAAATACGAAAACAGGCCGGGTCGTAGTGAGCAAGTCAGTCGAAGTAAGCTAAAATCATGCATTGGGCAATTAAAAATAAACGACTCTAAAGACAGTTATTTGACTTTAATGCCTACCGATTGAGAAATTGAAAATTTTATCACGAAGTGAAAGGAGGGCCTGGACTGCCCAACAGTGAACCAAGCACTAGAGACCCACGCCGCTAAGTATTTCGCTGCAGCTCTTAGAAGGCAAAATTTCACAATAGGGTCGATTACTCAGACAAGAAACCGCAATTCCGTATTAGAATTCGGTTGATGAAGTGGGAAGATTAGTTACGAAGAAAAATGATCTTCTTCATTCAGCCATTCTCTGTTTAAAATGAAAAGATACGAGAAGGTACCCCCACATATCATGAGTTGGTGATGCCATTACATCTCTGATAAATCAGAACCGATCAGAGAGGGAAAGCATTTCCAACTAGAGAACCGTCTAGTTGCTCTCTTATAATAATAGCCTAACCTCCCTAGACTAATAATTGTTGTACTTATTTTGTAAGCAGTTATTTTTAATTGTACGCACAGTGGCGAATCTATGGGGGGCTAAGAGGGCTACAGCCCCCCATTGGCTGTCCAATTCACACTAGATAGAATAGTAATTTTTTTCGGACCCCCACTACTGCTGGTCGGCTAACCCCCACTTAACCTCCCCCCTTTTCCCTATTCTGGATCCGCCACTGCTGATCCGCATCTTACTATATTTCTACTGTTTTCATTCATGTAATAAAAGTGTTATCGTTGGAACAAATAAATAAAATAAGCGGCATTTAACTTCGCTTGTTACGCGAGAGATGCTTGGGAGTATCCAGCGGTGGTGACTCGCTCCGCATTAATTTGTGACGGTATCAAATTTTCTGCCAAAGTCTCAACACCTTCGATTTTTCACAGAGAATTGCTCGATAAGTGGACGACGGGTTGTAAACAGAAAAATGTGTCAGTGCTATCATCATAATCGACGATAAAATAAAGTCCTGAAATGGTCTATTGTGTCAAAAACAAGTATGAGCTCAAATAAAGACGTATCACTCGAGCTGAGAAATAGATCGAAGGAAGAATGGTGCATAGGAGGCAAAGGGGGCAAGTAAGCTGGGAAAATCGCAGTACGCAAGTCATTCAAATTAAGCTATAATAATGATTATTCATGGTTATAGGTAAACCTATTTATCTGAATGAAGCTGAACAAAACTGTAAATCCTCGTAATGGATTAACATGACTATTACCTTATCACTCTGAAGCTGAAACATGCGTTTCATTCGTTGATGATTGAAACATAATTCGAAAAAGGTTTCTTGAATATTCTCATGATACATGACCCTACCTAATGCCACCTCATTGCATAAATTGTTTTAGTATATTTTGGATATTTTTTCCTGGGAGTCTCCCTCACGGAGGAACAAAGCAGACAGAGAAATGTACGTCGAGAAAAAGTTTACAATGCCCGTTAATCACCACATGAATGGTCACTACGTCATTAAATAGTTCTACTTTGCGAGTGCATTGAGACAATGTGAAGTAAAAGCAGAATATGCATGAATCAAATGCTAAAGGAAGCGAATGAACCATCAAGGATATATAAAATTAAAATGAACGAAAATTTGACTGACTTACCATATCTTAATCAGCACACCTCTCCCATGTGACCTTGTGAGGATTTCCCGCTAACTCTGATTACACTTCACGCAATCGACAGCGACAACGGATTTGCATTGCTGTAAAGAAAGAAAAATAACAAATTAAATTTCGCCTCGACTTAGTGCTCGATTCAAACGATTATTATCCTTTGTAAACCTCTAGTCATAATATAAATATTATCACTAGAAAGAATTGAAATATGCGAGAATGTCTGAGTGAGCCATGTTGATACATTTTTCAAGTAGAAATAAACGAAATTAAAGAAAGTTATTGGAATTCGAATTTTAAAAAAATTCGTGCGTAATAGTGAACCAAGCGCTACTAGTAGTCACCCACGCTACCATGTATTTCGCTGCATTGTTTGGGAGGAAAAATGCCACAGTAGGGTAGATTTTTCAGACCCGAAACCGCAATTCATTATACGTATTCGGTAGATGGAAGTGGGGAAATTGTATTAGTTACAATGAAAGTCCGAAGATTATAAAGTTACGAGGAAAAATAATCTTCATAACTCAGCCATTCTCAGTTTAGAATGAAAAACATGCGAAGGTAACGCCCACATTTCACGAGTTGATGACGTCATTACATCTTCGGTAAATTTAACCGTTCAGGTGGAACCAATCATACAGGGAAAGAATTTCTAACTTCTTGTGGTCTAATTTCTAATTCTTATTTCCAACTCCCTCAGAATTATGGCCCAACCTTAGTTTCAAAGAAGCGTTTCATATTATGTATCAATGTACTCATTTCCTAGACCAATCCGTGGAATAAGTGGCAGCAAGGTGGAATATACCAATGAAGATTGACAAAAGATATGATGTTACCGATTCTGGTTCACATCACTACTTAGTTATGGAATATACGAATGCTTTGATTAACAATTTTTGACGCAACCAATATAATACACCGGTGAAAACTTGAAAAGACAACGTCACTACCAACTGATTATGACGGTATAGAGGAATGTACAGTTCCGAGAATCGCCGATTCAAAAGCTTACATTGAAACCCCGGTCAAAAAATTTCTGGAGCACGTCTTACGACCTTGGTTCACGCTCACCGAGAAATAGTGAATTTAAAATTTGAGAGGCGAGAGAAATTCACCACACACAAAAATGGATATTTCATACGTTGCAAGTATTTTGCAAGTCCCAAAACATGACCAAACGAGAACGGTTCATGTAAACGAACGATGGAAACTTCCCTCCGAAAAATATATTCACGATCATCACATCGATAACGATTACATTACGTAGCCTCAAACATCGAAAAAAATATGAGGAATACTTGATAAGGTTGGTCACGGGATATACGGTCTTGGGGGGGATATACGGAGTCACTGGTTCTCAGCACTTCGTTGAACACGATTTTCCGCAAAATTAATTTACTTTACGGGTTCCATAGTCACTCGCTACAACAATTATTTTCACATGCCTTAAGTCGAAATCACACACCATCAACACCGGAGAGGAATTTAGAAAATCCAAGTTTTTAACTTTTTTGGGAACACTCCCGTACTCACCTCTTAACTCAATGCAAGTTGCCGCCAGACTGATGAAAGATTTTCAGGAGAAGCATTGTGGGCCTCTTCGAGTGTCACGTGACAACTAGCCACCACAATAAATAGTTCCGATAAATTAAAAAAAACAGTAAAAAGCAAGCGACAGCATAACATAAATAACTTATACAATATTTAAATCTATTAATTTTAATATTTGATGTTGTTTATTAATTTAATAATACGTTTAGGTGCGATTAGAAAATTGATTCGTTACGCGGAAGAACGAATTTAACTTTAAGTCTTCGCGGAATAACTTAAGCGGAAAACAGTATCCTTACGCGAGGGTCTCGATGCAATTTTTCCAACCTTTTTTCGCGCCTTCTAGAAAAATCATCCCATTGTGGGAGGGGGAAAATCTGCTTCAAAGGTCATTCAAAGACGTCATCCACAAGATTATCGTCATTTCACGAAAGTATTGCATTATCCCATTGCCTCTCGTAATAGTCTGCTCCGCGACGTAAAATTGGGCAGTAGTCATGGCTATTTGATGTCGAGCCTGCCTTAATTCGACGGCCTCAGTAACTGCCGTACCCCGCCTCCTATCAAGTCTTACGCCCCTCTAGTCTACTCGTCACGAACCTTGGTGCCATTTCAAGCAACTTATTTCTTGATTAGGCAGCTGATAAACAAACCAACCATCTTCGTCAAGATCGCCTTCTATCTCAGCAGTTACGGAGTTGGTGTAAGAAGACTGTGCGAAGGAGACTACGAAAGAAACTTAAAAACTCTTCGGATGGCCATTTACGTGAGTACGAGAATGTTTTACTGGCGGTAGAACAATTCATAGGATAAACTTACTTTGAAAAAGTCATGCGGGCTTTTTACGATAATGTTCGTAATTATTTTACTGGTTGTATCTGTAGGGTGGGAAGAATCGAATAAAAGTAATAGGCATTTGTAAAATCTCGCTATTTGAGATGTGATTTTTTCGTCAAAATAGCAGTGTAATTAAAGGACGCAAAAATCGGTAGCTAACTGATCTCCATGACACTGTTGAAAGCATCAAAATTATTATTATTTAAATGAGATTATTTGCTGCACTTTTAAGTGGGTGGTTGAGTTGTACGTTAAGATTCAATCGGATTGCTGTTTTTGTGTTGCTTATCACTTTCCATATATTTACGGTTTCGGTAGTTCCACATAGTATATTAAGAACTTAATGGTAAAGATCAACTCATCCGCATTTGCATGTACTTTCGTAATGTCTTTTCAATGAAATAATGGCAATAGCTTAAGGGCATTGGCGTGGTAGCAGTGGGAAAGTCAGGGAGTTCTCAATTCCTCTTCCTACCGAAATTCTGGAGAGAATGATCATATGCGAAATCCCTCATAATGAACCCCTCCTACCCGGACATTTTATGTGTATGGCTGGAGCAGTCGTTGTACATCGTTGTTTAGGGGGTTCATTAACTTACATACCGCGACTTGGTGGTGTGCAATACCTGTTAGTGATATTACGTATGAAGCCAGATATACGTTGACGAGTGACTTTGTGGTTTTCATAAATTATTTTAAAACATTGTTCAATAATCTGTTCATGCGAAAATTTTCATTGGTAAGCCACCTAAAAGCAATTACAACATTTTCAATTTTCCCAGAAATTACATGGGTGGTTCTATCCCCACTATGTTACGACTGCGGCCTTGATTTGAATAACGGTAAAGGTAATATAGTAACTCTCTCACGCATGGCTCACACCAATGCGATGCCTCTTCAAGTGTTTATTCAAGTGTCTAAGATTAAGAAGTCTAACTGGCGAGAAGAAGTAATTAAGAAGATTCAAGTGTCTAAGATGTCTGAAAAGAGATTACTCTATTTTCTATGCCAATTCACATGAAATTCCAAAAATCATTCAAAATTCTCTGTCCATCTTGATGATTATTTTCTGCCATTTGCGTGAATATTTTCGAGACCGCAACGATTTCAACAAGTTAGGCTAAACGATGAAATTTATAGTGCCTGAGAAGTATTTTTTCTGCTGCTGCTTTCCCGTTGAGCTGCAGCGATGGCTTTTTCTCTCTAGGTTTCCGTCCGGGTTAGGCTCCCCTATTTCTGCCGACGTTTCGATGGACGCGTCTCTCTAACAGTATGCCGGAAGTCCGAGAAAAATTCATGGCATATTAATTGTCATTTCCGTAAATGCTGAGGGGCGGAAATGTATCTCTAGGGCATAAAATTAACTGCAGGGGATGGTGTGGCCAATTTTCTTTAATAAAAACCTTCGGTTTGCATAAATGTAACTTATTTCCCATTAACTTTCATCTGTTGAGGCGTTAGACCTATTTACCACTCACAATCAGTCTCCAACTATTTTCCACACGTTGATATGACCGGTTAGGCCCAACTTCGCATTACCTCTTTTTGGGGCGAGTCAGGGCCTATAGACTCAACTGGATCCGAACCTTTCTACTCGGGTAAAGTGCCCTTATACCAATACATACCATTCTACCTCCTAACCTTTAAGCTCCCACCTCTTGTCCTTTCTTCGGCCTGCACAAATAAACCAAGACAAGGAATGAATTTCTCGGCCTAAGCTAGGATCTTATCTTCGAATAACTCCTATATTTTAAGCTTTGGTTTTTCTTTTGTCTCTAGACAGGTTTGTTTTCATTGCCTAACTCTTGAAAAGCAGCTACGGTCTTCTACAACTCCTTACACACCTCTTAGCACCCAGTTTCAGTGACGTCGCCTTACCACAGCTCCGTTGCTTATCAGTTGCCCGCCCAAGTTAACCGCTTCGATTTATTATGCGAAAAAAAATGTGCTCATATAAAAACTATCAAGTCGTGCCCAACATCAGCGCTGATATTTAGTGTTATTTTTTAAGAGGACGCATACCTCGAGCTCAATCGGTCTTTTTTTTGACGGATTACTAGCTTAAAACTCATGCACCAACTTGGAATTTTCAGGGTGCATAAAAGAGATCTCCAAGGCAGCTGAGATGGGGAAACATCAGGCTGAGACCTTGCAAGGAACCAAACCCGTGGATGCAGTCAGCAGGAAAAGAACGTGAGCTGAAGCAATTGAAGGATTAAGTGAGGCATACTGATAAGTACCTACCTGAGACGGTAGTGAATTTGTGTAAAACGTGCAATTTTAAGCATAAAAAAGGAGAATGTCGAGCATTTGGTAAAATTTTCTATAATTGTGTAAAGCAAAATCATTTTGCAATTGCATGTAAATTTAGAAAATTGTATAATAATACTAAAGTAAAATCGGTGGACTTATCTGCCCCAGACGTAATTGTTGAACACGATCTTAATGATTTTGTAATTGAAAATGTTGTGAGCAGTTTGAGTATACAGATGATTCGAACGTCTGGTCTGAGATTATTAATGGTGTAAACGTCAAATTTAAACTAGATACCGGAGCTCAAGTGAATTTTCTGCCTTACATAATACTGACACATTGTAAAAGTGATAATTTGATGAAGGTGGAATTGAAACCCACGTCATTAATATTAGAATCATTTGATGGTCATAAAGTGAAGCCACTTGGAGTGGCAAGTCAAAACACTACGCAGAGGAATTTTCAAATGTTCTGGATTTCTGGATTCCGGATTTGAGGTCCTCAACTGTAATATGGTGGGAAGGTTCATCAAGAATTGCTCTTTTTACTGAAAATGATGAAAATGAACAGTTAAATCTACCTCTTTATCTAAATGAATTAATGAACCAGAACTTAACAACATCACTAACTCATGAAAAATAAGTGGTAAATTTTGCATTTTTTCACTTAAAAGTTATGAGAAAATGACTGAATGAGAAATACTTTTTTTGTCATGACTTATCTTTTCCATCCACTAACAGAATTGCCTGGTAGAATTGTAATATTGGGTCTGACTGAAAGACCCCTTAGGAAATGAACATGAGCTCTCGAACATGAGCTGATTTTTTTGGAGAAGTTTGCGATGAAGATGGAGTAGCCTTAACTCTTGCAACTGAATGTCAGGCGAGGGAAGAGCATTGGAGGTATCACTTTCCACCAAAATTTTTCCTTTACGGCAACTGCCGTTGATACATCTGTTGAGGAGACCACTAGCCCAGGGAAATTCATCCTCGAATACTCCATTTTTCCAAATACATTGGAGTCTAGCTAATGCAGACACATGCATCCAAACATCTGCTTAATGCAAACAGCTCTGAGACAAAATATTTTCAAAGAAATTGACTTTTTTATTTACAGTATAGTTATTTTCTTTAATATTTAGGTGCTAAGCACAGTATAATAATTCTTTCATGTGCACATTTTAAAGTATAGTACACAATAAAACAACAAAATCCATACAATATTCAATATTTTACTTAAAGTCAAAAACTGTACAGTGTTGAAAGTCATTAATTTAAAACAATCGAAATAAAGAAAATTAAATGAGTGAAATTAAACTCTATATAGAATTCTGATACTTTGGCCTACTTGCTGTTAGGCATACACTCAGTCATTCCCGTTTGTCACAGTATAGGTAGACTCCAGGCCTATGTGTAGTTTTGCCATCGCCTCATTAGTTTTATTCCATATCTTATTGTTCATGATGAATTTCGCATGGAATAACACACATTCTTACTTCAACAAGGTTGACTTTAATCTGGACTTCCGAAAAAATCACTCTTACATGTCATACACCAAGGTGCGTATAATAGGACAAAAATACCTACCAGAAAGATACCAGCTGAGACTCTTACACTTTCTTTACTCTCCGATCCCTGACCCCCAGGATTCTACCGCGAAAACGGTCAATGGTCATGGTCAAACCAATTCAAATCAGTTTCACAAATTCAGTGCACTCAAGATAACTTAACTTTCCTTCACCGCAGCCAAGTAGAACTGAGGGTACGATGCACATTTTTAAAAATCTAGAAGTTCCCGTGGAAATAACCCGTTAAGACGGTCAAAGTCCGTCCGGAGGTCCGGTCGCTTATGACGCCGCTCCGCGGTGTCTTAAACGACCGTTTTCGCGGTAGAATCCTGGGGGTCAGGGATCGGAGAGTAAAGAAAGTGTAAGAGTCTCAGCTGGTATCTTTCTGGTAGGTATTTTTGTATGAGTCCCAGGAAAACAACTCACTTTTTTCGAGGTTGGAACGCTTTTAATAGAAGCATGGTCTTCGATCGTAGCCAAAGAAAACGAAATGAACTTCAATGAAACAAGCACTTACCTCGGCTGAAAAACCTCCACTGTCTTCACCATAAGCCATTTGAGAATCGGTGTCTTGAAGCAAAATATAAAAACGGTGAATGCTGAGCGTTAAAACCCATTCAGCTTCAGTAACCTTACCGCGTCGCAGCCAATCCAACTCCCGTCGCGCGGAGACTAACCCTGCCGCGCGATCGAAAAATCAATGTGATTTCCGGCGACGCAAACTTATTTCAAGGATAACTGCATAAGCACCTCAAGAAAATCTTCAAAGAATGCTCTCATATAAGATACTCCGGGTGACTTTGCCGAAAACCCATTTGAAACTCTACCTAAATGTCAAACTTTGTTGAAAAACAGTATCCGTCATTTTGTAACTGCACGGTAAGAATATATCGCTAATATTCTTTAATATTACGGGAAATTAAAGAAAAAACCCTATGCCAACAGATTATGTGGTCTTTTATTCCGCAAGAATCCATCCATAACTTCACCATCTACTTACTTTGGAAGATTTTCAGAGAAAATTGAAGACGGGCGTTTTTATGGAAATTTGCTCACGTTTGAGCATCTGTATAACAGTAACAGGTAGGATCTATGCCAAATAAAGTACATATCCATAAGCTTCAATCATATTTGAGTATACCTGCGAAGTTTCAAGTCTATAACTCAAAAAAAAGCCATTTTTTAATTTTGTCCGGCTTTTTCCGATTTCCTCCAACTGTGCGGCGCGGCGATGTCAACTCACTCGTTCTGCGCATGCTCGGGCGGCGTCCCAAGACTTCCATAAGGCACAAGCGCAAAAGCTTAGACGCGTCAAAGCACCAGCAGCCCCCACTAGGCATGGGCAAAAAATACCGGTATTCGGTAGTACCGCGTACTATTTTTTTTCTACTCCGGTAGTACCGGCCAGTATTTTTTTAGCGGTACTACCGGATTATTGGTACTAGAAATACCGGTACTTAGACGGCGCTGCAATCTTATGTGTTATCAATCAACTACCTACCCAGCTAGTTAAACATTTGAGTGTAGATAATGTATCAAGCGAAGTAGGCCAAAGAGGTTGTAAATATACTTCGTATATACACATCCTTTGCCATCTCCAAGAAATTAACACCAATTTGCGATGGATTTCAGCAAGAAGGGTTTATTTAATTAATGCCAAGGATATTTCTCGAGAAATCGTAACAAGAGACAAGAATAGCAGACTTGTGCAATAAGTGCACACTTGTATTAAAGCACAATAATACTTCTGTTCATTTTAATTTAAACCGATAGTATAAGCGCTGACACAGTTGATCAGCGTAGGAAGAGACTGAAAAATAGCGATGATAAAGGTTAAGTTTAAGGCTTAATGTATTAACAATGTTCATCCGTTTCTCGTTTTTTTTAATAACCAATCAAGTGCACCACCAAAAGAAGACCAAATTAATTTTGCTTCTTAATTATTAAGATGTGTCCTCCTTCCTTAGTTTCTTTCTTGTTTTCTCATCATTTAACGGTACTTTCACAAAACTGAGAGTTCGAGACAATTGTTATCATTATTGATATAGAAGATATTTATTTACTCAAATGAGGCAAGAAAAGTCAAAGTTATCGAACTCCACACATGCATTTCTTTCTCTGAAATAAAAGGAACAGCGACCTACAAGTCTAATTTTATTCAATCGCAGTATTTCAGCCGTAACTAACACCGATTCTTGTTGTGTAAAATCATAAAATTAAATGTCTTAACATTATAGGAGCTTTTCCTAGGTAATCTTAGACTGACAACGTAAGCTCTGTGAATAAGAAGACTTTTCATTATAAGTTCACGGCAAAAGACGTTCTAATGTTGGTTTCAAGTCCAAAAAAAACCGGTGGCTTCAGGAAAACAAGTCATCTGATGGAGTTCCCGAGAGAACTTCACTCTTCATATACAACAGGAAAACACCAAAATGTAATGGTAGCACCAAAATCATTGCCTTTAAAAACTTCATGGCTATCGCCCTTCTCATTATTAGATAATCTAGCCTCCATGTATTTTTCCGATAAATTTTCGTAAAAAAATCCAGTTAAAGATTTTTTAAGTGTATTCTTTCCGTACGTTACGCTAATTTGCCGAAATACCGGATAATTAGGGTAAGACAAGCGTTAAATTTCAACTTATTAACATATTGTATCAATTATGAAAGTACCGGTATACCGGTATTTTTTGCCGGTACTACCGGGAGAGTACTATTATTGCTCTTTAATACTCATCACAAAAATACCGGTACTTTTTCAAGTACCGCCCATGCCTTGTTGGGGCACTTGGTGCTATGACGCGTCTAAGCTCGTGCCTTATGGAAGTCCTGGGACGCCGCCCGAGCATGCGCAGAACGACGTTTCTAGTGAGTTGACATCGCCGCGCCGCCCGGCGGTCGTATAATCTTGGTGTTGCAGTGTTCCAGAATAACTTAATTTGGTGACCAATTGACTTAATATGCGTAAAATATTTTATCGAATGAGTGACTGGCATTTAAATAGGTCCTGTTGTTGTTGGGTTAATCAAGTTAGTTAAGGTTAGTGTTTTAGTGTTAGTGATCGAGTAATATAAAGAAAAACCAGCGTTTCAGAAATAGCATTACCTATTAACAATTATATAGGTAGTATCTTTAAGCATGAGAAAGGTCAGTTAAATCATAATTTCAATGGCGGTCGAGATTCAGGTAATTGTAATGGTGAGACATTTAAATCTGTAGGTTTCATTTATCAGGGGTATAGAGCCTAAAAATAGCTTAATCGATAAGAGATAATCAGAAATAGTCCCGAATCGCTAAAATGATAATTCCGAAGAAATAATCGTGGCTGTGGTTAATTTCCGTAGTTTAAGTTATGAGATTCCTGATTTTCATCATTTAGTTCATTGTACGAAGTGTAACGTAATTATTGGAACTGAAAATTGGCTATTAGACAATTATTCATACAATGACATCTTCCCATAATTGTTCATCGTTTATCGGAAAGACAGAATTAATCGAGCTGGAGGCGTAGTAATTATAGCTGTAAAGAAATCAATCGTCAGCCAAGCGGTAACCGTAACTGAGACCAGCGTTTAATCTGTGTGGCGCTCAATTAAATGCCCAAAATCCAAAACAATATTAGTTTGCTCGTATTGTAGACCTCCCAACTCAGATATAACATCAATTGTGGATTTTGAAACCCAAAAAAAACTGCATAGCATCCAAGTATCCTGAAAGAAATTTCATAGCAGGTATTAATTTCAACGTACCTTCTATAGACTGGCAGACTATAGCTTCATTCCTGGTGGGAGTGATAAAGTGATTTGCGA
Source organism: Ischnura elegans (assembly GCF_921293095.1). Classification (NCBI taxonomy): domain Eukaryota; kingdom Metazoa; phylum Arthropoda; class Insecta; order Odonata; family Coenagrionidae; genus Ischnura; species Ischnura elegans. The sequence goes on from NC_060247.1 coordinate 30,446,388, forward strand.
AGCGTTATCAAACAGTTTTGTATGAAATTCATTGTTTCAAATAGCATCCGTACTTAACAGAGGAGAAAGTATTCTTGATTTATTAGAGAAAAATATTCCCCATCAGGTAATAAACGTGTTCACCGCCGAAGGAGGAACTGACCATAGGTTAGACACTGCAATGTTTTCTGAAAATATGGCTGCAAATTTAAAAAAAAAAAGAACGCAAAGATTTCATTTTCAAAAGGGCTGATTTTGATAGGTTTAAGAGTCATCTGAAAAATGCTTTCCTCGCGTTTCATGAATCAATTATAAAGTAAATGTAGAGGGTGTTTGGAAAGCTTTTCATCGTTGTTAACTTCGGTACTAGATAGCTACATCCCTAGAAGAACATAAATGAAGGTAGCGAATGGAGATGGTTTGACGCGGAAGTGAGAAAATTATTGAGGCGACAGAGAGCGTGCCATGTTAAAATGAAAAGAGTCAGTACGATTTAACCGCTAATGAACGCGAGTTAAAAATTAAAAAATATAAGTTGCCTAAAGCCGCCGCGAAGGAAGCGTTCAAGAATGCATTCACGAATTTTAAAAGAAATAACAGTTGACAATGGTTGACAATGTCTGCTTACGATAGATGACGCCTATTGACATTAGTGCGCACGGAATAGAAAATATATTGAAATCGCTCAGTCCAAATAAGTCACCTGGTCCAGACGAAATCCCGTCTCGCCAAATAAAGAACTAGCCTCAGAAATTGCCCCATTCATGCAGTTAATATTCCGTTAATCCATCAAGCAGCATGAAGTACCTAATGACTGGAAAATTGCTCACGGAACGGCAATATATTTAAAAGTGAAGACAAGGAACAGCCATCTATGTACATACCGATATCTTTAACGTCCACCTCATGCAAAGTCCTTGAACACATCGTCTAGCTCGGTAATGAAACACCTAGACGCGCAAACTTATAAATGAGAACTCAAAATGCATCCAGGAAAAGCAGATCGTGCGAAACCCAGTTAGCGCTTTTCGCCCACGATATTTTAGTCTCCGGAGAGGACAACATTCCAGTAGACACGATTTTTCTTGATTTCAAAAAAGCATTTGATAAAGTCCCCCACCTAAAGTTAATAATAAAACTGAAATCTTACGGCCTAAATGAACGGCCTAGAGTCGGAACCAGAAGGACATCACACGGGCTTTTTCCTGTATTCATACTTAACCGTCGCGTTTTCGCGTGCTTGAAATTTCTCATTTTTCATTTAAACTTTTCTTTTAATTCAATAATTTTCATTAATAGATGTCGTTCTTTAAAAATCTAGAAGCCTTAAATGCGTACTCCAGGAGCAATAATATTTCCATTTCGGCAATAACAAAATAAAAGGAAACCACCCTATTACCGGAATGGATGACTTTTTTGGTTAGTTAAACCATAGCCACCTAGAGAAAAGGCCCCGTCACAAGCGACGGCTGAGGCTGTGACGTCACCACGAGAAGTGCTGTGTTGTTCCGGCTGCCGTTGGAGACCACTTTGTTTACGAGTGTATTTACGTTACGTTTTACCACATTTTAGGGACTTTTGTGGTGTTAGTTGGTGAAAATTTAAGTTTCTGAGGGTAGTGAAGTTTCCTTTATTATTGAATTTCATTCGCTGGACTTCATGAACGTGTATTTGTGAGGCCTTATTGTTAAAGAGTTCCTTTCACGTGTGTAGTGCCGGCATGTGAAGAAAACTCCACAGGAGTGGACCCGAGGTTCAAGTTTTTAACTTTCCAAAAGATCCTGAGCTGAAGAAGAAGTGTATATGGGGGATAAAAATAGACAATTTCACCTCGACGAAAAACATTAAGGTATGTACTCTTTCTAGCTGTAATTATTTGGATGTAATTTCTAGGTAGATGTGTCTTGGGGATGTTGACAGTACTAAAAGTGGTGATTTAAATACAGAAGCGGCATTTCAATTGGAAATTCTTGTATTTTAGCTGAATTTTTTGTATTATTTCGTTCAGTAAACGTGAGGTTGAAGGAGTTTCTTGGGAATTATAATATAGCTGCCAAGTTTATAGCATCGAATATTCTTTATTATCTTGCCCTCTGCTGTGTTATGCGTCTAAAGCTCAGCAAAACAGTGCTTATTTAACTATACTTTTGTTACTCATAGTTGAAAAGCAATGCGAATTATCTACGCGATAATTTATGTGCTTAAGTATTTTCCATGAAACTACCAGTCTTTTATTTTTGGCGTAGTAACTTATATTAGGGGGTAAAGCACATAAATTTCTAGGGTTCTTGGGTTCAAATTAATTTCAGCTTATATATAATTCCGTAAGACCAACGATATTTACTTGATAAATTGCATGGATAGCATCTAATCATGAGAAATGCATAAGTCGCGTCAGAAACGTATGTTTCTATACTATGCTATACTATGTTATTGGTGTGTCTGAACAACCGTGAATGAAAATTTGCGTTTTTCTCTTACAATTGGTGCAATGAACCGTAATTCATCTATGCCCGGCTTTCATCATCTGAAATTATCTTATGGTCTAGTTTTAAATTTTAAAAAATCTTTAAGGTACATAATGATCTCCTATATTTACTGGCCTAGTCATTAGATGTATCTCATGCAGAAATGCCAATAATTGGAAATGAAATAACTACTTAGTAATTTTCATGACTTTTTCTTATTTATTAATTTTAGTCGTGTGATCTTCACTTCTCAGCGAGTGACATCAGAAAAGAACCTGTTGCCTTGCGGGAGAAGATGGGGAAGATAACTCGTGTTGAATTAGAAGTGTAATAGGAGGAGGGTGCCATTACTTCATTTGAAACTGTCATCTAGAAGACAGAATGTCATAGTGGTTGAAGTGACATAAAGGACTATGGTAGATTTTTTTTTATAAGTGGTTCATGTGACAATGGACATTCATCTGAAAAACTATTGAAGATAGTTATTGTGGCTTCTGCCAGTGCTCTTTTAAATGATTTTTGTTCAAAAGAAAATACCAGTATTTGTTTCACCAAATTAGTTCATCGTAATAAGAGAAAATTGTAGGTATTATTTTGATTGACGAATGGAAATACAAAATATTTGTATTTTACTTCTGTGTTTTTTTCTTTCCTGCCGCCAAAATTCCTTGTGGTGATTACTTCATGCATGTTAAGTAAGATCTGAGCTGTGATTTAAGAGATGTGTTCTTTATACAAATGTGAATGCTGGTGATATGGCAGGACTTCCAAATTTTTTTTTAGATTGATACATCTAATGAAGTGGGATTGAAACTTTTGCTCATCCCAAATAATATTTCAAATACTTAAGCTCCTGGGACGGGTACGTTTTATTAGCCGAGGCTGGACCATACGTAAATTTTGGCTTGCATTTTGATGCATTCGAGAGTAATAATGGCAGATGTGTCAACGATACCAAATTTCACAAGTAACTATCATTGAAAATCTTATTTCGTCAGGCTCTACGGTAAGATTTTCATAGCCCATGGGCATATCTAATTTAATGTCAAAATAAAGAAGAATTCACTCTTAAATAATAGATCCATTTGGGACTTTGTGTGAACACCTTTTACTCTGCCAGAAAGAAATTATTTATCCAAGGGAAGTATATGGAATGCAACGAGGTTTAATCAAATACTTGCCATCACCACTTTATGCTATCGAATTTCGAGACGGTTTTATGTTGAATAATAAATGCTCTTTGGATGCAAAGAGCCTTCTCTACATAGTTATTTCAGATTATAATATTGTTATGTAGTACTTCTAGTTCACAACGACAATTTATGAATTAGTTATAAATAGTTTTTTCTTGAGAACGGCGAAGTTATATGTTACGTGCCATAAGACGTAATATTAACGAATAACTTTGAGATTGAAAAATACTTTTGTTGATGCGTGTCAGTATTTTCTCGGAACCCGCTGACTATTTTCTTATTGACTGAGTAAATTAGGTATCAATTATAATTTCACTTCGGCGGCTAAACCACCGTCGCAGACAGCACCACAACTACTTCTGTTCTGCCATGCTCTGGCGGTAGCACTTCAATGAGTGACGTCACACGCCTGTGAACGGGCCTTATCTCTAGGTGGCTGTGGTTAAACTCGCAAGTGTGAACTGTTTTGTTTTCCGAAATACTAATTGTAGTCTACCACACAATCTCTTCATCTCTTAACCAATATTCTTTTCGTCTAAGTAGTAAAGATCGTTAAAGACAGATTTGGATAAAATATCGCTGAGTGTTTGCCTTACGAGTTTCTCCCTCCGGTGATAAAACATTTTTAACATCAGGAACAGAAATGAAATCTCCACCGCCCCGAGCAAAAGCCAACGTATATATGAAAATCCTGGAGTACACAGAATGCATCATACGAAAGAAAAATGTGGATGAGATACATCAGGGGCGGACTGAGGTCGTAATTTAGGTTGAAGCTAAAATATTTCTGCCACGCCTTAGTGGATTGCAATACTGTACATTAATATTTCGTCAGGGGTCTGATATGCGGAGAGAAGAGGATTTTAGGTATCAGTTAATACTTTTCAAACGTTTTTCCCTTCATAATCATCAACATTCGTCAATTTTAAGATTAATTTGAAACAGTCTTCTTGTGGGCTAATCTGTCAAAACCTTCATAGTTCTTCAGCTGTACATACTTCATCAACTGATCTACGGATCTCGCCCTATGTTTACCATCTCTACCTGACCTACCCTATCACCTGTCCTTCGATGATAATTTCCATAACTTCAAATTGTCTCATGATGATGCAGATTGAATTGTCTTCTATCCTACCGAAGATTTTAAAATACACTTCTTCTCTCCTTCTCTTCCCTATAATTCCGCAATACTCACACGATTTACCAATTCGATCTCTATTATTATTCTGTCATACCACATTTCGATAGCTTCTAGCCTTGATTTCACCTAATACATCATATTCTATGCCTCACTACCATAAACACCCATGCTCCATGTGTTGGTACGTGAAAATAAACTTCCTCCTAAATTCGACCCTTATATTTTCAGTTGTAACGCGAGTCTTCTTTTTGACGAATGTCCTCTTCGCTTGGACTATTCTGATGATTCGTCGTTTAGGGGATGAAATAAAAGGACTTCAACTTGAGAGATCACGATAAGTTTTCAATTTATGCACGTACTACGGGGAAGAAGACCGTCTCCACTCCTTTATCCCGATCACCATTGGATCCATGGAAAGGAGAAACTAGACAAATGCTACAGTTATTTGAACGACATTGATGCCCGTATCAAGTTAACGAAATGGCAACCGTCGCGAAAGTAAAAGCTTTTATAGACAAACTTATCATCATAGCGATATATATATAGAAGAGGAAGACAACACCAACATTAACATTGATAACGGCTTCAACGTAAGTCACGCGTGGCAATCAAAAATTCTGGAAACAACTTCTAACTCATGAGAATAAACTAAAATTGCGTGGAAGGTTACTATTTTAGTTTATTCTCATGGATATAAAACATTTCCATCAGATATCACCGGACACTGTGAATTAACTTTTTACTCACCAAAAGACCTCCCATTACCACCTGACGAACACAAACTATGAGCATGAATGAAAAAGTCCAGCCTTGCCAGATTCTCTTGAAATAAAAGCGACCACTATCTGTCGGGAAACGTTGGATCCGTTCAAACAGTGACACAGAGACACAAGGAAAAAGTTTAAATGCGTATAATGGCGCAAACAACCTTGAAATTTTTAACGATGATGCAAGTAATGTTTTGACATCATATAGCCTGATAAATCTTCTTGGGTAATGCAAATCTTATACGACGATACTGAAAAAGTGTTAAACCCTCAGGGAGAATGTCATCTACATCTACATAATTCCCCGCAAGCCGCCTAGAAGGCGTGTGGCAGGGGGTGTTAGGACACCAGCCGTTTACAGTTAAAAAGAATGAAGTGCTCTAATGCAGTGGCGCAGCGAGGGGGGGTTGTGGGTGTTAACAACCCCCCACTCCCCCCCCAGAGCTCAGAGAAATTTTTAAGTTTAATCCATTTTACTTATTTGGATCATTATTAATTATAGAGTACTGTAAGGTCTAATCAAATATCTATCGTGATACCGTAAAACTCGCCATTTTGAACCATTGTTCTTAAAAAATTTCTAAAGGAGGGCCCCCGCAACTCCTGCTTACCCTGGCGGGTATGCAATACTCCCACACACCTAGGTATTATTTGTGCCTAAAAACCTCCCTAACCTTTATGCTTCGCTGCCCCCTGCTGTAATGATGTTGGGACTAGCGTTTATTAAAGTACTTTATGGTTCGGGGGAAAAACGGATTCCCATATCTATCCGTTCGGCAAAACATCTCTCTTAATTTATCGCTTCTATCGGGCCTGGAAATATAGTGTGGCTCTAATATTATGTTCTCTGTGTCGATCTTAAAGATATCGATTCCGAATTGCTCAAGTAATCTGTCTATCGCTCAGCCTCCGAGTCTCCAGCGGCTCCCAGCCTGATTTGGTTAACATCAGGGTAACACTGTCTGTACGCCCGTAGCAATTTTTCACGAAACGCGCAGCCTTCCTTTGTATTTCATTCAGTCCGCGGATTAAGTCTTTCTGCACGGGATCCCATACGATCGCTGCACATTCAAGGTGCGGTCGGACGAGAGCGAAATATCACCTTTCTTAAAATGTCAGGAAAAATGTTCAAGTTAAATCTTGAAAATTTTTAGCACTTGCCACAGCTTCACCGACAGAAACTCAAGGACACTAATTTCCAGGTTTCTATCACCCACGAGTGTATGTACAATGAAATTATAAGAAAAAGAAGAATGTTGTATCCCGATCAGACTATTCTTAGTATTGAATCCTCTCCCATTTGAAAGTGAATTGCAAATCCTCAAATACCCAGTGCTACTGCGATCCACATGCCTCGTCCTCATCTTCGGAAGCAAAACATTTGTTTTACAACTTCCTCCGTCTTTATAACCATAAACTACAAATCCTCCGAATCCAATACGTCTGGGTTCCGGCCGGGAGAGATTTAAAACGATTGCTAATTATTTCTTTCGGTAAGTATGCAATTATAATGGCTGCTTTTTTACAGTTCTTAACAGTACATTATTTCGGGCATGAGTTTATCATTTCGTGCAAAGAAACGGCATTATTTCCGGGAACACTTCAAAATACTTCTTCCTCATTGAAATGTGCCGACTGCTTTATAAATAAAGAGCTCTACATGCCACAACAACTTCCATCACTTAGCATTTTAAATTCCGGTAGTTATAAGCAGGGGCGCAGCTAAGAATTAGGGGTTTATGTGTAACTGATACCGGGGTGTTTGGGGGTATTGACTACCCATCAGGATAAGCAGTAGGTGCGAGATTAATAAATTGCTGAATTTTAATATGAATAGTTTAAAATTGTGAGTTTTACGATTTTCCGAGGGATATTTTATTGATCCTTAGATTATTCTACCAATAATGTCAATACAATTAAGTAAAATGAATTTACTTAAAAATTTCTCTGAGAAATGGGGAGGGGGTTTTATCCCCCAAACTCCCCCTCGCTGAGCCACTTATAAGAACCCAAAGAAACGACTGGCTACACACACTTAAAATAGATAAAATTTCAAAGCGTGTGCGTGCAGATTAAATGGGGAATGTCACGATAGCGATAATTATATTGTATAAAACAACCCGATTGTACCTTTTTTATGTATAAATATTGTGTATCGTTTTATTCTCTGTATTTTATATTGTTCACCCTTTTTTTACATAGCCCTGAAGATGATTTAAAAAATAAATCGACATATTGGCTGAAACTTATTTTATAAATGACCTAAGCTCCAATAAATACTATATTATATGTTAAAACTAATGCCACACCTTCTTAATATTTAAATAAATACAAAAATTTACAATGTTATCATGTGGTTTATTATTGTTAATTCTTGACAACTTTCACGACTCAGTTGTATTATTTGTGGCCGAGACGATAAAAAATGGCGGACCCTGTTTTTCATCGAAATTTTGTTTTCATGTAGGATTATAAAAAAAAGGATCACCGAGTTACCTGGAGATATTTACACCACATATACTACAAAATATATAGAGTATGATACCAAAAGGACAATTGCGACCACCTGCGACGCCGGAATTACCATCGATTTTTCGATTGTGCGTACAGTTCGCAGCTCGCTATTGGCTATGGGGAATATCGTGCTCGACAGATTTTGGACTTTGAATCTTTAAAGCAAATCAATTGTATAAAAGCTATAATATGTTAGTGCCAAATTTCATTTCCATTTCATACAACCTAATTTCTTCACTTTCTTGCGATATTTATCGTCGATACGATACAAAATGGTGGACCCTGTTTTCTGGCGAAATTTAGTGTTCATGTACGATTATAAAAAAAGGATCACCGAGTTACCTCGAAATATTTACGTTAAAGTTACGTCCAAAGTTTTAGAGTATCCATTCAAAGAAATCAGCTACGACCGTTAGCATCAAGCAAAACAAAATCGATGTTTTTGCCGCGCGCACAGAGCGCGGACTTTTTTCTCATTCTGTCCATGAAAACAAATCATTTGCAGTAGAAAGATTGATAGCTGTTGTACATACTGCACACGTAATTGCATGACTTCTACTCGGTAGAAGTACTGTCCCTCCTACTTCCTTGCTGCAGAATGTCATACCAATCGTCTAATAATAAGAGTTAATTCATCAGTCCAGTCGTCAAGCCTCGGGATTTCTTTGTAATTATCTGTGCGGTGTTCGATATTAATGGAGTCGAAGTTCGAAGGATCTGTCGGAGTCCTCTCAGGTGATTTCTGATGACGCTTCCCATTTTATTTGCAATCGAATAAAAAATATTGCTTAAGAAAATAACTCAGACCCTTGGTATCTTAAATTATTCCTAATGAGTGAATTTTTCCGTTATATAATTCGCATAATATCAATTGCATCAAAATAATCGCTTCGTACGACGATCGATTGAATTCCGGATTCAACAATTTTGGCAAAGCATTGGAAGAGCAACTTTGAGACCAGGCATTTTAATGCTTTCCCCAAACACTTTTGTTTCATTTTTCAAAAATCAACTCAGGTTCCATATCAGGCGAACGAGTAACCATTAACACAAAATATACGTCGAAATTGAAGAAACGGTCAATTTGAGTGGCGTCCATGTTAGCTAAAAAGAAAGAAATTGCCAACTTCACGTATATATAGCAGACAAATTATTAAGAACTCCAAATGAAAATCTCTTACCAGGTTGGAATATAGACATCTGGTGAATGACTGATGCCACAAAGGCAACTAGAGATGAATCCCTATTGATTCTCAGGAGTTCTGAATAACCAAAATGCGTGCATCCGAGTACAAACAAATATCACCATAGCACAACTTCCCTCTTTTACTGAATGTTCGAAACTAAAGTCCAACATCTGTCTGGATGCGGAATTTTCGAAAATACCTAGGAGGGAACACGGAGTCATAAAAAGGACATTTTTGCGACTACTTTGGCGGGGAGGAAGGGGAAATACCCACCAGAAGTAGGCTGGATGGAAGCTTGTATACACGATTCCATCGTTGAGGTAGTCTTAAAAGTAGCCTAAATAGGAGTATTACCCACACAAAGGGTAAAATGTGCGAACGTAGTTGTAAGATTTCGATATCAGCTAGTTCGGAAATTGATAGAGAAATGGTGACTAGTACGTAACTATGGATCGAGAAGGAAATTCATTGCCCTATGGTGATATCAATTCCATGTGAAATAAAATGGTTTCAGGTAATGAAAGCGAAATACATCCGCTTCAAAGACTATAAGATTGTACATAACAAATTGTAATGTAGTTAGGCCGCGTCAAGGCATCCCATACCATCAGCGAGCTGCAGCGGACTGCGCGCGCGGAAAAAACATCGATTTTGTTTTCCTTGATGCTAACGGTCGTAGTTTATTTCTTTGAATGGATACTCTAAAACATTGGACATAACTTTAACGTAAATATGTCGAGGTAACTCGGTGATCCTTTTCTTGCAATCCCAAATAGACACAAAACTTCGACAAAAAACTGAGTCCCCCAATTTGTATCGTATCGACAATAAATATCGCAAGACAGCAATGGAATTAGGTTATATGAAATGTAAAATAAATTTGGCACTAAATGTATTACATCTTATACACAATTCAATTGCAAAAAGATTCAATTTCCAACATCCGTCGAGCTAGGTATTCCCCGTGGCCAGCAGCTAGCTCCGCATTGTTTGGAACAGAGCTAATTGCTATGTTCTAGTAAGTGAAGATCGTAAATTGTGTTACTTTTCTTTATGCATTGTTTTTTAGTCAAATACTTCTAAGAAATAGAGCTTTTATCAGAACACAGTCTATTAAGAATCATGACTGAGATATATACTGAGAGATTTAAATTAATTTTAATTTGATCGTAAGGCATATATGGGGTGTCCCATTAATCTTGACCACCCGAAATAACTTTTTGTCCAGGTGAAAATTCAAAAATGTATCAAGCAAATGTTCATAAGCCGTCAGGGGGACATCAATCAGCATGATTGCTATCCGTGTAGCTTTCTTAATTACAGAGATCTGAACAGCGGTATGTCTTTTTTAAATGGCACCCTATAATTTTAATCGGCAATTCATTTCCTCTCCTATAGACCTATTCAAAAATTTAGCACAGAGGACCATTAGCAGAAACACAGTGTTATGAAAAATGACTGACTCTCTAGCGCTTATTGCATGTAGGCGGGTAATGTTACTGGCCCACTGCGAAAAAATAAAGTAAGGAATAAGATATGTATAAAACTACCTGACCCAGGCAAACTTCGTACCACCTGAAAATCAGTGACCGGTTTCGTAGCATCATTTATAAATCAAAAGCGGTGGTACTGATTTTGATAATTTTTGACTCAACACATTTATTTCGAATCGAAGCGGATGACACCCATCACGGGCGCAGCCAGGAATTGAGGCTACGTTTTTTTTTAAAACTAATACTGGGGTAATGGAATACCTGCCAGGGTAAGCGGAAGGTGTATGCCCTCCCCCATAATTTTAAAGGATATATTGTTCAAAATATTTAGTTTTAAGGCTTTTTCAATTCCCGTCCCTGGAATTGTGCCTCGAATCCAACCTTACATTGAGGACTTATCATTTTCTCACTATTCAGCCGGCCCCTCAAAAAATATCGTGTAAAAAGGAAAAACATCATAGGATATATAATCAGTCCATTGACTTTAGCATATAATCAATCCATTAGATAGCTATTATTATAACTCTCTGTAAAATGTACTATCGTTTTCAAAAGTATGTAAACACCCCAGAGTCCCACTTAAATGATGGGTCCAGGTCGGTGACAACTTGTGAGGTTGGCACATAAAGCGACCTGTATTCTTGTATGCCACCAAGAGCCGACGAGGGCGGTGGTGGACGCGACCTACCCACCGAAGCTGGAGTCAAACTCCATTAGCATAAGGCCAATCAGAATTAATATTAGCGGATGGAATGCACTGGGCTAACTCACGTCCACGCTCACGTCGGGCGTCGGAGTGTTTTCTTTCGGGCTCCATTGCAAGGTTTTTCCTATCTTAAGTTAAATATTTGAACTCATCGTTAATCTCTTACTAACACATCGCTCCGTGCCCGAGTAGGTCTATACTATGCGCGGTAGTTGCGGTTGTGTTTTGGGTGGGTTAGAATCCGAAATTATAATTCTTTTTTCCATTTTTAAAAGAGACATCCTGAAGTGGTATTTGGAGGAGGCGACTGACAGATGAGGTCATTTTCGCCATGAGGGAAGGGTATGGAAGGAAGGGTGGAGAGAAACCCGGCGCCGGCATTAGCCTGCTCTTAACGAAAGGCGCTAAGGGGACCACGGCTTAACGTCCCATCCGACGGACGGAGTGTTGCGCTTGAAATGCCCTACAACATTCAAGCAGGGATCGGGCAGTCCCAGAAAATTCTCTGCCACTGCCGGGATTTGAACCCGAGCCCGCCGGGTAGGAAGCCAACACTCTAGCCACCACACCAACCCGATCCCCAGACATCCTGAACATCAATATAATCTACGCTGATGACTCAAGAAAAATTTAGTACTGAATTTATTTATCTAAAAGTAGCCTCCGAAGTAATCCGCATTATGAAACTTTTAACATCAAATTAACTGAGGGGCGAAAGTACAGGAAAAAAACGAAAATTCCAAACCGCGTAGTCCTGCGAAAGCAATTAATACAATGTAATAGACACTTTCAGTATAATTAGCCCACCTAGGGCATAGGCGTGGAAAAGAATCGACCGAAAGTCGGTCCACAAAACATGACATCAGGTTCACACGCACTCATTACACTTATCTAATGCACCTAACCATTAATCCACTTGGTACAAAAGCGCGAATGTATGAATGATGAAGAGTTGTACGTATTATCGCAGCTGTGATGTAGCTACTCCTACTCTTTTGCTTCGTGAAGGCTCGGGTACTAAACTCAATCGATTATGTAACATACAATCTAACTTACCTACAACTCTTCATCATTCACACATTCGCGCTTTTCTCACATTTTTCTCGTTCTGCATTCCTTAGGACTACTCTCTTTTAGAAAACTGCCTCTACGGCGGCCTTTTGAAATAGAAACGCACTTTGTTCCAAATGATTGTGGCTCCTTCATTCCAGGGCTAGCCATTAATTTATTTGCGCGCATACCCCTACTGTTCGTACCAAAATAAAAAATGAACGCGAGAAAAAAAAACAAGAAAAGTAATGCTACCAAAATCATTTAAAAATTATAAAGGGTACGGTTTTTATAAGCGTTCAAACTGGAGTCTCTGTACTTTTGATACGGAGAGAAACATGATCGTCCCAGCATAATTTTCATAATCGCTAACATCTCCCACCATATGAAAGTAATCTTGTTCTCATTCATCAAGACCCCTTTAAAAGAATCGCGGGGCTTTGAAACCGAAAGGGCAATGGTTTCTGAAGCATTGTGTCACACAGTTTGAGAAAAGAATATTTCATAAAATGACAGTTTAGAGAGAACGAAGAGGAAAACAATATCATTTCAATGAAGCATTTTGTTTGAAGGGGGGGGTGGAAATCCAAAAACAGGGGGTCAGGAGGATAATATTTCAAGAACAGGGTACCGAGGGAAGGATTTTAACACTTTTCATAATCGAAAAAATATAATGCCATGGGCAATCCTTTTTAATAAGGGTATAATAATTTATCACTTTCGACATTTTCCCTGCTCCATGGTTAATTTATTTTTGTCTCAATATTTCGGAGGAGGGGTGGTTCGGCCCAAGTGAGTCTACCTCTCTACGCCACTGAATTTAATAGTTACTAACCCATCTTCCGGCAAGGAGTGGAGTTTGATTTAAAAAAACTCTGTAAGAAGTATTCTTACAAGGGATTTTTTGCCGAATCGTACATATAGAAAATCATTTTATCTCATTCATTCCCCCATCATAAAAAAACAACATTACGAAACATACATCAAAATCAGTATCCGGCATCAAAGGATGGAGGATGCGAATGGTTTTTACCACTCAGAGAACATGATTATCTTCAAAACGCATAATTTTTCCATCCGTCCTATCCTACATTGAACTGAATTCAACCCAAAACAATGGAATTTAGCATAGGGCTAAAGGCCATACTAACGATACTACAGCGGGCCATCAGGGGGTATATCTGGCACCGCAACAATACTTTCGTTCACCCTGGCAACAAGTAAAACGTAGCCGTACGGCGACATTTTATCAATTGGATTTTCCAAGCGATAGAGAGCGGATGCGATAGCATATTGCGGTGTTAAAAACGAAGTTTAAACGCACTGGTTACAGTATAAAACAGCTACAGTGAACAAAACATCAATTACTTGAGTAGCAGAGGAAGAAAATAGTCATCTCGCGGGGATTTGCCGTGAGCTACATCCGGCGGAGTTTCGACTTCGACCAGCAGAGTTCGAAAATAACTCCTACAAATAAGAGATTGCATTTATTTCCTGCAATTGCATCTCAGAATCGATTCCACTCTGTGAATTTGGAGTTGATACCAAAGAGGAGATTTCGCCATCTATATTTTCCGCCACGTAGATCATGGAACGGCTGTTAAAGAGAGTTGAAACGAGTTTCTCTGGAAGTGTGCTGGGCAACAGCCTGGAGGAGAGGCTGGATTATGAATATATTGCCCACCTGGAGCACATTCAACCGAACTTGAATGGAATGCCCAACGAGCTTCTATATCAGGCAGAAAAATGGTTGGATTACCTGGTCGGAGTTACTACAAATAGCCTGGAAGAAAAGGAGAGGCGAAACATCCACCTGTTTGTTCTCCTCGATGACATGGCATCCGGAACTCTAACAAGTATATACAAGAACATGAATCCCCCAAAGCCAGGGGAACCAATGCCTCCGCGTCCGAGAATGCACTTCGACTTGCTGGTCGCGGAGGCCATTGGAGAAGACCTGAGCGACGCTTTGTGCTCAGAACTCAACGGGGAAGTAGGTGATGGTGCAAATCCGGCCAAAAGAAGGCGTTTACAAGAACATCCAGTGACACAAACTCCTGTCATCGCTAGTGACATCTCGCCTGGTGACACAAACAGTCCTTCCATGCCGGCTGAAAAGGAAAGAGAAGGACACGACCATGGAAGGAGTAACACCGACGTTCGTCCAGATGCTGAAGGTGAGGTAGTAAATTCAATCCATTCCAAACCTGTGAACCGTGGCACATTTAATCATTCTGTCGTGCCGACAGAACAGAATACAGAAGGCAGAAACGAGGGATTAGGTCGCAAAAATGCAAACCACAAAGCAAAAGGTGATTTGATAAAGGCAAAAGGCAGACGTGAGGAATCAGATTACACTGATACTCGTGTCAGTGCTGAATTTGAGGTGGTAAGTTCTCAGCTTTCCCCACCAAAAAATCCTGGCACTTCATATCGTTCTTGCGTGCCTGCTAAACGGAAGACAGAAAGCTGGGATGAAGAAAACGGTTACAAAAACGGGAACCTCAACGCAAAACGTTTTGTAATAAATGCACGCCATATTGATTCGAAACAAGCCGATGGCTTTAATGGGTCAGATGGGAAGAGAATAGCTGGAGAGAGTGTGAGAAGGGGATTCAGGGATATACACTTCCATGGAGAAGGAGATGTCGTATATCCTGTCAACGTCGTAAATGAACGCATTTATTCCGGCAACTATCGAGTTCTTCCATCCGAGAGAAAAGGAATCAAAAGGAAAAATGAAATTGATGGTGATTGTCTTCCTTTTCATGGGAACGATAAGGTTATTGATGCACGCCACTTCTTACCAGATCAGGTTCATGAGTTTGATAATTCTGATATTATGCCTAAGAAGAAAAAATTGTGCATTAACACACAAATGGAATGCAATGACACTTTTGGCCGTGGTGAAGGTGATTTATCAAAGCCAATGTATGTCCCAGAACGTGCTGATGCCCAAAATAATCCTTTTATGTTGGCTCAAGACGACAAAAAGGAATTAGATAGTACAATGGACTGCGATAGCCATCACCTTAACACCGAAGGTGACGCTATGAACCCAAGCAACATACAATCTCACCATTTGCAAGAGGAGAAAATAGTGGGCAGTCACAAACTAATTGGGTGCAATCATGCTCAATGCCCTGATCAAGAGGATTTTTCAAATCCAATTTGCATCCCATCAGAACGTGTTGACGGCAACAACCATCCTTATATGCTGCCTGAAAACGATAGACAGGAATGGGACAATAGAATGGATCGCGAGAACCAATACCATCATATCGATGGTGATGTTAAAAACGAAAAACACCTTCCATCAAAACAACCTACTGTCTTCCAGCATCCTTATGAGCCAGCTGACCAGATGGAATTTGGTACCCATGGAATGGACGCGATGAATGCTCGCTTCCAAGCCGAATATGACTTTGGCTATCTATGCCAACATGAGCCCACAGAAGAATGGGAAGAACGGGAAGGTGCGATGCCTGGTGACAGTTTTGCAGCTGATCCACCAGCACCTATCTATCTGCGATCCGCTATTTACCAAAGACATTCATCCGAAAATGTAAGTACATAATTCAAATTGAGTTAGAATACTTTTGCCGAGGGCAGAGGATTTCCTTTCTCTGAGGAACATACGAAATATGAGCTATGGCGATCATCGAATTTTGTGCGTGAGACCAGCTTTGAAAAGGCGAAAACCTAGATTCCGCGGTAGATCTTATAGGGTGTTTAGGATGATAACGTTTTTTCATGTTGTTTCTTTCGATTGGAATTAGCATTTAAGTGAGTAACCACGAAGGAGGAGTAATGTTGATATTTCAATCAATATCGTAGATGAAGTAAGATGCAGGTATGAGAACAATTCATAGCAAAGTGCACAGAAATTGAAAAAAGAAATGAACTGATAAAATCCTTGATGGTGAAATAATTCAAACAAGTTCACACGCTCCCTTAAACGACTTAATCGCACAACAAATTATTAGTCTTAACATTCTCTCTACTTCCAGAGAGTCAAAGGCCATTGCAAATCATATTAGAATCCTAATAAATGGTAATATGCATTTTCGTTACTGATTCTTACGGTATATCTTTTCATGAGGATTGAAGTTAGAAAAATAACGAAAATTTGAAATTTTCACAAAGAGCTCGTTTACCATTATTTTACATTTATTGTGATAACTTATTTGATAAGGAGGGATCTAATTTTTCCGTTTTCAATTGCGTCGCCCACTTCTCGAGTTCTTCGCGACGAAAATTTGATGGTTATCACCCTCTCGCACAAAAGTTGATTATGTTAACACCACAATCCAAGCTCGTCGCCGCTTCTCATATACGCCTTGATCTTGTGCGTTTGTCTCGGGTGATTTGCATTCTCGCTAGCATTCAGTGACAGATCCAGTGGCGCAGTATAAAATAAGCACTTAATTAAATATAATACTGTAATATTGTCGAACATATACGGGAGAGAATAGTCACTAAAACGCATATTCCTAAAATGCACAAAAATGTTTGCTTTAAGAAGTTACTTCTTTGAAAAATTATTAATTGGACAACGTTAATGTGTTGTTACAAGCTTCCAATTCCTCAAACTTTTCGTTACCCCTCCGACCCCCCTGGTGCTGGGAAGTGACCCGCAGGACCGCACCAGGCCCCCCTGTTCCCTATCCTGAATCCGCCACGATAGTGGCACAATAGTATACTACCCAGACGGCACAGAATCCTCCGTATCTAATTCGTATGCAGATAGTATCCATTGACGAAAAGCGATGGGGCGATATTCAACGGATACTATGTGCATACGAATTAGATACGGAGGATTCTGTGCCGTCTGGGTAGTGATAACTCCCCTTATTATACGATTCTCCTGAAAACGAATAAATGAACAAGAAAATACAATGAAGTCACCAACTCGCGGAAACTGGATGACAAATTTCGTGCTTTCCCACATTGAACTTAAAGGAGAAAAAAATACACGGGAAGGATGATTTTTTGGTTGAAGCTTAGGTATCCAAAATTTATATAAAAAATTCTTTCAATGAGTGGCGACTTTCGATGTGAACGACACCATTCAAAATATGTTTCTCTTAGTACATTAGAGATGATATACGTTATCAATAACAGTATGTTTTCTTTTTTTCACAGACAAATAGCATGGATTACAGCAATGCATGGGAAGGTGGAGAAAGAAGATATCATTCCCACACCATTGTCTTTCATCCATGGATGAATGAGACCAGTACCAATGCAGAACAGGATATCTGGGAGGAATGCTGGTGAAACTCAGCTGCGAGGAAGACAGCGGAGAGGTACATCAGATATGTCTTCCGATCTCCAAGAGTACGAATTGAAAATGCTTGGGAAGAAGAGGAACTCCTTGATAAGGGCATGCAACGAAGGGCTGATTCACTGTTCTAATATCACAATAGGTGATCAAGTTCCAAATTATATTACTTTGCTCCTTGTAAAATCGAAATTGTTAGTTGTCACGCATCTGTTCATACAATGGCATGAAAAATTGTGTTAGAGCAGTAGGTCATTCACGATGAACTGTACTCGCTAAAATAATATTAATCGAACGCTTTAATTTTGGAGATTTTTTTCAATTCGGTGTGTCAATGTGATTTTTCCCTGCATGGCCAAATTTTCCTACATGTCACGATGCATGTCACCAAAAGCATCGTCACAATATCACTATGACATGCCAAAACCAAATTATATTTCATTGAATGTACCTAGGGATGCATTAAAATTTGATGGCGTGATTGGCCATCTAATTGCATTGCATTATAATTTTTTCCCTTATTCTCCCATTGGGTGATCACATTCCCTATTTCCATATTTGTTTTCCATTGACATTGCCATCACTGAACACTTAAGTGGAATCAACCAAAGTATTTTTTTTCAATCGAATTCATCGAAAATGTTGGAAAAACACGCAAAAATAGAGCGAGAATTTAGTATTTATAGCCGTGGGGCGCTGGCCAGACGTCCCAATCTATCACCATGCATATGGAGAGTGGTAGTGGTTGGGGCTAGGCATGGTCAAAAAATACCGGTATTCGGTAGTACCGAGTACTATTTTTTTTCTACTCCGGTAGTGCCGGCCAGTATTTTTTTAGCGGTACTACCGGATTATCGGTACTAGAAATACCGGTACTTCGACGGCGCTGCCATCTTATGCGTTATCAATCAACTACCTACCCAGCTAGTTAAACAATTGAGTGTTGATAATGTATCAAGCGAAGTAGGCCATTTCCAAGGAGGTTGTAAATATACTTCGTATATACAACCTCCTTGGCCATTTCAAAGAAATAAACACCAATTTGCAATGGATTTCAGCAAGAAGGGTTTATTTAATTAATGCCAAGGATATTTCTCAAGAAATCATAACAAGAGACGAGAATAGCAGACTTGAGCAATAAGTGCACACTTGTATTAAAGCACAATTATACCTCTGTTTATTTTAATTTAAGCTGATGGTATAAGCGCTGACACAGTTGATCAGCGTAGGAAGAGACTGAAAAATAGCGATGATAAAGGTTAAGTTTAAGGCTTAATGTATTAATAATGTTCATCCGTTTCTCGTTTTTTTTAAACAACCAATCAAGTGCACCACCAAAAGAAGACCGAATTAATTTTGCTTCTTAATTATTAAGATGTGTCCTCCTTCCTTAGTTTCTTTCTTGTTTTCTCATCATTTAACGGTACTTTCACAAAACTGAGAGTTCGAGACAATTGTTATCATTATTGATATAGAAGATATTTATTTACTCAAATGAGGCAAGAAAAGTCAAAGTTATCGAACTCCACACATGCATTTCTTTCTCTGAAATAAAAGGAACAGCGACCTACAAGTCTAATTTTATTCAATCGCAGTATTTCAGCCGTAACTAACACCGATTCTTGTTGTGTAAAATCATAAAATTAAATGTCTTAACATTATAGGAGCTTTTCCTAGGTAATCTTAGACTGACAAAACGTAAGCTCTGTGAATAAGAAGATTTTTCATTATAAGTTCACGGCAAAAGACGTTCTAATGTTGGTCTCGAGTCCAAAAAAACCGGTGGCTTCAGGAAAACAAGTCAAAAGTTTTTTAGTGTATTCTCTCCGTACGTTACGCTAATTTTCCGAAATACCGGATAATTAGGGTAAGACAAGCGTTAAATTTCAACTTATTAACATATTGTATCAATTATGAAAGTACCGGTATACCGGTATTTTTTTGCCGGTACTACCGGGAGAGTACTATTATTGCTCTTCAATACTCATCACAAAAATACCGGTCCTTTTTCAAGTACCGCCCATGCCTAGCCCCCACCACTACCACTCTTCATATGAATGCATGGTGATTGATTGGGACGTTCTGGCCAGCGCCCCGCGGCTACAAATGCGAACTTCTCGCGCTATTTTTGCGTGTTTTTGCTACATTTTCGATGTATGCGATTGAAAAAATAACACATTGATTAATTAGATGCATTATTATATTTGAATGGGTATTTCATTTTTTTCCTTTTTCAAATCTTTGGGAGGGGCAGCGTCCGAGAGTCCTTATGTGCAAGCCGCCACTGATTTATTTAAGATATTATTATGAAATCCTTTGGAATAGGAAGGTTAAAGTTCATCACAATGATGAATAATTGGAAACTCACGTCAATTGACAAAAAATGTAATAAGGTTTTAGTATACATGAGTTACAAGCTTTGAGTTTGAGAGACTGGAATAAATATTTGGATAGACAGTTATAGGATATTTGGCAGTGAATTAAACTTAGAAAAACGCGAATAATTTACATAGACATAATTAATAATGACGGTATTTCTAATATTAAATTTAATAGGATTAAAGACGTAGGTAATATTACGACTATAAGCATTTGAACGATAATGTTAAAAAAATGTCGTCCCAGATAAAACAGATGATTTAATTTTGTATCAGCCCACCAATCCTAAAAAAAGAATTGAAATTAAGATAAAATAAAGCGTAAAAATAGAATGCAACTAAAATGTAATTTACATTCTTTTGGAAATAATTTTAAAATGGCCCACCATGAGCGAAGAAACCCCTTCCTAAGAGACATTCCTCAAAGAGAAATTCTTCTCAGCAGGAAAAGGTCATCAATAACAACTTATAATACTAAAGAATACACCTACTAGCAGCTTAACATCTGCATACTAGCTTTCACAGTAATTACGACACGCAAAATCACCAAGGGTACGCGCATTAACTTTTCACGCAGCTAACACAACCTCTACGGCATGTAAAAACCTCAGAAAAAAAACAAGTAGACAGCTCGTCATGGGCATAGAATTTTTTGCAGCATTGAACGCGTCATCACATGAATTCAGGCATTCGTACATCATCATCATCGAAGAATTATTATAAAATAGAATAGGGAGTGATAAATTCAGACAAAGGTTCTGAAGAGATCTTACGGTAAAACTAATCTCAATATTCGTTGACAAAATGGATGAGCCAAAGAAAAAAACTTGTGATCGACACAGTAAAGGATTGAACGAAAGGATAATATCCATTCATTCAGTTCCAATGGAAATACGCTTCGTCAGGATGAAGTATCTGCACAGCCTAGCAAGGTGCTGGAGAGGTGAACAGATGCCTAAATTATAAACGTGGTAGGGAAATTAGTATTTATATGGCAAAAGGTTCCGTGTTTGTGGACGTAATTCTCGGAAGAAATGACCTAGACATCTCAACAAACATCTGGATAAACCTAGAAGTAGACTGGAAAATAAGACAAGTGAAGAAGGAAGTAACGATCTGATATGCTAAATGCCAATAGATATAAATTATAGCATCGGATTCATCTATAACATCGTTAAAGTGGCAGTAAATCGCACTCCAGCTGAAATTCAAATGCTTAGAAAAATAAGGGAAGTTAATTTTTCATAATACATTCAATACGGAAGTGTGTAGGGTGAACTTCATAAAATCAGTGCCAATATCCACTCAAAGATGTAAGGGCATTATAAGAATACGAGGAAGATTTCTAAATAATTGGCTATGACACGCGTAAACACACCTTGATAATAATAATAGACGGTTAGTGATGAATTGGTAGCAATAAATTTCCTTGTAGACGATTACTTCGAGTTTCGGAAGTTCATTGCAGTCTGATATGCAACCATTAGAGCTTTCTTGAAAAACTAACTCGAATGATGCTTGCAACACTAGTTATCCTTCTAATGTCGGCGCACCGGTCATAGAAGGAAAAATTTCTCTGATTTACGATTTCAAACGCAAACCGGAACATGCTGTTTGGAGTATAATCGATCTGTAAACAATATCAGGTCGCTTGTTGAAAATTTAGATGTCGTTCAAGAACCCTAAATGCAAAATTAACTTATTTTTCTAAAATCAACAAAAACAACAATTCTAGGAACAAGAAATGAAGTTACAGCCCTTCGTTACAAAAGTGCCCTCCGTTTTCATATCCGAGCAATCGTTTTCCAGGATTAAAATATGCTTGTTCGGAATACGGACGCCTTCAAGGGTACGGCAGGTGCTCGGGGTCTGCAGACGCGGTCAGGTCCTACTCTACCAACCCTTTTCGACTTTCCTTGACGAAAAACTTTCCCGCAGGCAACACTGGCATGTCGTGAATCATCGCTCATAAGTACAGCCCAAATCAGCTTAATTAGCGTATTTGCATATTAAACTCATGTGATTTTATAAGTTAGCTACAAAAAAATGCTCAAAGTCATCTCGTTGACCTGAAATTTCGCAAAAAGGTATGACTGATTGAATGAAAAGCTTTCTTAGTTTCATAAGGCCATAATAAACAAGTTTATCTCAGGTATATACTGTGTCTAAAACCGCAGAGTGTGTTAAGTTATTTTGCCGACCAGGAAGGTTACAGTTTTGCATTTTGGGCTATTCAAACAATCTCTAAATATAAAACAAGATCTAAT
Organism: Ischnura elegans; assembly: GCF_921293095.1. Classification (NCBI taxonomy): domain Eukaryota; kingdom Metazoa; phylum Arthropoda; class Insecta; order Odonata; family Coenagrionidae; genus Ischnura; species Ischnura elegans. The sequence goes on from NC_060247.1 coordinate 30,468,815, forward strand.
ATTTTTAGCGAATCGATTCCATCCTCAATATTTCATTTTAGGATGCTGTCATCAAATATCCCAGAAAATAAAAAAAATTGCCACACTCTAGTCCATAGGCCATAGTTCGTGAATTATTTGTGGTAAATCATAGCTTAAACCTAGTGTGGATATTGTGATATCTTTCATCTTTTTTTGTCAGGCTTTTACATATTCTTCGATACCACAGATCCATTGACTGCTCTATGTGCATGCTTATAGACGGTTTGAGTTTGGTAGGAGAAAACCTGGACTTCTATATGCGATTTCCGCCCATCTTGGTGCTCTAATGGAAAACACCTCAAACAAATAATAAGTATTTGCTGATTCCATTCCGGCGACTATGAGTACGTCATGGAAACCGTCGAGCTCCCCGCGAAACGGGGGTGATATAAAAACCAATATTTACCCTTAGACTCGCATTCGGACTTGGTGGTATCAATATTGGCCCCAGCTTTCAGTTATTGCTCATAAATTCAGAATTATTATCGAAGGTCGGGGCTGAGAACGTGACATCCGCCGCCGAGAAAACCTCAGCGCGAACTCCAGAGAAACTTCGCCTCCGACCTTGCATCCCGATAAACCGATCCACTTAAGTCCGCACGCATGACGCGGCTCCACGCCGCGCCGCTACGGATTAACCTCCCCCGTCCTCTCTCCTCCCACAACTTCTGTCGCCTCAATGGGAGACTAATCGGCCTGCACGCATCCATTCGCACCCTAGGAGTAGGGAGAGGAAAGAGCGATAATTGTCATCTGTGCACGTGGACAAGATCGTAATACCGGAAGCCACATGACCTAGACGTAGTCGCTTGACTCGTTGAGACAAAGAATATCGAAGATTAGAAATACAAGAAGATTCGTGCCAAGCGAATATTTCCCATTTTCTGAATTAATCGAAAAGTTTTTGTATCGTGAAAATGAGCACATATTTCTATTAAATCCAGAGCTCATATGAGGGATTGGAAGAATCAAGAAACGGAAATTATGGAGGTAGATGAATCTACGTTGGGTCGTTTGATACAATAAGTTGAAGCGGAGATTGAAACAACAATGAACTCGTAAAATTAGTGAAGCTTCGGGGACTTTCAATTATGCCGAATAAGTTTCCGACAGTGCTAAGGTTATACCATCAGCACATGTTGTACCTATAACCAGGGGCGGATCCAGGATTTCTTTCAGGGGGGGCACAAGCAAGGCCGTATCCAGGATTTTGTTCTGGCGGGGCACAAGGATATCTCATAATACAAAACGAACGCAATGATAATGGGACCGTATTAAAAATCTTGCATATTTTTTAGGGTCGGGGGGGGGGGGCACGTGCCCCCGTGACCCCCCCCCCCTGGATCCGCCTATTCCTAAAACACCGGCATAGTTTTGAGACCGCGAAATTTTTGAGAGTTACTTAAATTGCATTGAATCCTATTAACATTTTACTTTACTAATTTTTACGTGCTCTCATAATAATATCGGCATTTTTCCCAAAGTCACTTAGTTCCAATATTGGCGACAGCTTTTAGCTATTGCTTAGTCAAGTTGAGCACTCTATTTACCCTTGCTTTAAATTCACACCTCTTCCCCACCGATCGCCACTCACCCCTTTGAGTTCCATCGCCTGCGCGGTCCATGGCCTGCGCAGTTACCTTACGAAGCTGAAGCGGCGATGGAGGTGTCTCCGCCTCAAGAGCTTCTCTTTCTCTTCCTCTTCTTTCTACTCGCGGGGTCCGTCTTCGTGCCCCGACTGATGAAATGGTATTCGCATCGATTACACTTCGTTGACTTCATGGAGAAGCTCCCAGGGCCTGTACCCTTGCCACTGTTCGGAAACACTTGGGACTTCGTCGTCAACCCACAGAACAGTACGTATTACCAGGTATTACCTCCTGTGAAACTGATTTTGGTTTTCACGTCGTTCAAAAAGCGAAATATGAGAATATACTATATCTGACATATTTAACACGCGTCCCTACAGAACGGCATATCACTCAAGTCAGTGGCGTAACTAGTAATATGCTTTGTGGGGATGGGATGGCCTAGGTTGGCGATCCCCTCTACCCCCAGGCAACGGAGTCCAGGAAAATGTTTGAAAAATGGCATGTCTGGAAATACATTACACGTCATTTTGGCACTAAAGATTTGACTTCAAGCAGATGCAGTTATTACGTGTCAAAACTAGGCAATAGTTTTAAATATTTTTTTATTACTCTCAGACTTTGGGGGGGGGGATCTATCCCCTCATCCCCCCCTATAGTTACGCCACTGACTCAAGTATAGCGTCGGAAAAAATTAGTGCAAAGCGCATTAGCGTCTGAATGCGGCCAGCTCAGGTACAATTTCAAGAATTCCGTCTCCAAAAATGTTGTCCTCGTATTGATCTCATATAATCGAGAATTAAAAAAAAAGCTATTTACGCCTATTAGAGGGGGAACTGCAACCACATGCGTCGCAATATTACAACGTCTAATTGACCCAGCTAAAAATTCTTCCTCCGAATTAAGCTTTCGGTCACGTCCCACAGTATGGAGTTAACTCTCGTCGGGACATTTGTGCACACAACTGACATATTGGGAACTGAAACTATATTTAAGCACAATCGTTCGTACTGTGGGATGGAATTGGACTTTCTCTATGCAGTCCCCTTGGTATTCACCTTTCCCTTATCATAACAAAACAGCATCAAACGACAAACACCACCACGATTCCCATTGCCTCCTGAAGCTCGGCGAATCCACAGAACAGAGTGGCAAGCAATTAGTACAATCCCACACCTGTTTCTTGGCTGATCCGGCAGTTTTCAGCCTGATGAAAATTTGTGTAGCGGATTTCCGCAACACAATTTACATTTAGTTCTTTAGATAATTGCTTCAGTTTTTTTTTATTTAAAGACCATCGAAAATATACCATGAAATTCATACAGCACGATGTGATCCTTATGTATCAATCGCAGTAAATAGTAATGTAATTTGTCGACTCGCTTCACTACTTCTTTAAATACAACTTCAGGATTATTCATTCCCATTTTAAATCGTAATGATAGTTACCCGTTGACGGCGACCGTTTATTTATAGTTAAAATTTCCAAATTATACTCGTGGAATATGTGCGGTAGGACCGTTGAGACGATTTTTTCGGAGAGAATCAAACGTTAAATTTCCATAGAGAACTGAAACAAACTGGTGGATATTTTCAATGGTGAGTACCTCGGGAATTAGCTTACAATTTCGCTCACATCTTCCATTAAAATACCTACGAAAATCATTGGCTTTCGGACTGAAAGAAAATGTTTTTACCTTTAATCAACTCTTTTCCATTTTGGCCCACTATATATTAGGTCTTTACTTCTACCCGCTCGAGATGCTTTTGAAACTTACACTCTCATCTCAAATTTTCAAATCATAGAAAGACTCGATCTTAGTCCAAGAAAACTTGTATATCATTCATCAAAATTCTATCTCAGTTCATATAAAAACTACCAGAAAATGATGAAAGGGTTATATGGTATTATTACGAAAGTTTAAAAACTTATAAATAATCGTAAAATACCTGTCAAAAGTTAGTTTTTCTCTTACCGGCATTTTATGTAATAATCGAATATAACTTTGATAAAAAATCAACTATTCACCCGGGAAAAGATTAAAATATGCGTATGAACATGCATACAAATATATATAACTGTATGATAGATTGGGCAAGAGTGTGCAGCAAATCGGTGGAGTTGTAACACCAAACTTGAAATAACATAATATTTGAGCCCAACTATATTTCCAGATCCGATAGAAGCGATAAATTAAGAGAGATGTTTTGCCGAACGGATGGATGTGGGAATTCGTTTTCCCCCGAACCATAAAGGACTTTAATAAATGCTAGTCCTAACTTCGTTAGAGCACTTCATTTTTATGTGTTAACGGCTGGTGTCCTAACACCCCCTGCTACCTTTTAGGCGGCTTGCGGATTATTATGTATGTGTAGACACTTCTCCTTATTAGTACCTTCAAGGGACTCAAATATATAAAATGGATTGCTACTGATTCTTGTTCATCGTCGGCGAGACTCAACCTAGGGCCCATTTCACGGGAAGCCAACACCCATCCGTTGCAATCAAGTGAATTACATTGGCCGTATCGTAACAACTAGTTTGTAATTTTACGGTGAAGAAAAAGTTCTCTCACTTCGGCTTAAAACTGGATTTAAAAATCTGGAAAGTTACGCATTCTAAGTCTTCTATAGATATACCCTTTCCGTAAAGAGCAATTAAGTCACGAGAAACGAAGTTATAAAATAAATATCGTCAGGAATAAATCTATCACTTACTCATGGGATTTTAACTACGATTTCTGCCTTTAGTTGCATTTGATACATTAATGCATTGGCTGCATCGTCGTCAAGTACTCACAAGGTCTTAAAAACCTATCTTCTCTCCAAAAATTTAGAATGCTTCCAAAGATAATTTATCATAAACAAACAAATTCTACTCGGAGTTGAAAAAGGGCTAAGTTCCATATCACCGATTGTTAAATCATTTACTTAAAGATGTTTGGCCCAATTTCAGAAGTAATAACACCTATGTGATCTATACTTCAATAAGATTCGCAGAATTCATAAAATGCTTACATCCGACGGCTAAGACTAATTTACAAAAACTTACTCCCAATTTAGTCCCCTTTGAAAATTTCTCGTACCGTGCCTTAGGATGGGAAGTTTAATTCTTTGAACCTGTTTACGAATGTTGAGCATATATAAGTCAGTTTTAAACTTTTTCTCATTAATCCCGCAAGAGCGTGCAATAGGACGTCAGAATATGGCGCCAGCTAGTGCGAGGGGGCGGATTACAAAGCGTTTACCATCCTCGCTACGGCTTCGCGATAAACACGAGCTATTTGCCATTCCAATCGGAATAAGAAGTTGTTTGAACTCTCCTCTGGTTGCATAGATAAGAGGTGGAAGTATCAAAGTCAGAATTCGTCAAGTCCAACAAGCGGAAGCGTTACATCCACTATACATTATTCAAGTCAATATGAGGATAAATAATGCTTAAAATAAATAAATTAGGTTACTAAGATGGATCAAATTTGCTTAAAAATTCTCATAATTTTTCTTCATGAGATTGCTTATTATATCAAAATCACAGGTTATATTTTCGCTTATATCTTAAAGGATAAAAGCATTTCTCAAGAGTAATTCATGGTACCCACTAATATGAAAACACATCATATTTTGCTGAGATAAATATAAGACACGGTCTCAGGCGTTACTTTGTGGAATTGCTTCATGCTAAATGGAATAAAACATAGTTATTTTATTTCATTTAACTGAGATAAATATATTACCATTATCGACGAAATGAGTTACCTCTGGTAACTAAGAACTATTTTGCTAAAAATTAAAGACGTTATGTGGCTACGACATAGAAACTTTTCGGATGGAAGACCTCTATTTCCCAAAATGTTATCTATGTTATGAAATAGCGTTACTTACGTTAACCTAGGATCCAAAGTGGAAACTAGAATGTCGCAGTTCATCTAAAAGATTAATCTAAAAAAGGTTTTTTTGAGGTAGGTGCTTACTTTTTGTTTTTTACGATATATGTTTTTCTTAGAAAGGATTACAGTATCATCTCACTCTTATAGCTTCATTGCCTATAGCAGGGGTCTCCAAAATACGGCACGCGGAAGGCTTTCATCCGGCCCGCGCACTCGTTTCAAGTAGCGCGCGATTCTCGCTCGTTTAACTCCGTGAGACGCCGCACAGTGGAGCCTAATCTATAAAAGGTAGTCATGGTTAGGAAAATAAAAGTTCGTGGTTTTGATTTTGCATATCGTGGTTGGGAAGACACTTATTTGAGCCGCTGAGATATGAATTTGGAAAGCAATGAAGTAGTCACCTCTTCGTATAAATCACTGGCAAAGTGACAGGTGCGCTGCTGAGATGCATAGACTCCCTCTCGCTTCGAAATATTCCGACCTTCAAGACTGCTCTACAGCTACCCAATTGGCTCAATTTTAAATTTAAAAAGTAGAATCGATGGAGCAATGTCAATAGATTTGAAATGCTTTTTTTACTATAACTATTACTTTTACTTACGACCTCGAATACTGTTATATTCCAAATTTCAAACAGATTACATGATATTTAATAATTATGACCACCTTTTAAACATTTGGCCCCACTGTGCGTCGCTAGGAGCATTGCAGCGCTGTACTGCACGTCAAAGTCACCTTCAACTGTTCGTAAATAAGAGATACGCCACCGGATACTTCAGTAGACGTTGGTATCGAATACTTCAGTCATCGGCAAATTTGCTATCCGGCCCGCGGGGCGATTCGGAACTTGGAATGTTGCCATCGTGGCCTAGTAAATTGGAGACCCCTGGTCTATAGTCATGTCGACGAATGTTTTTATAACTTATACTCATATTTCCATGATCTTCGGTTTTGGGAAGAATTTTAAAAAAAATTAAGGGATAGATTCTAGTAAGGAGACAAAGGGGTCTTTCACTCAGACCAAAATTAGGGCTAGATCGAAAGAATTCGGTAGATGTAAGGGAAATATGTAAACAAATAAATTTTCCTCTTTTGGAATTTCTCTCGTAATTTTAAAGTCAAAAAGGCACTCAAATAGCCAATACGGAAGTAGCCGCCACACATTCATTTTTCGGTAGCATCATTGGAGTTTCGGCTCATTAACTCGTTCAGAGGAACCGCTCCTTTAGGGTAAGAATCGCTCATAAGAGTGTAAACGACAAAAAAAACAAGCGAGGCCAATATGAGAGATCGAGTAGTGGCAAAGACCCGTTGCACTTCTCGACAGGAAGTCAATAGCTCCATTAACTTATCTGCAAAATGGTTAAGGTCATCGACTTTTCAACGCGAATAGCTCGAGAAGTTGGTGACAGATCGAAGTACAGAAAATACTGCTACTTATCTTTATTTTCCAAACTTTATCGAGGAAAAATTGTTCGAAAGATCGTATTGTTCCCTCATGATCGAGCCCACGAAAAGAAATCACTGTTCATGAAGGATTTTTCAACAACATCGTCCCGAACATAGAACACTTGCCGCATAACACCAAAAGGTTCATTAAAGTGGTAGAAAGGACAACTTGGCCCCTTGAGGCTCCTGAACGAGATAGATATCCTAATCTTTAGAGGCCATCCTCTTTAAGGGCAGGAAATAGGAAGCAGGGTGAAGATTTCGACGCGGCTACTCCCTAGCCTAAATTTAAACAGGAAATGTTATAAAAAAGTGAGGGGCACACATGGTCTTCCCCTTCGCGCTTGAACTTGACTGCGAACTTTCAGACCCGCCCTAAAAAGCTTCTTCTTCTCTTGAAGTCCATTCCAAAACGTTAGAAAAAAAAATGTTTCATCCACTCTGATCAGAAATGTCAAAATGGAATGCATGAAAGCGATAGAGGATGGTAAAATAGTTTTCTGGCGAAAAAAAACAACTTCCATCCACTCACCCGTGGAATAGGATATTTTTAAAAATCGCACCAGATGCCACCAGCACGAGAATTTTATGACGTCATCACGGAACCATGGGAAAGAGAATGCAGAGTAGAACTTAAACTGATTGTATAGAAAAAGGATTGACAATTGTAGATACTACGCCATTGTTTTATAGAAAATTAAAGGTGAACAAAATATAGAAACGTATGAGCTGCTTAGATGCTGTGGAGTAGTTCAAAATCTATCAGAATCGCCACTAAATAGTTCCGTCACATGACCTCCTCCTTATTTACATCTAACGAAACACCTACAGTGTCTTCGCAAAGTCATTGGCCATGCATTTATATTTCCCAAATATCTAGCATACGCCCTACTGTGATAATATTTACTATTTTTATCCACTCAATACAGGATGATCACTCAATTGACAAACTGATATTTCCTGGCTTCTTAATATTTTCAAGCCCATTTTCGAAATTATCCATCCTGCCCGATAACTCGGTTTACCAAATATTGACCATCAAATGAGATGTATATAAAACTCAGTGCGGTAAATTATTCACCTTAAAGAAAATTCAATAAAAGTACGATATGAAATGAATTTCAACTATTGGAATGCTAAGTAAGGACTTGCAGAGAATTGGGAGTTAATTATAGATGATTAATATAAGGTGAAAATCATCATTAGAATTTTGAAGCAAACATGATTTTTCAATACTTTAATACTTTTTATTCCATGAATTTCCTGACATTTATATAAATATCCACTTTTTTTCTGAGAGTGGCGAGTTGAAATAATTTCAAATGCAATTACTGCTCGAAATTGGGAAGAAATTTTTGAATGGCCACCATTCTAATCAACTCTCTGATTCCAGCCCTCAGTCATACTTTTTCCATTCTGGTGTATAGTCGTGAGTGGCAGTGAGAATTGCATAAATAAGGGCTAATAGTTTTTATTGAATGTCACCTTCTACACAGAAGCCTAAGGAACTCTCCGCGGATTACCCACCCGAGTCTATTCCTGGTTTCTTGAGAGAATAAGTAAAATTTCAATGCGCAGACAAGGCCATATTTGAAATATTTCCACCGACGGCTGTCAATAAATGAAGCCTGTATTTGGCTCCATTCTGAGAACTCCAGTTTGAGACACAGCCTCGCTTAAAAACGCACAGTGGAGGCTTTTACGGATTTCCATCGTGGAAATCTCGTTTCCGGGTCACTTCCACGATGACTTGTCAAAATCTAGCGACATTTCTCATGAGAACGGCATGACGGGGCGTAAAAACAGACACAGAAAAACAGATCTATCTTTGATCATGTCATCGCAGAGAAAATATACAGCTCCCTCCGTGCGTCAAAATTTAGCCAATAACCAGGATACTTTGTTTTTCTTGTCTTTAAAAGAATTTTTTATGTATCTTTTAAAAACTCAATGGGCTAGTAGAGTCAGGCAAAAAATGAATGAGTGGGAACATGAAAAATAGCCGAATACAGTGAGAGTATCTTCTAACTTGCATTAACACGTTCGCTGCCGGGCCCGAATTCTACTGTCATTCCGCGTGTGCCAGGCGAATATTTTCGAACCTATTACCAAACGGCAATAACGATATTGAGCCTATCTCCGGGTGTTACTAATATTTCTCGGTATATTTGGACTCATTATGTGATGCGCTATCGATTGTAACTTTAGTCACGTGCGACGCCATAGGGCGTCTCCCCACTTTTGACAATGCCTAAAATTTGATGAGACGCCATTTGGCGGCTCAGGCCATTGGATCTTCGTTCCAACGTTTTAGTGTACACTCAAAGGCTATGGTTGAAAATACTGTTAAAACAAATTTTAATTGTTGATTATGCTTTTAATAATATTTGCTATCGTATCCGGAGATGATTAGTGCAATGATTTATACTTGGGAGGCTTGGGTACGGCTGATCCGGAGAGATCATAAATTTTGTAGAAACACGTTTGGCTTTACTGAGGGCAACTTTGCGACTCATCGTCTGCAAGAATTATTTGTAACATCCACGACAGCCAACACGGGCTTTTCTAAAATGAAGAAACAGCGCTAATATCTAATAGTGCGAAAAATACTAATTCTTGATTTTATATTATGATAATTTTATCCTCTAAATTACCAGACTTCGAAGGCTTCCTTCAGTGTTATTTGTATTTACCAGGTAGTGCGTCAATTTTTTTAGACCCTATCAACGGAATCCCGAAGAATATGCAGCCATTCTTCTATAATTTATCGTCTTAACTACTGGAGAGAGATCATGTGGGCACCTGGATTCCGTGTTTCATTCCACAGTATAAAAGCATTAACAATGCAAGTCCCAAAAAGAGCATCATCGGCCACCTTGTGGTACCACCTTACTTTTTTTCGATGGGTGCAGTGATACAACGAAAGGGTCTCAGCAATGTCAATTCCTCCCTTTATTTTTTTGTACTCAAACACCATCTTTGGCTTAGTAACCATGGCCCTCTTCGATTTCTTTCCCCGTTGGGATTATTTCCTATATGATGGTGGTGGAGATCATGAATACGTCACGCTGATCTTTTCATTTCTTTACCGTTGCTCCACAAGTTTTTCATAGCACTGAAATGCCTTTCTTTAAGTTAGCAGTCGTTATTTCTCTTAACAGCCCTTTCCGATTTTTCCTAATGGTACCCACAAAATGAGACTTATCTCACAACATTTCTTTCCATAAGCGTGGGATGAATCAAATCACTAGAAGTATCTAAACATTACAGCAGGAGTAGGGGTGCCGACTTACAAAAAATATTGGGGGGGCCCAAACCGGGGACCCTGTCTCTGTAAATTTTATAAGTAGTGAATTTTATGTTTTTTAAGCATTTTAGAATAGTCATATGATCGACATTAGAACCCTGATCACTCGAATCGCTATATCTGGACACTCCGGGGAAAATTGACAAGCATGAACATTTTTTCCTCACATCTGTAACGAATTTTTGGGGGGGCTCGGTCCCCCTCAGGCCCCATGGAGTCGGCGCCACTGAGCAGGAGTTATTAGATTGTGAATAAAAAAATGGAATAAGGAATCATACCTGTATTAGAAGAAGAAAGATTACCTGACTCTGAGGATTCATACGACTCCTCAGACACCCTGAATTAGCGGTGTCTCCTTCAGAAAATCCTTCAAGGTCGTTGGTGGAAGCCGAATTGTCAGAATGAAACATATGCTCGATTTCTTCTTCGTTAAAACGTCTTTTTCCCCCAATAATGCGTGACGGAGTACACATGATATATTCACTAAACTGGTTATCACTTCCGTATCGAAGGCACAGACAGAGAATACATTTGGTATACTGATACGCTCCAAACTCGGTTAGGTACGAGGGACAAGTGAGGGAAGGAAAAAAAACGAAAAAAGCTCTGCAAATGTAATTTGAAACATTGTGTGGAGATATAATACCTCGAGCTTCCACTTGAAGCATAGAATGATATAGCCATTGAAAAATGGCACTCTCGAAAAAAACATGAGAAACCGAAGACGAAAAAAAAATGAAATTCGAGCTGAAATGTGTTACCAATACCCTCCCTTCACAGAAGATAACATTGTCTCGTCAGTGCATAAGGAAATGTAGCTTAAATTTCAAGTTCTATACATCGCTTGATGATTCAAGGAAAACGCTACTTTGACGCCCATTGGCGTCTCACTAGTAGCGTCCAGCAGCTATGCGAGACGCCATATGGCGTCTCACTAACTCGAATTTGAAGTTATGTGAGACGCCCTATGGCGGCGCGTGGCAGGGAACGTGTTAAAACGTTTTTTGTTTGTCGATTTTCCGATTACGAAATAATTAAATCTTTTAGTAGCCACGGTAACGCCTTAATTTTATCCGGAAATGGTTAGGATGGAGTGCGCTCATCCAAATAACATGACATTGATGTGTATTCCGTAAAAAATAGCGCGTTTAATGCAGAAGAAAAGAGATGAGTATGGGATGGTGGGACAGGTAAGAAATCCTTGGAGGATTCAGAATCAATATGCTTTTATGAGATAAGGTTCGCTTTCAACCCGCAGTGTCGGCCTCAAAAACCGGTGCAAAACGTCAGGTGAACAACCTATGGCTACTCACCAATAAGTCAAATGTTGTGATTATTTTACACAGGAAAGATATGACCGGTAAAACGATGAATAACCGCTTAGTAGTACAGGATACCCGGCGATAGGGAATATCTGCTGAACGCGACCAATACCTCCACATCTCCATAATACCCAGCGAGCCACCTCAAAGGCGAATCAACACCAACACAGCACGAACTACACAACATGCATGCTTTATAGTTATAGCAAAAATCCATAGCACGTGCGTGTGTCTGCAGGCGGTCTGAGCTCCCAACAAGAGTGCACCTCTCCATGCAACAGAGGTCTAGAGGACGAATTAACTTCCACATACAGCAAGAGATAAATGAGGAGGTATACATAGGGGAAAGAGGGACAAGAGTACGCATCTAACAAACAATCATAAAAATTATGCATTTCGGTTCAAACAATAAATTTCATTTTTACACAATTTATTCTTTGTTGCATCAACTACAATACCTAACTTCCATTGCAACATAAAAAATAAAGAACTGCCGTTATTTATCAAAATATGAGAGAAAAACAAATAGGAAACTTGCCCCGCACGTGGGCAAGAGTTCTAATCACATTTTTTCGCATGTGAACTTTCGCTTTCCAGAATATGTGGTGCAGGGGTCTTTTATCCATGTTTTACATTCATAACACATTATCCTATCGACAACGGGTGGCTCTAAGTACATTTTTCACAACCTCCGAAAGCATAATCAGTATTTCCGATGAAGTGAATTTTGCCGTTTGCCGTCGACAAACCGCTGATTAGTAGTGCAATCCCTATCCCTGTTTTTAGATATCTTCACATTTAGTCTCAGGATGTCGGATAAACTCGTAAGAATTCAGACCGCTTTGAGTTTTTACGCCGATTTTGCACTTGCAATGGTTTTGGACATGGACTAATGCTCTCAAGTAAGACATGTGCCTTCCGATACCTGCATGACAAAGTATTCTCAGAGGTGAAAGGTTTAAAAGGATCAAATGGACAGAAATAAAGGAGTTAAGGGAGAAATGCTTGAGGGTAAAAAGGCTTCTCCGCCTTCTACGTACATTTTCTCTCCTTGCTCCCTCTTTTTATCCATTTCAAATCCTCCTTGATTTGGATCCAACTTATCTGTAACCAATGAAGGCCGGAAGTCAGACTCATTAAACGCGTATGGACCTAGTGAGTAAATACCGCGTATATTACCCCTTTGCTGCATTCCCGACAGTTGCTTCTTTCTCAAACATTTCAGAGGGCCAAAGAATGTTTTATGTACTAGCTGAGGGTTGTGTGAGATATGTAGGAAGGGTAAAAGCATAATATGGATGAAGTGAGTCTCACAAATTTATATGTTAAGATGGGAAACATGGGAGATATGGTTGTCTAAAATGAGCAAGACTGGATCATCAACAGAGGGTTTTGCATTTTTCATTTCCCCTGCATGTTTCGGCCAGTCAATATAAATGTTTGAATTGATGAATCCCAAATCACTCGAATATAAATAGAGTTCCTGGAGATTCTAAATCTGCAAACTTATTTTTTAAACGCTTTCTCGAAAAATTAAGGGCCTAATTAATATTCACTCATGCCTGTACACGGGTTTGGACGACAACAGGGAGCATGATGCACATGTACGAATAAATCTCGTCTAAAATTCAGGAATAAATTATTATTTTCCGAATTTCCAATCATTAAATGATATATTTTTTATTGCAAATACCGCCTTACGACTTAGGCAGAAAAAAATCATCAATTTCTAGACCAGCTGCAATAGAACGTATGGATTCTCCACCGCTCCTTCCCAGTGTAGCCACCTCCTATATCTGTTATCCTATTGCTTTTCAATCAGTTTTTCTGTAAAATGTCTGCATTTTCTTTCAATACAATTATCTACAAAGTACATGTGATATTTATGGCAGAAACTCTGAGGTCATAAAAAAGCAATGGTATAAAGTGGGGCGGGACTCACAATCAGCACCCGTGGAGCAAGAGTCCTATGCGGAAACTTGCCCCAGGACTCTTACCCCAAAGGCACTTGGTACACCTGTAATGCCATAACACAATCACATGGTGAGCTGCAAACCAGCTATCTACATGAATTTTTGAGGCAAAGAATGCTCATAAAGAAACGTTAGACAAAAACGGTAGTTCAATAAACGCTCAAAACACAGATAATAATTACGCGGTCCTACAAATTAGATAAACGTACCGTAAAAATGAATAATAAGATAAATTCACGTTCTGCCACTCGTTGTCTTCCACTGAACACACCTCTGTGTAACATTCGGTCACGTCAATGAAACTGATTGACTCCAAATGGCATCATGTCGGTATTTAGATATATATTTCGGAAAAGGAATCTTGCCCCATGCGGACTCTTGCCCCTCACTCCCCTAATAATAATTAATAATAGATACTTCGAAATGTTCCTCGACGAGGTAAATAACATAAAAATACCCCAAGTTGGGTAGAATCACACGACACAAAAAAGGATGTAAAAAACACTCACAGTACTAAATTTTCGATGGCGCATTACCACCTTCCTCAGAGTTAGTTAGGAGGAGAAAATTTAGTACTGTGAGTGTTTTTATATCTTTTTTGTGTCTGGGTTTCTGCCCAACCTGGGGTATTTTTATGTTAATAATTAATAATTAATGTATTAATCTAAATGTTTAAAGAATAAGAGAAGAAAGGACAATATTGATCACGACAGCAAAGAACATGGTGGATTGGCCTAGTACGCAGTAGCAGCCACTTGGGAAACTTAATGGAAGGAAACATTGGCGGAAAAGTAGGTACCCAGAGGAAAAAAAAGGTACAAGTACCTAGTACAAGATATAAGGGACCAGTACACAGTACAGATCAAGAAGGATACGGGGATAAGGAGCCTCGGGGAGTTAAAAGAACTAGCTTGAGGTGGAGGGAAATAGAGGGCTGCATAAGAACAATTTAAGGAATACATTTCTATATGTATTCACAGAGCCTTCCTCTGCTAGACGGTTCTGTGAGCCGAAACGCGTCGTACGCATTGTATTAATTGTGGAAAAGTTAAACTACCTCTCATTTTAATACGTCGAACTTCCACTGTATTACGCCAGAATCAATTGAACTTATTCGCACGCAGAATGTGAGGAACATACTACGATAGATCAGATCATATAAATAAAATAAGAGAGATAGACTGTATGACAGACAGATTCAGAATATCTTTTTTTCCACGATCAATAAGAGACTATTACGGCAGCGTTAGAACTCACTAATAGATTAGATGACTTATAGTGTAGCTAACTAACTTATGTACCTATACCTTAATGCATGTTTCTGAATTTTCTTACTATTTCTTACAGCATGTTTTGTGTGTTTTAGCTTTATTGGCTAAAAATCTTAATAAGTAGTTGGCAATTTTTGCCTTTAAATGAATGCGGTCGTGTAATTTATTAGTATGCGTAACGTTTTTTGCACCGTGTGGTGTGCATGTAGGAATCCTATTGCATGCTGATGATTGATCACCCCCTGCCAAACACGCTAGAGGTGGCTCGCAGGGTATTATATAGATGTAGATTTATATAAAGATACATTTATCGTACGGTTGTTAATTAAGTTAAATCATTTAAGCGTTAAAAAAAAGGATTAACTCGGTAAAATGCAGATCTGACATAAAAATTATAGGATAGAAAAGAATGCAATGAGCCCTCCTTGAGAGATCAGCGATTAATTACTGGGATTAAGCCGCTTCTACCATCCCTCATAATACGAGAAAAATAACATCTTAAATATCGGGGTAAATGGCTTCACATCCCGCTTACGTTAAACCCAACAATCATGAGTGTAGGAGTATGTACTCCCTGCCGATGACCAGCGTAAGATTGGAAAAAATTAAATTTCATCAATTTTTAATCCCATTGGAACTTGACTTGGGAAGACAACGTCCGAATCAAGCTCCGCTTCTCTTCATCCTCCTGTTTCGTGGAGAAAGCTTAGTTCGCAAGCCCAAAATTGTCCCAGCGAATTTTCGAAAGTGAAACATTTAAATCTAACAGTTAGAGTTAATCTTTTGAGCGATTTACAATGAGAAATATTTACATATGACGTAAAGGATATTATGATAACCCTATGAGGTGAGGTAAAGTAGATGATGAACATAAATTCAGGGAAATAGATTCGAGAACAGAGAGGCAAAAAAATTTATTTTTTCCGAGAACGATAAAATATGACAACAGGTTTCACCGCGTTATAAAGATCAGTTTTTCTGATAATGCACTTTATTTCTTCATCAATATCTTTGAATTTCATGATCAGGAGTAATACCAAGTCGAGATATTTATATATTTGTTTGTTTTCTATTAGTTTGTGATGCATGTTTATCTTTGCACTCTATAAAGACTGTTATAGAGGGAAGAATGCTTACTGATAGCTTACCCCTTCCTCTTACATATACCTGTAAGTTGTGTACCCTGCCTTGTCATTATGGTAACACCTATATATAGTTTAGTGCATGTTGTGGAAAAAATACTCACCCCCCGCCAAACACCATGAAGGTGGCTTACAAAGAATCATGAATAGGTAACGTGAGCATTACCAACAGTTGTTCCAGCAGTACAGAACTTTATTGAGTTTGGTTATGGGGATGAAGGGAAAATAAGTCACCTGGAACTCTCAAAGGGAATTTGGTGAGTAAATAGCAAAGTACTTTAATCAATTTTTGATGCTGCACCGGTACACCACGCGAAGAAAGAGTGATGAGGGACAGGCCAGAAGACTGTAATTAAGTCGGGAGCAGAGGCGTCGGAATTAATCGACCTTTTAACCACGATCGAATCCCAAGTAAAGCTCCTTCAATGATTTCAACTTTTCACGGAGCATCGATGACAGGAGGCTTTCTCAGGTTTCGCACCAGGTAGAAGCAATTTTGATCTCTGGTGTGTGGAGCGCCAAGCTGGCCTTCGTCTTAAGGTTTCAAATTAGCCTTCGACGAATCTCGACGGAGACCAACATTATCGATACCCGAAGGTAAACCGCAGAATTATTCCTGCAATATAGCAGATTGCTCTCTAAGACACTGCTTTAACCTCCATTATTAAATAAAGTGAGAAAGCAAGGATAGATGCCTTCGAAATGTGGTGCTACAGAAGAATGATGAAGATCAAATGGATCGACCGAGTTAGTAACGAGGAAGTCCTAAGAAGAGTAGGAGAGAAGAGAAGCCTCATGAAAACCTTAACAAGAAGATGGAACAACCTTATAGGCCACATCTTGAGACACGATGGCTTGATGAAGACAATCGTCGAGGGACAAGTGGAAGGCAAGAACGGAAAAGGAAGACCTCGAACAAAATATATGGAACGAGTAAAGAAGGATGTGAAAGAGAAGAAATACGTAGGTGTGAAAAGATAAGCTGATAGGAGAACTGAGTAAAGAGCTGCGTCAAACCAATCCTAGGACTGTTGATCAGTGATGGTGATGAATACAAATTGACCAAGAAAGCTTAATAATTTTATCACCAGAGAACGCCGAGTTCAAGCGGTGACGAACATTTTAAGATTTCATTTTACACTTCTATACTCTGTTCCATTAGCATTATACTGCACATTCGAAAATTCGTTTCCCCCGTTGCGATAATGATTACTCGTAATGAAAGAAAAGCTTGCAGATTTAAGTAGGAGTCCAAAGAGCCAAGGTCGATACCAGTAATTCCTGCGGCATGAGAGCAAGTCATGCAGCGGGGATCGTAAAAAAAAAAGATTGCATAACCGAGGGGATTTGCGTGATAGAGAAGAGATAGAATAAATTTTAATCATGAAATGGCGTTCGAAAACAAATATAGATTTTCCATTCCTATTTATACCAATTTAGTTCATAAAACTCTTCTCGTAAAAGCAGAAAGTGTAAACATGATACACATCACTTGATTATCCGCTTCTGGAGATGGGAATGAATTGAAATATAAGGGAAAATGATCATTCGGCACGCAAGTGATGCGAATCCAATGCTCTTGAGTGGCTGACGACCATTTGGAAAACACAATATATTGTTTGATATTTGTATGCTTCGAGCAGTGTGCGATAGTATACCCTTAAATTCTCAAGTATTGCACGCCTTTTATACATGCTTTATTGCAAAATTTATTAAGTTAGTTCCTGCGCGTTAATCATTAGGTGAAAGAGCGAATATAAATATCTTTAAGCATTCCCTCGTGTAATAGCTGTATATTTTCCTCTGCTATATTGATAAAATAAGACTTTTAAACAAGAGTTTCTGCGGATTTCGTTCGAATTTGTGTGAATTTAGGATACACGCAGTACCTCTCCCGAACACCTCTTATCTGCGAGCCCTCAAACAAAGATTGTTCTATATTATAGCGCCAGTAGTTAGGAGGACATGCCAAGAGCATTCGGCATCATGGTTCTAACTCCAGCCAACAAAACTATTATCTTCATGCAAATCTTTGAACAGCGGGTTGAGGTCCCAAAGAACTTTCACAAAGTCTGAGTATATTCATTAAGCATATTTATTAAACTAATCGCAAATTTGCCTGTATCCGACATCTTACCTTTACCGTTGACCAGATGGGATTTAACTGGTCTTATAGTTTATTCGGAGCATTTACTCGTTTTGTCATTGGTCAAACATTCGATATAAAGTCAGCATGAATGAACTAGAGCGAATCGAACCCAGTCTGAAACTGATGATAAAATTGTCCAGCTTAGCATAAAATTTACTAAAACATATTATGATAAAATGGGCAAACTTTTAAAAAAGTAATACGAGGATATAGATTTTTAACTGAGGCTTTCTGGATTAATAATTCGGGGAGGCGACTGACTGCCGCGATTTTCGTGAGGTTGCGTGGTTTGGCATTTATAGAACTGTCGGAATTCGCGAGCAAGTGGGAGAGGATGGAGAAATACCACATGTCTGCACTTGCTCGCCTCATGAGTTTTGAAGGTAGATATTCCACTGGAAGAGCTGTACAAAGCACACATTCTGGAGAGGTTTTCCCCAAGTTCTTGAATAGATGCGTAATTCAACTGAAAATTAAAAATTTTATTAAAGGGGAGATTAGATCCAGAGCGCTCGGGACGGAAAGCCCGAGAAACCATCAACTGAGGCATAAGTTTACTGGAATACGTGATAAAAAATGGGTAGTTTTCCCAAACTAACGAAAACTGCGCTATTTCAAAGGTTTTAGCATCAACGGAAGTTCATTTTGGTGAAAGTAAGTAACCGTATTCGTTACAACTTGTAAAAAAAATCACAAATTTTGAAATTCAATCAAAGCGAAGTTTAAGTGAAGTTTTTTTTCATATGTAAACTTCTCAGGATTCGTAGCATTTTCAAAAATCAGATTCAATCACAATTGGCTATTTCACAGAACATTCATCAGAAAATTACTCAAAAATCGCGCAGCTCAAAGCCTTAAAACCCCTGCAGTTAATTGCGAAAAAAGTTATACTTTACCTGAATCTAATGAACTAATGAATATCAAGGAGTAAACGAACAAGTATGACCTAAACTGAAATCAAAATAAGTTCTTTCCCATACAGCAAATTTAAAAATAAAACTTAGTATTCAAATGAAAAATGGCGAAAAACGTAAGAACTTTACAAAAAGTATACAAGTGCAGTAATGCCGACAGCAAGCATTAATCAGATTAAAGTTTGAGGGAA
This sequence comes from Ischnura elegans, assembly GCF_921293095.1. Classification (NCBI taxonomy): domain Eukaryota; kingdom Metazoa; phylum Arthropoda; class Insecta; order Odonata; family Coenagrionidae; genus Ischnura; species Ischnura elegans. Next base: position 30,488,030 of record NC_060247.1, read on the forward strand.
ACACCTTGGGGAAACACCATAAGTGATGTAAATATCTTAAATCATGATTGAGGGAAGGATGTTAGGGAAGCCGGGGAAAGGATAGAATCCACGAATAGAATTTAAGGGAATTGGCGTTTTAGTGCATGAAAAGAGTTCGATTCGGGAGAGGACACAGCCCGAGGTGACTCGCAAAATAATCCACGTAAGTCTACCTTCACCGTTAGATTACCCTTCATAATAACGATAAAATACACAGACACTTTATAATAATTTCCCATTAGAATCCACTGAGTAATAGTGACAATAACAGTTTGATCATAATGGCTCGTGCGCTAGAGGAAAACAAGCGCATTACTATTTCGCCAAGGTCACAGCCAAAAACATTCTTCCAACCATGAGAAATCTATGGGTACGTGGATTTTATCTTTCCCCGCCCTGTAGTAACCACCCCCACCCCGGTGCCTGCCAGTCTCCCACTCCTCTTCCCTCAACTCAGCCTTCTCATCCCCACCCCCAATTCCTCTTCGCTCATAGACCTCAACACTGTCTGGGACGCGGCGTTAGTGCAGTTGAGGGCTGAGCTGAAGGATGGACGTGTCCGTTACGGAAGTGCTGCTGAGCCTTGTGCTCTTCGTCATCTCGTGGGTCCTGTTCGTGCCCCGCTTCCAGGCATGGCACTCGAAAAACTCCCGCTTCAGCCAACTCATGGGCAAGATCCCGGGCGGAAAAACCAGTCTGATTTTCGGAGACAGCTACGATTTCATCGTCAAACCTCAGAACAGTGCGTATTCATTGATCGCTATATATTTTAAGGTTAAACATAGAAGCATATTAAGGAGTCACAAATAAGAAAGGCGTTTCAGCGGCAGAAGGGAGATTTCTCTCTCATTGATAATAGTGGTTCAGCCACAGAGAAGACTTTTAATTGCGCTCTTTTAAGTGTTTCTATGTTTAAACAACTTCGTTGGAGTATCATTTGTGATCGCCTTTGGTACTTTTCTCGCGATTTTTTATATACCCATATTTACCCCGTAAGCCACATCTCTAATGTGTAGCTGACTGTGAGTGTATGGCCCTGTCACCGCCAATAACTAGTTAGCGCCCGCAAATCGATGCTATTTCTTGTCGCACTGTCGTATAGGTCTGCCATACACTCAGCTACATATTAGAGAGGTGACTCACAGGGTGGTGTAAGGGCTATGGGTGGTCACAAATGATATACCAATAAAGTTGCTTAAACATAGACATACTTTGAAGAGAGACTAATAAAAATAGCCTTCTCAGCGGCAAAATTGCTATTCTCAATGAGACATAGCTCCCTTCAGCCGCTGAAATGTCTGTCCATTGTCATAACGTTAACGCGCAGTTGCAGACAATCAGTATTTCAACCCGGAGTCTAGTTTGGATGGACGAGAGTAGAGCTCACTCCAGACTAAGCCAAAGGCTTATAAAGTTCACACATTCAGGGTATGAGGAGGTAGGTCCTTTCCTTTGACCACCTCAAACTTTGAGGTTTTTTGTTTGGGGATGTCCTAAGTCTTCACCAGAGGTTTGAATCCAGACCACAAGGTCAGCAGCCCGACGCTCTATCCTCTGAGATAGCACGCTCACCTATCAGATGGTAGCGATCCCAAAATGTTCTCCATACGAGAGTTTAAAGTCAATATTCAGTCGCAGTCAGTGATAAATCCGCGTCGTCAAAACAAAATACGCGCCACGCCCAACGAATATTACAGCCGGCGCCCAATTCCACTATAGCGTGTGTATTTGGACGCAATGAATAATTTTAGGCTTTCGAGGTTTACCTGAAGTAGTAGGCACTGATTCAGTGAAGGTCTCCATTATTTACTCCTGGGTTAGCTGCTCCATGACAACTCACGTTTCGACAGTTGACTCAGCTGCCATCGTCAGGATAATTTGTCGGTTAGCCAGCAGTGGAACACCAAATCCGGGTAAAAATCGGAGTTATCTTGTGAAATGTATGGATATCATCAAGGAGAGGAAATATAACATCGAATTACCGTGTTGTCTCAGCATAATGGCGCAGCACGGTGGTGGCACAAGTTCAAATCCCGGTGGTGGCAGTATTTTTCAGTGATACAACTCAATTTGCACCCGTTTACCAATGGCAGTCAGCACTTGGTTCGGTATTTTGGACGAGACATCAGACCGGCGTCTTGTTTCACAAAAATATTTCATCCATGGGAATCTCTGGTTCAACTCTATAATTTTATCGGAGACAATCGTAACTTAAACGTAGTTGCTTGGAGGGGAGAGCTGCGATACGCTACGAGCACTTCGTCTGTCGCATAGTGAGGCCGAATCTCAGATAGGTGATGATAGATGAAAAAATACTCTGTCAGAAATTATGAGTATATGGGTTGTTTAAAGTTATGTATTCCTCGATTATAGGTGGAACTTCACTAAAACTCACCATTTATTACCATTCCAAAAATGAAATATTCGCAAGACACTTGGTAAGAACGACATTCTGGAAAAACAGCAACGTACTTTAAATTATCTAGCGCAAAATTATTATTTCGGGGTCGACAAAAATTTGTTTGAATTTTATAAAGTTATTTGAATCCGAATGGAGCCTTAAACATTTATAGCATCGCTTTTAACTGTTGTGGTATGATTAAATTATATGGTTGCATACGACGCGTAGCATCCGTCGCTTAAGTCCGCGTTCATCTTGCGTTCAACATACTGTCAAAGCTATCGGTGGGCTTTTCTGCTCGCTTTGACGGGACAGACTTCAATTATACTTATGAGTAGGATGAGGGCTGAAGATTAATAAGTCGTGGTGAAGTCTTGACAAATAGATTATTTCCCTATAGGTGCGTGGGTAGACAATATTTCTACTCCGTTCAATCATTATTGTGCATCGAACTTTTCTTTCACCACCATTCCTCGTTGCATTTCTTTCTCGTGGACATTCTAAAAGTCAACTGATCTGAATTTATCATTTTACTATGCCTAGTTTAATGCAACCTCGACAGTACTTAGCAGCCCTTACTTCATGCTTTTGACGAAATCTTTCACTTTTACTTTCTTTAAGGCGATATATAAAAGACGAGAATGTGTGTGAGGAAAGTACGAAAAATCTAACAATAAGTAAAATATGCTTTATATTGGAAATATTAAGAGTTAAAGTTGACATTCTTACGGTATGGAGCCACAATGAAACGGTCTCCCAGATCTGCGCTGCATTGTAAGGTCTACTTTCGCTACTGTCAGGAAACATTCCAGCGAAATCTTTTTCATACGATCTTATCCCACAGTCTGATATAGCTTCCTACATATCTAAGATAAGTTATCTCCCGCTATGGCAATACACTCATTCACTATACCCGCCAAGTTGAATGCTTGTATCATGGAGCTATTATTGGCATTCCAATAGCAGATGTAATTTTTATGGATAGATCAACCAACACATCAAGGTACAAGTTTAAAGCATTTTAGTGAAAAAAAATATAACTTCGCATAAATTCAAACAGCAAAAAAATTGAACAGTGAGTGACGTTAAAAACATTTCCAGTTACCTAGTTTTTCTTATTGATAGCTGCTACATTTATCTTGATCAAGGTAGCATCGGTTTGGGTCTTCGGAGGCTTTGAATTTTATTTACGTAACTTGCGTTTTTTTCCACATTAATTGGCATTCAATAAACCTTATGTGAGTTACTAAACTCTTTAAGGCTTGCAATTGACCCTTGAATTATTAGAAGAATCCCAAAATTATTATTTCCGTTCCTGAGTTGATAGGCAATGATCATCATCACGACTGGTCAACAATCTTAAGATCACCTTGACGCAACACTCCACTCAATTCTCCCATCAGCTAATCTTTTCACACCTACGTTTTCCTTCTCTTTAACGTCCTTTTTTACCTGTCCCATATACATATTTTTTCGAGGTCTTCCTTTTTCTTTATTGCCATCTACCTGTCCCTCGACGATTGCCTTCATCAGGCCACCATGACATTTTGGGTGTCTTTTGAGCAGCGTCGAGGATAAATCAAAGGCCGAACCCATCATGCTTGGATGGATGCGCAGGCATATCTAGCTTCGAAATTGCACCCCGTATACACAAAAAATTGAGCAAATATACGAATTTTTGCCCTCGAAATCAGTGGCGGATACATACGGGGGCCAGCGGGCGCCCTTGCGGGGCCGCCCGCACTGCCCAACATTGCAGAACCACAATTGTAACTCTTTTATATCATAATTTGGTATTTTCTTGTACATGCGTGTTATCAGTTTAAATAATACTCTCTTAAACTTTGTAGGTAACTTGATTATTTGTCATTACGACAAAAGCAAAGGTAGCTCAAAACATCTTTTGCGCCCCCCCTCTTGTGTATTTTCTGTGTCCGCTACTGCACGAAATAGTCCCTGAACTGATTTTCTGCATCTATCCGAGCATTTTTCCAGCCATGTACTTCCACGTAAAATTGCATCGTGTAGGTAAACACGGCTTATTCAACGTGTTAAAAAATGAATGAATTTTTACGAACGAATGAGGCAATGATTTCGGCTGGAATGCCTTACATACTTACCTTATATTTGGAGTAAATTTCATACGATTACTACTACACAGGATTCCAAAATCTGCATCTAGATGTTTAGTCACCAATCTTGCATTTAAATGGGTTCTGCGAAGTCGCCACTTTCACCGCTGACGAACAGAGCGATCCGAATTTCACAGGTAAATAAGCTATAATTAAGACCGCTGACCGAAATTTATATTCGTAATGATGTCATCTATAGAATGCATAACGTTCCAGTGCTGGTCCTCGCGATCCACTGAACCATTATATGGTAAATATTGAGAATAAAGTTCAATCTCGGCCTCGGTGGCAGCGGGGAAAAGTCCTCGCCTGAAGTTCGCGGGTTCGAGTCCCGCCTGGGTAAGTTTCACCTATCCAGGGCAAGGGCGCTTGTGAGTTTCCATCTTTGTTGATTGTTATAGATTCCCCGCCGCAAAGGCCTTTGTTCTGATGATGGGGAAATGATAATAAATGAATAAATAAAATCTCTGTAATCCGTCCTTGCTGTAATCCGACTCGTATAGTAATCCGCCGTGCAGGGCTGGCGACCACCCTCCGGCTAGTATAATTTATTCAGTTTTAAATAAAATATTTTTCAATCGATAGTAATTATTTGTTTTATCATTACGTATGAAGATGTTCGTCAGTTCGTAATTTGCATGAAATTTTGGTTACGCGACCTATTGAATCAGGAAGAGAAATGTTCTTTGCAGAGTCACGGTGGTGTTCAGGTTTTATTCTGCCTATATCGACCATAATCGTTGTTATATATTCGGTTATTTACTTTGACTCACACTTTAAGCGATAGTGAGAGTTTGCGTCACTATATGTATTTAATTGCAAAATTATACCTTTAAAAAAATGTTTGTGCAATGTGCTTGTTTCCTATATGTGACTAAAAATTCCGGCGTTTTCGATAATTCGGCTATGCAACGGCTGCATAATAGTCACATTACCGAGATCGCACAGTAAACGAATCGCATTGCACCCATCGATGCGCAGCGGACCTTTTTTAAACTGATTAAAATTCGCCCAAAGTGTCTAGCTTCTGCGGGACGGACTGGGGTCTTCCGTACATATTTAGTCCCATTGGAACTCCGGAATCCCAAAGCATTGTGAGAATAGGTGTTATTTCAAGTGCCCCAGTTTTCGATAAAAATCGGTCATTGGATTAATGAAATGCGGTTTTTTAACGTATAATAACAAATAGATATATTTTTTAATTCTTCTTACTTCCGATTAATAAAAAACAAGAGTACAGTTTGAGGGAATATAAAATGGGAAAAGTTCAACTACGGTTATATGGTGATAGAAGTATATTATATGTGAAAATGATTAAAAAATTACACACTTTACATAAAATATTGGTGTGTATTGCCCACCATTTATCATCACTTTTCACCGATTATTTGGATATAATGATACAGAACGCAATTAGTGTGAAATGGGTGAATGGTTTATAAATTCGCTAAGACTATAAGACTCGCTAAAGGTGAAATGGAAGCATAGACCTAGAGTAACGATTAGGATTGGCTTTGGGAATCTGAGATGGGTGTGCGTGTGAAATACAATAGAGAAGGTCAGATGGATATGCAGTGAGATAAGGAAATTATCAGCATTTGCTTGTGCCAAGGGAAGTATTGTGAAATATTAACGCAGTGCAAATCAAGGAACTTTCATTTTTAATAAAACTGAATCGAATATCTAGAAAAACGAACCTCCGTATCTCCAACTAAGCGATTGCATTCGTAAAATGCGAAAATCATTTTCTTTCTTTCTTTCTTTCTTTCTTTCTTTCTTTCGTAGCCCTGATGATGGTTTTAAATAAACAGAAACGGTGGCTATAACTTATTTGCATAACATACGTTGACCTACACTCCAAGAAATATTTAAACATAAAATCACTTCAGCAATTATAACTTTATCCCCCTTGAGTTTTTGAGACCATGGATTGGGAATGAAATTCATTCCATTGGTGTCGCGTTGAATTGGCGGAAATTACGAGGAGAATGAACCGAGATACATGAATTAAAATTCCTTCAATCGATTCCCCACTTATCAAACGAATAAGGCGCCGATATTGAGCTGTGGTACCACAGTCCGAAGTCCACACACGTGCTGCGTTTGGAGATAGAACAAAAACATGAGTTTCTCACATATATATTGCTCATATCATATATGTCATGTATCTCCAAATATCTCTCCTTATCACAACAGTTCGTGTGTACTGAACTTAACGACAAGGATGATAATACCTCAAAATTCCTCGAAGATAGTGCCCCCACGTTCCCACAGTGCAATGACATAAAAGTTCGTGGTTCCTTGTGGTGACTCGCAAAATGCTATATCACTCTGATGTCACTGCTCTTGAAAACACTATCTTCAAATGATAAGAGAATCAAAGGCCAAGGACCCCACGTCTCGAAGCTATATCAAGAAATATGTCAAAGAACAGCGGTCCCCCTCTCCATTCACTTGAGGTTAATTAGTTCCTCGGTCCATCGTCCAAGTCAGTCGCAAATACGAATACAATCCTATCTCGGAGTAGATATGATCTGGTTGTTCATATGGCATAATTTTAGCGTGCATCTTAACTTCACCTTTATCTAAATAAATAAAAGAGGATGTCTGTTTGTCTGTCTGCTACGCGTTTCCATACGGCTGCACGTATTGCGACTGAAGATAATACATCTCATGCTATCAAACCCCGTAGTGCTACTTTCGGTTGCGTCCGACTCGTCCATAGCGCCGTTTTCTCATTACAGTTTCTTACGTCACAAAACTTATGCGGTTGTCATCCTGCCGGGTAGGCACACTTCTTGACATTCTCTAAGAGGAAACATATAACTCCCGCAATGTGACCATTAATTCCAAGTTCCGATTTTCCCCTCCTCGGTGTAATATCCTTTCCGAGAAAAGATAGGTGGCCTACTAGTCAAGTATATATTTTTTTCATGATTTTAAATATTGCGATTGCCCAGGACGAAAAAGTCCGAGATTCGTTTCAAAACTAATTAAAGACAATATGTACGAATAAGTTTAAACACATGTATATTTCTCACCCACTATATTATTTTTATGACCCCTCTTTATCGTTAGACACTTACATTTATTGGAAATTAATAGTAATTTATGGTATTTTCACCTAATTACATCCGCTATAAAATCATATACGCAAAATAAGATGATGAGCTCTTCCCCCAAACATACATAAAAAACCCTAGGATTTAATTACTGCGTGATTTTTATGATTTGATATGGTATTTATTCTATTCCATTCCCGGCAGTGTATTTATTTACGACACCACGATAGTGATTTATCATGCGAAGTTTATCACACATGCGAATTCTTTCGGCAAAAATGATTTCTTTCGAGAGTTGATTGACTTTCGCGGCAACACAAAATCCTCGGTGTTCTTATAAGGCGTGAAAAGTGTGATAATGCTTATCTCTTAATAGATAGCTGCTTAGGAAATTGAATTATGCAACTTTTTTTAGATCATATTATCCATTTTTATCACCTACCATCGTTGAAATGCGAAAAATTCAATGGAAACACTTCCCGTCTCTGGTATACGAAAGATTTACGAAAAAACTCAGACTAAGAAAAAAGATTTTTATTTCGTATGACAAAAACAGTATATCACGGTCGCCTTCAATTAATGGAATTGGTAAATAAATAAGAAATTTAGTTGGACAATAAGGGGTGGTTAGTCACCATTTACACATCCCATAATCGCATACATGGGATGTCTCCGATTACAGATATTCAAGCACTTCAAAATACGTTATTACAAGCTTATAATATAATAGAATACTCTCGCATACCAAAATATAAAAAAAAACAAGACTAAACTTTACCAATCGTGTTTGATATATATTGAGGTGAGTTTTACTCGATGTGAAATGTATCCTGATCTTTGAAGATATAACAAGTTTTTAAACTTCCACGGCCGCTAACGTCCTACGAACCATGGCAGAATGTCAATGTAAATTTATCCAGATAAATTTTGGCTATATTCCTTCAATATCTTTCTGACGTTATTAAGTCTTCTATAATTACATATTTGAGGCAAATGTTGACCGTTAAGAGAGGATTAAAGATATAAGGATTTTATTCATTTATTTTTTAAATACAGCGTACAATTAAAGCATAAAGTTTTGACTACCAATGGAAGTTGTGCAACCTCCTCATCGCCGAAACCTTGTTATTTCTCCGTACAACCGAGCGGAAAATAATCGAGGAAATTTTTGCTAACGCAATACTTTCTTGTCCACCACCAGGGTCAAGTTCTTGACCCATTGATGTTTTCTGAGCCCCTTCACTTCTATTAAAAACCGACTAGTGTGGAATGCATATTGTACACTAGACATCGCTAGAATCTCATCAGTCATTTTAACGCGTTTACTAATCTCATGTCTTTTTCTTTGGGCTGAGAATATAAATTAAAAGAAAAAAGTTTAGACCACCATTCGTCTTTGCATTTAATAAAAAAGCTTTCCTTTATCGGCGCAAATGACACTATTTCGACTGTAAATGAACAATTTATGTGTAGTATTTTTTAAGATCCAAATAATACATTTTCTTGAACTCCACTTTTCCAAAGTTAACGTTAAAATCCGTGTTTAGAGGAGATTTTTTTAGAAATAGCATAAAATCCTCATTAATTTTAAGTTACAGTTCTGCTTGGGAGGGTGGAGGGTAGAAGCTGCACGCCTTAGTTAACGTAGAGGAATAATTTCTCTGAACTGGCCTGACCCATCAAGAAGTATGAGTTAAAATTAAACCATGGTAATAATTAAATAATTAAATTTGTAAGATTCGGGAAAATGGAATTTATTATGTCATGTACGTCAAATTTCAAGAGTCACATGAATATTGGGTGAACTAAAAAATGGGATATTAAGACCATATTTTTCACAACAAAATACCCTTTTTATTGAAACAAGAAAATTAAACAGGAAAATCCCCTTATTTGAAGCAAGGACTCAGCTTACAATTGATTTTACGTAGTATAAATTTAATGTAAAAGTAGCTCGTACGGTAAGGCGCATTTTGGTGAACATCTCACGATCATTACAAAATGAACATGACGATTGGAAGAACCACTAACAACTATTTTTAAAGGTAACTGACACCAATACTCACACCAGCTTGATTAGCCATATTTTCGGCCCATGGTCTATCTGGTACAACGCTTCGACGAAACTTTTTTTTCAAGTTCAATTTCCTCCATTATTGGAATACATATTTCTCATTTTAAAAGCACATTACTCTAAATTTTTAGTAATTTTAAAGATTCAAGTTCACTCTCCTAGTGAGCAATTAGTTGGTGAGGCATACAGCACAGCAGTTATTCAGGTAACATTTCTAAACTATTTTGAATCGGCGCCTTGCATTAGATCTTACCAGTGGCGCAGCGAGGGGGGGTTTTGGGGGATAAACCCCCCCCCCCCAGAGCTCAGAGAAATTTTTGAGTGTTATCCATTTTACTTATTTGGATCAGTATTACTTAAAGAATACTGTTAGCATTAATAAAATATCACTCAGACAGCTATAATACTCGCCATTTTGAACCATTATTCTTAAAAATTTTCTGGAAGAGGACCCCCGCAACTCCTGGTTACCCTGGTGGGTATGCAATACCCCCACACCCGTAAGTACTAGTTGCGCCGAAAAACCTCCCCTAGCCTTAATTCTTAGCTGTGCCCCTGGATCTTACTACGGTATCAACAAAAATATTGCGCCTGAATGTGAAGGAAACCAGCGAAGGGCGTGCTGCGCTCCGCGACTCGTCTGCGCGGTCATTCCGCATTGTGTTGGGGTGATGAAAGAAGCAATTTAGGTTAGTTTTAAGCGTTTATTCGGCGAGGCCAAATTGGGACCCTTGTGCGTCGTGTGTCCTTGAGGCGAGAGACGAGCTTGCGTTGACTATTTTGGGGTCCAGGCGTCTTCAAGTAAGGAAATGCGACATTCGCCCTGTAAAACGAACGGTCACCACCCTCTTAAAGGATGGTGAGGCGATGTAGTACAAATCGGTGGCGCAGCGAGGGGGGAAGTTTTGGGGGATAATTATGTACAAATTTAATTGGAATGTTCATGTACAAATTGAGGTCAGAGGACCTCTTTAAACACAACATTGGAAGTAATTACACTATCCTCTGTTAAACGCACATGATGACTCCCCCCCCCCCCCCCCCCAGAGCTTAAAAAAAATTTAAGTTCAATCTATTTTACTTAATAAGATTGATATTACTAATAGAATAGCGTAAGGATTAATAAAACATCCCTCAGAAAGCCGCAAAACTAACCATTTTGAACCATCTTCTATATTATTTCTACTGCATAGATACCTTTTTCTCAACTTATACGCAACCAAACTCTACAAATGAAGTAGCAAAATGCACAGAATTTATCAGAGAACATGCGACGGCATATCTTACTTCCTAAATATTGCTATTGTTTCCTAAAATTGGTTTTTAAATAATTTAAAAACAAAAACAAAAAAACAAAAACCTGTAAATATTCCTGACGTTAACGGCGCACAAACTGATACATTTGTTCATTTGCAACAATATCTCGCATTCTTTAAATAACTTTTATCAAAATGCGGCTGATTCCACATTCAAGTCTCCTGTTGATACGTAAGTATGAGTCATCATGTGCGTTTAACAGCTGAATGTGTAATTACCTCCAATGTTGTGTTTAAAGAGGTCCTCTGACCTCAATTTGTACATGAACATTCCAATTAAATTTGTACATAAGACCCTGCCTTTTATTTCTACAATTTGAAATTAGACACGCGCCTATCCCTCTGTGGACCTACATTGAAAAGAGCGGGGGAAGCCCGAGGGGAGCGGGCGCAACACACTCGTTTATCTTATAATCCCGCAATTTATTAATTTCGCACCTACCGCTTATCCTTGTGGGTATACCATACCCTCAAACACCCCGGTATTAGTTACACCTAAACCTCCCCAGCCTTAATTCCAGGCTGCGCCCCTGGTGCAAATAATAACATAGCGCCCTTTTGCGAGAGACGCGAGAGGCAACATTACTTTGCAGTAATTAGACGACACTCACTTACTCAGTGATTCAACCTGAAGGTTGGTTTGGTTAGGTGAGGGTAGAGCTCACCCCTGACTAGACCACAGGCGTGTGAATTTCATTCATTCGGGGTAAGGGGGGCAGTTCCTTTTCCTGGGCCTCCTCGCACTTCGAGGATTTTAGATTGGGGTATCCGAAGACTTCACCCGGGATTTAAACCCGAGACCTTTCGATCAGCAGCCAAGCGCTCTATCCACTAGCCTACCACGCTCCCCATGATAAATAATTCAAAGCGTTTGTGAATATATGTCAATATTTCACCTCATTCCTCGGCATCAATATGCTTCATTGGATCGCGTCAAAAACACGATTGTCTTCTCAAATAGAACCTCCAGCCCAATCATTCTTGAAGAACGAATTTACCAAATATTTTCTTAATATTTCTATTGCAAAAATTATAATTTTCCTCACATTTTCCTCGAGAAATATGACGTTACTTAGCAGTGAAATTTTAAAGTATTCATTCAAATGGAGAAAAAAACGATGTTTATTTAGAATAATAAATTTACCGAAAAAAATTGTGAATTGACGGCAAAACGATTAGACACAAGTTATCGCTTTCCAGGGGAGCATAGCCCGCTGATAAATGCTTACCATGCAAATACTTATGCAAATTTTCCCTTTCATATCGTCGTTTTTACCTGATTTCCCGAGCTTACCGATACCAAACCAACAGAACTGGGAGAGAAGAATGAGCTAAAATACGATTTTTCAATAATTTTCGCTCAAACACGGATAACTTTCAAAAATATAAGTAGCTTCGTATATTATTAATCTACACTTTCGTGCAAACTTCCGTTCGTGGACTTGAAGTGCTTCACATTGTAGTGCGTAGACATTCATCATCTTGTCTTACTTTTATTTAATATTTTACTCCCCACTTAGGCGCGAAAGACGTAATACGATAAGTAGGTTATCTGAAACTAAATAGATGTAAATATAAAATGATGTAAAGTCTTTCTATAATGATTTTATGGGATAAGATATGATATTAATCAATCACAATTATCTCTCTTTCTTGAACTGAAAGTCTATATGAACCAAAGCATTCTTGACCTTGAAAGGAGTACATAAAAACAGAACGACGACAGCATTAGAGAATAGGTTAGTTTCCTTCATCAAAGAAAACGAAAGGCATTGATTGCGATTCGTTGCCCACCACTAGTGTATTCATAATATACAAATTATTTCGTTTTAGAAATACCGGTTTAGACGAAAGGCAATGGTCCATTTTTATCCTTATTTGAAAAGGGCCAGATTGGCGCCCATGCGATGCCACTCCACGTGACGTCACAGGGACCGAGTTTCTATACGAGAAGATAGGAGTTATACATCGCCTGAGGTTACCAATGCATGCATGAGGCGCAGAGTTTAGGGAAACATGTCTTTATAATCACTTATTAAAACTGGCTAAGGTTGGAAAGTTTTCTTCATTTGATAAGGTATTAATAATCCTTATTTAAGCCAAGCGCTACCAGCCAGCAGGGTACTCAGCTACCCGCTAGCAGCCTGCGTCGTATCAGCGCTAAGCCTCGCCTCAAGGTCACCTCACAGGGTGGCAGCGGGAACCAGAAATACGTCACACGGAGAGATTTCCCGGCATTCATACTTACGCGTCGCGTTTTCGCGCGCTTGAAAATTTTCACTTTTCATTAAATCGCGAAAAATAGATATCGTCATTTAAAAATCTAAAAGCGTGAAATACGTACTCCAGGAGTAACAATCTTTCGATTTAGGCAATAAAAAAATAATAGGAAACCACCCTATTGGACAGGTGGAGTGAGAAAAAATAACGGATAAACTAAAATATATCAATGAAATTCTTAGAACTAATAAACGACTGAGACATTTTTAATCACGAATATAAACACCCATTTGTTATTCCTAGAGAGAAATATCTTGCAATTACAGCATCAATGGATAAATTCATCACTCGTAACAATATATCGACTAATATTTTCGTATGCACATATCTAAAGATTTATTTCATTCGACAGTAAAACTTGACCCTAATATTGCTGCATTTAGCCTTCGAATAAATAATGCTTTAGAAGTTGCTTTTCTTCCTCACGTCGATTCTTTAGGAGCCTGTTTTATATCATCTGGCTAGCACTAACCATTAGATGATACAACCTTTAACTATACCTGGAGATGGTTGAAAGCTCCGGGTAACTTCCGCTTAAGATCAGACTTCAAGTTAACCAGAAATTTTCGCCATCGCCAGGTTAAATGGCAGCATGTATCATCTTATGGTTAGCGCAATCGAGACATAATGAAACCGGCTCCTGGAGTATAATTTCTTACGTCAGGAGGATTTATCAAATGCTAGCTTGAGGTTGAAATGGGGCCTTCATAAATTAAACTTTTATTGACATAGAACGAACGTTGGAGATACTGCATATAGACCACTATTTTTGACACTTTTCGAAACGAAATACTGTGGAATATTTTGTTGGCTCCTGTTTCTCAATGAAATTTGACCAAAGAGTCACTATGGAACAACTGCTCCAAATCTTTAAGGAGTGCTTTATATTTTAATGTTATTATTATGTTTTACTGCAGCTCCCATAATAAGTATCCCTTGGTTTTCTTGCTGATGAATGCATAGTTCTCGATACAGTAGCAATCCATATTATCCCTACGTAGGTGTTAGCATGAGACTTTTTAGCAGGTTAATCTAGTTGAAAAAAAGTATCTCATAATAGTGAAAGGAATCAGATTTTTCTAATAGTAGGCGCTATTGACACTTTTTAATCGTCGAAAGAAACTTCATTAAGATAATACGCGAACTGTTTGTCCAATAAACACACTTTCCGTGGTTCTTTAATCAATTTCGAAGGATTAGTATGCAAAACACAGGGTCCTTGAAACCCATCAAGAAAGACACTCACGCCCGATAACGAAAGCTAGCACTTCAAAGAGTCACCGCATTGCATTCTAAATATAATACTTATCTTGGATTTAAAAAAAATGAACTTATTATTGCACTCTTCCCGGGGTCGAGGTCCACCACTGTTGATGTTACATTTTACGGTATCAGTCGCCAGATACAGGTAAAAGCTGTCTCATTCTGCGGTGACGATCATTCAATATCAAGAAATTTAATGATCCTTTCAACGGCCTTATCTCATTTTTTGTGCAAATTCAGAGCCGTTCCTTGCCGTAGTCATATCAAAAGCGATCAATGTACGAGGACCGGTGAACGGCGCCGCAAATCGGATCTGTTACCCTCGTGGCTCATCCTTTCCGTTGCATGACCTCCGTGAGGATAATATGGAATGTAATCCACTGGCGAATTCAGAAAAAAAAATCAACGGGGGGACGCAGCAGATAGCTTGAGCTACCTTTAATTATATCGTGATAAAATAATAATCAAGTCACATGCAAAGTTAAAGAAAGTACTGATGTAATCCTGATCCGGAGGAGGAAGATGCAGAATCGTCGAAACAAATGGTACTGCCATTAATATGTTACCAATTTTTTTTTAGATTTTTTTTACCAATGTTATTATTTTTTATTGCCTATATCGAAAGATTATTACTCCTGGAGTACGAATTTCACGCTTTTAGATTTTTTAATGACGATATCTATTTTTCGCGATTAAATGAAAAGTGAAAATTTTTAAGCGCGCGAAAACGCGACGCGTAAGTAGGAATGATGGGAAAGAGTCCGTGCGACGCATTTCTGGTTCCCCCTCCCGCCTTGTGAGGTGACCTTGATCGAGGCTCTGAGCGCTGATAGGACGCAGGATGCTAGCGGGTAGCAGAGTACCCTGCTAGCTGGTAGCGCTTGGCTTAAATAAGGATTATTAATACCTTATCAAACGAAGGAAACTTTCCGACCTTAGGCAGTTTTAACAAGTGATTATTAAGACATGTTTCCCTGAGCTCTGTACCTCATGCATGCATTGGTAATTTCAGACGATGTAAAACTCCTATCTACTCGTATAGAAACTAGGTCCCTGTGACGTCACGTGGAGTGGCATCGCATGGGCGCCAATCTGGCCTTTTTCAAATGAGGATAAAATTGACCATTGCCATTCGTCTAAACCGGTATTTCTAAAAACAAATAATTTGTATATTATGAACACATTAACGGTGGGCAACGAATCGCATTCCATGCCTTTCGTTTTTTTTTTGAAAAAGGAAACTACCCTATTACCATTCTTTACGGATTGAACTACGAAATTTATATACTTAGGTATTTAACATGACATTACCTACTGTTTACATGATCATGGGAAGAGGAATACATCTTTAAGTAAGTGAAATAAATTTATTATTTGCTTCTACCTGAATTTACCAACGAATATTGTGAAACATAACTAGCGCAGACGCTAAACAATTAAGCTCTCACGTCTCATGAAGGTCAACTGAGCGACATGACTATGCACCATGTCTTAATCCCATGCCACACGACCTTTCAGCGGATCACTGTGTAATGTGTATGTAGATGTATAGACGCGTACGATCATTTCCACGACAAAACTTCCCCTGGAATTTTCTTAATCAGCATGACGTTCAAGGAGCAAAGAAAATAATAAAGTGAAAAACTCTGTTTTATTCCAGCAATTGATAAATCGGTTTAATATTTTTGAAATGAACTTATATATTTATTACTATGAAATATATACTTTTAAATGAACTTCCAAAAAATTGAGCCTGAGACGATAGAATGAAGATTTTTTAAGAGCTGATGGAAGTTGAAAAAACACATCATTACACTTTTATTGATTGAAATCAGAGACAAATTTGTGAAACGGAGACAAAATATGGAACAAAATTAAGCTATCCTGGGGAGCGTCTGTCACCATCCAGATCACCGATCTGCATTTAAAAAATTTAAAATCTTCCCTAATAATTCCCCTACTTATCGCACTCCTGAAAGCGTTATGAGAACGGGTACGGCTATAGCCGAAAGAGTAGCCACCACTCTACCACTGCCTCAACCAAGGCCGTCTCGGTACATCGAGACGGCGTTGCCGCAACAGGGAATTACAGGTTTTGGTGCATTGATATCGCGCAAAACTCTAAAACCATTTTCAGCTGAAACTGATTCCATTTCAACTTTGTAACTGATACTTTAAACTGATTACAAAAGTTGAGGAGTAACTCTCAACAAAAGAAAACGAAAGGCATTGATTGTGATTCGTTACCCAAGATTAGTGTATTCATGATATGAAAATTATTTGGTTTTAGAAATACGAGTTTAGACGAATCTTAATAATGGTCAATTTTAACCTTTTTAATTTAATTTTTAAATTAAATTAAACTTTTAATTTTTTAAAGGCCAGATTGGCGCCCATGCGATGCCACTCCACGTGACGTCACAGGGACCTAGATGATATACGAGTAGTCAGGAGTTTTACATCTTCTGGAATCACCGAAGCATGCATGAAGCACAGACCTCAGGGAAAAATTTCTTAATAATCACCTATTAAAATTGCCTATGGTCGGAAAGTTTCCTTCGTTTGATAGGGTATTAATAATCCTCATTTAAGCCAGGCACTACCTGCTGCCAGGTTACTCTGCTACCTGCAAGCAGCCTGTATCGTAGCGGCGGCGCTCGCATCAAGGTGGCCTCACACGGCGGCGGCCGGAACCAGAATGATGTCACACGGGCTTTTCACAGCATTCAGATGTTGCGTTTTCGCGCGCTTGAAATTTTTCACTGTTCATTTAATCGCGAAAAGTATATATCGTTTTTTAAAAATTTAAAAGCGTGAAATACATACTCCAGGAGTAATAATCTATCGATTTCAGCAATAAAAAATACTAGGAAAACACCCTATTACTCTGATTGAACGGAGTATGCAGAAGATAGTGGGCAGAGGACGCATCACTGTGCACTCAGCCACCGAGAGAGTAGAAAGGTTATTTGCACGAGGCACATTTGAACTCGGAAATCTTGTAAATACTCCCAATGCACACATGTTATCCTACAACTTCTCGTTGAGGGCATAATAGACAATGATCCTTGAAACGAAAGAGTAGGAGATACATATCGATAGAGATTTACGGCTGGATCACCGGAAACAAGGAGAGATGCAGTTCTCAAGAAAAATTTCGCGTAGGTAGTATACATGGGCGTACCCAACGAGGGGCAGGAGGGGGCAGCTGCCCTCCCCACCCCCACCCTAGAAGCAAAATCGCAAATGTCTTTAAGGAAAATAATATATTTTCAAGCAAATAATTTTAAAAACTAATAAAGAGCTGTTATAGTTTCCTTAAAATGTTGATTTCATTCACCTTTTCCATGCTTAAATCTTACCTACAATTTGAACAACCATGGCTTTCCACCCCCCCCCCCCTAGTTTTCATCCTGGGTACGTGTTTGGACCTTAAGGTTGGGGTGAGTGGAGGTTGCGATGATGCATGTATGAGTGGAGGCCTGGGGTGGGGGTCTTCGGTGGGGCCTTGGGGGAGGCCCTAGGGTGACTTGACATGGTGCGAGGAGACATAGAGATTAGGGGGGCAATGTTCGGCGTGGCATCAGCCGAGAAGCATCTATTCTGTGATGTGAACCATTTCTATTTGTTAATACAGTCCACTAAGTATCTTTACGCGTTTTTCATTTCATTGAAGTAACCACCCTTTAATAAGTTGGTTTGAAGACGCGTATTTAGTATCGAACAGTACGCCCTTGATAGTTTATCGAATGATTTTCATGCTCCTAAAAGCGACGTGCCATATTTTCCTCATTTTCTTTCCGCCATCTTATTATGAAAGTGTTTTTCTATTCAATGAATACTTAAATTGACATATTTTTCTCTGTCATTAGTGATGAAATTTTGCTATTATACCGCCTCCTCTTGTTACTTTACTTAAACTTAGCACGCATTGGCACACGCGTCCAATGTAATTAAATATTTTACCCTAGTTAATATCATCCCCACAAAACCCAAAAGTTAAACATAAAATTTCATTGCGTTTAATTATTATTTGGTTCATTTCTAAATCAAATATACCACAAAATATTTTCGACTTAATCGAATCATAACTTAAAGAGCGAAAGAGTATTTCATCGCCAATCAAAAAGAGATCATGTAAAAAAGTTTTATCGAAAACTCGGCATGTAGCAGCTCTCAACCACAAACGTAACACATGATACGTATGGCAGAAAATTCAATTTATTTTACAAATTGAATTTTCTGCCATATTGGAATTCCATTTCACAAGGAAAATTAATTAATTGCGAATGCATAATGCATGCATATTAATATTATGCGAATTTTCTGAAGAAAAAATCTTTTCCCGCGGAGCGAGATGTTACTTAGCAGGGGTGTCAGCACAACATCAATAAATTTATTTCGTAAGGCCAACACGAGGGAAAGTTTATGGCTACTTACGTATTGACTTGAAAAGTTTGTAAAAGCTATTGTTTGGTGCAATTCCCGAAGTCTACCTTAGTATCGTTGCCTGTACTCTATGCTCTCCGTCAGAATTTTTACGCAACAGCGATTTCCCCACGATGCGACTTCTACAGCGCAATTCGCTGCGTGCGAATTTAGAGTGGGAGCAGGCCTGGAGCCAAGGTGCGAGTAATAGGTACGCACCTTGCCTGGAGCTAGGGCGGGGCAGATAGGGAAAGTGCCCCGGGCGGCAGATTTCAGGGGCGGCAACATTTGAAAAGTTGATTTTTAAAGTTATTTAATTTTTCTAATCAATGCATTTAACAATAATTATTAATTTATAAATTAAAAAAACAAAACTATTAATAAAAAGTCTCAATGGCAAACATACAGTGTGTAATTTCAACTACCGCAACCCAAAAAAATAGCTTAGGATGTATCGTATTTTAGTGGTGGAGGAGGGGGAGGGAGGGAGCGAGGGGTGATATTTGCCTACCCTTCTGAAAAAACTCCTCGTTCCGGCCCTGGAACTAAGTAACCTTTCAAATCAAGGTTTTAGACCGCTATATTCCTAAAAACCTGTCTATGTTTTGGGAAATCCATATGTAGTCGAACAACGCTTGGTGAGTTGTAAGATGATTCAAAAACCCCACTCACTTGCTTATTATATTTTTCCGTCCAGAGATACTAAGATTATGCTTATGCTCCCTTCCCAAGTGAGGTTATGAAAAGATATTAATTTAAACATATCATACGCAGCATGCATGGACATGGGCGTACCCAGCGAGGGACAGGGGGGGCAGCTGCCCCTCCCCCCAGAAGCAAAAATCACAAGTCTTGAAGCAAAATCAGTACTGAATTGAACTGAAAGTATTCAACAAATTTTCTTTAAACCCACGAAAAATGATATGCATGTATAAATATAAGATGTGCAACTAAAATTAAACTATTTTTTTCAAATGTCACAACTTAGCTTAACCTTACCCCCCCCCCCCCCAAACCATGGCTTGCACTCCCCTAGACCATAGCTTGCCCCTCCGTTGTTATGATCCAGGGTATGCCCTTGTGCATGGACCTTCGACTTATGGAACGTAAGTTAGTAGTCGACCCCATTTTACCCTATAAAAATCAATATTTCTCATCGCTAAAGTAAGTATCAGTTTTACAACATTTCATCTCAATTAACCGGAAAAAACATACACTATTATTGAGTAAATAATACAAGGTATTTCTTTTGTAAGTTTTAATCTACAATGAAGATCGATTTTCCCATTATTGAGTGATGCAGTCAGAAGTATGTACTACGCTTTTGGTGAAAGTATTTCTCCCGTTGTTATAAAATTAATCAAAAGATTATGTATTCATCATAACACTAATTCATGCTGGAAATGTGAACTCTCTTATTGAATTCATGGTAATCTTTTAAACGTTGCATTGCGCAAAATTCAATTTTTTCCTCGTTTAATGAAATGGCGTCAGCGCATCAAAGGGCTTGTGGAGAAAAAACGTGGGAAACGTGTCTTCAAGAGAAAGTACCATCAACTAAATATGGAAAGCAGTACACATACGCTGAAGTCCGCTGGTGTTCTCATTGAAAGCTATACATGGGCTCACTATCATAGTCACTCCACATTAATGCACCCATTGCTTCTCCTCGACATGCAGAGGAATGTTATTTTTGGGCAAATCGTTTCATAGCGAATCATTCTTAACTATTTTGAATGAGGATAGGCATCTAAACAGTTGTTTTCATTCTGCAGAAGTCTCCAGAGAACTCGGCCGGAAATTGAGTCGTGTGGGTATCTACCACGCCCACCTACTACACCCCCATTTCAGTGGTAATCCTTCCTCCAAATCTTGCCCAGAGGCAAATTCAAAAGTGATCACGTGAAACAGTTTTAAAACACATGGCCAATGGCATAACTATAGGGGGTGTCAGGGGATAGGTCCCCCCCCTTAAAGCCTCAGAGAAATTAAAAAAATATTTAAAACTATTGACTAGTTTTGACATATAATAACTGAATCAGCTTTAATGTTCAATTTTTAGTGCCAACATGGTGTAAAATGTATTTTCAGGCATGTCATTAATCAAAAAGTTAACCAAATTTCGCCTGGGGAGGGGAGGGGTTGCCACCCCAGGCCATCCCATCCACCCCAACCCCAAGGCACTCTTCCAAGGCACATCACATTAAAGATTCCTATATTTTGGCTATTGGCTTTTAAGTCCCACTGACCACAATGGAGGATATCGCCGATGCCCTGTAGTCATTGAAATATCAGCTTGGAGGCACTTTTCGAAAGGAATTGTGGTCTGTGCAGTGACATGCGGTGCGATTCACTAGGGGGCCCGTGGCCAATAAGTAAAAGGGTCCCTCAGAGGGAAGAGAAGAATGAAGTGGAAAGAGAAGACAGGGGGTTAACTTCTGGGTCCCCTTTCGCCCCTCCAAAGCCTTGAGGACTATTTAAGGCAACCTCAAAGTTGTTGAGCAAAGCATAAATAACCATGGAAAACATGTTCATCTCGAAGCAGAACATCAGTCCAAACGCAAATGAAAATATGTTTGTCAGTATTGAAATCGCAATTGCCCCTGGGGACAGATAAATAGAAAGCCAAAATTAACTCTGAGTCAAATAAAGTACACTGAGTTCATAAAAGAAAAAAAGCATACATGGCAAGGGAACGATGTAAACACTCATTGCTGTATGTATTTTATTTTTGCTAAATGAGAATGTGTACGGGCTTCATATTTCAGATAATTATTTATATTCTATACAGTTATCAATAAAGGTTAACAAGTATGAGAGTAAGGTAAACAAGGGCATATAAGTTTGTCAGCACTTCAATTTTCATAGGACTGTTGATATACTAAATTAAATAAATTATTAAATCCACACAATTTACAGAGTGTGGTCTCATAAAGGTCAGAAAAAGAATTAAGATAAGACGATCTATTTATACGTCTCGTGAAATAAATAATTCACCCAAAAGAATCCACAAGTCTTATCTCAGTATATAATGTGTTTCCTCCTAGGAGTTGGGCAGATAACAAGCAAGTGGACAGGCACTGACCTCTCACACATTACGTTGTCTCCACTGCACTTGTATTCATTGAGGGCAGCCAGTAATATGGTGGCACATTTTGTTCCTTTGTGGAACCTTTCAACATTTTTTTAATTATGGAAACTTCACAAGAAAATGTAACTTGACTGTTTCCACAGGAATTTTTATTGTAAACAACCATGGTTTTGGTAACAGAGGAGCATTATCAAGGTAGAACTTGAAAAAATTAGCATTATAGGTAATCAATTCAATTTGTGGGGAGGTTGCGGATTAAATGCCTTTAAGGAGTTGGATGTCTTAAGCCACACTCATACATCTCGTCAATGACCACCAGCTCCTCAACTTTCCTTCTTGACCATCCAACCCTTACTGCTAAACACCTCCAGTGATGCCTATACCCGATCACAGAACACAACCACCTCAAAACCCTTACCTCACCATGAATACTCCTCAGGTCCTGAACATTTTATACCCCTCTACAACTTCCTCTCATTACCTCCCCCGTCACATGAACTGATAATAAATAGAGCTCATTATTCTTAAAATGTTACCTTGATAATCGGTGCACTCAAGTGGAGTGAACCCCCTATAATAACCTACAAAAAGAGAGTGCTACCACAACAGCTGTGGAATTATCCCCCGACTTCAACGGATGCTTAGTACAGTTGAGGACCTCAAATTTGGAATCCCGAAACCTGGAAAACCTGAAATCCAGAACATTTGAAAATTCCTCTGCGTAGTGTTTTGACTTGCCACCTGGTGGCACCACTCTCCGAGCCTTGTTCTGGGATTAGTAGGAATTTAGCACATATGTACTATGGACATACGCTAAGAACCTTGTCAGGGACACATAAGGATATCAAATATCAAGTACAAGAGCCTGAGCATATGTATAAATTAATTAATTTACTAAATATACTATGAAGACCAGAAATCCAGAAAAACCAGAAATCCAGAAGCCCTTCGGTCCCAAGCTTTCTGGATATTAGGTCCTCAACTGTAGCTCATTGTGAGTGCTCATTATTTCTCAGAGTGGAATTTTTGGCTGCTATTTGCTTAAGTACTCGTCGCTCATTGATGGGAGATAAAATATTAGTCACAGATGGCCTATGATGTGGTGCTAGAAGATTCAAGCTCTTTCAAGTTCTCCATTCAGAGGGGCTGAGAATATGTTATGTCGTGGTCCACTCCAGTGCTGAATAAGGCTCTGAGTGCTCATTCCCCCTTAATATTCCCTCTGATACCCTGTAGTAACCATGGGAACAAACATATTGAACCAAATTTTTTAACAATGAAACCTCATGTAGAAACAGCCACGAAGCAATTTCTTGAGTTGCTCCTATTATCCAAAAACTATTAACACCAATGAATGCAGCATCTCTTTCTACATTACATTAATTTTCGTGCTGTTATTGACAACACCGCGCTCCCAGCCTTGTGGAGATTAACATGGGAAACAATTCTCCATAAGAGCCCATACTGTCAACTAAATGTGGAACGCTCTATACTATGAACGATTTCCATAAAATCACACCCACCACCATTACTTATATTTTTGAATATCATCAACTATAAAGATGATTTTGCAATTTGAAAATGGAATTAAATCCTTTGGCATAACATTTAGACTCAAAGCATAAAATGCTATTTTCTCTAGAAATGACTAAATTTGGCTAATTTTAACCACAGCCATACTACTTCTGCCCTTAGACTGCAGGAAATTTTTTTTAAGTGTTGAACGCTGACTGTGGGAAAAATGTTTTTAAATGTTTGACCATTGCTCAACTACTAAAGGCAGTTTCCCAAAATTTTTATTGCTACCTGGGCAGAGCCCAATCAATCAAAGTGCACAATCCCTCACTGTAGGGATCGCTAATGTGCCTTAACTCTCCTCAGCCATCCCTCACGGCAGGGAGTGCCTCCCAGCATTTCCTATTGTACTACCCATTTCGTATTGTTTCATTATGCTCCACACTGCCTACGACAAGTGCTCAAATGTAGGCCCATCCTTTGGTAAGAAAGAAATAAGCTTAAGAAAGAAATCTTGCCCCAGATTGTAAGGGTTCGCTCATTGCGAGACACTCGGCCAGGCTAGATAGAAAAATATTTCTTGGATCTCTCCCATAGAGGCTGGTAGCCAAAATCATGTACTCCCGCAGCTAAAAGGGTTAAGGTATGCTTTGTTTGTAAGGTACGTTAACTAGGCATGAATGTTCAAGGTAAATAGGAAATCTTGATTGAATGGTAAGGTATTGCATGACGCTCTAGATTACATTGGGGCTCAGTAAGGTAAGAAACTATATTTCAGTGAGAAATTTCACATTTTACCCACATGCATAATTATTAATTACGTTCAGGCTATGTACATATGATTATTATTTAATGCCTGGAGTCACGCATGACACCATTTTTTATTTTTATTAGCCGAAAATGACATGTGGCATCCAAATATCAATTTTAACCCTCTTAGTGCTATCCTTCTTCCTGGGGTGCTGGCAAGAAATGCAGAGGGTATTTTCATAAAATGCAGCAACTAGGAGAAAAAAAAACAATACAAAGCTATTCTTTTACGTATGCATATGGGTTTTTTAATTGAAAAGGATAAACTGGTTAATAATGACAAAATATTTTTATGTTTACAGAAATAAGTTATAGCACATAAAGTAATGACTACGTAAGAGCTGATATATCGACCCGCCAACCATTTGCCTGAGCAGCAAAAGCCGATATATCAGCCCACCGCACTGAAAGGAGTAAATAATTTAATTATAATCTTTGATTGCAGAATTCATGGACCTAATGACGCAAGCAGTTAAAGACTATGGATCAATCTTCCGCATTTGGATGGGGCCCTTCATGGGTACTGTCCATGTTTGCTCATGGAAGTATGCTGAGGTAAGTTTGGGTATCATTTATAAGCAAGGATTTTTTCTTATAGAGGAGAGACATGTTTCTTTGCCATAGGAGTGCATTTTTAGGGGTTCACTAGCAAATGATAAATAAACACTGTGAAAACCATAATTTTTGGAGGGATATGAACTTCTGAGATTCTACTCTCACTACAGGCTAAGTTTTAGCCGAACAGATACATAATCCCTATCGGTGGGCTAATATTTTCCATATTTTTATCGGTGCCAATCCAGATAATGCATAGCATTGCAAAAGTTCTAAATTGTGATCTTAATGAGGCATGGAGTACAAGCCCTGATTACTTGCATGCATAACAAGATCTTTGATTTTCACAAACTGGATGCAATTACAAGACTTGAAGGGAAGAAGAAGTCTTTAGTTCTAATGGAAGAAGATACTAAATGAAAATATAACATAGGCAACAAATTCAAATATGTCTGCTCTTTTATTCAAGTAAAATGGTACCTAAGACACTAACTTGAATAATGTACATCTATATAAAATTATCAATTAAACTTTAATGAAATTTGAATATAAAATCATTCAAATAGGTATTAGTTGTAGTGAGTGCAGAAACTTCAAAATTTACCCAAGCGATCAATTCTCTTTCATCATCAACTATGAAGTTAATAATTCAGCATGGATTTCTTTTCAGGATATCTTCAGCAGCAATGTCCACATTGAGAAAAGTTCAACTTACTCCTTTGTACACGCTTGGCTCGGAACGGGGCTACTGACAAGCACAGGTAAATAAAGTCTAATCCTTCATCATCATTTTTCTCCTGAATAGTATTCCTATTGAATCCTCCTGTTTAAAGTAATTTGGGAGGATAAATATTTGTGTTCTACACAAATGAATGCTTATGAACAAGAGATTATCTCATCAAAAGCATTATAACTGAGCTCTAGAATGAGTGAATGAAAATGAAGACCATTAAATTAGCTTCACCAAGGCTACATGGGCAATTTAATTTCTGATGCTGAAAAACAACTAAATCATCATTAATTGAATAAACATCAATTAAAAATAGATGCCAAACAACTCATGATTAGTGGAGAGGATGACTCTGTGCAACTCTAGACTGTGAAACGATCCATATGCTTGGCTTTTCAGGGGCTAAGTGGCATTCTAGAAGAAAAATGTTGACTCCTGCTTTCCATCGGACCATATTGGACAGTTATCAAGAAGTTTTTGTAGATAAAACCAGTACTCTTTTGAAATTACTAGAAACCAAAAGCAAAGAGTCAAAGGTCTTTGACATTGCTCCTTTTATTTGGCAATGCAGTCTTGATATTATATGCGGTAAGTATCTCTGCACCTCACCAATAAACCTTAATTCAAAAAGCATCAAAATATGCTACATACACAATTGAATATTCAAATTCCAAATTTCTTTCAAGGGATAAATAATTATAATCTCTTTCAAAGAGAATTTTTCAAATTACCTTCCCTTCAAAGTGTCCATGATTTTACAAATTTCAATGTGACACCAAAAACATTCCAGAAAATATTTTCTTCAATCTACATAAAATATGTATGAAGTTATTTTTCCACAACATTGTTATTTGCCGACAGTTTTTCATTACTATAGCCTTTACTTAAAGTGGATTTTTTTCCTGTAACTCTAATTGCATGATGAAAAGAAACTGCAATGGGAACAAATATGGATATTCAGAAAAAAGTTTCAGAAGAGGATGCAGCTTATCTGAAGTCCATATCTTTGTAAGTAATAAGCTCAAATAATAGATCTTCAAACTTTAAATGTTTCTGAATTTAAGAGGCGTATCCTCCAACCATAAGACATACATTTTCATGAAGTCCCAACAGTGCTCACGGTTATCACTCCCAGAGCTAAACACTGCCAGTGTCAAACAAA
The DNA here is from genome assembly GCF_921293095.1 of Ischnura elegans. Classification (NCBI taxonomy): domain Eukaryota; kingdom Metazoa; phylum Arthropoda; class Insecta; order Odonata; family Coenagrionidae; genus Ischnura; species Ischnura elegans. The sequence goes on from NC_060247.1 coordinate 30,514,870, forward strand.
GTGACTAATCAAAATGACAACACCACAAAGTCAAATAAAATATACCTATTACATTATGAATGTTAATATTTGCTGAAGACACAGTTTTTTAAAAGAAACTCAAATGCAAAATCAAAGAGAAGATGTCAGCTCAAATGAAGTCAATATTACCATCATCATTGCAACAAGTAGGGAGTTTCCAAAAAATGACATAGGTAATCTATTTCATCAGGATTTGTCGTTGTAGGCACATAATATATGATGATTGTTACCGATGATATAAGACTTAAGTCTGATGTAAGTGAGTAAGCTTACAGATGAATTAATGTAGGGCCGACATTGGTTGGCGTGTCGGCTGTAGCCTGGCTAAACGTTATCATTTCGACGATGGACCGACTTCAGCTCCCGACGTCAGAACGACCTGTAGATGACCTATGCCGCCGTCGCATCGACATTGGACCGACATAGAAATGCTACTTGGGAAGTCTTATATCATCTGTAACCAGCATATAAATAAATTAAAACCAACTGAAATTTTTTTATGATTAGTTAGTGATTGATTTAAATCGTAAAAATTTATGTTTCTACTTGGTAACAATCAAGTTAATGGTAAGCTAAGTCTTTACACTTAATTTTAACTGAAAATATCTGTCATCACAAATTCCCAGTTAGAGTTATGAATTATATAAAAGCAGAACTAGATTCACTGTATTAATGACATATACACATGAATTCAAAGGTTTACTTATACAGAGGATAAGAATACATACTACATACTGGTGTCCCAACTTCTTTTTATGTAACATTGCTATCTAAATACATTATGCTTGTATTTTGCATATACATAATTACATGAACATGCATTCTGTATTATTCCATGTTTTTCTGGACACTTTAAACTTCTATTGTTTTAAACATTGTCAAGGGGTTTTCACCGGTGTATTTCTAAATAAATACTTACACCTTACACTCATATCTTGCGCTTTTGTTTCAATTTTAGTGTTGCCGAATCAACATTGCACAGATTCTTAAAGCCATGGCTACATTCAAAGATAATTTTTGATTTATCTTCAAGAGGTCGAGAATTTAATAAATCAGTGAAAATTATGCATACTTTCTCCAATAAGGTGAGATTAAGTAAAATAAACTCCAGTGAGTCAAATTAAAATTACATGAACACCGTATTTATGAAAAAAATATTTCTTCTTTAGGTGATCAAAGCAAAGAAGCAAGAGTATTCCATGTCACATAAAAATGGTAAGTATTTGCTCATAAAAGATATATGTATGCATAAATATACTTATTTACAGCACATGAGGCTGAAAGATGAATAAATGTACACACAAGCATACTAGCATTACTAAGAGCGTTGATGTCCCAGGAAACATTGCTTGAATGCAACGCAGAACAAAAGTCATGCATGGAAAGTCAATGAATATTAAGGCTTTAAGACTGCTTTTGAAAGTGAGGGTTGGGGAAATGACAGCTTGAAATGGGAGGATATTTATGAGCAGTTCTCAGTGACAGCTCCCTTTCCCTAAATCCATTAAATAACACATGATAGGTGATAAAGATACTGTTATGCTGCAAGAATTCCTCTTCCCATCCCACCTTTCCTCATGACTCTATACTACAGCAGACTCCCGATTATCCGGCTGCCGTTTATACGAGTTGCAGACTATCCGCGCACGAGTTCACGGTCTTTCAAAGTTTTCAGCGATTATTATTTTTTTTTAAATCGCGACCACTCGGCATGGTGCCTGACAGTGTAATTTCCGATGTCGCGCAGTGGTTTTGAAGCATTCGTGCAAACTACTTTTCTGAATCCGTGACCTCGCAGCCACCGGTGCGTGGTTTCCGGAAACCAGGTATTACATATAGTAGTAGAAATAATAGTACAATCACGTATCACTGTGGACAAGATCACGGTCAGGAAGAGAAAGCTCATCACAATTCTACATCTACATCTATATAATACCCCGCAAGCCGCCTAAAAGGCGTGTGGCAGAGGGTGTTAGGACACCAGCCATTTACAACAAAAAAAATGAAGTGCTCTAACGAGGTTGGGACTAGCGTTTATTAAAGTCCTTTATGGTTCGGGGGAAAAACAAATTCCCATATCTATCCGTTCGCCAAAACATCTCTCTAAATTTATCACTTCTATCGGACCTGGAAATATAGTGTGGCTCTAATATTATGTTCTCTGTGTCGCTCTTAAAGATATCCATTCTCAATTGTTCAAGCAACCTAAGCCTAGCGCGCAGCCTCATAGTCTCCAATGGCTCCCAGCCTCATTCGCTTAACATCTGGGTAACGCTGTCTGTATGCCCGTAGCAGTTTTTGACGAAACGCGTTCCGGAAAGCAATCTAAAATAATAGACAATGTGCATTAGTACTTATAAATAGTTTGATTTACGTAGATCATGAAAATTACAAGAAATTAAAGCGAAGTTTGGATTATCAGTGTTTTCCAATTATTCTCCGCATAATTAGCACAGATAATAAGGAGTGTACTGTATTATCTTATCGCTTATTTTCAGAGAATCCCTCAATTTCAAATTTTTGCTCTAGTTTCAAATCCTTTTATTTAATAATGATTTTTTGCCATTATCAAGTTTTTCAGGCCTCAAATAATTGAAATTAAAGGTCCCAACGGAAAAGTGGCAAATCCATAGCAAATTGCATGCCTTAAAGACTACATAATTCCATGCTCAAATTGGGGAAAATTATACACAATGGACATTTTTATCATAAATTATTATTAGACACTAATTTCCTTAGCACAGCATAACATAGCATAATAGCAATTGTCTTCAACCATACGAAAGTCCCCATTCATTAGCACATTTATACTGGATTTATATACCAGATTGGATGCTTAAAATTGATGAACCTTTATACATTCAAACTATTTCAACAGGAGTTGCAGATAAGAATGAAGACATTGGGCTCACAAAGAAAAGAAAAGCATTCATAGATATATTAATAGAAGCTGCATTTGCTGAAGGTCATGACAAGAAACCAATTTTGAGCGATGAAGACATAAGGGAGGAAGTAGATACGTTCATGTTTGAAGGCCACGACACAACTGCAAGTGGAATATCATGGACAATTTATCTTTTGGGGCTGCATCCTGAAATTCAGGTGAGAATATGGGTGGGATATCAGGGGAAAATTAAATAGGCGGGGTGCCGGAGTGGTGACCACCCTCCATAATTCCTGGAAAAATAGAAAAGAGGGTAATATTTAAGGTGGCTCTCAAACGCAAATTTTAATTTCACCAGCTCAACAAACAATATTTAATGACATTTATAAAAGCCATCTAAATGCTAATGGATCAAGAGTGATACACAATATGAGTAGTAGCTTGAAAAATGTATACTTGACAAGTTTATAGAGGGGGAGGTGTAACCTGTTTTTGGGGGCAACATCCATTTTGATGGGGGAGAGGTAAGCCATTAGGCAAAGAGGAGGGCGGGCACCCCTGAATTCTTTGACTATTGGTACCAGAGTAATTAACATTGTCCCCAAGGTCATAGCTAGAAGCCCCATCAAACACCCTAGCAAGCAATTTTGAGTTCTGCTAATAGCCTTTAACATATTTCAGGAGGATGTTGCAGCAGAAATAAATGAGGTCTATGGGAAAGAGAAAATAAATTCAACTCAGAAATTGTCTGAGCTGCGCCTACTCGACAGATGTGTCCGTGAATCTCTTCGCCTCTACCCAAGTGTTCCAATGATAGCAAGGAAGTTGAGAGAAGATGTACAACTAGGTAAATGAGTGAATAAGTAATTGCCAATTCAAAGTCTTATTTGCCAACTTCATAGACAATAAAAAATCCTACATGTGAATGTATCAACTGTTTTCTAAAGATGTTGAAAAATTGCCAACACATTTTACGAAGAGTGGATATTTTTGTAAAGCAAGAAATTTAACAAATCTTAGAATAAGATTTGCTGATTTTAATGTATATTCTCCTAAGATTTCCGTGATCATCAACTGAATCAATTGTTTGATTCCTGCTGCTGCTTTGATGCTCAATTTGAGCATAGTAACATATGCATTGACAATAATCCCTGTAATTATTAGCTCCTAACAAAGGAATAACTATTTCAACAGATACATACAAGGGGTATTCCCTCAGTGCAGACAGCAGGTCTATATACATAAAAGAGGATGTCTGTTTGTCTGTCTGCTATGTGTTTCCATACAGCAGCACGTATTTCAACTGAAGTTAGTGTATGAATGCATTTCATGGTCTCAAACCATGTAGTGTTACTTCAGTTGAATTCGACACATATGCGATAACGTGAAGGATATCCTTCACGTTGTTTTCTCATTACCATTTGTTACGTCACTTAATACAACTTCTGTGGTTGGCTATCCCGCCGGGTTAGCACACCCACTCACTTGCTCAAAGGGAAAATATAACTCAGACGATTCTACATTTAACTGTTTATCCTGCCGGTGCAAACCTTTTTGCTGGGGTATGAGTTGACTAGACGATTTTGGTCTAAACAAGTATGGACACACATAGTGATCAATGTTGTGGAGCAGGGTATATGAGCTGATCCAGTGTGTGTTATATGGAAACAGTTTTTTCCATTGTTTGCTGTTCAGCATGCCTAAAATTCCTTCCGTGTGACCATGAATTCCAAGTCCCAAGTTTCCCTTTTCTCTGGGTTCTATCTTTCCCAAGTAACGTCAGGTGGCCTGCTAATGGAAGATATAACCAACTAGGAGACTACTTCAACATAAGCAATACTTCCAACCAGCTACTAATCAACTGACCCTTAGCCAATTCCAACACAAACCATCCAAAGTACAGGCACCCTTCAGTCCAGAAAATGAGTCAAGTAGTATTAATGCTTTCGCTGCTGTTCAATCTCCGAAAAACCTTCTCCTCATGTGCGGTGCGAAGGTTAAAATGCATTTCGTGGGTCCATGGATCGGGTACTTCCAGGATGGGCGTGGCACACCCTCCGAAGGGTCGCTAATTGGGAACCCTTTCCTCAACGAGCTCACCCTCGCTAGCCCGTCTCTCTTCGACCCTCCGAGTGGGGGGCCTCCCTTCGCGAAAAGTTACCGTTCTGACTGCAATTTGAAAATCAATCAATCAATCCGATCATGAAAAAATGATTGTTTGCATCGCACTCCTGTCAATCAAGCAATCAAGTATGTCTTTGAACCGTGTTTCTGGGATGAAAAATAACAATTTAGTTAACTTTGCTAAAAACGCGGCTGCAGACCACCGGAAAATGGCCATTTTTAGCAAAGTGAACAAAATAGTTACTTATTATCACAGAAACACTGTTCAAAGACGTACTTGATCAGAAATGTCATCAGAAAGAGTGAAATATTTCCAAACTGTCACATGGATTTCACCACTGCAATTATCCAGGACTGTTACCCAGGAAAAATTACCCAGGACTGAGAATTAAATTGTACACCTTTAGCCTCACAGGCAACTGGCAAGACCGCTATGTTATTCAATTATTTTTGTTACCATTATAATTAAGGAATAATTAATGTAAATTGCATGAGAATTGATGTACCTGGATGGCATAGTTGCTTGTGCAATTAAGACCCACAAAGCCAAAGGATCACGGTTCAATTCCCAATCTGGAGAATATTGGTCATCAATATGAATGCATGAAAAAGTTAATTTAGAAAACACAACCCTGATGCCCACCACTGAAGTACATATATGCCATTTAAGTTCTTGTTTACTTTTTAGGTGAATACCTTGTTCCAGCCGAAACTGAATTAGTCATCCATATGTTTCACATGCACCGTGACAAGGAATTATTTCCAGAACCAGAAAAATTTAACCCAGATAACTTTTTACCAGAAGCTTGCGAAAAGAGACCTGCTTTTGCCTTCGTTCCCTTCAGTGCAGGATCAAGGAACTGTATAGGTAAGTAGAATTATGTACCAAGTCAAAGCATTTTATTCAAAATCATGAATTTCCCAATGAATTTCTGATTCGCTTCATTTGTCTGGGTTATTTCGTGGTCTTTCCCAAATACCAACAAAATATACATAAGAAAAGTTCCATTTTTTAGAAGAGGATTTTTTAGGTTCTTCACTCAATCTGAAAATGAAAACTGAAAGATGAATGTACAACATTAAGACAAATAAAATTATATGTACGTCATAATAATAATCTCCAATTAAAGAATATGAACAAACTACGCTGGAACAATAAAAAGTCATCCCCATTGAAATTAATTCAAGCTAAGACCTCCTAGTGTCACACAGTGTATTTTTACCAATTCAGAAACCACTTTACACGTCTCTCCACGGTTATTTTGATGACTCGACATAAAAAAGCAAGCTTCATGCTATCACACCTATCATGTCATGAAACTAAAATCACACCACCACAGTCCACAAGACATCAAGTTTTGATAAATTAAATTAGTCTGATACAGAATATTTAGTCTCATAATAGCCTCAACCGGTGGAAAACCAGAGAAGAATTCCTTCCACTTGTTCGCAGGGAAAAACTTCGATCCTATTTCAGAATATTTAGTGATAGTACTATGTAGAGTCACCCAGAACTGTACTTAAGTCATAAAATTCAAGATAAGAAAAACCATTCACTATCAACACTATGTTAAGGCCTGGTTACACGATACATTAACACGTACGGGTTAATGTCTAAATGTATGAACGCGAGAATGAACGCCAAAATGCACCGTGTAACCACCCAACTTGTGCGAAAGCATGAACGGAAAATAGAACCTGTTCTAATATGGTTCATGCATTCGCACATGTTCCGTTCCGGTCCACAAAAATCATTCACGCAAACGTACATTAACTTGTACGTGTTAATGTACCGTGTAACCAGGCCTTTATAGTCAGCAGGGACTGGGGAGTAGGCCGGCCCTTATTTTTCAGAATTACGAAAAGTTATGTTTTCCTGGTCTCAAAATGATCCAAATGGTGCACATATTCACGTGTCAAAATTTGGTTACTTTAAAATAACGGCAACCCGTGCCCCAAGGGCCCTAAGTACTAAGGACCCTCAATTGAGTTTTTTGGGGCCGAAAAAGCACTATTTTTATGTAAAACGTAAAAGTAAAGCCCTTAGGGCCGATTTTCTGTTTGTTTTAACCTATCTCTAAGCGTTTAGGAGATATCGCCCGTCGTAATGCAATCTCCCCCCTAGGGCGCCACCCCGCACCGCGGCACCGCTGAGGTATGTCCCGTACCACTTACTAGAGACTTCCCCTCAACCCCCTCCCCTCCCTCAGCAAAGACTTTGCTCCAGATGACAAGATTTACATGCTAGTGGTACAGTATTGAATAAGTTGTTCCTCTTGTGTCATGATTAATGTTGTTAAAGCCTATAATGTCAATATTAACCCTTCAACGCCGTCCTATGTATTGGGTACCGACCCCTTAAACCTTGATTTTTTTGCCGCCAAACGGCCGCGAACCATTCCAGCAGGCTTTGTTCCAAAGTGCTTTTTATGTACAAAATATTATAAGCATGTGATAGAAATGTGTCTATGAATAATAAAGGAATGAGGGATTGAGCAGGGCTTCCAGGGCTCCAACAGTAGATAGAAATATTCAAGGAGAAGAAAGGAGGTAGTAAGTTCACGGATTTAGATCACTGTGGATAGATAGAGATAGTTCTTGTGTATAGTGTGCAAAGGATAGGAAGAGCTAAGTTTTTTAGGATGTAAGGAGAAAAGTGGTGAAATAAATACTATATCATGAACGTGACGTTCATTTTAAGAATAGACCAACAAGGAAAGGCATGTAATCAAGACTAAATCCAGGCACTGAACTGGTTGGAACAGAAAGTGAAGAAATACTCGGCTCAAATTTACCGACAGTGAGAGAAGTACTATGTGTTTTCTCTATCTCCTAATGGGTTCGAAATTTGTAAGACTTAGTGCGAGAAAAACCGTGAGAAATGCGTCTCATCCATAGTATAAAACTAGAATTCCTGTTTTTACGGAAAATAAGGCGATTGAAAAGTTAGAAAAATGACGCAAAGAATGGATGAACGTGCAACGGCATAAAGAGAACGCGAACTACGGTGGATATGAAGAGAAGAGAATCTTTCGTAACGAAACTTGATGATTTGCTTGACATTACAAGGAGCGGTACCATTGAATTTTTGACGCGCGAGGAGGAAAGTGCAGTTAATCTCTCGGATAAATGTGCTTGGGCTGAAGAAATAAAGTTCTTACGCAAATAAAGAGGAGAACAAAATGCAGTTATTGGTGGAATAGATTTCAATATATTCAAGAAGAAATGAAAAGATGTGGTACTCCGCTCCTTTTGTTGCATTAGCTCCCATCAGAGACCCGTAGTTCCTACAAAGACATGTTAATTACGAAAGTGTTAACCTAGACATAGCGAAAGCAGCACAAAAGAGGTTTTCAAACTACTTGTGGTAGATGAGTGAGGAGTTGGTAGGCCTGTCCTTCTTTGACGGATCCATTTCTAGGTGTGAAAAAAAAACGTGATACGCCGTATGTGGTCTTGTGTAGGAAAATATGATCCACCGAAGAAGGCATTCTATAAACGTAAAGATATGACTAAGGTATCTATACCAAATTTTGTCACCACTAATTCGAGAAAGCTATTTAATGTATTGTAAATATGCATTGCATTCTTTGATGTGAACATACGAGAATGGGATGAACATACAAGAACGATTTGCAAATTATTCGGGGTCATCAAGTGGGAAATGATTGTGCAGCGAGAGGAGTGAAACTAATTCAAGATTTTTGGGCAGTCACGTTGAAGGAAGAGAGCTTTCAAAATTTATTACTAAGAGTGACTTTTCATCGCAATACAATCCTTACGTGCGGAAAGGCACTTTCATTTCCAAATGTAGGATGTCTGTGAAAAATTAGAAATACAATGAAAATCTATTTTATTTTGGTTAATGTACCGAAATTCATGGACAGAGTGAAAATAAATTGATCTCTTGGATTGGAAGTATTGTTATGGCAATTAAATTCTTTCTAAGGTAAGCACATTTCTTCAGAGGCTAGATCTTGACATCAGGAGCAAAGTCTTTGCCGAGGGAGGGGAGGGGGTTGAGGGGAAGTCTCTAGTAAGTGGTGCGGGACATACCTCAGCGATACCGCGGTGCGGGGTGGCACCCTAGGGGGGAGATTGCATTATGACGGGCGATATCTCCTAAACGCTTGGAGATAGGTTAAAACAAACAGAAAATCGGCCCTAAGACCTTACTTTTACGTTTTACATAGAAATAGTGCTTTTTCGGCCCCAAAAAACTCAATTGACGGTCCTTAGTACTTAGGGCCCTTGGGGCACGGGTTGCCGTTATTTTAAAGTAACCAAATTTTAACACGTGAATATGAACATCATTTGGATCATTTTGAGACCAGGAAAACATAACTTTTCGCAAATCTGAAAAATAAGGGCCGGCCTACTGGGGAGTGGCCTTATCAAAATTCACATGCACTTGCATTTATAAACACCCATTTCTAAATTGGCTATTCGGGGGTAATTTTCAGTTAGCAGTGTTTATATAAAACTACGAATAAACTATTGCCTAAGGGACATAATGGTCAGTTCCTCTAGTGATAATTTTGGCTCCACAAGTGAGTAACAGAGACCTTGTAAAAATGCTGCTGAGCTACTTTGAAGCTTACATGACTGATTCTGGCTTAATCATTACTAGTATCAACAAAATAAAATGACATGAAAAGTCTGCACAATTCTTCTAGGATTATATATACAGACATATGTATATGTTTGAGAGAGGATTTTTAACTTGGATGGATCGAATTCAGCAAATACCCAGAAAAAGGTTTTACACATGCATTTTTTCACTAAGATTACCACGACCAAAAGTTTACATTTTTTGGAGTTTCTCAGCCACTTCAATTTTCCTGAAGATGAGGATGTCATTGAGTCAAGTTATGGGCTCCGTATAGTCACATTGGCTCGGGAATGATAAGTGAGTGACTACAGGATTAAATGAGGTCTCACAAGTTTTTTTCTTAATCTTTCCTTCTAGTTCATTGCATAAATATTTTCATCTCACGCCCAGCAATACAGTATCATCAGAAACATTTCCAAACTTACAATAGGACAGCAAAATTGAATACCAGTTGCAGCCCTCAAATTGCCTTGAAATCTTAAGCCCTTATGATTAGTCAATAATTATAATAAGAGTACATATTATAAAAATCTAAGTATGTATTCTCATTTTTCTTTTCATTTCAGGACAAAAGTTTGCAATGCAAGAAGCAAAGACAGTAGTAGCCTCGATTGTTCAAAACTTCAAGATAAAATCTGCTGAACAACCAAAGGATTTAATACTTCTTCCAGAGCTTATTCTTCGCTCTGAGAAAGGAATCAAAGTCACCCTTCAACCTCGAAACTAATTTCACCATTTATGCATTGAAGCAAAAGAACAGCTGCGATTGTAATATTCATAACATGCATTATTTTCAGTAACTGTAAATGATTTTAGAAATTTTTAATGTAATTTTTTTATAAATAAAATTTTTATACATTGCTCTCCTCTCCTAATGCCAATCCTAATCCTAACGCCGTCATCTGGGCGTAGTTTGGTCCATTACTAGTGAAACCATAAGTTAATGTTTCTACAAAAAGGAAATGTTTTCCTAAGGAGAAGAAAAATTCTATGATTTTTCGTACATGCATTGAATGACAGTCATCTAATTACAAAAACATTATGTGAGAAAAGAAAATGCATCCAGTAGAAGGTTAACATGTTGCGAACGGATGGCGAGAATTCTCGTCATTTTTTTCCTGAACGTTCGGACGGATGACGAAGATTCTCGTCATTTAGGCGCGTCAACCCAAACAATTTTAAAGCGTACAATACGTATTCATTAGTACGTTTTCAGTTGTTGTTCATTATTCATAATGAATTGATGCATCATAACGTTTGATTGGGTAAAGTTATATTCTAAACATTAACTTTTTAACTATGTTTAAACCAAAGGCATTACACCCTCTTAGGCACATATTTCCAAAACGGCGTTCCTAGGAATTAAAATATCCCGGTACGCAACGTGTAAGCACATTCAGTGAGGAGCACGTCAATTGACATGGTCCCGTCCAAGCCGAGATATGGAACATGTCAATTGACATGCTCTGCCGGTCGGGCCAGAGCCCTTTCTCTGCCTCCATACATGACAAATATCCACTTCCGAGTCTTCCGATCGTGTGCATGGCCTTCATCAAGCTTCCCTCTTTCGACCCGTGTGCGCCGCTTGTAAATAGTAGTATTTGAACAGAAGTTATGGCACGAAAACCTCTCTCTATTTTTCTTTCTTATTTTATCGGCCGATGACTTTCATGAAAATTGCCTGAACTGGGCCTGCATTGAATGTGTTAAAAGGGACCAATACATCTCTTTTATCCTGAGCGGTAAGCAAGTCTGCAACACATTTTTGCATTGTGTGATGCTTTACTTTCTATGCCTCACAGGATGAAAAAGTTCACCCCTAACGCTCTCACGGCAATTTCCGGTTTCACTCCCGGAAAGCTAAAGCCTGATTCAAGAATACGTCAAACGTATGAAAACAGAGACATATTCTTTTGATTATACAGTACACTGAATACTGTAGAAGAAATACCATTTCCTAAGGGGTGATAAACCTTCATATAATCTCCAGCATAAAAGTGAAACTAACTATAAACGTAATAAACATTTTTACATGGGATTAACCACAGGGCCAATGTTTATATATACATATATATATGTACGTTAGCGTTTTAAGGCAAAAACCGAAAGCCAATATGTGGGCACCTTGAGTGTCTAAAGAGTTAATTTGTCACTATTCCTGAATGAGTGAATACAGACTAGTATCTAGAGAAGGCAATATTACCTAGTGCTATTGAGTAGCAACATGGACGGAAACAAAATATGATACAATAACACACATGCTAAAAAAGTATAGTTTGAACAACAAAGAGTGGGAGAAAAAATGTGAGTGAATTAACTCTTCCTTAGAAGGGGGAAAAGCACAGAAAACTAGAAATTACATCCAACATATCTGAAAATAGCAGGGAGCTCACAAAACCAAAAAAAATTATTCCTGGTAGGCACACTCCTCTCAAAAAGTAAAGACGCAGAAGTTAACTTTAAATTTAAAGGGTCATATCTCTGTAAATAATTCACCCGTGGCTAAAATAAATTACCTGGTATAGTAGTGATTTACTCATTATCTCTAGCAATTCCTCATTGCATTAAGAATTTTTTATCCACCTTTGCAGGAAAACAGCATAGTTTTTGGTGCTTGGAAATAGTAGCTCCACTGTGAACCCTAAATTTTCAATATCCTCAACATGAATGAACATAAAGGTCATTAATAACAGGTAAGACCGCAAAAAAGTAATCCATAAGCAAAATCTTTATCCTTGGTGTTATGTATATGACTACAAATTGAGCAAAAGAAAATTATGCTACTTTCATTACCTAATAAAAGGCATGCAAAAAAACTGGACACATTGATAACAAAGCAAAAAAGTTGAGGTAAAGGTAAAAAAGCAAAAAAAATGTAGATTTAACAGCAATTTCTGTCGATAGTGCATTAAAATAGAGCCAACAGCACTTCAAATTTCCAGTAAATATTTTGATATTTTCCAAAAAATATCATGTTTCTTTGGCATCATTATTTGAGGTTTATATAATCATTTGCTATCCACGCAAAAGAACATGCATTTATATTAATCTGTTCTTCGATTGTATGAATGTTCATATGCAAGCAAATACAAGTTCTTGAAAAATTAGCGTTTGAAGTGGAGCAACAGTTTTTCATGTGCCATGCATTATTTTATGTAAAGCTGTATTGTGGGATTTTTATGCCCCAGCCCCACTTTTTTTCTTGGGAGTATTTTGAAAATTTACCCAATAGGGACACTATAACTTCAGAGCATATTGGCAGGACTAAATTGCTTTCCTTGAACTTTCAAATGCAACAAGTTTTGGTAAAAGTAAAACTATCACACTTGCGAATAACCATTTGTTTCCATTAAGATCCTAATTGAGGCAAATGATGTTTCTCATACAGAATTTCTACACTTTGTGTACCCTTTAAGGTGACAGAAACAAGTTTTGCCGCGGTTGAACTCGTAGTTAGAAATTTATAAAAATGATTGTGAACAAATAAATCTCATTTTCACACTCCATTAAATTTAGTGGCATAAAATATTTTTGGAAAACTTGGTAAAAAGGATTTAGTATTTAGGAAGGATGCCAAAATACGTGAGAGATTCCTCTATTAACTAGAATACACCAATTTAAGTACATGTTGCATAATGACAAAAAATGAAATCAATGTATTCTGTCATATCCATTTCTGTAAAAATTGATCAAAAACATACATATTATTATGGTAGCAAGAAAGAGACATTATCACCGAAGAGACTGAGTAATTACTGACCGTGCACAATTGCACCAAAAGAGAGTAGGTACATGGGGCAAAATCCATAGGATGCAGGTCACTGGACTGTTCAGGAACATTTGGTAAAATATACCTTGAATCAACGGAACAGAACTTCTCCCCGGGGGCCACACCTCTTGACTGTCCTGACCTTCCATCCTATACATTGGAGAATCAAAGTTTAATTAACTTAAATGAAATAAATAAAGAATTATGCTGCAGAATTTTCCATACTTAATATAACTTCCTGTTATGATGGGACATATTCAATATTTGGTCAACAAGCCTGGTCCGTTTTCATGCCTTGATGCTGGTATATTAACATGGTTCCCACTCAAACTAAAATATAAAATTCACGGTTTTTTCCATATTGATCGCATAACGATCATCGACCACAGGTTAACTAAAATTTTAACAAAAGCGATAGATGCCGTGTACACAAACGCAGCAATGAACGTGCCATCTCTCCTGACGTCACATATTGTTTGCAAAATTCAGCACCCGCTAAAGGTTGTGAGTGGGAAAATGGAGGGACCAGGGTGACAGGGAAATTAAGAAGTGTCTGAATTTTCACCAGGATTAATGAGTACTTTGGTTACCAGTCTTCCGGCTTTGGTACAGGCTTAAGGTCAATGTGTCATCATAGCACACGGACCAATGGCCAATAATTGCACTTCGAATATACGTGTGCAGATAAATTCGTGGACAGTGACTGCGCGTGACTGACGTTGGAATATGATGGACATTTCGATTTTTCTCGATTTTTCTTTTGGTCTGTCAATTGTAGTTCTAAAATCAAGTTTGAGAGATTTTTAAAAGGTTAAATGACGAAATTCATGGCTTTTTCCAGGTTTTTTCACGGTATACAAAATTCAAGGCTTATTCATGGCTTTAAGGTTTTCACGGTTGAGTGGGAGCCCTGATTAAGTATTGCACTATCACTAAGAATTTTGTACTCCATAAGTAGACATACATTGGTACAGTTACTAGATGCTTTTAATTAACCAATACAAGTTGAATAACATTGTGGATTTGCCTTCCATTGAAATACTATTTCTAGGAAACAAGCCTATCAATCAGTAATGGTAAGTTTTCCCTATTGGTAAACTTCGCACTAAAATTGTTTCCAAGGACGAAGACCACTCAGCACAAAATTCCTAAAATTTTCCCAAATAGGATCAATTTTTGTAAGTCTATAATAGACTGCACAAAATTAAAAATAAGATTAAACTGAAGCTCACCACTGTAGAAAGGACCCTGGCGAGTTTCAGGCATATACAGAATGTAAGAAATCGCCAAAAGAAATAGCCATGTAAATTTATGTGGTCGCAACGAATGTATTATAATGGAAAGCATCCAATGAAGATCAGCATGTACATGACCACAAAGGGTTTCCCTCCCCCACTCCAACATCATACTTTTTTCGATTAAATAATATGCACCAAAAAAGCATTTCATGGAATTACCTATTTTGTGTACCATAGCATTGGAGTCAAAACCCCAAATTGCAGCACTCCTAGCATAGAACCAACGGGATATTAAGGATCAACTCCAGTAATGGGCATTTAATTCTCATTAGAGAAGCTCTCTTAGGACTATTGAGTAATTTAAGAGGTCAAAGACTGGATTTTGAAAACTTTACCAGAAAATTGCATCTAACAAATGAAAATATGAAATGGGGATCCAAATTATCATATATTTTATGAATGACCACAGTAATAAATGCATAGAAAAAGAAAATATATCAGTGTAACAAAAGCAAATATTCAGTACACTAATGTGTTCACCTCTATAGAATTGTAGTGATTGCATTTTCATTTTTGCCTGTTTTCTCACAAATAGAAAAGACTATGGTTGGAATTATTGTATGCACTAGGCATACAATATTTGTAGAGGAATTACTCTTTAGGCACTTATGCACTTTATAGGCTTCAATTTAAGAATAAACCACAGTATCACTTATTTATACCATTCCAATAGATACCATACAATTGTACAGATAAGTTATGCAAAATAACATATCAGGGCTATATTCAATAAGGTAACCACCTCCACCCTTTTCTACTCCAATAGGTTTTGATGAGATTTATGTGCAAATACCAAACACAGAAGTGTATTTCCACCTCTACTATATTAGATGATTCAAAAGGAGTTCTCAGATGGCCTTTAAAATTTAATACAACTCGTCAGAGGAATAAACAAAATGTGACGAATGGTGTCAAATATTTCCACCTCCACTAATATTAAGTGATTCAAAAGGAGTTCTCAAATGAACATTAAAATTTACTACCACTTGTCAGAGGAATAAACAAAATGTGACGAGTGGTGTCAAATATTTCGGCCATTTGAGAACCCCTTTTGAATCACCTATCTATAGAGGCCGTAGAGCTCATTTCTCCCGCCATCATCTATCCACTAATAAAGTTTCCAAAGGTTTTCCACTTACATAAAAAGGTCAAACTTAGGTCTCTCTCGGGCACAGGAAAAATTCCCGTGAACAACCGTTCATGGGTCAATTTTTTTTTCACTCGTTTCTCTGCTCACATCAACCTCATAGTGATTCAATTTCGATAGGCAATGTCGTAAAAAACACTATTATTCCAAAAAAAATTTATTCAAAAACATTTCATGGAGACCTCTTGAACAAGAAAACAGTTATCACCATCAGATTTTCACTGAAATCATAAAAAATGGCAGAAAATATTATAAGGTTTAGTAAGATGACGACAGGCACTTGCTCATGGTGCAACGTTTAAACAATGAAATCGATAACAAAAACCTGAAATAATAAACAAAGACGTCCTTACATGCTTTCCCTGTGACACACCATACATATCTGTCACTAGCGAAACATAATACGCTCACGAGTTCAATGTCAGACCAGTGTTAGTGGAAGAGGAAAAGTGGATTTCATAATTCACTTTTGATGTTTTCGGGTCCGGCTTCTTTTTCGGCATTCACACCAGGATAACTTTTGTTTTCTATAACGACTTCCTTCAACCTCTCCTGCTGAATCAAAAAATCTTTAGCATCCCAGGCTTGCGAACCATCCTTGAACATAAAAATTGCACGATCGTCGGCGACTAAGTACCGCTCCGCCTGGATGTGATTGTTCCACAAACTACTTTGCCACAATTTCGTCAAGTCCTCTGTTTCTTGCTTTGTTGGATTACCGTCAACACTTACAAAGGCCATAAGAGTTCTTCCTTTTTTTGATAGCCTCAGCAAAGCTTCGGGGTCTGCTGATTTCAAACTTCCTAGGTCCAACTTGGGCTGAGGTCGCAGATGCTCCGGAAGCTCGTCTTCTTCCAAAGGCTCTTCATCTTCATCCCATTGGTCCAATAACCTTTCCAAGTCAGCATCACTATAGTCTCTTATATCCTTTTTTGCCCATGCTGGCTTTTCTTTATCATTGAATTTCTTCGCATAACCGAAATATAATAGAGAAAGGATTAAGAACAAAAGAAGTTGCTTGGACCTCATTTCTTACTCCTCGGCAATGCATTCAAAGATATTTATCTAATTGTAGAGAATTTGCACTCTATAACGGAAAGAGAAACTACAGCCTTCCAAACGTAATTGAATATCTTCCAAGAAGATATTTCCTTACTCAAAAGCTATTACACTCCGCTATGAGGCTACGACCACTGACTGAAGTACACGTCTTTTGATTTTCGCATTTCAATTGTTCCTCGTGAAAGTTGATATCCCTGGTGCGTAAAGGTAAACAAAGAGAAAACCGAAAGCTTCGCCGAATTTGTGACACGATTTACAGATATTTTCGTGAAATAGATGAAAATCAGGATTAATTGTCTCGAGGATGAATCCGTTAACGTAAGTACGTCTTGGTTGTTTGGTATCGAAATTGAACAGTCCCTTATATTACGAATGTTGCATTAGTTTGTCGATGTGCCTGCATTCTCTTTCAAAGGAATGTGAAGAACATACAGAAATTGAGCGAACAGGAGCTGAAGCGTAATTTTAAGACATCATGGCATGATCAGTACAAAGACAGCGCCTGGATATTCATCGGTGGCCTACCGTACGACTTAACAGAGGGAGATGTGATTTGTGTCTTCTCGCAGTAAGTTAATCAGGCATGCGCCGTGTTATTTAATTAATTTGCTCCTCATAGTTAAACTGTAGCTATGCCTAATATATATTTCCAAATAAATTTACAGGTACGGTGAAGTAGTTAACCTTAACTTGGTTAGAGACAAGGGAACTGGCAAGTCAAAGGGATTTTGTTTCCTGTGCTATGAAGATCAAAGGAGCACAGTGCTGGCTGTTGACAATTTTAATGGAATGAAAGTAAGTACATATATTGTCAAAACTTGAGTATCAGGCACTGTTTGAGGTCATATTAGTTCTATGGGCTGTCCCCCAGCGTTTCAAACAATTTTATGCGTGTTATTTCGTGTTTTATTTTCCGTAGATATTGGGTAGGACTATTAGAGTCGACCACGTGAATGATTATAAACCTCCCAAGGAATCCAAAAACACAGATGATGTGACAAAACTGCTCTTCGAAACTGGATGTGCCCCAGGTTCAAAACTACTTGAAGTCACTGCTGAGAATAAGAGTGAGGAGAAGCCTGATTCAAAAGAAGGCATACTGAAGAAAGTGAAAAAAGGTAAGCAATACTTATCCGAGATGATCATTGGAAGTGATCATCATGATCAACTAATTCTTAACAAGTTTTCACGGTTGTGATTCAGTGTAACACTTCCAAATTGAAGGGCTTAGGGAGCTGAGAGGACAT
This sequence comes from Ischnura elegans, assembly GCF_921293095.1. Lineage (NCBI taxonomy): Eukaryota > Metazoa > Arthropoda > Insecta > Odonata > Coenagrionidae > Ischnura > Ischnura elegans. The sequence goes on from NC_060247.1 coordinate 30,533,034, forward strand.
ATCCCATTGGATGGTAATTAAACTTCATATTTTTTGTACTAGATAAATAGTAATATAGTTATGATTGCAGGTTGCTATAGATCATTACCTTAATAATACTAAATTCATTGTTTCTATAGCTACTATTTTTCTACATGGTTGACAAAATAGTAGTAACCATCATTATTCACAAATATATGTAGGAGGTACATGCACATTCTCTGGGGTGAGACAAAGAAAGATTGCTTCTCAGAGAAGAGTAAGGTGGAGGTAGGGGAATTTAAAACCTAATTTTATAACCGAGCTTTTGAAAAGTTAGTTCAAGAATGGTGTTTTTTAAAGTGGGGCTGCATCAAGGATACTTTTCAGGCAATGAAATAAATCATAACAGATGAAGCTGTGTATTTACATGCAATGAAAACTATAAATAGTAATACACATTCAAGATCAGTCAATGACCTCATAAATCCTAGTTGCACTTTCTATGTGCTTTCATGTCAATCAAATTAACTCCACTTAATGGTGGTTCGTACTTAATGGTGGTGGTGTAAATTATCTATATCTATAGATCTATAGACATTTATCTATATCTATAGATAATTTACATAAATTTTACTAGAGTTTATTGTAAAAATTATGAATTACAGTAAAACCCCGTATTTGCGTTATCGGAATTTACGTTTTCCCGCAAATTGCAAGTTTTTTTCAGGGTCCCGTCATATTTCCTATCTCTCCAATGTAAATAGAACCCTGTATTTACGCCGTGTTTTTTTCGTTTTCCCGCCATGTGCATCACGACGTGCCGACTAAAAAAATTTTTTTTGCGTACTAAAACAATTAATCGCGCATATCAGCCCTAAAAAACTGTCTTTTGGCTTCCTTTCGCGCATTTTTATTTAAAAATCCAAGAGAAAGAGACGTAATGAGAACTATTTTCGGGAAGAATTTGAATGTGGCGGGACAGAACGCCACTAACGTCGGAAAGTTGAATTACGTCATCTCGTTTTCTATCAGCGGCGAAAAGATTCACGATATGAACGTAGGTGTTTAGAGCAATCGAGCTATGTATTAATTATAATGCAAGAACTCCTGAAGGAATGTTGACAATAATCATGTAGTCGATAATTTGATACGAGAGTTTGAAAGGAAACCAGACGTGATGAAACGTGATAAATGCCGGAACTATAAAACTTGGCCGACAACTGGGATCATTTGCGCTGACTTCATTCAACAGTTGCGTAGCAATTATGGGTTAATTAAAACCTTTCAAAAAACTTATTTAAACTTGAATAATCCCATTCAAATAGCAGTGTATCGCAAACTATTGTAACTTTCAAAAATATGAAGTTCCATGACAGTTTGTACTACGCATTTGATCGCCGAGGGGTAGTTCAGATACTCGTGTGTAGCCGAGTTACCCTCAATTCGTTCGGGAAATAGAATTAATCCGGCTTGAAAATGGAAATTCTAGGTAAAAAACGGACATTTTTTAACTGACGAGAAAATGAAAATTTTAGAGATGGTTGATTCCAACTCCGGAACCCGCATCGATTCAAACGCTGGCGAAGCAACTCGAATGTTGGGACTGTCAACATTCAATACCGTGGTGAAAAGTCGCGATGCCATTGTAAAATATGCAAACCAGTGCGGACATTTATCAAAAAAGAGAATATATGTGAAGAATTCCGGGTAAGAATAAATAGAAGGAATTCTAAAAAAGTAGTTTTTAGATGCAAGATCATCAAATGTCCCTGCAAATGGTGTCATCTAAAGGCCTGTTTACATAGTACATTAACCCGTACAAGTTAATGCCTAAATTATGAACACGAAAATGCACCGTGTATTCACCCAACTTGTGCGTATGCATGAACAGAAAATAGAACCTGTTCAAATTTGGTTCATGCATTCATAGTCGGATTTAGGGGCAGGGGACGTGCCCCCCCAGATGCTTAAAAAAATAGACAAAATTTGAATACGGTTATCATAGGAGGATCTATGGGAAGGGGGGGCACGTGCCCCCCAGACACTTAAAAAATATGCAAGATTTTTAATACGGTCCGGTTATCATTGCGTTCATTTTGTATAACGTGGTATCATTGTGCCCCCCCCCCCTCTCCAGAACAAAATCACGGCATTGCTTGTGCCCCCCAGCAAGAAATCCTGGATCCGCCCCTGATGATCATCATTACGTTCGCTTTGTTTTGTGTATTACTCAAGGAGGCTCAATCATTTAATTCAATAAGAATAACTTTGATATAAAAATAAAGAGAATTTTGTAAAGTCATTGTTATATCTTGTTTTTAATCTCAATTAAGACAAGATCTTTCGCCTGTCAGGCCCTCTGTGCCCCTCCCAGGAAAAAATCCTGCATCTGCCCCTGCCTACATTCGTACATGTCCCGTTCCGGTCCACAAAAATCATTCATGCAAGCAGAAATTAACTCGTACGTGTTAATGTATCGTGTAAACAGGCCAAAAGGCCCTTGAGAAAAGGTATTTCCCCACAAGATTGGGAATCGAAGATTCCACGGCATCTATAATGGTTGGTTGGATAGATTCAAAATTAGGTAGTCTTGTATATAAGACGGTGAGTAGTGAAAGCAAAGATGTTAACATAGAGACAGCAACTCAGTGGAAAGAATCTGAAGAGTTCTGGAAGGTTACAGCCCAAAAGATGTTTTCAGTGCAGACAAAACAGGATTACATATTTTTAAATTTTTAATGCCAGCAAAAACACTGTGCTTCAGAGGGAAACAATGTTATGGAATAATGCCTAGTGAACAATTAAACAATTAACATTTCCAAAGCCAGTATATGAATAAAAGTGAAAATTCTCTATTTCCCACAATTTGCATTTTCCCGCAATTTACACTTTTTTTCTTGGGTCCCTAGAAAAGTGTAAATAAGGGGTTTTACTGTATAATCATTTAAATATCACTTTCTTAGAGATTTGAATCTTTCCTTCAGTTAGTTAAACAAGCAATTTATATTACTTATAGAGAAAAAGAAAAAGGTAAAGAAGCACAAGAAAGCAGCGAGGAAAAAGTCCAGCAAAAAGAAAAAGAAGAAAAACAAAGAAACAAGCTCATCTTCCTCCAGTTCATCCGAATCGTCGTCCGAGTCCAGTGACAGCAGTTCGAGTAGTGAGGAAGAGGATGAGGAGTCTGACCAAGGAGGGCACAAGGCAAAGCAGAGGAGGAAAGATGCGGCTGCAAATCGCGGAGATCCCAAGTCCAGGAGTGCTGAGGTGGAGGAACGTGTCAGGGTCAAAGTCGAGGAGGAGGAAGAGGCAAAGAAGAGGTTGAGGAAGGAGCAGAGGAGGAAGTCCCCAAATTGGGAAGAAGACCGTGGGGACAGGATGCCCGGGGGGAGTCAGAGGCCTGTGGCCAAGTTTGACAACGGGTACCCCCCTGCTAGGAATGCCAACGGTGATGCCGGCACTGGCAGGCTTGGACGAGAGAGTGACAGAATGCGTGTGGATAGGGAAGATGTGGATGCAAGCAGGAGGCAGGACAAGCAGAGGGAAGAGGAGAGGAGGAGTAGGTACGGTGGCCCCTCGAGGGATGAGAGGGGACCAGGAAGGACTCGGGACAATGCTGGGATGGACAAGAGATCTTATGGTGATGAGAGGGATGAAAGAGATTGGTCCAGTCGGAGAGATGATGGGTGGGTGAAGAAGGAAAGGTACGAGAAGGATAGTGGAGGGAAATGGGATAGCTCTAGTTCTCGCAGAAAGGATGAGCGAGTGACATTATGTGAGAGTGGACACGAAAAGGGGAAACGAGAAGATAAGAGACGGCGTGAGGAAAGAAGTCGAAGTCCACGTGATAAAGATGGTGGTAGGGGAAAAAGGTCGCATTAATCTCATGAATTTGATTTTAAACTTGTGGGTGTTTTAGTTGCTCACAAGAAATGCATTTCTTGGATAAATCATGGATGTATATTAATAACCAGTACATTGGTGACCATGAGATTGTAAGACACCTGTATGTGTTATACTTTAAACTCTAAACCTGTGTTGGGTCAGAATATACCATTTTAGTTGGGCAATCCCAATTTCTACTGATCCTACAAGAGGCATTCAGGTTTTTTTGAATTTACGTTCTAATGAAGTTCTTATGGTAAACCAACTTCAGCATTAGAGAGAATGTGAAATGAAATTGTCGGAAAACATTTTGTATTAAAATATAAATTACACAAATGGTTAGCTTTATTCCAGTAACCTCTCTCATGTACAGGTATGTAACAAAAAATTGGGTTGGGGGAGCTTAGGTGGTATGCTGGTTGGCAGCACTAATATTTTGTTGTCATTTCACTCAGCATCAGAAAACCGTACGTTTCATTTAACCAGATATGTAATTCATTTGAATAATTCTGAAAGTTAAATTATCATTTTTCAATGGCAGATACTGTATTTATTTGAGTAAGCCACACCCTTGTGTATCCCGCACAACACCATTTTTCGGCTGGCTCGTGAGCAAAAAACTTCTCAAGTGCTTTTTGGGTGCGGTCTAGTATAGGAACTCGTGATTTATTGGTGAATCAATAAATTTAAGTTATGATACCATGATTATTAAAGTTAAATAATGTCATAAATGTAATTCTGACATTATTTGCCAATTCTAAACTCTGGAGAAATAAACTACAGGAATTTGAGGGAAAATGGTGTGCGCCTTAAATGAAAATGTGGAGGATTTATGTAAGCCGCGTACCCCCTTGCTTTCACCGGCATTTCCGGAAAAAAGGTGTACAGCTTCCATGAGTAAATACAGTATTATGAATTTTAACTACATATAATGAAAAAATGGAGGGTCAGGGGAAAAACTTCGGGGCAGGGGGACTGAAGCCACCCTCCCCTCCTGGGTTCGTGCCTTGTCCAAAATATGGGATGAATACAAGCAAGAGGTCCCAGGCTCCCACAAAATTAGTACATTTCTACAACAGTGGTTCAACAAATCAAGCATAGCACAAAGCCAGCAATAGTGGCTGCCAACCGAAACCATGTAAAAAGCTGTGTAATGCCTTAGTTCACCTGCAGATGTTTTCCCTGTCATGAAACCACTTTTCTATTTAGCGAACAGAATATTTCTATTCTAGAACCAATGTGCTTTCCCATTGTTAAGGTGCAGAGTGACCTAAGCCCTAGAGACTAACACAAGCGAAGTAACAACTATCTAATACTTCTTCATTTGATGACCTGGGCATTCTTGATGTTCAATCCAAGCTTCTTCACCCTTTCGGGACGGTGGAGTTCTCTCCTTAGCATGACTGCTGTATTGAGCCCAAAGAGACACTTCTGTCCCCTCTGCACGGAGCATTTTTGCAGGACATTCGTTAGGAAGTGTCTCGCAGATAATCACACACTCTCAGTCACCAACCTTTTTCGACCCTTCCTAGCGGGGACTCCACTTTGTTTCGGACTCTGAGGGTAGTTGGGCTGCCTCCTTTTGGGGTTTATAACCCTACCAGCGGCATTGGTTCGCGGTCAATCATGCTTCGTTTATATGAATTAGCAATATGGATAATTGTTGCTTGCACGTAAATTGCAGACTTTGAATTTAATTCCTCGTTTTATTCTGAGAATCCTCAAATTTCGAACGAAGCTCTACCGTCACCATTAATACATTTCATACAGCAAAAACTTCCATGTTGACGTTTATCCTGAAATCGAGAAATAAGTTAATATATTTTGCAGAATTTCTTTTAACCTTTTCTTAATTGTAAACGCTGCTAAAAAAAGAATTCAATTCTTAGTTTATATTTTTTGAGAAAGGAACAAATATTTGATTCGAAAACTGACTGAATGAACAATCGAATTACTGCGGTCCCTTACCACAAAGAAGGGTAATATAAGACAAGGGGTCCAGGTACCTGCTCCCAGATTTTGAGGGTACAGCCTAAGTGACGCTTTGTTGGGTCCTGAAACTAAGACTTTGCGAACCCGGGACCGCAATTAAGGGGGGAGAGTAAGGAAGCATATATTTACGGCATTTGTTCTCCTGTGTAGAAAAATCTGACAAAAATTTGCATTTCGTCTCCCAGGTCAAGAAACATCCTCCTGCATATTTTCATCATTGGTAGTGAAAGGGTTAGGGCTTTACCACAAACATTTTTCACTTTCACTATGGATGCTTAAGCCTAAATCACCATAATTTTTTCCATCCCTTCAAAGGGACAACTTCAGCGATGGTGGAAAAAATGAACGTCTTTCACAATTATTTTCTGCAATGGCTTGAGGGAAGGGCTTTCCATCACTAGGCAAGTCCCTATTTCCATAGCTGAAACCATCTTTCAGCCAATCAGGACACAAGGCCAATTAGAGTGGCTGCAATGCCACACTTGGCATTTCATTGGATGACAGATGTAAACACGTAAAGTGATGGAAGAAGGGATGCTGGGAATGACCGTGTAATTGAAAAAATGATGGGTTCAGCAATCATTATTTTGGTCACGGAGAACCTATCGCTGGAGCTACTTTGAGGAACGGAAAAAATGATTGTATGATTTAGGCTCAACATTACCACACTGTAGGGAGTGTTGTCAGATTCAAACTTCAAATAAAATCAGAACCTGTACAAAATTACTCTGACAACTAGGTATTTGATGATTCTGAGGATATAGGAACATAGAAGAACTATTCGCCCACTACTTAATTATCACGGCTACTAGCTGAACTAAATATTAAATTTTCATTAACACTTTGAGTGCCGGCTGCTAAATTTAAAGCCCTACTGAAAAACCCAGCCATTTTTTAAAACATTAGCATCAAAAATATATTTATATCGATGTTCATTTCAATAAAAATGGACTTTGCTCTTCTTTATGAATGAGTTGAATAACATTTATTGCTAATTTTTAAATATATAATTTAACAATGAAAACCTACTGTTTTTGTAAAATAAAAAAGTTGCAACGTGATGAACCGCCATAGCATGCATAATAATTTTTTTAATACGCTCAATTTGAACTATTTAAAGCAAGGAAATCTTAAAAAAGCATTGTTCCAAGCAAAGCTTTATAAATACTGGATGACAAAAAGGGTCAATGCACCCTCAACAAACGGTCCATTGGCCCAAAGAATTTTCACACTAAGTGGCCCAAGATGAGGATGCCAGTAGCTACAGAGGACTATTCGTCCTTAAGGCATAAATTGAACTCTTTTTTCCATCGAGCAGTTGATTTTTGAAAAAACAGAACCCCTAAGCAGTAAACTGGAAAAGTACCACGGGTGAAATATTACGGCTTCGTACGCATACAAAGCCAATTAAATGGATAGACGTAATATTACATCCATGGCACACTAAGTGTTAACAACAATAAGAACAAAAAATTAATAAATAAAATTAACGAGAGAAACTTCCAGGATTTCAATTAGCATTACAGCTCTGTGTTCTACTGAGCAAAACAATATTGCAGGCAAGCAATATTTCTTTGCTCAGTAGAACAAAAAGCTGTAATGCTCAGCAAAATTGCACTTAGGAAAATTGTAGAGGACGATTACTATCAATAGGGGACCAACTCTGTTCAAACAATACCTATTATTCAAGTCATAAAAACAAAGAACTAAATTTTGTAAAATGTACTAAGCTGGTTCCTAGCAGATTAACCCCCAGTTAAGAGAATACCAACACACACGGTCTCTTTTCAATAAGTTGGGGAGTATCAACTGCAAAATAGTACATCCCATCACATAGTGATTATTTTATTCAGTAATCAATGGATTAAATTCTTTTTACAAAAATCAATTGTAAATCAATTTACACAGAGTTATCAAATTAAGACAAATGTGGAAGCTCCACATTTTCTCTGAGTTGATAAGAGTTCAAAGAAACTTTGTTAACAGCACATGAAGAACCGTTTTGGAGTAAAAACAGGTTACACGGATGATATGAGAGTAATTCATACAAATCTCAATGAAGTGAGTGCAGTTTTAACAGAGTAGAAAATATCTTTTTCGAACGGTAACTGTCAATGTTAATTCTATCACTTTCTGGTCACATTTTTGATGGCACCAACCGCTAAAGGCATTCTGATTCTGGGATGACTACGATATGTATGGTTGGAATGTTGACAGTGATTTTACAGACATTCATATGCTAGTATAGATGAAATGATTACAGCAGATAAGGAAGATGCCACCATCAAAAAGACAAACACTTATGATGATGAATATAACATGCTGGAAGACAAAGAAAAGGTATCTATGTATTTGCAAAATGCAAGAACATGGCTTCATCATGAAGGGCGATAGGCACATATAACAGCATATAAAAGTGACTGGAAAAAAGAAATGCAATATCATGATTAATTGAAGGAAGACGAGACAAATGATCATCATCAAAGCATTAATCAGACTAGATTTGAGCATGTACCAAGCTAAGGCTACATCTGATGAATATAGTTTCCTAGCATATGTGATGAATGGCACATATGGCACACTTAAAAGTTACTTTGATCAAAATTCAAAGATAATGAATTTTGGATACATCTTCCATTGAGGGAACCTATATTCTTACACATCAAAACCAGAATAAAAACGGGCAGAAACTGGAGATAGACATATTAAATAGTAAATTCACAAATTACTTAAGGTTAATTCCATATTTTCTGCAATACCCTTTTTCTTCATTGCAAATTTAGTATTTATAATACATATAATGAAAATGTGAAAACATTCCTCACCATAAAAAGTTGACAATTTAAATGACAACCATTACAAATTGCAATTAGTTATGCAAGCTAAAAGAATATAGGAAAATGGCAGTAATCAGAGAGCAAGTGAAATCAAGGAACTCGCAGATTAAATCTTGAATTAAGACTTTTACTGGTCACATGAGCGTAATCACTTCTTGTATTCATCACAGAATAAGCTGATGATTTTGTACAGATTAACATTTTGATGACATATATACACATATATATGTACAATAAATATTACAAATGCTCAACTTTTAAACCTTGGCTTCTTCTTTTTCTTCTTAATTTTATCCTTACTGCTCTTTTTCTTTACCGAGCTTTTGGTAATGCTCATAGATTCCATTGCAGACATGGCATGGTCTGTTTCCATCGAACTCATTGTGGGCCTTTCAACTGCAGAAGAACCTTCTCCTGAATTTCCAGGCACATCACCTACACTGACTTTCTCTGCTTTGACAAGAGGCCGAGTGAAAAATCTTTTGCGCACTGAAATGAGGAAATATATCAATTCAACTGAAAAACATTTTGGTAGAAGCATCACAAAGCTAACGCTAAAACCAGAACACGACTTTCTCTGATCAGAACCCATTAGCATTAAAGATAAGAATTAAAATGAGGAATGGGAACCACAAAAAAATTATGATTAGATATATACAGACAAAACACATGTTCTTTAAATAGTTCGTTAGATTAAAAAAATAAGTACATTAGTGAACAAAACTCAGGTTCACCAATAACCAAGTCAAGTGGAACTGATTCATCAATCACTGAAATTGTATGTAATAATTAGAGAGGAGCTGAAATCAAAGGAAAATAAGCATTTACTCAGATATTTCCCGAGTAATGCAGGGAATTAATTCCAGCTGATGTACTTGGGATATAGAGACTGAGGGACATCTCTGACATAAAACTTAAGGGTTTGGGACTAAGAAATTGAAAAGGCATGTTTACACCAGACACGTGCATAGGGGATAAGCTACGTAATCTGAACTTGCCCAACACTTGCCAGGGATGCTAAGTGTATTGAGATTACCACTTGCCAAGAGTAAACACCCTGAGATTTAAGGTCAACAGATCGCAGTGCATCAGTCGCAAGCCTTGAGTCAAGGGTAAGCGATCCCCTAAAGTCTCCTTTTGTTCCAATGGGAAAATCCAATGCCAGGCCACAGGTAGTGGTGGACTGCTACACAAACACCACCAAATACCATATGCCATTCCGAAGAAGAAACAGAGCTGAAGGCTACAAAACTCTTACGAATCCACTCAAAAATAAAACCCCTATCAAGCAAAACAAGCATTCCTTTTGAAATAAGCTTATTCAGAAGTTCACAGTTCATTATGGCAATAGTTTAACAACAATTTATACTGAAAGAGACTGAGTTTTCATGAGAGTGCTCTTAATAGAATTTAATTGATTTTTCTCAATGCTTCACTGATGCATGCATCACATTAATCCACATAGATGATTGAGGAAGAACACAACTGACTGAGTTAAGAAATAACTATATCCTTCTAAAAGATGGATCAATAAACTTAAGCATCTTAGGAATAAAATGGAAGAGACAAGACATAGATTTGCTATCCTCACATTTCGTAAATTTAGTCCCCTTACCTGCAGAATTTTCAGCAGCATGCCACACCCGTAAATTGTTGCACTTTTTCTCTCCACCACAACACATTATGAATGGGCAATCGGGACAGAAAACAGCATTGTGAATGGCCCCAATACCATAATCCTCCATTTCAGATATGAAAGCGGGTGCTGTGCATCCAGTACTTCCTTCTGGACCACACAGGTCCCACACCTTCACAGATTTATCTGCACTGGCAGTGATTAACATCCCTGGGCATTGCGGACTCAGTGTAAGTCCTGAAATATATAAACATTTTAAGACATAAAAACTTTTAGAACAGCCAGAAACAAAATCCAAATGTGTCGAGTGAACTCTACACTGATGCCCACAAAAATCAAATTGTAAACCTTAGAATACATGAATCAATGAATTTCTGCTCATCTCTCATACTTCCATTTCATCTAAGATACAGTAATAGCCCCAATATATTTTGGCAGAATATACAGTGCGTAACCTAACTTAATTCACTCTTCAAGACTATTTTCCATGATCTCCATTGAGAAAATTGAAACATCAATCAACTGCCTTCTAGCAAAATAATTGTAACAGCACATAATTAAAACCATTCCTTTTCAGCTAAATGGACTTATACATCAAATTTAATATTACATACTGGGCAAAAATTAAAAGAATCATAAATTAATGGCGGTGCTAGACTTTTGGACAATTTATAGTTTTGAACACTCCTAACTCATACTGTACTGTTTACTCAAATTTCACATGCAAAATTTGAACTTTCAAGCACATGCCGGCCATTTCAGATTTTTTCCTAATGGAGAATTTAAGAAATTAAACATTTTATTCGGTCTTCCGACAAGGGTGCCCATAATTTTGTAAGCAAGTAGCCACTGCTGTTAATAAATGATTATTCCAAATAAACCTTAAACATTTCAGCAATTTAAGTTAATACGATGACCAATATAAATAAAAATGAGATAGCAGAGTACGATGAACAAATGCAGAGGAGCAAGACCTTTATTATGATGGAACAAAAGATAATATGTATTACTAAAGACTGTGGCTTAGAATTCAATGACTGAGCACAATGTGTTAGAATGGTAAATAATTAGAGATGGGTCGGTTCCGGTACCCGGTTCTCATTACTGCCGGTTATTGGGCTGTGTAACCGGTATTGAGAACCGATCACATAAAGTCAGTACATACTATGGAACCACCTCGGAACAGTGGTGAGGATTTTAATTTGGTGCCAAAAGCCAAAATGGTCTGCAGCGTATTCAAGGTCATGGTTGGTGTCTTGCACAAGGTTCTTTCAGTTTCCATTCATAACTGAAAATACCATATTGTAAGAGGGCATTAACGACCATTCTTTAAAACTCTTTTACATGTTCAATCTACTTTTCTTTGTAGCAATATAACGATGTCATCAGATGGTAATGAAGGCCGCCACACACCTGAGCAACTAAATGATAATGTAGTGTTCAGTGCATCCACATGCACCAGTGTGGCCGAACACCTTTCGAGTTTCGCCGCAGGTCACGGCAGCTGATGCCTACTAGGTTTCAACTTTCTAATGGGTTGCTTTAACAGAACTGGGCTATGCAAACACAAAACAGTCAAAATATTTTATTTTATTAACAGTTGGCAAGAGTTTGTCTTTTCTTCTCCAATCACCCATTGTAGCTCTTAAAATTGGTGGTCCTTATAATTACTTCAAAGTAATTCATAATCGTAATTATATGATTTGTCGTAACCGGCAGTGAAAAAGATATTTTAAAAATGCATAGGTATATCACTTTTCGATCGCAAGGCATATACCTTTTTCTTTTCATAGCTGCTAGCAAACATGCACATTTAAAAGTTCGTCAGTTTTTTGCTCTCACCAACATCGCAGCATTTCTGAAGCCGTGGCCACTTTCAGACAAGCCGACTTTTCACCGGCCACAATCCAGGACAGGGCACCATGCTTTCAAATTACCATAGGATCTAGCTATAGGATAGCTATGTTTGTCTTCAAACAAGTTAAATCGCGCAGTTGACAGCACCGTGCCCACTTCAATCACTGGTGCCTAGCAATGCACCATCCACGGCGTGAAATACACACAATGCTACATTGAGGCCAATTGCAGAGGAATCAACTTTTTCTCAGCCGCCGTTCACATGAAATTCAGGCGGCTTTCAGATGAGACGACACACTGCAGCACCGTGTGCCGTGTAGTGAACAGTGGCCAGCAGTAAATCATTTCGCCCAAAAGCGGCCTTAGGTGTGTTCACAGCGGCAACCATGTGGCTCTCGTACCTAACACGCAGGCTAAATCACAGCCGCTCGGTTTATCCATGGTTTTGCTGTACCGTCGCGTTGAGCAGTTTAGTTTTGAGGCTATAAGAACTGTGACAGTGAGGTATGCGCATAAATTATATTTTTATGCCTTCCCTCTGGGCAGTTTAAATAATGTCTCGTGCATATGTATTGTTGACATTTGTCCATCATTGCTGTAGTACCAGTGTTTGGGATTCAGGATCAGAAATTGTATATGCCCTTCATGAAATATGGATTTCATTGCTAATGTCTGCTTCTTAAGGAGATGGTGAGACATAAAGTTTGAGAGCCAATCAATGTTGTTTTTCTACCCATAAGCAGAGTTCCCATGGAATCATAAGGTGCAATAGAAATTTCTAATCTTCCTCTGGTACATCAGACCATTTGCAAACATATTGCCCAGGTACATACTTAGAAAGGGTTTTGGTTTCTTATCATACCATGAATCATAGGCTGGCCCTTCAGGATTCTCCATAAATACATTACTTTATAATCCAATTTCGAAAGAACACATGAACAAAAAAACATAGAAACATGCTAAAATAGAATGGTATGATCTAAATATACCTGTAACTTCTTTAGTGTGGGCCATCAGTTTCCAAATTGGTTTCGGGTTCCTGCAGTCAACATAATGCACAGTTCCCACATCAGTGCTTGCCTGAAAAGCAGAGAAATACAGAAAAGCTTTGATTTTTACGCAGTTGGAGGGAACAAAATATGGGCAATGACTGAAATCAAGAGTTGGTATTGAGGAGTATACTTTTTAAGATAACTCCTGCACATTATTTTTTCGAGCACTTTTAATAGCCACATCATTCCCTAAGCAAGCTCAGCGAAGGACGAAAGTTGACCTTGGATTGCCTCAAAAACTTCTTACGTCATTACTATCAAGCGGAAACGATATGAACTATTGCAGGGATCTGAGGCTCCGATGACCTTGGAGTCCCAACAACACAATCATACAAGATTACTAAACGGAACATATGAAGTAATTACCTAGAAACATGATTTGTAAATGGAAAGCCCCATCGCTGTTATTAGTCTAGATTTGTTCAACAAGTATCATAATGCAATACCTATGTTTTGATTCAGTCGATTAAACCCGAATGTAGGCATACGTAATTCCTTGAGAAATTTGACGTTACGTAGTTGAAATTGAAATCAGAATTATTTTCAATACTGAGGTTGTTCTGCGCAAAGTCAAGAGACAGTTGCATTAAATCAAGATTAGCGGGCTCTTAGGGGCTGAGTTTATGCTGTGCAAAATCAAAATACTGCATAAAATCAAGAAAAGATGTAAAATTGAAGTTCCACCAATGCAATTCCCTAAGATTTCCGGCTGGACTTGAGCGTTGCTGCATAAAAACAAGTCTTGATGTAAAATCAAAGTGTATATAACTGAGGTTTTACTGTAGTAAAGACTAATCTTTGGTGTACAGACAAGAATAGGAAACTTGGCAATAATTTGCTACATCATATTACATTACGCCATCGTGACTAGTAAAAACAAACAGATAGGGAGCTCATTTGATGCAATTTTTCATGTCAACATCTCCTTTACAATCCATAACAACTTGTCCGATAACTATCACAAATTGCATAAGAGGATATCAAGGCGTGCCCCCTGTCTTGTGGTTCTACCTGCAACTCATTTGTAAAAAGATACACTTTTGTTTAAAATATGGCACCAAAGTCACTCACGTTTATTTTTCTGCCCTAATGACAGGGTGGCCAAGTAACACCGTCTGCCACACACATATAAGTAACATCAACACAGAATTTCACGAGGATAGGTACATACAAAGTTTAAGGTAAGTTTAAAGTAGAATGATTAATTTGTCTGAAAAATGTACTAAGCTTGTGGACACCAATAGTACCCGCAACCTGAGGAAGCCGGGTAAATGACTGTATGAAAGAACATGGCCACAGATGATGTGAGCCCCAATTCCACAAGTTGAACAGGTTTCTTGTCAGTACTTGAATGGATCTTCGGGGAGGTTGTGGGGGGGATGGACAGATGGACTACTGGGTACGGAACATCCCCTATGAAAGACTGATGCAAAGTAAGGACATGGAGCATAAGATCCCTAGGGGTTGCAGGGAAGTTGGATAATTCAAAGATGGAGATGGAAGTTGAGATTGGAGTTGTTTACTGGTTCAAAAAACATTAATTGTCACCAAACAATCATTTGACTATAAATTAGACATTCATTGGCAAAATTTGTACTTACAAGGTAGCAGAATGGATCAAAATGGTTCCATATTACACGTTCTATTTCCCCAGGAAAATCCCACTCTAAACAAGATTTTTCCACCCGACAGTCAAAAACTCTTGCTCTCCTAAAAATGGATAAAATACAAAACAAAACACAAGAATAATAATATATTATCTAAGCATCATCAGTTCAAAAATACCTTTTATAGTCACAGATTATACAAGATGAGGGAATTTTAGAAAACTAACAATGCATGTATTCTATTAATATCTTGACCTCAGATTTTTACACTATTTAAGACCAGTTTATAATAAAATAAAATTAAGCATTAAACAAAAAACCAGCACAATCGCTCTTGGGTGTATACAGTAGAACCTCAATCTATCGTTTCTCAGGGGGATGGATGAAAAAAACGATGAATGCGGGAACAATATATTGGGGTTCCACTGAATAACAAAAAATGTACTACATACATGTACTGGATACCAACTATGATTATTCTCGAGAACAAATAGCAAACTGCTGCACACACTTTATTGAAATTGAGTTGCCTGTGTGCCCCATGCCATTCCCCGAGTTTAATTCTCCATTCTGTATTACATTGATGCTATTTTCCATCATGAACTACCTTCATCCATGATTCAAGGCTTTATTCTTCAGAGGCTCCCGATTCCTGCTTGAGGGCCTTGCAGCTGTAAGTACCCATGTCAGCATTCATGCCTCGTCACCTCCCCCCCTTCTTGCCCCATCTACCTTTTTCCTGCAATCCAATTCCAATGTGCAACAAAGACCGATTGCCGACTTGCAGCAATGACTCCCCCTCCCTCACGATGGATTTTTCCGGTTGGCCGAGCCTGAAATTCCACTGGTGTTCTTTCGGAAAAATCTGCCATGGCTGATCACAGCATATCACGCGACCATGCCATTCGCTGGGAGAACACGAAGGTCCTTTGCCGTATGGACAGATTCTGGGAAAAGCTGACCAAGGAATCAATTGAAATTCGAATGGTGACTAACACCATGAATCGTGATGCTAGTTATGCCCTAAGCAACTCCTGGAAACTGGTGCTTAAATACATCAGAGGCGCCCAGGAAAAAAGGTGGGAAAAGCAGACCAATTACAAGTCACCTAACCAGGAGTCTAAACTACATAAGTCAGATCACTCAAATCAGAGACAAGCCCTGCTGACGATGGACAACACGGCCATCAAAACAACTGCAGTGACCTTGCAGAATGTAGGGTTGGGAAGGGATAAGACCCAGGTATGTGGGACAGCTCCCGCTCCTTCCAGACACCAATTAAACAAAAGAGTTGCATCCCGTCACCAGCTCAACGTCCAGCTTGTGACCTGTTTTAGCTTTTGATGTTTCTACAAATGGTTTCTATGAACTTTGGGACATAATACAATCACACTACCACTTTTGCAACCTAAGAATCGCAAAATGTTTGACGCTATACCAGAGCGTCGCAGTATTTGTTGACGATATAGACGGGTTTTCGTACAACATAAAATGTTCAATTTTGGCTGGTCTGAATAAAATGTGACGTTAAACCCGAGTTGACGTTACAGCCGATGCCGTTATAACCAAGTTCCACTGTATATTCAAACGCATTTCTTTAACTTTTCCCAAAACTGAAGCCTCAAAATTAGGGGGGGGACTATATTTGGAGAAATTCGGTATTTGCGAATGAACTTCTAAAGAGAAGTCAAACTAAATTAACAATACTGATGGTCGTCAAGGGGAAAGCAAGCCGAAAGTGCTAATATTTCAGCATTTTCAAGAACGTCTTTTCAAAATTTAATGTAAATCACGCGGAAAACAAAAATCAATTGCAATAATTAGAATGTGTATTTATTTTTCTTTCCAATGCAACTTGCACCAACTATGTGTGACCACTAATCGTTATCACTAATTTAAATATGCAAAAGGAAAAAAATGTCTGCAGGCGAACTTTACAAGTATTTCTTATGATTCAGGCCCTTACCAGGGTCTCACAGGCCCTGCGGAATAATATTCTCAACTTTCCCTGGATTTTCACAAATTTTTTAACACCAAAATTAGCCAAATCGGTCCAGATATATCAGTTTAAGCGAGACTAAAGAAACGCCATTGTTTTACATGCATACATTAATATTGGTACGTAATGGTACATACTGGAATCTCACTATGTATATGGACTCCTTGTGGTTAGTTTATTGATAAGTTTTGCAATAAACAAACCTTAATAATCCAAAAATGTACAATTTTTTATTCTCCTCTGCTTTAAAACAGCACTTATAGTCAGGAAATTATCAATTGATTTAGTTTCAAATCAATGTTTTCACTTTGCTTTCAACTTACATAGCACCAATAACAAAGAAAGAGACAGAGCAAGTTGATCAATATGTTCCGCTGGTGTTAGGAGGGGACCACGTTGACAGGCACACCCATAAGTAAATGATAACAATATAAAATAAATAGGAGAACTCACTTGTCTGTAGCCCCAGTTAAGAGCGTCTGAGCTTCAAAAGGATGCCAGCACAGCGTCTGAACCTTGTCTTTGAAAACTTTGAGAGTTGAAGCTACGCTGCAGTTCTCCAAATCCCACAAAATTACAGTATTGTCAGCTGAGCCACTTGCCAGTACATGCCTGTCAAGAAATCAAACATTAAACCTGCTTGTACCAAACTTTTATCCGAATGAAAATATAAATAAGAACTTTCAAATCAGCATGCCCAAGAGCACATGCAATTAAATACAATCCTCCTTATTTATTTTCCTCCAATAAAAGCAACAAGATGAAAATAATTACATATATAAAAATAAATAAATCATCAATAACAAACTGATGTTATAGAAGAGCAATATGTGTAATAAAAAGCTTACGGAAAATTAGGATTCCAAGAAATGTCAAGAACAGCATCATGATGACCATATCCTTTCTTTCCTTTCTTGGGCTTAGCTTTTTTACCAAGCTGAAAGGCTGGTTCCAGGCAATCCACAATATCCATATCCCAAACATCAATTACAGGCTCCATACTTCCAACAGCCACTAAATTGCCTAAAATAAGTACATACTATATGTAAATAATGTCAGCTATACGCAAGAATATAAAAAATACTATCACAATAATCAGCCCATATTTCCATCATTTACACTCCTATTCAGAGAGTGGAATTACTTTCAGTAAACACTATTATGTTATACAGAATTAAAATATCAAATAGGCAAATAGTAGAGCTATCAAGAGGGAAGGTGCACCCAAATTACGTGCCTAACGCCAATAGGGTAGTTTCCTTCATCAAAGAAAACAAAAGGCATTGATGGCGATTCGTTACCCACCATTAGTGTATTCATAATACACAAAGTATTTGGTTTTTGAAATACCGGTTTAGACGAATGGCAAGGGTCAAATTTTAACCTCATTTGAAAAAGGCCAGATTGGCGCCCATGCGATTCCACTCCACGTGACGTCACAGGGACCTAGTTTCTACACGAGAGGATAGGAGTTATGCATCGTCAGAGGCTACCAATGCATGCATGAGGCACAGAGCTCAGGGAAACATGTCTTAATAATCACCTATTAAAACTGGCTAAGGTCGGAAAGTTTTCTTCGCTTGATAAGGTATTAATAAACCTTTTTTAAGCCATGCGCTACCAGACAGGAAGGTACTCAGCTACCTGTTAGCATCCTGCGTCCTATCAGCGCTCAGAGCCTCGATCAAGGTCACCTACCAGGCGGGAGGGGGAACCAGAAATACGTCACACGGAGAGATTTCCTTACCCGTCGCGTTTTCGCGCGCTTGAAATTTTTCACTTTTCATTTGATCGCGAAAAATAGATATCGTCATTTAAAAATCTATAAGCGTGAAATACGTACTCCAGGAGTAATAATCTTTCGATTTAGGCAATAAAAAAATAATAGGAAACCACCCTATTTTCTCTAATTACGCATCGACTGGCAAAAAGAAGTCCTGGAGAGGTATTTCCTGCATAATAAAATGAGAAGCATTATAGGCCATAAGAAGTGGTTTTTCACGGGAGAGAAGGAAGGAAAGTCCTTAGTTATTTCTTATTTTCCAAGAAATGATACCTTTGACTTAAGATAGTAGTAGGCCCATTTATTTTAAGTCCACAAGAGTAAGGATCTCTAAAAAAAGTGTTTTTCA
Source organism: Ischnura elegans (assembly GCF_921293095.1). Taxonomy (NCBI): domain Eukaryota; kingdom Metazoa; phylum Arthropoda; class Insecta; order Odonata; family Coenagrionidae; genus Ischnura; species Ischnura elegans. The sequence goes on from NC_060247.1 coordinate 30,551,989, forward strand.
ATCTAAGTTAGCCATTTTTCTGAACAACAGATGCTCAACAGAGTGTAAGGAGAGAAGTTCATACCTATATTCCACCTATTAAGCATTAGCACACAGATGTAACACCCACAACTGGCCACACTAAGAAATAGAGAAGTATTTAGTACAGTTTCTTAGAGTGTAGTTGCATGGTGCAAAGGATGAAGATCCAAGGACGAAGTCCTCTCAAACTTCTCAACATATACAAAAAATATTCAAGGTTCTGGGCTAGCGCACGTGAGACCAATGGAGAACTACGTCAAACCAATCTTAGGATTGTTGACTAATAACATTGATGATGATGATTCAAGGTCCTGGGGATGTAGCCCAATGTAAGGGGAGAGCTTAGCAACTCATTAAAGGAGCTAACGAAACCAAACAGACTAGATAGAGCCACAATGTTCATGGGTGCTACAATTCTATTGCTTCCAGATGGAACCTCCATAAGTTCCAAATTAATAAACAAAAAATAAATATATTTATTAAAAAAAATAAGAGTAAGTGGAACATGCAATAGAAAGTCTAAAAGATAAGCAACCATACCTTTTGACGACTCTCCAGGTTCATAATTTAGCCACTCCAAGCAAAGAGGGAACGATGGAAGTAAGATGTCATGATGGACGTAAAATGACTCTTCCTCTTCATTGAACACTGAAAACATAAATTACACAAAATTTAGCACAACTATAAAAGAAGATTACCTTTAACTAGCGATGGACGGATCCAGGATTTTTCTCGGATTTGGATCGGATCCTTGATTTTCGGAGCCGAATCTTTCCGATTGGATATTTTCGAATCCAAATGCATTTTCAAATTCCTGACACTGAGATTCCCCCGATGATTGTTCAATCTCTTGGGAAGAGTCACACTGTGTGCCAGTCGTATTTTGCCTCTTTAATTTTCCAAGGCTGAAATTCTCCTATGTAACCTCTGCGAGAGCTTTCAAACAAAACGGTTCATGAGTAGGACAAGAATCGCATGCAACGGTGCATTCCAAGATAGAATCGGAACTCTTTCCACCCTTATGGGGAGTTACATTCACTGAAGGTATTATTTAAAATTTCGGATCCAGATCCGATGTCTTCTGCGACTTTGGATCCGATGAAGGGCAATATCCGCAGATATTTGGATCCGAGGTATCCGATCTGACCAACTCTACCTCTAACCCTTAGTTGCACGCTAAGCGGGGATTTTGCAGCATTTTTCAAAAAACAAAATAACGCAAACAACAGATGAAAAGGTCATATCTCTACATTGAAATCTCATACCATGAAGCAGATGAAAGTTTGCTCAACACTGGTCAAGGTACTAGACCAGAAATGACTTTCACCATCAGTTGCATTACTCGCTTCACACAAAACCCAGGGAAGCAACATTGAGTAGCCACCAAAAGAATTTTTATCAACTTGAAGGAGACATTGAATGCAAAAATGGAGTACCATAAGGACCTTAAGTCCATGCATGATGTGTCTGTCACTGCTATGCTGAATACGTCTGTGACTGCTATGGTGATTGAGATGACCATCGTTTGGTCACTCTGTTCTCATTTCAAGATGGCCTTATTCTAAGAAAATTCAAGAAAGAGGGTTCAGTAGTACTATCTACCACCAAAACAGACAACATGCCCATCTCCACAGGCAGTCAGGAAGCTGTGCACCTTAGCTTCAGAGTAGAAGCCCTCAATGATATCATCTCCAACCCTTGTTTTTAACACAAACAACAGGGCAATACATCAGTGAAAACACCAAATGTACAGGTGCAAGATGATGGACATAGATGTTCCACAATATTTCGAGAGGGAGATAAGGGAATGTGCGACAACCAAATCAAGCACTACTCTAGAGATAAGATAACAACTGATACATTAATGAAGTGCTTACTTTCACCCAAAAAATGCTATTTTGGGAATATGGGTATAATATTCTCCTAGACTTGACAATTTGTTCTGGTGAGAATGATGGAATTTTGCCGAAAATCATTTAGGAACAGGTTGTTTCCACATTTTGATTTTACATGATAATTGTTTTTGCTTAACGAATGCAGTTGCATATAAAATGTCTTGAGTGCTGTTTTCATTTTACTCCCTCTGAGTCAACCATCGAATTTCACAAAATATAACATTGCTTGCTAATTTCAATGGTTCCAAGACTTAGACTTTTAGTAACGAAGGGGTTGCAGCAAGCACACAGTATATGAGTGCACTTTACACTTGAAATTTTTGACATGTGCATAATAGCCAAAGGTTGACCTGCATGTGATGCATGAGTCAGCATAATACTTGGAAATTTAGGGTCTATCAATTAAATTAATTATTAAATAAACATCAAAACTACTAAACTAAACATCCTTAAGATGACTTCTTCAGAATGAAATAATAAGACCATACCATGTACTTCCAGTAAACTTGCATCATCATTAACGCGTCCCACAACAAGAAGATTGTCTGATGGCTTGATTTCAAAATTATCTTTTTCACTATCGTCATCTTCTCTGTCCTCCTTAAGGGTAACATACGGATCATCTGTATTGCTGGCATACACAGTAAGGTTGGCCAGACCCAAAACTGCATCTTGTTTCCCTGATGGAGAGAGAGATTTGATGCAATTTCACATTGTCAACAGCTGCCATGCAAATACATAAATAATTTCAATAGTACTGGGACAATGCACGTTAGGCAAGCACATATCAGGCATTTTTTATGAAAATACACGCTATGTTATGGTCTCGAAGATTGATAAACGTTCTTCCAAAAATTACAATAAAAGAGAATTCGTTATAAACATACTGCATCTATTCACTCAATCTGAACATATCAAAATTAAATCAAAGGAATCGGACTGGTAAGATTAAGATAGGGATAGCTAAAAAAAATAAAACAAATTCCAACTGAAAATGTCATTGGAAAGCACCTACCTTCTTCGTCATCATACTTGTCAAATTCATACTCGGACAGATCGTCATCTGACTTTTCGTCATTACCGGTCACATCTTCGGACTTCTCAACAACTTCATTGGAATCAGATGATTGGGGATTTAATATTTGCTCTTCGTTGGCGTTAATTAAATTCTCTTCTTGGTCTGAATTTTCGCTCTCCCCACTGTAATTGAAGCAGATAAGCAAAGCAACGCTGAAATTTTAGTATTTACTTCCCAATGCACACCATAAGAATTAATTGACGGAAAGCACTAACACTGAAAGTACACAAACACTAGAGAGAATTAGTAAATTAAGGGCAACCTGCACATGTGTACAGCAGTGTGTCTCGGATACGCCGCACCCAAACACTTCTCTTAAAAAAACTATAACAGCATAAACGCTTACCTTAATTCACTCTTGGTTTTCTTAATGATTGCATCCAATTCCTTCTCGGATAGTTGAACCTGGAAGGTACAAATATACCTAATTAGATTGCTCGATCTTAGGAGGACCTATAGCACAAGAAACCATCGAACAAACCTTGTGAGGAACTGTTTTTGCTGCTCCTTTCGGAATCCATGTCACACACGGGATGAAATTCATAGTTAAACTCGTAACTATAAACTCATCAGCCGGCCACCAATATACTGCCTAGGCAGTAATTTCTAACCACAGTATCACAACCAAGGCCCTTATATACTGGTTACTAATCTTCGGCTCAATGTTGTTGCCTTGACTGACGCTGCCACCCCTCAAACCCCTCCAGAGAAACTCTGGCGCACAGTGGCGCTACCACTAGGGGAAATATGGAACTAACTGCGGTCTCGGCGGCGGTTCGAAAGCAAATCGGGACGAGATGGAGTGATAAGAGTCGGATGTGGACGAATTATAGGAGGAACGATTAGATTAATTGAATAATTTCACCATGAAAATGCGCTATGGGCTGTAAATCACTAGTTTCTTAGTTTCGGCGGGTAAATAGGACCTAGTGAAGCCAAAGTAACAATAAATTTATCTGCATTAGGGTTTTACCTAACTCTCGGAATTTTCTGATTAAATGCTATGATCGAAGGCGGCGGCAGTTGGAAAAAAACATATAGGTACATTAAAAGGCATTTCTCCCGTTAACGGCCATTTTACACCGTGCACATAATTGCACAAACTGATGAATTTACTAAGGCGCTGTCAAAATAACATCGTGCAAAGCGATAAAGTGCTAGAACGAATACATGCAAGATGGTGAAATAGCCCCTATTCTAATTTCATTGAAATATCCGTGCAATTGCACGCCAGATGGTCATTGAAATATCCGTGCAATTGCACGCCAGATGGAGATAGAATAAGATCTCATGATGGCCACTGCTAGTCTTCTCTACAGAGTGAGTCAACACTTCCAATGGTCATTTTAACAAAACACAACAAAGAGTCACTCTCTCGTCGCCTAGGGTCCGGTCTCCCAGATGCCAACGCATGGTGAGGATATGATTGATCAGTTCACCTTACGCATGCTTATATAGGGTTATGTTATGCAAGCAGTTACATAACATACAGGGTGAATTCTGAAAGTGATGCAATTGAATAACCCGTGCCACCCCAATTGGTTGGAGTGGGATCAAACTACTTGGAGTAGGAGGAATGGACTCTAATCATTGTTGCAAGACCAATCTGATCGCTTTCTAAGCTATGGAAGGACGTAAGTTATTATAAACCCCCCCCTTGGCCGACCTTGTCAAGGAAAAAAATGGAATCAACAGTCGAGCAAAGTTTAAGTTTTATGCTAAATATCTTTAGGAAACGAAATAAGTTGTGAGGCTTCTAGCGACTCTGTTCTGCCCTACTCACAAGTTTTGAGGGAGTTAAAAGCCTTTACAATAATAATAATATGCCTTTATTCAGGCGAGGTTGAGACTATGAAGTCCCCTCTTCCACCTATTGAAGGGCTCCTTGCCACAACATGCTATGAATCCACACCCTGGTTCCTGGCCAAACACCAGATTCGTATGCTGCCTCACCTGTAGTCCGGAGGTCACCCCATCAGATATTTTTGTGCAAGTTAGGATTAAGGCAGCCCTGAAATGAACCCATTCTTCATCCATAGAAGAGATACAAACAGCCATGAAAAAGACCTTAAGAGAAGCCTCCGAAGAAACCTCCTTGGGCATGTACTCAGTCACAGCACAGTCGCTGGAAAAAAATGTGCAGAGGCCTAAAGACAGTACTTAATCAATTTCTTATTACTCTAAATTAATGACACAATATCCAGATCACAAAGGAAATATAGTTAATTATTAACCTATGCTATTTAATGTCTCTTTAGAAGTGCACCCTATAACATTTATTGAATTAGAAATATAGAGCGGCTGTAAAATATACAAGACCATTTCAATGCACTACTCTCCAGTGTTGGGAAAAATCTGAGAGAGTAAAAAATTCTCTCTTATCTTTTGGAAATAATCACTAGGATTACCTCTATCAGGAAAAAAAAACACCTTTTGAAGCTTACCAACATTTATTTCCGAGAAAAATTCATAAGCAAACATTTTCAGGTATACATTCTATCAAAAGGAAGTAAATTTCCACATCAATTCGTCAAACAACATCTCTCTATAATGTCATGAAACAGACAGCCATAAAAAGCATCAATTATTCTCCTGAAAACGGATTAAATAAAAGCTGACTGTAAGTTCTTCATTTGAATTCTAGTAGGAAACAGCCACCATAGGTCTTGAATATTGAAGTCCACTGATGAATCATCTTAAGTAACAGCCTTCAAGGAGTTTCACAGACATCATATTAGCTGATAGAACAAATAATAAAAAAGGATTAGTACAAGTATAAGGGCTAATAACAAAACCATGATAAGAAATTTAAAATAAAAAATGTCCAAAATTTAAGAAATTAGACCAAGGCATTTAAAACATATTAAGTCACAAAGAACACAAATATTAGTAATGTGAATGAGAGTAAATTATTGAATAAACTGAATAAGAATAGGAAAAAAATAAATATTCAGGCTTACAATTAGATAATGATCAATAAACAAAATTAGTTCACAAATTTGGCATTTAAAGTAATGATTTCTTAATGATTTTATAAATAATTAAATAGTCATCCATGAATTCCTAAAAGTCAAAATGTATAAAATTAATAGCATGAGCTAAAAAAATTGAGCCATCAGCATTAAACACTATCCCACTGAAAGCGCAAGTTTTATTAGAACACATTTCCCAAAACTACATCACATCAAATTATTTTCACAAGTTCATGGTTCACTGGTTTCATATACCAGTTTATCATGTGGAAATATGAACAATAATGAGTCCTTCTCTAGACTGTGAGAATGGAATTGAGAAGCAGGATAGATGCAGGTGAAATGTATCTCATGATCCAATATATAATAGATTTGCCAGTGATCATTTTAAAAACCTGGAATTTGCTAGAGATGAGAACATGGCCCATAAGGACATTGCCCCATCTCAATTCAATGCTAAGGTAAGCCCTCCTCTGGGGCAAATGTGCAGAAAACTCGGTTAAATAAATCAAGCCGGTGTCCCACAGTCAAATTTGCATCCAAATATTTGCCTCAATATGTTTGGAATAAAAATTTTGTTGCAAAAATTTGCATGCAATGGGACAGGGGTTCCCCACGATGGACCCTCATTTAGACCAAAAACAAACGAAAGACAATATTTATGTATACAAATTTGGAAGCTTTTGGAAGTGAAGTATTCTGTCTTTTTAGCAGTTGAAATCATCTGAACAGGCCTCTTGAACATTAAAGAGAAAGAAAACAGAAGGAATGCTGAACTTGGCGTTGGCTGGAAAGCGTTGGAGTAAGCGTGCTTAACATATTGGAGAAGGAGTTGCTCACTGATGTTCCTGTATATTACTGATATTAATTGACGATAAGTGAGGATATTTTCATGTCCCTTATAAGCAAGGTTGAGGGCAGAATAAAATGCCAGGATACAAACGTGAGGCAGTTTATTCCCGCAAGGAAAATGTTATTAATAAGTGATGGACATGGTCATTGAAATGTTATGAATTAATAGTGCTTTAATACCTAAAGTAAATCTTTTATTCTTTCCAAAACACCCCCTCCTTGTATTGTGAGTCTAAAAGGAAGGTTCCTTCTCATTAAACATGAACTCATTTACACATTACAGATTTCCTAGTTGAGAGTTTCCATCGCGTATTCCATACAGTATTTATGAAAAATACTCCACCGGTTTCGACCTTTTCAGGTCTTATCAAGAGGTGAACGATAATGAACATGACCTGAAAAGGTAGAAACCGGTTGGGTTTTTGATGCATACTGTATGGAATGCAACAAATTTTATTTTTGTGTCCATTATATATATTTATTAATTAATATGCTCATGCAGACGATAAATAACCTATGTGGCCTGTGTGTCAGCGTTTGGCGCTTCTCTTTTGTCAAAGGTCCAGTGATTGGTTGGTTTCATCCAATTGGATGAAAATTTAGAACCTGTCCTACCCATTTGGACAAAACCGTGTTTTGTACAAACCAAAGGACCAAAAGCCAGTTGGATGAAATTTTGACCGTGTGATAGGGTGTACGTCAGTTGTATCAAATTTTGATGCAAATTTGACCCTTGGACATCGGCTTCAAATAACTGTGGTGCCCTACTGTATATTCAGAGTGTATACGCTCACATTTATGAACTTTGATGGTTACTTTACTATGAACTGTGGATAGTGATGTGCTTGGTAGAGGCATCAATTCCGAATGGCTTAACAATAAATTCAAAAGGCTTCTGAGCAGGACAGTGAATAAAAAGTGATAAAAAATTGTCTTCATAGTGACAATTGGCCTAAAGAGTTAAGATTTTATGAGCTTATCCAACATGAATTGGGTGAAATTAATTAATTGTTAATTAGGGCCATTCCACCGTTATGTACGGGACATTTGTACTAATTTTTACAGCTTTAAAATATTACTTCTGCTCCTAATATTTTTTGTGTTTCATTGAAACAGCTATAAATTGTTAGGTGTAGACCTAAGCTATTTTTCAAGCTACAGTTCTGGCTTTAGCACTTTGTTGTAACTGTTGCAAGAAAAAATAAGTGCCTGTTACGTACGGGACAAGCTGAGTCAACCACTTGTTTGGCTCATGTTATGAAAAATGATATTTCAGCTCAATTAGAATTTTCATAATGCTGTGGTATTTTTTTTCATATAGCTTAAAAAGTATGCTTCAAGTACATATACTTAACATTATTAACAAATTTTTTTCAACTAAGTTACAATTTTTTCACCTTTTGTTACGTACGGGACATTGTACACTTCAGGCTAAAAGTTATTGAAAGCAGGCAGAGTTAACATGGTCAAAAACACATTTATCAGAAAAGGTTAATTACAATATAAGAAGATCATACGTTTATAAGCATTATTTTCTTGATCAATTAACTTGTATTTGCTTAGCTTAATTATAATACAATTAAGGTATAAAAAAATTATACAGCTACTTTAATCTTGTTACCATGGTATTATTAAAAAAAACAAGGAGAAAGATACCAGAGTTCATAATTTAAGATCTTTACGGTTAAATTTTCCATCGTCTTTTTTTGTTCAACACTATAGGAGGAGAAATAGCTTTAATCACCTCTGTCTCTCTATTGTATACAATACAATCGGGCAGCGTTGGCCATTTATAATGTTCTGGGGACTGGTGGGTACCATCAGGGGTACAGCTAGGAATTAAGGCTAGAGGAGGTTTTAGGGGCGACTAATAGTGGGGATCTGGGGGGTACGGAATACCTGCCAGGGCAAGCAGGAGGTACGGGGACCCTCCCCCAGAAATTTTTTAAGATAAATGGTTCAAAATGGGGAGTTTTACAGCTTTCTGAGGGATATTTTATTAATCCTTACACTTTTCTATAAGTAATATTAATCCAATTAACTAATTTAGATTTGGGGGGTGATTATGCCCCAAAAACCTCCCCCTCCCCTCGCTGCGCCACTAGGTACCATGACTGTAACTTACAGTTGCTTCTGTGAGACAATTTCTGTGATTTTGCCTCAAAATAAATTGCCATTATATTGCACTAGAACCCACTGACCTCTGAATTCTGTCTTCACTTCAACAAACAGGTCTAAATTCAAGTTGATATCTTTAAAATGTTTCTCTCCTGAAAAACTTTCATTTGTATTGCATATCACGTGAAAGCTAAGGATATCTGGTGCTGCTTGAACATTGTCTCAATGCTTTACTTTGATGATGGTATCATTTATATAATCTTCTACAGCATAATATGCCTTGAACAAACAAATATTGAACAACAATACAATAAAACTTGTCTTTGAACAAACTACTGAAGATTCTGATGCAAAATCCTTGGCAGATTGAATAGAGCATCATTTTCATCCTCACTACTCTTAACATTCAGTCAGTTCTCTAAAATTGCATTCAGGAGAACTGATGTGAGCTTGATTTTTTAGCTTAAGTTTGCCTGCTATTCACTGTCATTTTTTCCCTTTCATACTTTTTCTTTGTCGGTAATATTTTCTCTCCGCTTTTTTCTTAATTAATTTATCCTCTTACTTCTTTTTAAGAACCCATCATGATCACTTGCATTTAGTTTACTTCGCATTTTCTTTACTCTAGCAACAGCAGTTGCCTAAGGTTTTTCCACCACCATTTAAATTCTGAAAAAGCATTAAATTTCTTATCTTCAAAGTTTCAGGCATTACTCAGTGGTGCTTATGTAAACTTACTTAAATAAAAATACTTCATGTAGTCCACATTGTTTATTTTCTGACCTTGATTCCCTCCTAGTAATCAGTCACAAAAATAACATATGCTAACTCACGCACTGAAACATGTATTACGTGTTGGCTAAAGGCGACTGTAAATTCTAGTATCACCAAACATCTAATCGAGAACAACTATCCCAGTGATTTCACATCTGAGATCTACCACACACTGAGACAAAAGAAATTAAGTCCCCACTTTTTGTCATGAAGAACTGGAGATTATTGAGGTGACAAAATCAAATGAAACGCAGGAATTAAACAGTCATGATTTACCATTTCATTCACCTTACTTTTTCTAACCTTTTCTACCCGCCCTCTATGCACCTAAAATTTTACTTGTTCTTCTGTTTACTACAATGCATACTTTCAACCACAGCACCTACTCCTCTGCCACTTTGTCATTTCATGACATAAACTTAATACCTGGCCCTTCTATAAACCGATGCCAAACTCCCCAACCCTGAATGCCCAGAGCACAATTTTAAATTTAAATTACTGTAGGCCTAGACTTTTCTGGCCTAAATGTAAATAACGCTTCATTTTATGTTTTAGAATTAAATATTATCAAAATTTAGTAATGATATGACATAGTGAATTCATTTTTATGTATATTGCATATTATGTTGTGAAGTGTCCCGTACGTAACGTTACGTACGGGACAGAAAGAAATTGAACATTAGGGTATGTTTAAATTTTATTATTTTTTCACAACATCATAATTATTTAGTTTGACACAAAACCAGTTTAGAAAATTGTATTTTGAGTAGCTGTTTGTCAAGAAACTTTGTGAAAAAATAAATTTATATATTTTATGTTACGTACGGGACAAAGAAACAATCTACTTTTAAACACTGTATTTTACCATTATACTATCGCAAAATTAATATAATTTTGTGATAGAAACTCTTATACTGTACTTACTATATTTTGATATTATAATTACCAAGACACATAAAAATAGCATTTAGTCAAGCATTGATATGGCAACACAACCTATGAAAATGGCAATTTTTGAACAGCTGATGAAGAGACGACTTTGAACCTAGGTTACCTACATATTTAAACATATTTGACTAAAATTCCTAGTAAATACTCATAATATAACCTTATGAGAAGACAATCATGACACAATAAGTTAAATATAAAAAAATATTTTTATTTCCAAAAGTTACCTATTTTCATGGAATGGCCCATTCAGAGGGGCAAGAATAGTACATATTACCAAAAGTTCTCCAGGAGTGTAAGTCAAGTCGTAGTTCACAAAGGTCATATGGAGGTTGTTAGTATGAAGAAAATTTTAAGAACCAAGGTTTGGAGGAAAAGTATGCAAAAAGATGTTGGACAGTGGTGTAGATCCTGCCATGAATGTCAGTTAGTGGCTAGGAGTGACCCACTAGAACCAATAGTACGATCTGAATTGACATGTCAACCATTGTAAGTTTGTATTTCCTTGGCCCCTAACCATCAGGTGGCAATTTGTTGATAGTGTTAGATTTGCACAGTCCTTATTTGTCTAAAGGCTTGTTCGCACGGTATGGTTTGCTAAAATCTATTTCATCAGATAATGGACCGCCATTTAAAGATGCAGGGTTTCAGAGGTTTCTGAAAGATTTAAATATTATCCATCATTTTTCTACACCATATTGGCCCCGGGCAAATGGAGCGGTAGAATGCCAAAACAGGAACATTATGAAAAGATTAAGGATTGCTGGCGCATAAAAGATAAGTTGGATAGAGGAACTTCTGATATACCTATTGAGCCACTCCCCACTTGGTAACAGGTTGCCCACCAGCAGCGTTGTTTTTAGGATGCAAGATTTGGTAAAAAAATTCCTGATTTACAGTTATGTATGCAGGTGAACCTGATATTAGCTGTAATAATTAGAGACAGGGAGTTAATGTTGAAAGATGATGGTAAATTGTGTGCTCATTTAAACTGTCTTGCAAAGCCTAGTCTTGTGGAACCAGGAGATGTGGTGTTAATGAAACAAGCTTGGGAAAACAAACTATCCACTCCCTTTAGACAAGATCCTATGACCGTTATAGAATCTAATGGAAATTCGGAGTTGATATTATGATAATCAAGGGAAACCTCATAGAAGGAATACTTCTCATGCTAAACCATATCTTCAGAGGGAACAAGAGAATGGGAATAAGGAAGAGAACTACAATGAGCTAACACCAAGGGAGGATATAGTACAGTTGAGGACCAAAAATACGGAATCCAGAAATCCAAAAAAAAAAACAGAAATCTGGAATGTTTGAAAATTCTTCTGCATAGGGTTTCGACTAGACACCTAGTGGCACCGGCCTCTGAGCCTTGTTCTGGGACGAGTGGGAAGTTAGCACACTCTGTAAACATACACTAACAACCTGGGCACTTAGGGATCTCAAATATCAAGCACAAGAGCCTGAACACATTTATAAATTAATTAATTAACAAAACATACCATGAAGACCAGAAATCCAGAAACCCTTTGGTCCCAAGCTTTCCGGATTTGAGGTCCTCAACTGTAGATGGAGGAAAGAATTTGCAACCTAATCCTGTGATGGCAGGAAACAATTACAGGAAAACAGGAGACTCTCCAGGAGAGATGAGGTCAATGAGAGAATGTAATAAATCTAGTTCTTTGCAGTATTATAAAATGTAGATCACTGAATAACTAGTATTTATTTATTTATTATTTATTTACTGAACACTCAGTATTTAACATGCACTGATTATTTAACATATGCCAAGCTTGTAAAAAGACTTTTGATTTATCTGGAATGAAGAATGTAATTTTGGTTTATAAGTGAATTGGTGTAGTAAGTATCAGGATTTGCATTTGTTTTTGTTCAAGACTTTACGTTTATGTAAGGGTAAGAATGTCTCTTAAAGGAGAAAAGGGATGTTGAGTCCTAAGGTTTGCCACCATGATGGCATGCTCAGAAGTTGGGAATGAGAGTTCCGGTGTAAGAGTGATGAACAATAAAGATGGCGAGATGTAAGGTGTGCTTACACATTGTTGTTACATACCTAATAGGTGATTGATCACCCAAGCTTGGTAGTACATATACCAACATTTATGTTATGCTTAATGATCTAAACTACCTAGGTAAACCTCCCACAGATGTTGGACATTGAAGTTGTAAAAATTATCCATAAAATAAAACTTGGGCTCATGTCACCTTACTTAAATTAATAAACAATAATAGTGATATTCATAAATATGAGAGCAAAATTTTCATATTACTTTTCTGAGTAAATCGGGACACAAACGTTCAAAAGAGCAAGCTCAGATCAGCCATCAATATATATTTACATATTTTCAAATTTACTCACATTGCTGGAAGGCGGCTGCATTTCTCTTGAGGACATACAGTATATTTGGATCTGAGGGTCTACATCATTCTTTGTATCTAAATGTTCGACTCCTCCAGACAGTATTATTAGGTTTCATCTCCCAAAATTACTTCACATTAAATTACATTCACAAAGTTTCATGCTTCACTGGTTTTATACATCAGTTAATCCTGGGGAAAAATAAAGAATAATTAGTTCTCAAAGCCACTTACAGATCCAACATCAAAATGCATTCATGTATTTTCAAATAGTAGCACGGCTAGACAGAAATTGTTCATGAAACATGCAGGATGTGCAAGGCTTGTCAGCAACTGGCTAGTTAGTAGGCCATTTATGACTTGGCAGGGAAAGATGGCCAATTTCTCTTGATTATCCAGATAATTTGCACTGAACCGAATCGATAAATCTCAGCAATTGTAGCAGCAGATCAAATTGATAAACCTCGACATCCAATTATTTCCACAAAATTTATTGCAAGGCATTTATTAAATAACTATTTCAATTTGTTAATTCACGCATCTGGTCTTTAAAAGCTCCCGAGTAAAATAGTCATTGGTTCCGGTCATTGATTATAATTAATTGTAGTTCCCAAAATATCATATCATAGTAGAACGTAGAACACTTCGAAATGGCAGAGCAAAAATGAAGTTAATTACATTAAACGCAAAATCAACCAAAGGAAATTCTTGTGCGCGACATTGCGAGATACCTGTTACGCTTTATCTATGAATCCTACATAAAAAGTTAATGTTTGTCTGTGTCTGTCATACAAAAATCATCATATAAATGTGGTTTGTATCCGATCGAGCTAAAATAACGTAAAAGCATATTTATCGGTCGTTTAAATTGCAATGCATTTAAATTCTTAAAGACTATTAACCCTGCAAGGCACTAATATACGTTAAAAATAGAGGCCAAGATAGAGAAAAAATACACTTATTTGCGGTGTGTAGTAGGATACGATCGAGGAGTACTCCTCTCTGCTACCATGAACAAAACTTATGAACCTTGTGACGAAGAGAAATAAACAATAGCATTTTCACGCACAAAGGGCAACTTCAATGCACAAAGAATTACGCAAATTCTCTAACTCATCTCCGAGCTGCTCAAAATCAAAGGGCTTCTCAGCTAGTAATGTATATAAACAAGAAACCCAAACCAAAACATCAGGTCCATTCCAGATAAAAAAACTTAAAAATAACTTTTCAAGAGTTGGATTCTACTTCCGATAGAGCAAAACAATGTTTAAAAAATATCAACTTTAGATGCGAATACTCACTGTGCCATGCGATGGACAGTAGGCGGCACACATTACTTACAAAATTAAAATTAACGTGTCCACCACATTCTGCCATCTTGGAATAAGGTCGACTAAAAATGTTGAGCGGGATAGGAGTTTCATTTTCGACAAATGCTGTAATATGGACACGCAGTTGAAACATTTGCATTGTTATTAAACTTAATTGCTAAGATTAGTGAGACTTCCGGCCTTCACCGTTATCATAACTTAGGTACCATGCACAAGAAACAACTTATTCAAAAATGCAATATGTAAACATTCAGTGTACTTACCGCCGCCTTCCACAAATGGGAGTTTATAATGCCCAGTTTGGAATTTTATTTCTTCTTAGCATTATATACCGACTTAAAACCACGCACAAAAACGATCCCTTGTCGTAAGCCATGGTGTTCACAGGTAAGTAAACGGGATCCCACTACGAGCGAGGGCACGGGATTTGTTTCAAGTCACTACTCCTGAACCATCGCTGACTTTTCTGAGCTAATAGCACCACTTTCTAGCCACAACACTCAGTATCGTACTGTCAAAAAATGAAACCTCCAGAAGGCCTCCTTACCACTGAAAAAATGGAAAAAAACACCACAAGTCAACGTTTTGCCTATCTTCGCCATGTTAATTTTCCTACAACTGGAAACCCTGTGCACCCTCGCGCTACCACTCGTTCAAAAGAGGAACTATTTGGTGTCGGAAGATTGAGACAACAGCGCCCTCTGCCGATTTCAATACGAACCTGTGGAACATTAGTAACCAGTATATAGGGGCCATGATCACAACCAAGAACCCTGTATAAGGACGATTGTCTTCGTGCGCTTCGATCGTCATTTGTCCAAAATTCGTGTCGCAAGTTAATATGGTTCCTAATCCCGCCGATGGCAGCGACGACCAACAATTAGAGGCAGCGTCACAGCCATTTTGCCATTACCTCTTATGGGAGATAAGTGAGCGTCTCTTCTAAAATCGAAGATTACACAGGAAGAAATGGGTTTACGTAATTTTTGGTAGCCAGGATTCTTTTGCGGAAATTCATCTGCGAATGTGAATAATAAACTTCAGAGTGTGAAGATCAGGAGGTTGTTTAAAGACAAAGTAAGTACGCGTGAGTCATTGTCGTCCGCCATTGCGGTTGCATGAAAATTTGAAGTCATTTTGCTCCTAATTTTGTGCGTTAAGTCTCATTATTCTCATTATTTTAATAAATACCGAAATTTAAAAGGGTATTACGATACTTTTGCAGATGGAGTCCGAGCTTGAGAAATGGATGAAGGCTATTCCAAGGAAGGATTGCGCTTTAGCACTTACCGTGTTTGCAAATGTGTTTTTAAATGTGTGACCTACACTTTCGCCCTGAAGACATCACATAATTAATTATTTAGGCGTATAATTATTTTATTTTGTGGTTAGTAGTGACAGCATTGATTTTATTGTGTTGGTGTGTATCTTTTAGCGTGACTTGTTTACATCGATTGCTTTAGTGTTCGCTACGAATCTACGACTTCCGCAGAAGTTTTTATGTTGTAAGATAACATTTCTGTTGCTTGAAATCACATGTGGGACGATTAAAAGGTAATTCGTAGAGAAAAAATGATCGAGTGTTGTGATTGTGAGTTCGTGTGATACAATTCTCTGCTGATTATAATTTCAGTGTTGTAAGAAACGATTGTTGAAGTGTAAATGTTTGCCTTTTGATATTATTCGTATGTTACTTCAACTGCCTTTGCAAGGATAAGACTCTGAATTACTGAATAGACTGGATCAGGGTAAAATTGTGATATATCGCTGCAAGTATGAAGACTTTGCCTTGTTCTACTGCAATGTATGCTGTTTCAAGATGAGTAATTCATTAAATTTCTTTTTGTCTCGAGCAATCATTCTGTTTATTGCCCGTTTATTCCGTTGGAATGCAAGGTACGTATTCGGTGATCTTAAAATGAAGAAAATCTTATAAAGTCGTTTTAGGTGTTTGGTTAGTACCTGTGGTGAAAGAAATAGTATTGCTTGATACAAAATCCGTGCGCACGATATCGGCATCAGTGAGGGCGAGAGTGTTGTATTTTCAATGGGCGATGCTGTCTGTGTACGTGAAAGAATGCCCGCTAAGGTATTTTTAGTGCAATGACGGTAAGAAAGTTTAAGGTTTTGTCGTTTTAATTCTATGTTCTGCCGGTCACAGCAATTATTGAAGTTACGTAGAAAGTGAACTGAATGCATGAAAATTTGTCAACAACAATTGCATTAATGCATCGATCTTGCATAGCGGAGCAGTTGTTTAAGTATACTTTGATTTCAGAACCATTTACTTATTCAATCGTGGATACCTATGGACCGTGTTTACCTCTTTTTTAATGAGTGATATCGAAGCAATTTGTTTCAATCGTGAAATGAAGGAATAAATATAAATTCGTAATGCATTCATATGACGTAGTGTAATGTGAGTGTAAAATTAGCAATTAGTAAAGTTAATCACTGCTCCCACAGCGTAAATATTATATTTCGAGGGTTAAATCAATCATTTACTGTACAAACCTAAAATGTGAGCGCTTCCATGTCTGTATAGCGTCCGAGATAATGGTTTAAAGTCATCAGCTAGTACCGAAAAATTGTAAACAAATATCCGCCATGTTTCAAATGTGTCGGTAGGCTGCACTATCACCTGAGCTTTTCTCGAAATAGACTGTCAAGATAGATGGCTAACAGACTTGCATGCTGCAAATTTCTTGTATATTCATTCATTTATCGATTTCCTTCCTTGATTATATCGTGCACCTGAGATTCATTGGCGGATTTTCGACCTTTTCAGACAGTTAAAACAGTTTCTTACGGATGGCACCGGTGCGAATATAATTTCACTTCGCTGTACTATCACAGACATCTGGGTTTATTCCATCCCATCCAATAGAGATATGAGTATTATCTAACTCATCCTATCAGAAAAATTGGTAAAACTCATCATTGTTCGCCGTAATTTGGTTAAACAAAATTGAAAAATAACATTGTTTCCCTATTGTAGCGTCTGCTACATGCCTCGAATGCGGTTGGCGACGCCACAGCGGCCAAAGTAGGAACTTGAATTACTTGCGCAGCCATTGATAACATCTTTCAGATAGGACATTACCGTCCTTATGTAGGGTTCTTGATCACAACACCACACTCTCAAGTGCAGCGTGTGCATTGGCTAATCTACGCATTCCGATGCTCATTTTAGCTGCGGCGCGTGCCGTGTGCGCCTTTCATCCCATGCCAGAAAAATTGATGAATTGATTTGAGTGAGCAAACATGAGTAGCAGAGCAACTTAATGCAGAAATAAGATTTTAATGATTAGGTAGGCTCAAAATAACAGGTCACGAAGAGAAAAGGCCACTATTGTGATAAAAGGAGGATATACAATGAAAAAAATTGAATGAGCCGGCCGTAGCATCTTCCATGGCCATACTACACGGTGCAAGTGTACTAGTAGCACTATTTGCAGTGGCAATACGATTATTTAGAACTCTAAAAACATTTTCAAAAGTTATTGGAGTATTCCTTAGGTTCCAATGTTTTAAATGGATTTTATTTCCCTACTTCCTGAAGGTCTGGGTGAGTGAGATTTGGTCGTCTTTTTGGTCGCTTATTTAAAATGTTGATATGCTATGATTTTAGCTCAATATGATCATAAATTAGTATTTTACGACTCCAAAGATATCAGGAATTACCATTTTAATCATTACAGAAGATTTTACTGGGAAAAAAATGAGGTATTAAGAATGTGAATGATTTGAAATGCCAGAACCGTGCGCGCCACTAGCGGTCGAGAGTCGAAAACACTTGACAATCATCGCAAGTACACAAATATGGCAGCCCCCATTATTCACAACTGTGTTCGGCTATCATTTCAGGTATTTCACTTTAATTTTCCCCTTCCTCATGTTTATTAATCTTTAAAAGAGAGTCACAATTCCTGATTGCTTTTTTCAGAACACTCGTGTGGGATTATTCACCCAGTGTGTGAAACCTGTACTGGTTAATGTGTATAGTGTGCGGCATGGAAAACATTGGAATCCTAAATTCAAGAAGCTGCGAAGACTCAAGGTTTGTCAGCAATATCAAAGTACTCCCATAGCAATCGTATTTTTATGATATCCCATCTTAAATATTTAAAATATGCAGGGTGCCTTGCTCAACTTCATTTTGTCAATTGATAATTTTTCTCTTGTTTTGTAGGTTGCCGAGGTTGATCTTAGGGATTGGAACAAACCAGAATCAGAAGGGGGTCCAACCCCAGAAGAAATTCGAGCACGCATGAAGGAGCGGGGCGTTTTCCCCCCTAGGCCATGGTCAGAGCGGCCTATTTGCGTAAGCTGTACCGGTGCAGTTTTTGAGCCCTATGTGCCCCCAGAAGGTGATGGGAAAGTATCATTGGTGTCTGTTCCGGTGAGTTTGAATTTTTCATTGCTGCGATATCGGTGAACCAATGTGCTAGTTGCTCCTAATTTATGTAATGTAATTACCATTAATAGAACTAGTTTACACAAAGCCTTAAATCTTTCTTTGTTGTTATGATGTTTTTGGAGATGTCGAGTAATTGCGTATTCACGTCAGCTATCCATTTAACTTACACATTTACTCGCAGGGTGCGAAGCAAAAATTGGAGCTCTTAGGGAAGAAAAGCAAATCTATGATGGCTGTAAGAAAGATAAGAAGTTTCGACGAAGATTTCGAAACCAAAGACTTCGTCCCTGAAGCAGCAGAGATATATAAAACTGCCAATGAGTGTATGGCAAGGTAATGCTCTGCCCTTTATTTATGCTTTATTTTTACATTAATCTATTATTTTAATGCAAAAAATTTTCTTTGCAGCCGTAACAAGTTAAAACTGAGAGAAATAGTGACAGAGAGAGCATATCCTGTAAGTCAACTTTGCTATTATTTTAATGATGAACGATTTTCTCTAAGTGTCCTTAGTTTAGTGGATAGCAGGTTTTAATATTTTGTGCGGTTGTGCTTAGCTGTAATGATACAATGCAACTTATTTTCTCCGATTTTTTTTATTTCTTAAGTGTCTCATAAATCTTTTTAACTCATAGAAACAAGGAATCACAAATGGTAGAAATGGGTCAAACACTTGTATTACATGAGTGCATTCCGGCACCAAAGGCATTAGAATAGCTGTCAAACTATTAAAAACCCAACAATCCCTGTAACAGAACATTTTGTCTTTCTTCTAGTGTGATTACTAGAATAAAAAACTTTTTGTGAGTGTAGCCATCTCAGCATAAATAGTACCTTTATATCTCACCCAAGCATTTCCAAGCTGTCATTGGACATCTTAGCTGTGGTGACTGTAGGACTATCACAGATTTATCTGGTCTGAGACTGAAAATATATGCTGAATTATGATTGACTCGGGAAAGAGGCCAATTAAGCTGAAGGGGAAGCTATTTGGCAACGCTCAAGGGTGGATCCAGGATTTTTTTCTGGTGTCTTACAGGCATACAGTCTTCTCACAATTGAGATTAAAAACAACCTAATACAATTACTGTACAAAATATTCTCGTTATTTATACATGGAATTTATTAATGTGAAAAATGTAAAATGCATGAGGCTAACAGGAAGGATTGAGGAATACACAAAACAAAACCAATGTATGTACTGATAACTGTATTATAAATCTTGTCTATTTTTTAAGCGT
Source organism: Ischnura elegans (assembly GCF_921293095.1). Taxonomy (NCBI): domain Eukaryota; kingdom Metazoa; phylum Arthropoda; class Insecta; order Odonata; family Coenagrionidae; genus Ischnura; species Ischnura elegans. Next base: position 30,572,018 of record NC_060247.1, read on the forward strand.
CTAGAGGGGCCACATGCCCTCCCCCTAAATCCGTCTATGGGGATGGTTGAAGTGAGCTTGATCTGCTGTGGACCCAAGATATTGGTAGCATATGCTTGAAGTAAAGTACTGGTATGGGAACCATGAATGCAGTGTACTTATTTAAATTATTTCCTCATGATAGAAGGAATCTGAAGTCTTTTGATCCTATCAGTTTATGCTCAAGAAGCCAGGTGTAAAGTCTTAGGAGTTTTTCACTCAGTTCTTATGAAGTTTGGATGTTGGGAAGGAATACGGGTCTCTATGCAATGGCTATAATGAAAACCCTTGGGGGTAGGAAGGAAGGATGCTGCCACTTTTGAAATTTGATAGTTACTATTCCTTGAGGAATATCATAGAATCACCCTGTTATGCTGACAACTGTTTTGGGTCTGACCCTTATTTATCAGGAACAGTTCTTTGTGTTGAAACCTCTGCTGGTTGCATATTGCGGAATGGTGCTGGATGCCAGAATAAGAAGATTACTTGTATGTAAAACTTTTAGATAGGTGTGGAGGGAGAGTTTAACGTGTGAAGTTTCTTTATCATGGGTATCCAGGCGTATCTGTAGTCCACCTTCCCCAATGAAATTGGATCTATTGTTTCCTAATCTGGATGACCCCTTCATAAATTCTGGCATTGATTCTGTCGACCTGGAAAGAATTCATTCTGCAAACCAATCAGTGACCTAAGGCTTTTATCTAATATCACTTGAACAAGAAAGACAAAATACATTAAGCTTTGGGACTCTTTTAATTTTGTTGATCTCTCGATACATTCTTATTATAAACAGGTTCTAATTCCTTCACTTAAGAACTGTCCAAGCTTGCTATTCTCATTCAAACGCATTTCTGTGAAGTCACGTTAATTGTTGTCTGAATTACATATATTGTGGCGGAACATGAAAACGCCACCTATTTTACTGGGTGGGGAGGGCATCAATGGTCCCGAGTACGGAATGATCGAACGATTATTGAATACTTTGAGACATAAAAAAAATATATTTTCCACTTCAGACATAGCATACACACACACTTATCGAAATTAAATACCCTGATGAGAATGAGGTGAACGAAAAGTGCACAAGATGATATGGTTCAATTGCCCCCCCTCCAAAAGAAATACAAAAAAGCAACAATTTGTGATTGGTAGAATTCGTGGGCCGAGTTTACAATTTGCCCAAATTAAGTTTTTAGGCTGCTCTCGTGGTAACACTGAATCAGATTTCTGACAAGGAGTCAACAGTTTGGTGATTACATACGGCGCACCGGGATAGAGAGAAAGAACCCAAATATTTTGGCTACACAGTTTGGGGATTAAATCGGGTCTGGGCGAACGAGCACGGGGACGGGTCGCTGACTGCGACGTTCTTACGGTTTCGTCGGAGCCTTGAGCAGTAGGAGCCGTCGATGATGCGACACATTGGACCCCAAATGTCCGTGGGATCGGGGGCTGTCTTCCTCCTGACCTCTGGGCGTTGGTCCTGCCTGTCGCTCGTCTGCAATCTTGCTCTCCGCTGCTGGCTACCTCCGTAGGCAATCTCGTCCCGCTAACAGCACTCTTTGGGTACACCCAGAAAAATGACGACCAATCTGGCACGTCATCAATCCCTTTCTGCGTCGATCAGGATAGCGTTTCTCGCCCGTCGACCAAACTAGCATATCTCGCCAGGAGGCTCTCTCCGTCCGCCGCTTTATAGTGATATTGGAGGGGGATGATACACAGGGGATGGGTTTTTTTGGGACAAGAGGGGTTACACTTGGGCCTCACTGTTGGGTGGGGCAACCACCGGTCCGAGCTGACCAAACACTGAACATTTGTGAGTCACTTGTACCTCATGCCCGGGGCATGACACACTATTACGCACACACTCAGACATACCCACGCTCATCCACACATATGTGATCATCCCCTACTCGGGTCATTACATAACGAGAGAAAATACGTGACATATGGTCGGTATGTCACAATATGTACATATTTTTATTGTGGATATGATTTTTTTCTCTGTATATACTGGTTAATTCTGATGGACTGGAATTATTTTTCATCTAAAATAGGAAATTATGCATAATACCCATCTGAAAACCATTCATTGGAAATTTCTGGATTGGTTGGAGCCTCCTAAGTTTACTCATGCAAGATGCACTGATGTAATTTCAAAGGAGAATATATTTGGCCAAATAACAGTCAGATTCCATAGTCAGCAGGTGAGTGTGGGTTTAACTACCAAGAATGTAGAAGCTGTAAAGTTGAAATATGTGTCCTATAATATACATATTTTATTTTTGCCTTTGTTCATATTTGCATCATTTCCATTATACTGTGTGTCATTCTTTTATTGTGGATTATTATGTATCCAAATTTATCTTAGTTAACTACAAAAGACTCTCGTTATTACGAAGTTCACAGAACCGAAAAACCAGATGTTCGTGATAACAAAGTTCGTATGAACGTTTCTTTTAGGAAGCATCGAAAAAAACATACTTGATCAAAATTCTTGTCTTTTCAATCTCCGGTACCAATAATTGCACTGCAAAATAGCTTCAGAGGCAAGTATATAATGCACATGATTAAATTATGTGCAAGTCCTCGACATACGGAGAAGATTCGTTCCAACCTATACAAGGCATCGGGAAGAGTGGTTATCCTGCAGAATGCAACACTGCATCACAATCGTGCGTTAACTCACAATTGTGATGAACTGATCTAGCTGGGCGTGCGACGTAGCTAGAGCTGAAAAAAATAGCTGTCCATGGGAAGAAAAAACGGGCGAAACACCGAGCAGTTCCTGACTTCACTCTTGGAGTCAGTTCCTCACTTGAATTAAATACTATAGTATCATTTAATCAAAGTCATTTTCTGACTTGGATGAAATGATACTTTACTCAGATTATGCCCTAAGTGCGAGTTCCTCTGTAAACTCCAAAGATGCCAAATTTGAAATTTTGGGCTTACTTGAATTTTTCAAATGCTCATATCTCTGAAAGTTCGTAAATTAGGTGTGCTTAGGAAGAGGACTGTACATCCTATTTACGAGCGTTAATGAGTGAGTCACCATAATTCCACAGGAATGAAGCTTATTATATGATGTTGCGTGCATGCTGAAGTATCTCCAACTGAAGAAAGAGCCATAATTGATGCTCTAGGGCACAGTACACAAAGATAACTTAACCATAGACAAATGATGATAATGTAGCATAGTGTATATCAACCTAAATGCCGTTGCTTATTCGTGGAACTTCATAATAAAGTTCATTTCATAACCGCCGGGACAGGGACTAAGGTTCGTAATTTCGTAATAATGAAAATTTTGAAATGACGTTTCTTTTACTTTGGATTGGACAGGCCTTTTCATCGGGACCAATAACTTGCTTCGTAATAACAAGAAATTCATAATAATGAGAAATTCATAATAATGTTGTTCGCATTAACGAGTCTCATGTATCACATTTGCCCAACAAAACAAGTGATCAATCTTGTTATGTCTTGCATGTTTCAGTTGCTGGCCATATACGACAGATTTGGGAGATTAATGTATGGCAGTGAAACAGTGCCAAAAGATGTGTTGGAGTATGTAGTTTTTGAAAAGCATCTTTCTAATCAGTATGGTGTTTGGCGGCTGCATGACAAGATAATACCAGAGTGGATGCCTCCACGGGCCCCAGCTCCTACCACGTACATAAAGAACAGTACTCCAGCTGATGTTGTTGAAGCAGAGGACAGTGAATCTGGTGCTTTAGTTCCACAAAGTGTAGAGGAAAGGCCTGCTATAACTGCATAGTTTTATCTGTGTTGTAAAAGTAGATTTATTAAAAAAAATATATATACAAAGGAAAATAGAACTATTTATTTAATTATCAAGGTAAATAAGAAACCCCTGAGGTCCTCCTTTGGGTATGGTCACTATGAAATATGTACTCCTACTTAACACCCAAGTCTGCAACTTCTTCAATTCTGAGAGCTGCATCTTCAAATACTCGAAGAAAAGGTAACTGGATATAACTTCATAAAAGTAAAGGAAATATGGGTCATATGCTGGGTCACCAATTTCTACCTTTTCAAGTCTGGGCCTGACAGTGATAAGCACATGAATGAGTTCTCATGTTTGCACTCTGTACAGAACCATAGTTAAGCACAGGATTCCAGATTTACAATGCTGCCACTTAGCCTAAATTTTTTTCTTCAAGCAATTTCCTTTTGCACGTAGATGAGAGTTGTCAATACAATAGACCACTCTCATCAACTTGATGCCATCTACCTTGACTTTTCCAAGGCTTTTGACACTCGCCATCATCAACTCCTCCATAAACTAAGCCAACAGTTTGGCATGCATGGCAGATTCCTTAGCCTTCTCTCAAGCTTTCTTTCGCACAGAAACCAGCATGTAATACTCGCTGATGGCTTTTCTTCTTGGTCTCCTGTCATATCTGGAGTTCCTCAGAGCAGTGCTCTTGGGCCTTGTCTATTCAATTTATTTAATAATGATGTTCTGTCCTCCCAAACTCAAACTCTTCTATATGCTGATGATTGCTAGATTTACAAGGAAAATAAAAATGCTTCTGTCAGCATTGATCTTCAACTTGCCCTTAATTAAGCATCCCCGTGGTGTGATATTTGGGAACTAAAGCTAAACCCTAAAAAATCCAGCACCATGACTATTGCATTGAAAACAAAAGCCATCATTTTCAACTACACCATTAATTCATCTCTCTTAACCAGAGTTATGACTATGAAAGACTTGGGAGTTATAGCCTACCCTAAACCAAATTACTCCACCACATTCAGAGAGCAAAAAAAAATAATTCTCTCTCTAAAGAAAGAAAATCTATTTGGCCTTCTTTAGCACTTCACAGAAATTAACAATCCCATTACACTCCACTTCTATTTTTCAACTATTGTCCTTCCCATAGTTATATATTGCTCTCCAATTTGGTCCATGTCAGCCTCAACTAACATAAAATTCCTTGATTGCATCCCTCACTTCTATGCCAAAAAAGTTGGACATAAAGAGTTCCACATTTAAGCAATATGCTTTCTGATGCTGTCTTCTATCTACTTATCTAACCTGCTGAACCTTAGACATAAAGGACAAAATTTCTATATAATATCTTAAACTTGTATTCTGACTGCCCGGAAGTCCATTCTCTGTTGAATTTAGGATACCTACCTATTCCACCCACTCCCTATTCTACTCCATCTCCCTAACCAAGCACTAACCTTAATATTGCCTCTCCTCCCTTCTAAATTCACTTCCTCCTTCCATCGAGCCTCTTTGCAAGAATTTCATCATACAAGCTTTGCCCCATCTGTCTGCTTATGTTTTCCTTCCTCCATTGGTTTATTCTTGTCAGTTTTTTTAAATTGTTATTGTATTTTGTCTAATTCATTTTTTTTAATTTACACTGTAACTTGCTGTCATGGCTGTATGTGAAAAATTATTTAAATAAATAATAAATAAGAGCAAGAGGTTAAGTTGACTTCACAGACTGCCTAAGTTTGAGGGTTGGAAATTTACAATCTATATGTATATACATATGTATGTGCTGTACTCTACTGCTACACCATATGTTGTATTTTCTGTCTTTGATTCAAATTGGCATAGCGAGGAAGGGTGGTAATGCATGAAAGAGTTGTATTACCTTGAGCTGCCTCAATTAATAAGAATGTAATTAATTTCTGACGCTGAGCAATATGCTAGTTCAATCATCCTAAGTTTTAATGCATTAGATGCTAGTTAATGAGAGGGTTCAGGCTGCCTAACCCTACCTTTTAACCAAGATGCTGTATTACTTATTCCTATTCAATTTTTTACTTTTTTTTAAAAAGTACTTTGATTAATATAGAAACATCATACTGAATATATTCAATGAGTGCAGGCACATTTTAATATACAGCCCAAATACCAGCTGTTAGAAAGTAACTGCATACGATATTGTCATTGATAACTTAGACACAAACACACTATTCCATTGAAAATCCATCCTTGATAAATGTAAATGTTGGACTGTGTACTTTCAACTCTGCCCCGAGGCAATATTTCTCTGAAGAAATATTAAGCGCGACAGTATTCACATTATCAGAAACAAGAATCAAGCGTGGCACCTTTTCAAATCCAACCCTTACGAACACACTCGACTCACTTTTACTGAACTGCGTCGCTATTTTAAGGCCCATTTGTCAGGACCATATGGAGTATGCATTGGCTGCAAGCTTTTCCATTACCTCCAGTCCTAAAAGATGTTTCTTCTTTGAATCTCCACCATTACCATTCCCAAATTCTTGATACCATTTCCTATGAAGATGTGAGTGCAGAGGGCACTGCTTGATCGGACTTATTCGTTAAATTCTTAAACGATGAATGCTTATATCCCATCTCCCAACTAATCGTGACTATTCCCTCATTTCTTGCACCAATCACTCTCTTCCTCTAAATTCAGACTGATCTCCAGGAGGAATAGGAATTGATGCTTTCCCTGCAAATAATGGGCTTAAACTTTTCTCAAGATTCCAACTGGGTTAAATACTCCATTATAGTGGACGTTTTAAGTTCCGACTCAGGCCTTCTTAGTAAGAGAGCAAAATGGGTTATACTTCCAGCTAACTCCACCCACTGGTCTGCAGTAACTTCTGGTGATCCTCAGGGTAGTGCTTTGGGGGTCATATTTATTCAATCTCTTCCTCAATGACCTTGCCTCCCTCCCAAGCTCATACCCTTTTTTACACTGATGAATGTAAAAACTTCAAACATATTCAATGTTCAGCTGATTGCCAAGACCTTCAAAATGTCTTTGACAAGACCAGTAAATGGTGCAATACCTGGAAACTTAATTTAAATTCATTCAAATGGAGTACTATCTCAGTTTTGCTTTAAAATAAAACCACCTAAATCTAACTACTCAATCAATTCCTATCCACTCAATTGTGCCGTCAGTGAAGGATGTACGAATTCTAACTGACAATTAACTAAACTTTTCCGACCATATCCAATTGGTTAAAAATAAAGCAATGTCTCTTTTAGATCTTCTTTACCGCTTCATGGAAATCTGTCACCCCGTAGCCCTACAATCGTTCTTTTCTATATTTATTCTGCCAATCACTTCCTATGGCTCTCCCATTTGGTCTGTCTCTGCTCCAACTAACCTCACTACCCTTAACAGTCAGCCATTACATACATACCTAGTTTCTTTGCCAGGATTGTATAATACAGAGTTTCCAATTTCCGAGACAAGCCGACTGATTCCATCTTGTCTTCCCTTGGCTTTCTGATTCTTTCCAATCAAAGAGCAAAACAGATTAAAAATTAATTTATAACATTCTCAATTCGAATATTGATTATCCTGAATGTTCAAGTCCCAAGCTGTTCCAACCTTTCCCATTCTTCTCTCTACACGCCCATCCCCTAACTCTCTCATCAAACGTTCCCTGTACTCCTGCATTCTCTACCTGATAGTGCCAATTCCTTTCCTGCGCCCATCGGACTCATTCATCACCCTTGCTATGTCCCTTGTATCTGTAAAAAACTAAGCTCCCCCTTCTTCTCCTTGCCTCTTATGTTTTTTTTAAATATTTATATTTTAAACTTCTAACTTATATCCATTATCATCATGTTACTGTTGATTGGCAGAAAGACTATGTGATCAACAAAACTAATAAATAACTTACAGATTCTGGCAATACCCAGTAACATATAGATAACTTGAAATTGAAATCACACACAATGTATTATTCCCCTGTTCAATGGAAACCCCACTGGTTTTGACACTTTCTGGTAAGCAGAGTGGTCTAATGTGTACATACTTAATGACTCAAATACGCTTTTCCCCCTTGAACTAAACTATTCAATTATATATTCAGTATCCCTATATTCAATTCCATGATCCATCACGTCCATTTTAATGCATATGTAATTCAAATAGAAGTAACCTGAATGTTTCATAATTAACAAAGAGTAAAAGGCCTACCAAGCACAAAAATGTGGATGCAGTCTTGTAATTTAACACAAACATGGGTCCCCAATTTTTTTCAATGCAAGTACCATCTCAAACTCCAGTAAAATTGGCTCTGACATAGTCTGCACACAATTGAAGATGGGAGCTGGCTGAAGTGTGACATGGATTGGACCCAGCTAAGTGAGTTCCAAGGTTAGAACGAATTAAGATCAAACTCACCACGAGAGGAAAAAATTGAGCTGGTCTATACGTCAAACCAACTTGAACAATGCCAATGAACGGTCTGTAATAAATGCACTCATATTCAAACTCAAAGTTCTCAAAAACAAAATTTGAAAATTTGAGTAACTTCATGAATCTGAAGTGTAGAAGACCATCTATACCGCTATTGGAGGATACAAAAAGTATATACATATGTATATGCTTTTCAACTTCCAGCCTGTGACCACTAAAATATGGCATAAATTTGTAAGCACCTCAAAAAAATTCAAGAAAACAAATTAACTCACATCAATACAATTAGGCTGTAATATATGCACCATCACCAAGTAAACCACTGATTGTGACACTAATCTCTTTCAAATGATGTTTAATTATAGTTTATTTAAATCACAATACCTTTCATTGGCTCTGATGTTATACAAATGCATCTGAATAGCAATATAAACATTGAAAGTAGTATTTCAGTTCTTTACAATATAGTATGCTCCAACATCCTGACACACGATGACGCAGCACCTTGGTAATTGGCTGCAACACCTGACACCTAAGTCAGCATACTTCATGAATCTTGGTGGGTTATCTAGAGAATGACAATAAGTTGGTACTTAAAAAAAAACAGAATCCTACAAAAAAGTGACAAACCAAAACGCCAAATCATATCATCAGTTAAAAAATGTCAAACAAAACAGTTAAAATCAAGGACAAGGATGATTAAAATGAGGACTGTTTTACATCATGGAATTTGCTTGTCAAAAAAAACATGAATTCATATTCAACTTAATAAAATTTCTGTCGAGTTTAATTTATTTTTAGTGCCCAAAGTACACAACTTTTTGACCGCAATTTCATCCTGACATATTTCACAAATTCAAATGGAGTCATAAGAACCATGGGAATGAATAAAACACGTTTTAAGGCTGAGGTTAAAGGATACGTGAGAGAGAAACCTCTCTCCACAGAAACCAAAACAAAATTATGAATAAAAATGTCCTAATACATTTTACAACAGTTAAAGAATGCACCAAAGGTCCATCAATGTGTCACGTAGCATTCTTGAACACCCTATTCCATCTTCAGCATTGAAATTACCTTTCCTTCCTTGGCACCTTGCAATGCTTGAGTGACAAAAAGCTTAGCAAGCGCTTGACTACAGAACTGGTTGGAATGACGGCCATACGTGGCGATTTGCCCAGCAACTATCATTGGATTTAGACGAGCTGGGACTGGGAATGGCCGGAATAACTTGTTCAAGTCCTCTTCAGGGAGAGGAGGTTCACCTTTGTCAGCACGGGCAGTATTCTCTTGAGCCTACAAAAGAAAGTTCAAAAGGATGGTTTAACCAAAGATATTCAAACAATCACCATTACATCATGACGTTTAAAATTACCAAGCTAAGGAAGTTCATTCATGTGCTCCAAAGATGAAAAATTAACATGTAGATTAGTCAAATCATACGATAATTAAACAATTGCTTACAAAAGCTGTTTGCACAGTACACTTTGGCATTTAAAAACAAATAAAGTAGCAGAATGAGGGATTTATTGAGAATCCTGTGCATTAAATTTGAAAGAAAAGGAGAACTATATGTATGTATTAATATTAAAAAACTGACAGTGAGAATGAAACCCTAGGTACATTCTAATATGGCTTTTATACCCAGACAAATAGTAATGTTCAGCTACTCCTATTCCTCATTTAAAAGAGCTAATCTTGCAATTAAATAAAAACAATATGTACACTTCGAGAAACTCTGCAGAAGGAGAGCCAGTTAGGAATTAGAGACATGAGTTAAAGAGGCATAAGTATGGAAACACATGTATCATAATCTTAAAGTCTATACTTCCCCATTCATTTCCAACCTTTAATAGCCACTAGCAACACAGCAATGAAATACACTTTCTAGAAAAGGTTCTCAAAATATTCACCACCAAAAATGTTTCTCACACACAAATATTGATCAGAGGAATTTCCCAGTGGCAAGGCAGAATTAGGGTTTATTACTAACAGGAGCAAGGCTTACATAAAGGTATATCCTTATGTACTTGGTTACCCACAGGCAAAAGAAGTGGTGGACCACACATTAAAATGTAATCTGTTGGAGATCCATAGATAGGCACAGCAAATATGTATGTACTTAAATGATAAGACTTGGTGCTTTCCTGGCACACAATGCGGATGAATCCTGTGAACCATTCATCCACATGAACTTAAATTCATAATTTTCATAGGGAACTTAGCATATATGTTTATGTCCTGGACGGAAAAAGTCACCAGCCAGAAGCGAAAATGTGCTAACTTGAGGCCAAATTGGTAATGCTGTCACACCACACCCCTGCAGCAGAGAAGAAGTGCCAATACCTGGCATTTATACAAGTCCTTGATTGTTCAGGGGAAAAATGAATTTCCATACACTCAAGCGTTCAGCAAAATATCTCTCAATTTATCGTTTCTGTCGGACCTGGAAATCCCTGATTCATACAGCCAAATGTGTGCCTCACTCACTCATGGATAGAAATTCCTGAACACTTCTAGAAGAGCTGGAGAGTTGAAATATGGCACCTGTGTGGGGTACTGGAAATGATTAAGAGGTCAAGTCCGAAAACCAGAAGTTTACATGACACTCCATTGCTAGGATGACAAAATGGTGGAAATTGTGAATTTTCAGGGGACGGTTTATCGGTTTTTAATTTAATGCACGCGAACTGTGCTCCAAGGATGGTTGTTGACACTTTGAAAGCTGATGAATGTAGCCACGTACTCATGTAATTTTATTACATAGTTTATTTTCAAGTTCATTGCTGCAAAAACGGCATCCAAAAATTGATTATAAATATTTAAATAAAAGCTGGTAGCACTTTTCAACAATATTTTATGCATATGACACATTTCGGCACATCACCTTTATACCTTTGAGAAAGGGGTGGGGGAGGATTGGATATTTTGAAAGAAAGGGTGGAAAACAGGCATACAAAGAGGAGTCAGTGAGAAAAGATATAACTAAAGACAAACGGAAAAACCAAGTGGAAGGAGGACTCTAGTCATAACTGTAAAACAAACATCACTACATATTTCACGCCATATCTTTATAAATGAATAATTAAGACACTAAATTTCATTAAATCAAAACTTCAATAAACATATTTGACGATTGAATTTTTAATAAAATGAATTTCTTACAGTTAAACAGACAATATAAAATTGTCTGAAGGGACACACAAAGCCTAATGATCAGAAAAGAATAAGGCTTTGATAGTTCCACATAATTTATTCACTAGTGACCAGTTTCATCTTCTGGCCACACTGTATTGAAACCGGTCACAAGTGAATAAATTATGTATGTGGAACTAGCCAAGCCTTATTCTTTCCTGATAGTCATGAAGGAGATCCATCAACTAATTCCTCAAACAATTCATTGCCTAATGGTCCCTTGTTATAACGAATTCCTTTGTATTCTTTTACTGCAGAGATACAAACGCTCAAATATGGAAACAACACTCACCCTCTTTTGCAAATATCTATGCTTATCTTGCTGTTGCCTGATGACTTGCTGTTGATGCCTGTTGAATTTCATTGCCTCCTGATTCAGCTCATCCACCCTTTCCATAAGACAACGAAGATGTCCCTCCAGCACAGAACTAAGGGAACAAATAATATTAAATTGTCATTTTTATGACCGTTAAATCAACTGACACGGATGCAGGAATTACAAGTGTGACTGACTTCAATGCTTTTCCCAAAAATCTAGAATCATGACTAATAGGTAGAAATACTTACGCAGTTCCCAGGTCGAGGAAATTTGATCCCTCCTCTTCTGGGACCATTTCACCCAATTCAGAGAGTAAAATGTTGGTCAAATTTGAGTTGAGCACAACCACAGGAATTTCAGAGAAAAGGCTGTCAAACCCAACCTTCAGAGTCCTAAGGGCTTCCGGAGTGAATTCACCTTCACGGTACATGGCAATAGCTTGAGGAGTAAGCCGGTATGCCTTCAGAGATAAGAACCCACGGGCAGTTTTCTGGGTGTCTGCATGATAAATTGAAAATATAGGGAGTCAAGATTGTAAAAAAAATTGCGGCAGACATCAGCAGTTGTTTCTAATGATTCCAGTCTTATACCTCTAAATGCTATGTAACAAATGCATCAGATATCGAGTAATAAAATATTTTTTCATTTAAAACACTTCAAACATATCAGATTTTCATTGAATCTATTGGTGGAGAGCTGAATTTCCTAGCATAACTGCAAAATGATAAGTAGGTATGTACAGGCACTACTTGGTATATATAGGAAATAAACTTTCATTTTTGTAACTACATATGTATAGGACATTTTAACGGCAAGAAATTACCACCAGTCTAAAAGAAGCTTAATAGTATCCATTCCCATATCATAAAAGTATACGGTTTGGAAACATATGCAAAATGGCCTCAAAACCCATAATATACTCCATCATCTCACACTATTACATTGTATTATGTAAACATGTAAAAAATAATTGAATAAAAGCAAACAGTTTGAGCAGAGACTCTGTATGACTCTAAATTAATGATACATACTGTTACACACAAGTAGAAATAATCCATAATTTTTTTTTCGTGGATGACACAGGCAGTACTCACCATAAATGAGAACCACTGATTCCTCAATGGAAGTTTGGTAATGGAACTGAGACTCCAACAGGGGAAGACTAAGGAAGTTTCCGACATCAGCACTTTGATACCACCCAACATGGTAATGGTCAACATTCACTTTACGTAACCGTCTCATCATAGCCAGCTGATATTCATCTAAAATACCAAATAAATATTCATATAAAATAGAAAATACTTCAAACAGAACTAACAATAAGAACCAAAAATACTAATGACTAATAGGAGTACACGAAGCACACTATGAGGTGGAAAGAGACACAATTGAGATGCACAGATAACATTATCCTTCATGAAAATATCACCCCCTATGAAAAAATTGTAATAAAGCTGTATAAAATTTGTATACATTCTTATACAATTGTCATGGCAATGTATAAAAATGTATACAAATTTTATACAGGTTTATACAATTTTTTCATAGGGTACATAAGCAAATAAGAAAAGGGTTTACTTGATAAAAGCAAGTCCAAGAGACGTACAAGTAACAGTTCTCTCCCCATGTTGAGGGCATTATCCCTAATAAACACTCTTTAAATTTGTACTCAGGGCCTTGAATAGATGGCAATCCCTAAGTCAAAAAAACCATCTTCAATGGAATGACGAACGAGTACCAAGAAAATAATGGTGGGAGAAAAATAGTTACTCAATGCAGTTGTACATTTACCCCAAACCCCTAAGTACTGAAGAATTGATTTTTGGCACCAAAGAAGTGTCGGTACCCGTGAGTTTCAGCATTACACGAGAATTAAGCCTTAACACAAGTATTATGTGGCTACATCCAGCTATTCATAAATCATTAGCCTTTGAACCTTCTGACCCATTTCTTCCTTGCAATCCAAAATTGGAACAAAAATGTTGACCAAAAATCATAAAGTGACGAAAATAGGGCTCCTTAGAGATAAAAACAATACCTTCGTCCATAGATTCATCGCTGTGCTTGGGAAAGGCAAAGCAATTAGTGATTTCCAATCTATTATCAACCACTAATCCCAGCAACGCCCCTTGGGCAACGTCTATATTTCCTGAGGCTTCTTCATGACAATGCTTAACTATTTTCATCACCGCCTGAGAACACATAAAAGGCATTATATAGCATCAAACACAGGGCTGCGATACAGTACCTACTACATCTATAACCTGTGAACACGACCCATACCAATTCTGAACACGATAAGAGTATTCCACGAAACCAAACGTAAAGATCATTATTCAAAACACCAAGACACGCCAGAATGTAAATATTATTCATTAAAATTAACCTTCTTCTGACGAAATGAATAAATCATTGAAAAACTAAAGCACCAGATTGCCGATTAAGGAAAGAACTAAAACGAGTTAATGGGTACTAACCAATCCATCCATTTGAACATAACTGATAGGAGATTCCGTTTCTGTCATTCTCCGAATAGCAGCCCTTGGATTAGCCATTTTCTATCATAAACTACAACACGTTACAATACTGAATCGGCCGACTCTGTCACGATGTCAGGAAATGAGCTTGATGACAAAACACTGTAGAAACGAAACAACCAACCATGGAATCTATACTGTGAAACTCGGCAACGCTGGAGTCATCAATGATAGATCCGTGGAGAAGGGTAGATCAGTGGAGTTTTTAGTGTTAATATTTTCATAGAGGTCACTAGCGACGAAAAGGCTATCAGCAACAGTTACTGCCTTCAAAAGAGGATATATTTTGTGGCGCGATATATCACTATTTTCCAAAGTCCCTTTAGTAATCGTTAAAAACACTCTGTCACGTTCTAAGAATATTTTCCTCCTGTAATTGTTTAACTCCATAATTTCCTTCTCGTCAAAACTTAACGCCTCTTCACAGATCCCGTTCAAGTAGGCCTAAATTTGTTCACAAACATTAATAATTTTATATATACGTATTCCTATGAGATGAAAATCATGTTTTCATTCTCATGTCAGCTATAACAGAAAGGTATGTTATAATATACATGTTTTGTTAATGTTTTCCTGGCGATTATGGTTAAAAGTCCACTTAAACCTTATGAGGATATCTACAATTCAATGGCTAAGCGCACAAAATCACGCATAAATCCGCGAGGAAATAGCAAACCCACCGCCATTTATGTTCATTCGCAGTGGCGTAACCAAGAACCAGGGTTCTTGGGCATAACTATGGGGGGGGGGGGGGGGGGATGAGGGGATAGGTCTCTCCCCCAAAGCCTCAGAAAAATTAAAAATATATTTTTAAAACTGTAATTATATTTCTTGACATATAATAACTGGATGCACTTGGTGTTAAATTTTTAGTACCAAAATTATGTAAAATGTATTTCCAGGCATGCCGTTTTTCAAAATGTTCCTGAACCGCCTGGGGGTCGACCCCCAGGCGGTTCAGGAAAAGCTGCATATTCCTATATAATTCCATCCCCCAAAGCATATTCCTAATTACACCACTGGTTATTCATATATTTAATGGTGGATACTTCTACCAAACATAATAAGGATTACAGCGATTACAAGGATTACATTAGTGGGTCTGCTAAAACTCATAAGTGGATGAAGAAATCACCACCAATTTTGGATCAAATAATACCAGACTTTTATCCATGGGTTACACGGGATCTCCAGGAAGTAAATGTCATCATCTTACAAAAAATTGAGGATTGGAGGAGAGATGGAAAATATCATTATAAAGTCGACTACACAGCCATTGATGCACACTGCACATGCAAATATATTTGGGAGGTAGATCCAGGATGACTGGTTGACCAGTAAAATACCACTTTGAATTGTAACAATGCAACGAAGTGGCATCTGGACCATCAATTTGAAAACATGGGCTCACCCTTGATTGGAGTGTGAAACCCCCACTGCCAGTTTCCACACACCTTCCCTGTGGCGTAGCCAGGGAGGAGTCCTGGGGGTCTGCCCCTCCCCCCCAAAAAATATGAAAATGCAATTACTCTGCTTCAGAAAATACAACAAATTTTTCAAAAACCATGAATTTACGAAAGATTTCTTTGAAAAATGACCTTTTTTCTACTATGAAAAGTGCTAAAATTAGTTTTAAACTCTCTACTTTGTACCCTATCTTTCAAAAATTCCCACCCCCCCCTAGTTTTGGATCCCCTCTTCTCCCCCACCTTCCCCCTCTCTTTCAATGGAATAAAAGAGGACCCTGGCAGAAAACTCTATAGGAGTTTTTTCCTATTGTAATTTGACTATAGGAAACATTAGTTCCTACAGGAAACTTTTACATTTTTAATTATTTTTTTCCCATTCTTCCTATAGTATTTTGGAAAATACTATGGGATTATTTTCAGGCCAATTGGTTTTCTATAGTGCTTTGGAAAATACTTTAGGAATGATGTACATTTCTATAGGAAAATAAAAGTTGCCTATACATACTAACAGATATGTTTCCGATTGTTAAATTACTGATGGAAAAATTATCCTATAGGTATTTTCACTAGGGGAGGATCTAAATATAACTAAGGGAAAGATTAATGCGTAAAAAGTTTGACAGTGGTTACAGGAGGAATCAAGGGGTCCCAGAGAGACTTCCATTCAAGGGCATTCTTAGCAGCCAGAGCGGCAGCTGAGATTGAGGGCTAAGCTTCGCCGCAGAGAAGGGTGGTTCTGGCACACAACTAATCCATCGCAAGGCCCCATTTATGAGACCAAGGTTCAGCCCCTACCAAAGTGATATGAGGAGCATGCTACTTTGAAGAAGCCACAGCTGGGACAACAGTTCCTGCTTAAGGAAATGTTTTGCTGTTAAGTAAGGGCCTCAAATACTGCCCCAATTTCCCAGATGGCTTAGAGGACGAAAGATGACAGCTGCTGGATTGAATCCTTAAGAAACATGACAATAGGGTAGTTTCCTTCGTCAAAGATAATGAAAGACATTGGTTGCGATTCGTTACCTAACATTAGTGCATTCATAATATACAAATTATTTGGTTTTAGAAATCCCAGTTTAGACGAATGGCAATGGTCAATTTTAACCGCATTTGAAAAAGGCCAGATTGACACCCATGCAATGCCACTCCATCTGACGTCACAGGGACCTAGTTTCTATACAAGCAGATAGGAGACACAGAGGAGGAGGATAGGAGGATTTTACATCGTCTGAGATTACCAATGTATGCATGAGGCACAGAGCTCAGAGAAACATGTCTTAATAATCACCTATTAAAACTGCCTGTGGTCGGATAGTTCCCTTTGCTTGATAAGGTATTAATAATCCTTATTTAAGCCAAGCGCTACCTGCTTGCAAGATACTCTGCTACCTGCTAGCAGCCTGCATTGCAGCAGCACACATGCCCTCGCCCCAAGGTCACCTCACTCGTCGACAGCGGAAACCAGAATGATGTCACATGGGGTTTCCCCAGCATTCATACTTAGCCGTCGCGTTTTCGCGGCTTGAAAAGTTTCACTTTTCATTTAATCGCAAAAATAGATATGGTCATTTAAAAATCTAAAAGCTTGAAATGCTTACTCCAGGAGTAATAATCTTTCGATTTAGGCAATAAAAAAATAATAGGAAAAAACCCTATTGCACATTGTTTCGGCTATTAATAGGAAAGAAAATATTACTAATGACCATGTTTTTCCCTTCCATTCCCCACTCCTTGACCTCCCTCGGCTAATGGGGAAAAACCCTCTGAGCACCCAAAGACAGTCACCATCTCTTCTAACTCACCTTAGACCAACGGTCAGTTTAAAATTCCCAACCCTCCCCTCACTCTTACCTGCAACTCTCTTCCCCACCCTTAAAAACGAAGGATAGGATAATTTTCTCCTTCCACCCCAAACTTCTCTTTTTTTTCTGAATGTGGAAGTACATATCTATTTATTCTGGAATGGTTCATTTTTTTGGCTAGTCTTGATAATGCTGCAGTGCAGTGAAACATGTTGACTCTGTTCACCTTTTCCCTACTGAAGACGTAAACATGCATCTCGACGTTTCTTGACCCGGGAGACGAAAGCCATATATTTTTGTTAGAGATTTTCCTACGCAGGTGAACGAATGCCTAATATATACGTTTCCTAGCTCTCCACCTTTTATGATGGTCGCGGGTGTGCGATGTCTTTGTTTCGGGACCCAACACTGTGGGGCTTACGCCGTACCCTCGAAATCCGGGAGCAGGTACCCAGACCCCTCGTCATATATTACCCCTCTTAGCGGTCATGCAATTGTTTATCCAGTCATTTTGCAAAATAAACATTTGTTCCTTTTTTAAAAAAAATATAAATTAAGAATTGAATTATTTGTCTTTTGAGCAAAATTTACAATTTTTAAATGAAATTCTACTATAAATATTAACTTTTATCTCCATTTCAGTATAAACATCGACATGGAAGTTCTTTCTGTATTAAATGTGTTAATGTTGATGGTAGAGCTTCGTTCAAAATTTGAAAATTCTCAGAATAAAACGAGGAATTCAATGCAAAGTCTTCAATTTTTGTGCAAGCAACAATTACCTTTGTAGCTAATTCATATAAACAAAGCATGATTGACCGCAAACCAATGCCGCTGGTAGGGTTATAAACCCCGAAAGGAGGGAGCCCAACTACCCTCGGAGTCCAAGATAATGCGTAGTCCTCACTAGGAAGGGGCGAAAAAGGTTGGTGCTGAGAGTGTGTGATTATCCGCGACACCCTTATTCACGAAGGTCCTGCAAAAATGCTCTGTATGGTGGGGATGAAAGTCTCTCGGGGCTCAGTACAGCAGTCAGGCTAAGGTGAGAGCTTCACCGTCTCAAAAGGGTTAAAATAAAGTTTTTACGTGGAAAAGTGCAAAGTACTATTCTTTATTTTTACAATGGATCTCACAAAGTATATGCCTCTTCAGTTCAATTTACTATCAATTTACGTTTTGCCAAAAATATAGCTTGAGTAGGTGAAGGATGGACAAAATAAGGGTCTCTTCATTTTTCAAACTACATCATATTACACAGTAAACAAGCCCATTTAAGCTTCACTATGCCGTTATCTAGCTTATTACCACCCAAATATCCTGATATTCCATATTCCGAGATTCAGGTGGGGATTAGAATAATTGTGGGGGTGGGGGAGGAGGTACGTTACTCTCTCAGGTGTCTTGATGGTATTTATTACCTCTGAGCTAACAATGTGTCTATGGCTTGATATGAGTGGGCTCGAAGAGGCTTTTATATATTCATCCATTACTTTGAAACATTTTTTTAAGCCACTGAAATAAAACTCTCATTGTAAAAGCCACCTTAAAGATTGCCATCTTGTCAATTTTCCCGCAAATTACTTGGGGTGGGGGTCAAGCTCCCCCTTAATCCACCACTTCCCATTTCTAGCACTTTTTTTCTCATCTCCATCTTGGACCATCTCTTCTCGTCAAGGCTACAAACAGTGGCATTCAAAGAGTTCAAATTACTGCCTCCCCAAAATTTTTGGGAGATGACCTCAGAGAACCAACTTGCAATGGATACTCCTGAGATGCACTCTACTTTTAAATAAAAAAATGATGAAACAAAATTATCATTGCAGTGGCAAGGTTATGGGACTGTTTTTTCACCCTCGTAATCCTTAAGTTATTCACTGAAAATGGCTTTTTCGATAGGCTCATTTGAAAATATGTGTGCATGTATAAGGAGGAAAAAAGGATCCCAACAATATTTGTGGCGTCTCTATCGCTCAAGGGAAAAATAGGTTTCCTTTAAAGTGGGTTGCTAGTCTTTGGTTAAGGAAATTCAAACAAGGCAAACCATCTCAATTTACCAATCATCCAAATATATGATGAATTGGCAGGTGTTCCTACAACCGAGTCTGCCTCTAGAAAGTCACAACTCTGTGGAATGGATGGCCCATTAGATGGTATCATGTGCCCATTGGGAGCATTTCCTTGCATTCTACTATGTACACATACATCTTAAAGAAACGAGAACACCAAACATATTTCCCTCTTAAAATACCAAAGAAAGATTTCTTCTGAGAGAAAAAGACAGTAGACAAGTAGATTTGATGGATTATACATTTTAAAACAGTTGGGTTTCAAGAAATATTAGTTTAATTAGGAGGACTGATGAGAGGAGAACACTTTTTTATTTGCATTGAGAAGGATACGAGTCCTTTATGCGGTTGACTCCTGGCAAAAGGGCAGGGCAGAGAGGGGAAAAAAGGCTTAATCGAGGCAGGATTAACAGCAGCCGAAATTTCTGGGAAAATGACTTTAAATAGAAGCACAGTGTACTACTGGCATAAACTGTTTAGAAAATTAGAGAAGAGGAGGAAGATGACTACCATTGGAGCAGAAATTGTGTCATTGAGTTTATGTAAGAAAAACTTAATTACACGAACAGATACAGAAAACTATAATTACATAAATACTTCTCCTGTTCAATTCTGCATTTTTTCAACTAAATTTGTCCATCATAACCATATTAGAATTACATTTGTCACAGGGTGTTATGAATATAGAACCCTTTTTCAGATAGTTCGAAGGAAGGACCAACTTTGGTAACCCATAACTCGGAGGAGAGATATTTAATTCCAACTAAACTTAGGTAATTGCCAAATGCACATCTTTGCTATAAATGAATAAGGCTTCAAATAATGAGCTACTATCAATTTTATAAAATAAGGGCAAAACGGAACAAAAATGCATCATAGCTTCACTCTTGGTGTCATTGCAATCTGTATGCCCACGACGCAACTGATTTGTTATTGGTATGTAATTAAGTCAGCAAGAGGTTATATGTACTTTATATCGATTGATATTTATTCCAAGTACTTTAATCTTGCTAGTACCTAGTAAAGCTGAGGTATACAGTATACAATGATACCAACAACGACAAAATTGCAACCGTCACTCTTTTATACGAGGTTTTTAAGTTAGCAATAAAAGACACATTTTGTTACATTTTTTTAGTATGAATTTTCAACTGAGAGAAAATGGCTAATAAATAAGCTAATTGTTTTAGTGTTCTTCCTTAGAAAATGAAAAAAATACCCTTTGAAATCCAACAGCAAATATTATGTTTTCTAATGAAGGTTAAACTTTAATTTAGAAAAAAATCAGTGTTCTCAGTTGCAATAATTTGCTTGAATATGTACTTACTGAGAAAGTACTCCTACTTTCGATTAACAAAAAAACTGATTATGATGATAAGGTGATGCTTTTTGAGGTATTTGGCATTACCCTTCATCCTCTTCAATGATCAAGGGAACTTATTGTTAATGCGCTGCTTTCCAACTAGAGACTACCGTGCTAAAATTTTCATAGACAAGAGAGCAAAGGAGTGGGAAGGGGCTTGGTGCACATTGTATGATTTGCATGGGTAAAAGAGTAAATGCTGAGCTTTGAAGGAAAGGAGGGTGATTGAGAGACCTAATAATTAGGTCTCTCCATCTTAAGAAAAGGAATGTGAAAGAAGGAAGGCACGAGAGTTAATGAAACGTCAATGTCAAAGGATATCGAATGAACTGCAAGGGTCTAGTTACCAGTACAAATCACACTTGGGGCAGGCAATATTCCTTTTGCAACATTAGTTGCTTACAAAAGAGTGTATTTGAATTTCCATTGCCTCTTTCCTAAGAGTCAAGTCCATCAGAAAGCAAACCAATTTTCTAGCAGAGCGACATAGTGGTGGCACAAAATTTTTGGATGGGACACTTCTTTCCCAGTTGTATATAAGATTACATTCATTGCTACACAATTTAATATAGACATGAGAAAATGTATTTATAAATGATTTGAAAATGTACAGTAAAACACATAAATTCATTAATATTGATGCAAATTCAGAGAAAATAATGTTCTAGAATATTTACACATACATGAACATGTGTGATACGATTTACAGGAAAAAATGCAGATACCTGCTTATGACCAGATTTACATGTAGACTTCATTATAAAATACAATTCTAAAAAAAAATGCAACACTTCAACGGGCCTCTCTATTCTGCATAAATAAACTCATGTAAGGATACTTAATTCCTGAAAAGGTATCTGAAAAAATAGCATAATTAGGAAGAAGAATTAATACTAAAAAATACATGTACCTACTAGGTAGTAGTTGCATTTTACACTGCTATAAATGCAAATTATTTGACCAATTCGGTGCAGTTGTTGCACTGTGACGGTCTAGAATTATATATTACTGGGCATGAGACCTAGAAAACATGAGGTCCCTACGCTGTAATCAACTCAGCATGTTCAATGCAAAGACTGAAAAGGAATTGAGCTAATTGCAATCTGAGAAACACTTCAACAAGATGTTGATTCAACAGATAATGAAGGGCTCATTGCACAGAGAATGCAGCTTACACTTTATAAAAGTAAACATACATTAGATAAAACTTTAACTATTGAAAACATAGCCAAACATAAAACACTTCAACTTTAACAATCAATGCTTTGTATTTTTAAGGACATATTTATTATAGGTTTGCATTTATTTCATGCAATTGAACTTTCACTAATCTACAGTTCTCTCTGAAATCATGGGTCAACACTTTTCATCCACTTTGAGCTGTATGAGGTATAGAATTTCATTGCACTACCTATAATGACTTTCCTTAACGAAGGACAAAAATTAGCACATCTTGATAAAAAATATATATGCAAATGCAGGAAAATATAACTCAATGAAGATTACCAACAATATTAATTCAATGAAAAATTCATTTTAGCAGCAATCAGCAGCTGCTAACTTAACAGTCCTCCACATGCACATAAAACACTTTTTCATCAACCCTTTGGCATAAGCATTTCTCACTAAGCACGCTCTTCATTGTGTACAAATAAAAGCACCATTATTAACACACTGAATTTCAAGAAATTAAGAGTTTCACCAGAGGTGATTAGAGTCACACCAAGGGCTCTATTTTTGCACATTCGAGTACGACTCTAGAAGTATCTTTGGTTGTCATGAGGTAAGCCTCCATTTTGCTTCTCAGAATGGTTCACATTGACATTTGACGAAGGTATTCGATGCACTAAATTGTTCACATCATTTTCCTTTTGGTGATGACACCATACCACCCAGTGAGCACCAGGGTTCTGCTTCAACACTGCAACTAAACTGACATTGTGCTCTAACTGCCTAAAATCTGGAATAAAAATCACCACAATTAGAAAATATAAAAGGGTATATATTTTTTTAAAGCAACACTCTTTGATGATGAATATTGCTTCCACACACTATACACACAGTAAAATAAATATAACAGAATCCTATGATAATGTAGAGAGGGGGGAAAAAAAAAATTTTGACCACTGAATGCACGCACTACAGCTGATCAGAAATAGATTTTTTTCAGGGAAATTTGCACCATTGAACAAAAGCTAGACAAAAAGTAGATCTGACTCAAAATAAATCCTGAAAAAATTTAGTACTGCTAGGTCTCCCCTGTCCATCCCATGACCTTCAAAGGAGAAGGGGGTCATAAATTGAAAAATGGATGTTGTAATACTGATTATCAATGGATTTTTGCAAGGTGCGACTATTCAGAGTTTTGTCCACATGACGTATCAGAGACCATTACACAACCAATTAACTGTAAGTGTATGGCTAAAGGCCTATAGGCTACCAAAACACATCAGCATGGTATAAGGCAATAGGCAGTTATACCTAACAATATAAAAGCAAATAATTTATAGGAAAAAACAACTATGGAAGAAATCTTTGGAATTAAAATAAAACAAAGTATAATATATTAAATGGAGAAAAATTCCCAGACTGAGTGGTATTTAGGCTTTTTATGACATCCTATCACATTGAGAATGAGTAATTGAGACACAATTACAAGCCAAAGTACGTGAACCATAGCTTTAAATAATTTTATTTGACCAATGACAACATTTGATACCATTTTTGCCGAGCACTTACTAAGGTTTCCTCCAACTTCATAGAGTGAATGAGAAATCAGAGCATCTGTGGCAGTTGGTGACTCTCCACCTCTCCCTACTTGCTTCAGATATGGACACAAATGATCGGGATCAGATGAGGGGCCGACGCTTATGTTGGCAGCAAACCTCTCCATCAACGGGTGTGATGAAGCCCCTCTCCTCGCATCCCTGCTCTTCACACTCGGACTGCTATAGTCATTACTCTTCCCTCGCCTGAATGCTTCTTCGATCACCCTTTAAAATGAGGACATTAATACATATTATTAGCTAGTGAGATATGCAAGGCCAGTTTAGGGGTTAATTTGGGAATTGGAAAATTGGAAGAAGGGAGTCCAATTTGGGGCAGATCATAGAGAGTACTAGAGTACTCTATCACTAATCATGGGCATACCCAGCAAGGGGTAGGAGGGGTCAGCTTGCTCCCCCCCCCTAGAAGAAAAAATTGCAAATGTCTTTAAGGAAAATAATTTTTTTTTCAAGCAAATAATTTTAAAAACTAATAAAGAGCTGTTACAGTTTCCTTAAAATGTTGATTTCATTCCCCTTTACCATGCTTAAATCTTACCAACAACTTGAACAACCATGGCTTGCCCTCCTCTAGTTTTGATCCTGGGTACGCCCTTTCCACTAATATCAGTGATTAAGAATGAATTAATCCTTAATAATTGACAAACTGGGCAAAAATGCTGTAGGGGTCAGGGGCCCAACTAGGAATTACGGCTGGGGGGGGGGGGGTTTAGGCGCAACTAATACCGGGGTGTGTTGGGGTATGGAATACCCACCAGGATAAATGGCAGGTGCGAGATTAATGAATTGCAGAATTTTAAGATAAATGGTTCAAAATGGTGAGTTTTACGGCTTTCCGAGGGATATTTTATTAATCCTTACACTGTTCTATTAGTAATATCAATCCAATTAAGTAACATGGATTTAACTTAAAATTTCTCTGAGCTCTGGGGGGGATTTTATCCCCCAAAACCCCCTCACTGCACCACTGGTAGGGGTATTTTGTAGGTGAGGAAGTACATTTTAGTGAGATTGTACTAGACGAGATAAAAAATTGACTGCATCTTTCGAGCATTTTGGAGCAGGTTTGGACATGCTGACCTAATCCATGCTCCCTGCAACCTTGCTGATATTTGAGGAGGAATCCAAAGATAAAAATTATTTTGGGGAAGTTCAACTTGGAAATTTCACTTCAGTTTTAGAGGGAAGGGACCTCTGATTGCTAAGGTCATTGCAATTAAGAGTGAGTTACTAAGATGGTGGTCGTTAAACGTATGCACAGTCAAAATTATTTTTATATCATATAATATTTAAAAAAGTCTGATACAGAATATGGGAAATAATGGCTTGAATAAAATATCATGTACCACATTAAATATCTTGATCTGTTAACCGACCGTACAATAAATTTAAGAGTTGTTATTCTTTCCCTCAACAAACATCTTTCACAAGTCTACACAAATAGAATTTTTATGCATTTAGAACAAAAAAAATATGATAAAAGTAAAAGAAATATGTATAGGCTCAGAGATCAATTTAAGTACATTTTTTTACCAATTTCTAAATAGCAAATTCAACTAGGTAGAAACAGATTTGTCTTAAAATGAGGTGAAAAATTATAAAACATAAAAATAACAAATTACTAAGAATTATGTAGTATATTTTTTCATGCTAAACTCCAGGAAAAATTATAACATGCATTAAACGAGGTCAAGATAAGAAGAGAAAAAATAATTATAAATTTTTTCATAAATTTTTATACCTCAGCACAACGTCTCCTGCCGTGGTAACATCCATTGGCTTGAGGATAAACTCGGATATCCCCAGCTTTGGTGCACTGATGCGTAATGTTCCATCAGCCAAATTCACATCTTCACCAATATCTTTCCCATCATTCACAGCATTTCGTCTTCCAAGAAGTTTTTTCATCTAAAAGCAAATAAATAATATAATTGACTAAATGATATCAGTTGTCGAGAAGACCAATTATTCAGCATTCCTACCACATTATCTGGTAGCTTTTCTGCAGATACTAATTTCATATGTAGAAAAATCAGTTGCAAAGGCTTGCTCAAAATTGAAGAACTTCTGTATACTCACAGGTCGATTATTTTCTTTCTGAAGCAGGCGAGCTTTTTCTGCTATGCACTGACGACGTATACCAGCCAATAATTCAGAGGGTACCAGCCAAAGATTATCACCTGATGAAATCAAGGCCTCTGTAAGGCGACATGTCACAGCGGCAAATTCAACCTATGGAAAAAAAAGATATAAAATTACATTTTAAAGGAAGCCAAATTGAAGAGGACATCCATAAAAACCAAGTTAAATGTATCCCTGTAAAAATGGGAGATAATATGTACATACATATTTCACAAACCAAGAATAACTACATATATTTTTTAAAGCAAACAATCCTTCACAATTAACCCCAATTCTCCTCCAGTAATCCTGATTTCCTTGTTTGGTGAACCTCATTCACACATGGGTCATTCCATTTCAAATCGCCCAATATGAGTAAAATTTGCTGCTCGACATTTTTAACTATCCTGATTTTTTTATCATTGGTTCCCTACAAGTAGAAAATCACAAAACACCACTTTAAAAAATTTACAAGCCATAATTTTTTTTGGCAGCCTTTTTTAAAAGGGCGGATGGGCAAATTTTGATGAAAAATGTGGTTTGCATCAAGTTTAATTTCGAAGCTATTTTAAAAGATATCAGAATAATTTAAAACCCAGTGTGTTTATTATGAAAAGAACTTTTAAAAGCCATTTTCAAAATTTTTCCATCATAAAAGACAGTCAGTCAAAATCTTTCCGCAAAAACTCAGGAAAAATTTGTCAATACTAACTTTTTAACGCCATAAATTTTTATGAAGGAAAGGAGACTCGCAAATAAAATGTTATTCCCGTGTTGAATACTCAAAAACCTACTCGCAGTATGAGTTTCAGCACTGAGAATGCACTCCATTTTTTTCTAGAGATTGTCAAACAATGCCGAAAGCTGTTTAGCGTCGATTTTCGCAGGTCAATATCTAAAAAGGGACTGAATGTAAACAAGAGAAAGTTTTACAGAATTTTCTTTCTACACATATAAATATCTAAAAAAAAAATATTACTGAGACACTACTACATTTAGAGTAGTGGAGCAGCAAATTTCAATAAAAATGCAACCACTTTACATGCTCCTGCAGTGCAAACAAACCCTCGTGCAGTGCAAGTTAGCACACATGGGCTTCATTAAATAATTACTGTAACAATAAGTATTGTTTAAACTATTAAAATTACATTTATCATGAAAATTTATTTTAAAAATAGAAATATTTTGCAAGGTCTGATACATATATTTTGTACAGTAATTGTTGCATTTACTTTTTAACCCCAAATATGAGAAGACCATTTGCTTGTCAGACCCTAGTTCCCCCCTCCCCCAAGAAAAGGCATAAAGGGAACTTCAGTTAGGCATCTAGATAAATGGTAGAGTGGTGAGGTCACATTTTTGGGGGTCCTGCCTTCCCAATTGGGTGAAAGTTACAGATCTTGGTATCCGGGCTATCTATTATGAAACTACATATTTCAACAAACTTGGTTGATACTGCAGTAACTTCCAGTTTTACAACACGAAATGGCTCTAGAAATAACACAATACAAGTAAAAAAATTTCCTTAAGAGAACCCTGATGCAAGTCCTCCCAAATGATCAATAGTGGCAATTCCATCTCCACAAGAGCGCTTCAATGAAGTAATGTGGGCTCATTGTCAACAAATAACATTGCTTTCAGTCTTCTATGCCTGGCTTTCATTGGATTCATTAATAATTATCTTCCCCATATTTGATCCAAAAAGTCAGTCAAAAAACAAATTTCAGAGATTTTATTTCTTATTTTCACTGGTTTACTAGCTTAAAACTTGCTTGCGAAACATTCACTATCCTTTAATCTTTCCCTGCATCCCATAAACCACGTATAATAGGTGAAAACTTTAAACCTATGTTTCGTATGAGGAATCAAGGTGCGAAGCAACAACATTTAGACATAACCCCATAGGCCAGCACATTTGATATTTAACTTTATAATTTATTCTGCACACAAAATGGAAGGGGTAATTTTTAAGACAGCATGTTGTAGCACATTATCGAAAAGCAGAGAAACTGGATATTAAATCATTACCTTTTCTGAATATGTATACAAAATCTTATAAATATTCAAATACATATATGTAAGAAAAGAAATAGAATTCACGCCATTTGAAATATCAGTCAGCAAATGTTATTGAAGTAACTTTTTCTTATGTTACACAATTAACTGAAGTCAATGAATGTTATTGACATTTTCAAAAAGTGGAAAATGATTGCAATGAAAGGGAATTTCAATTGAGAACTGTAGATTGGAGAATTTGGGTGAAAAGTTACACCCAGAAAAATTATTATAAAATGCTATATACATATACTTATTTTTGCAATTTTGCTACGTACAAATAGCAATAATTTGATTAATTATGTGCGATACACGAGTGTTAATTAGTCCTTATGAAGCAGTATCAATGAGAAAACTACCTGAGTCTCTAAAGCAGAATTTGCTCCTTGGCTACTGCCCTTCTGAATGAGATCCACATGCCTCGGAGGAAATAGGTTTGGTGCCATCACCATGGCAACATTGTGAGTTGACATGCGATTGGATGCTTCATGATTGGACACTCGCTCCAGGAAGGACAGAATCACCCTGAGGGCATCTCGATTTGGGGCAGGTAGCATTAATGCCAGAGCATTTAGTGCCTTATCCCTTTCACCATTCTTATCGGGAACAACTGAAAGAAAAAAATTGCAATGTTCTCATTTGTAAGTAAAATATAGCAAAATAAAGCAATAGCTGGTAACTAAAAATTACACATCTTTCAATTTGAGTACATAAACTTCTGGATAAAATGTAAAGATACCACAGACCCCTTGGAAACACGAGTGTTGTATTCATTATGCTAATGAGAATTCTATTTAGCCACATACATGTTGATGAAAAAAAATACATAATAACAATTGCACTATTTTACAAAGAGGAACTAACTTATCATTAACTAATCAATTAAACTCTTCATTTGTGCATAAATTAAAGTATGTACTCACCATGACACCTATAAAATGTTTCTACTAAGTCCAGGGTTAGTAGTGGTTCAGGAAGATCCCTCATGAAACGTTTCAGCAATGCAGACAAATCATGAACAGAACAGGCACTCAAAATTGAGTCCACAACTGCATTCCAAGCATTGTATGATTCTGACCGGTAAGCCTCCTGGTCAAGCCTCTGCTTAGCACCCTCAACTTTGGCATTGTGTCCCGCAACTCGCAAAATACCTTGCTCACAAAGACCATGTTCCAGCTGGCCAATGAGCTAGGGTGAAAAATCAACATAGAGGATGATTAGCTTTACCTAGTACTCAGTGAAGGATCAAAAGCCCTAATAGTTACCAAATGAATGAAGCCAGAAACAGCAAGGCTTCAAGATGCCAAGTAAGTGTTACATTGGAATGGAAGTACATATGTGGTAGTCTAGAATTGTATGAAATAAGAGTGAATTTTTATTGATGGGAGTGGATATTTTATTTCTTTTAGGGGAAAGGTTCAGCCATTGGTGAAGTGATTAAGGAACAAACTTTGTTATTCCAAACAGTTCTGTACAAACTTTGTTATTCCAAATACTTAACAAGAAAACCTAGACTTCATCCATGCACCTGCAGCAAGAGCAAATGACTATGATAACATAAAATTTTTCCTTTCAAGTAAACGATAACGATTTTTATCATGGGTGTATTGCATCCATTACAAAATTAAATTGAGCAGAATATTAGAGGCTTTTGGATAGTTACATAGAAAAAAAGGAAAAAAATGATAAATTTTTGCATTGCCGAACCTGAAGATGTAATAAGAAATCTTCTGAGGTCTGGATGATCAATAAAAAAGAATATTCAGAAATTCCAAAATAATTTTGTTTATTTTTGTCCAAACTTTCATAGCTACTCCAGACACTGATGTTTGGCAGTAGTGAGAATAATTTTTAGAATGAATCAACATGAGTACGGTCCATATTGAGTCCAAAGACCAGATCTCAGTAATTTCAAGTGAATGAATAAGATCTACATTTTCAAAATACTTGAAAACACATGGTAGCTTACACTTGGAAATTCTTGCTGAGTTTTGATACTCAGGATGCATGGCAACAAGATGAATAAAGCAACACAAAAAAGAGAAAATAATGCCGGGAGGCTAAAAGAGCATGGCATGCATATCACAAAATCCATACTTGAAGGAGGATTCAAATTACATCATTATGAATTATTACAGTGACATTATTAGGAAAGCACTTAGAAAACCAGTTCTACTACCACTTTTAACCATTACCTTTTGCAAAATAAGTGGCACTTTGATGTCTTCCCCAGTAAGTTCTTTGTCCCTCTCAAGTAGAGTTGAAAGGGGTACACCAAAAACAGCATGATTCTCTGAGGAAAAAGATAAATGAATTAATTAGAATAAGATTCAAACATAACTGTTCAAATAATTTAAAATACAATATTAAATATATATAAAAATTCCCATCAATATTAAATAATGTAAGCGCTGCATATTTAAAATTTTTAACTTCTTTAAAAAAGAAGTGAACGTATAATCATTAATTGTGTCATTACTGAGATGATGATAAATTATAAAAACATTTACAATATCATTTACCTAAATTGTTAAGGGTTAGGATTAATTAATGGTTTAAAGTACTCATTTTTAATGCAAAATTGATATTCAACTGCCATCAATAACTGTGTCTTAAATTTTCCTCATCGAGATAACAATTTTTTCACATAGATAAGCATAATAGGGGAAATTGATTATTTGCTGATACACTCTAATTATTTTTTTGCAACTGAAAAGATTCACTCACCATCTTTTCTATTTTTCTGTTTCTTCCGCCGATTTTTGGCATTTCCCTTGCGATATGGTGTGACACCATACTCATCAAGCAATGCTGTGGCCTCGAGGAGCGCTAAGGGTTTGAGCCTCGCTACATCCTCATCAGCCAAAGACCAGACCCATGTGCGACCAGACGATTCCTCATCTGATGGCGCCTCAGAACCAGGGCCCCAAGCCCAAGGGGATGCCCAGGCCCACTAAACAGGAGATTAAAATGAAAGAAGACTCAATTTGTGAAAAAATTACTCTAACGATTAACAAGACATAAATTATCTCTACATAATTACGTATTTATTTCCAATAGCAGATGCATTGTAATGAGGAGAACTTAAATATGTACATCCTTAAGGGTGTTAAACAACATCACCATGAAAACTTTAAATTTCATATGTAAACAGAAATAAAAAGCTGTGAACCAAACAAGAAAAGGAAATTAAAGAATAGTCTAACTAAACAAACAAATCTATTTTCCATGGTCATTCAATCATGAGAAAATTTAATTACGGCCAAGTGATATGAAGCATAAAGGATTTTTAAGTTATGAAGAATAACAATTTCTAAGAGTACCAAACACCAATTAAATCTTGAGCGGATATTTATCACAAAAAATTCTGTCAAGGTAATTCATTAAATAATTAACAATACATAAGTTTTTCAGATCCTGTTTTGGCTTATTTAACTTATGGTATAACGACCACTAATATCCACAGAGGAACAAAGAAAGATGCTTGATTTGAAAAATACCCGACAACCAACCACCTCAAGCAATCGGTGAAAAAAATAATCACCTCTTCTCCTCCAGCTGAACTACTCAGTCCATTTGGAGCAACTCCCAACTGCCATCTTTCTGTCCTTATCCCTTGAAGACCTTGGGAAGCAGATCGCCTCAAAGGAAAATGCAAAGCACCTCCATTTCCATCCTCACTCCTAGGAAAAAAGGAAGATATAGTGGCATTGAAAGATGTTAAATGGTGATGATAAACTAGCAACAAAGTGCAAACTGGCCTTAGATGCAAACAAACTATGTACCTCCAAGAATCAGAGCATAATGCAGAAAAATGAACTACATAATATGTATGTAGTATTTTGAAGAGACGTCAAAGATAACATTAATTAAATCGAAAATGAATCAAGCCAAAAAATGAATTTTCATTCAAACTATAAGGTTTTTAAGTGGTTTAGATAGTTGATGTAAGTTGAGTTTTTAGGATTTAGGTATAATAGTGAATTTGTATGTACATAGTTGCCCAGAGAGTAAGGGATAATTGGATGGAATTCAGCAGAAAAAAAAAGTGACTTTAATAAGATTTGAACCCAGGTCCCCATTGCCTGATAGACAAAGGCGAATATTCAATGTGATTACACAAACAATCAAGAAGCATTTTCATTTCTGGGAAATGTTTATCCTTGCTACACATATAATTCATATGCAACAATGAGATATAGTTATTATGCATCAATGAAATCACCAGAATTTAAATTAATGTGGCATGAATAGAAAAGCTTCATAACCAAAAACATACAGAAAATGGGATTATTTTAGGCTCTAACAGGTATACACACTTACATCATACAAAAAAATCTATGAATTGAGGTCGGTAAAACCCATTAATGATCAGCAAGAATTTCTATTTAAATGAACAAATATTTGGTACCTTTGAGAAGGAGAGAAATCAATGCTCTTTTTAGCCAAGATCGATGCAGATATTGGCGAAGATGAAATCGGAGTTGGAGAGGATGGGTCACTGCCACTGCGCCTCTCCCTGGTTCGTGGTAGATGCAAAGTGCCTATTTGCTGATAACCCACCATGCGCACACCATCTGAATAAAACAATTATTCATTTGAGGATTAGATTATAAAAATCTCACAGAGGAAATATAATCCCTAAAATTGTAGTGTATATTAATTGAACATTAATAAAATCCACTTATATGTTAAACCAAATATATGAAACCTGCATGGAATGAGATGAGAACATGTAATTTATGCATGAAAATCAACTGAATTAGCAAAGAAACTACTCAAGCAGTATTGCTGCGTAAAATTAAATAAGTTGACTTGAAGATCAAACTCTGGATATAAACTAAATTCTTGACCATAGATTTTTACTACTATACGTCAGAAAAGAAAATGTAAGAGAAATGGAAATCTCAGGAAAGAAAAAAATATTAGCAGAACAATATTTGAGTTCTACCTCTTATAGGAGGACATGGCTTTTAATATTTAAAATAACATTTTATTAAAAAGTATGCAAAATATATTGACTCTAAAAAGTGAAATTTTCATAACAGCCAAATAATGTTGCAATGAGAAGACTCGGAGGCAAAATCTTTTCAATCACAATCCAGCTTCCAAATTTCCCTCACGCTGGCACAATAGGTTGCACAAAGTTTTGAAAAAAATAACTATTGAACCATTCAGATACCTATTTAATGGACTAGGAATACAATTTCCCAATAATAAAAAAATAGCAGTTTGTATCCTATAGAAACTAAAATTCATCTCACCACTGTCGTTCGCTACCACTCCATTATCCCACTGACTCCTCCTGAAGAGATTCTGGGCTGACGGAGGTGATGTCGAGGGAGAAGTGCTGTTGTTGGCTGACAGAATGAAGCGATCATGGCCGAGGCTGTTCACCCTCCTGACAGGGTCCTTGGGGAGGATGCGGGGGTGGGATGGGGGCAGGGCCGAGAGGGGGTGGCGGGCGTGGGGTCGGGGAAGAAAGTGGGGTGGGGGAGGGTGGAAGACTTGGACAAAACGTGGGACCGGAGGGGAAGCTGGAGATGACGCACCATCCCTGAAATAGAGAAGAAGACAATGATTAAGGAGGTTTGCCCAAAAAACAAATGTCATTTGCATGCAAAGTTTCAACATATGCTTGTGTGACTGTCCCACATTCACAAATGCAAAAAAAAATAGGCTTTCCATCACAAAAATTCCGGAAATTGCATTTGAGAGTCAGCATTTTGACAATGGCTCTAAAGGCTGTGCTTATAAAAACATTTTGGTATTTATTATTTGGTTTCTGACCCCTGGATACCATCACTTACTGCCTTAATGGCTATGCTCGTCTTAGTCTTTGATTATAACCAAACTATACATTTTGTCAAGATTCTATTTGAGAACCTTCTAATGGCTGCAGCAATGAAATCTAGTGAGCATAGAATGATACTTTAACATTTTGATAGCAAAAATTATTTTTAATTGCGTAACTCAGTTCCCACCTACATACACACTTTAAACAAAGTCCCTTTAATAAAACTATTTCCTATTCGGGTACTAACAAATGATAACAGATGTAAAAAATATGGCGTGGAATAATATTAACATACAAAAATTTTCTCAAAAGTGTAGGTCAGTCCCAGTGTTGAAACCACCAAAAATTTTTACCTTTCATTGTGGATGGACTTGACAAATTGGTATTTGCACAATTCACTTTTCAAGACAATACTGTAATGCTAACCAAGACTATTATGAGGCAATCTGAGGATGCAAATTTATATTGTTATATTCGTCACTACCTTACAAAATAATACTTCCAAAAAGGAAAAAGCAATTATGAAACTTTCTGCTCACAAATGCACAAAAAATAATGAGGAAATGCTACATCAATATGTCAACATCTTTGAAAATATTTCACTTAAATAAATCGCTGTGCATGATGGAATCTTTCTGACCAGAATTTAAAAAAATCCTACCATATTCTCCGGAAATTTCTCTTCAATCTTGGTACTTCTCTTCACATTTGATCAACCACGCTCTAAAATAAATCGACTCAAACTTCTCACACATTTGAGACGTGTAGGCATGCAATTGTATATACACTCCCATTACTCCTTTAAAATACTACAAAAACCTTTGCACCATTAAAAATTTTGATCAAGTTTAATGGGGAGGTCATAACCCACCACCCCCTCCCCCCTAAGTCCGCCCCTGCTCTAGCCATCACACCAATCCGGTTCCCTGATGCCAGGTTTTCCGTGATTGAATGCTGTAGTTACGTAATAGCAATCAGAGATAGTGTGTCCAACGTGGATATGAACACACATCCGTCCCATGGCGTAGATATTACAAAGAGGGCTCTTCAATTAGCCACTTAATGCGCTATCGCCCGCCGCACGTTAAAATGAGTCAACAAATTATCCACTCGCGTCGCTGACGGCAAAGGGATCCGAATTTCACGGGAAAATAAGACAACATTAGGGCTCTGCAACGAAAAATAAACATTAATGACGATACGCTCTATCAATTTCAAAACTTTTCAATTCTATTCCTCGCGGTAGCAATTACTCCACTGCAACTAACTATTGAGAATGAGTCGATCCCCACAAGGCAGACATTTTCGAAAACTGATTAAAATGCGCCGAAAGCGGCCACATAAATCAAGCCTCCACGGGATGGTCTCTATGCAGTCCCTTCAGCGAGGATATCTCTCTCTCTCTCCCTCCGAGTCCCCCTTACCCCAGATGGTTCCTCCTGCGTCGCCGGCGACGAAACTCTTTCCTGTAAAGGGCAAGGGTCCGCAGTTTGGTGAAACAATATTTTCGCGTGGGGCGCACGTTGCGGGTTGCCGGCTCATCCCGGCAGCTGGACCGGCGCTCCATGCACGCGATGCAAGCCATCCTTCCGCGGTGCTCCTCGGTGGTGACAGAAGCAAGCGAGGAAGGGAGAAACGGCCTACGAGGACGTGCACCGATTTCACAATGCGGGCAAAAGCGTTGGGGGCAGACGGGGAAATTGGTGACTGGGGGCGGGGGAGGCGAGGAGGGGGTGCAGAAAAACCTCACACCCTCTCCAGAGCGAAAAGTGTGGAGTCCGGGAATGTTTATCCCCCGTGGACGCCAGGAATTTTGCACTACTACCCAAGTTGACGATTCCGCGAAGGTCGGGAACCCATGTTTACCCTCGCACACGGTAGAAAATTGAAGCGTAGAAAGGTGGAAACGTAGAAGAAAACAAAACGAAATCATACACCCATGGAGACAATCAGTAATAAAAAGCCGGTTTCTAATAGAAAAATATGGAGGGTAACCGCAAAACCATAATTAGTGTGATATTGAAGAGTCTGTGTTCACTCCCTGAATATGAAGTGATTGTTCAAAGATTTCTAAGCCATACTCGTAAAGCGTTGGCCCTACGTTTACTTGTTCGAGTGAAATATTTCATAAGTTCAAAAAATTCACATGTCTCATTAAAAAAATAATGAAAATTTTCCCAACTTATAATAATATAGGAACACCGCAGAACTTACCTACCTTTTTCTACAGCTTAAAGCTGCTAAGATAGATTCAGTACCAAACTCATCTCATCGCAGTCGCTATCGGTCCCCTCATTCCCAAAAATACACCTCAAGACTCATTTACCGAAAAAATTAATTACTAGCGGATCCGGAAGATTTTAGGGAGTGGTAAATAATACGGCAACGATAAAATGTTACCTACATGAAATTAGCCAGATTTCTAATTCGGGTCAAGAAAGCATACCTACGAGCGAAAGATAGAAATAGCAAGTCCATTCGATAAATTAAAAACCTGATGCGTGAAAACGGCGGTGAAATTCATAATAATTTCCATGGGGAAAATCTTCCCTGGACGGGGAATATAACCATAGACCTTTGAACCTCTGGGCCACTGCGCAAACCACTACACTACATAGATTCCTTAATTAAACTAAAATTATCTTGGAAATTCAAGAACCAGACCGCTGGTCGGATTACTGCTCAGAATGCCGGAGGTCTGAGGTTCAATAACTGGGCCAAAGGAATATTATCTACCATGACAGTCAATGCGAACAAATCAAGGGTCGGTGACCTCGAGTCATCGTCCAATAATCTCCGCATCTCGCGACGGAGTTCAACACACTCAAAAGGACAACAAAATCGACCAGAAGTAAAGTGAGAGAAGGTATTTTTCAAATTTTTTGAACTATCAATCTCCTCGATGTTTTATTTATTAAGGAAAGCCGAAAGCCGCTCAAAGTGGGTTTCCCAATTCACCACCGTGGCAACGGCAGGGAGCACCGCGGCGGTGCCCGTTGTTTCATTACTACGTCGTAGAGCATGCAGCACGAGGTGCAAACGCCCGCACGTGCTTTGAGCGGCACGGATGGACCATTGGACTTTGCCCGATTGGAATACATGGGTGAGAGAGAGAGAGGGAATAAAAAAATACCTCACGAGGATAGCTAACTCCGGCCGCTCGCTTTCCGTCCAACAAGACTTTTCACTTTCGTCGCATAGGCAAGAGTTGGCTGACCTGGCGTTTGAGGCCCGCGGAAATAACAGCTCATGGACTTGGGCGAGTAGGGAAGGAAATTGCTTATGTAAGACACCGTGGAGCATGACAATGCTCGGAAGTGTAGGAGGGAGGAGGGGGAGAGAGCAGAGGGGTGCAAATATGCCAGTCAGGAATAGTTAAAGCCATCGCCAATGGCATTGCAGTAATTCACCACGAGTCAGCGAAATTCTTTCGTGAAGTATCATCTGGGAGAGTTACACAATTGCCGAAAAAAATGAAATTATTCAAAGAAAATTTCACCGATGACAGGACCAAGTCATTATATCCAGAGGAGAAAGCTATGCCAATGGCGCAGGGTAAAATGTTTAGCACTATTAACCCAAGCAAATTATATTTTATAAAGTTTTTTTTTTAATTCAAAGCACTCTGCGAGGGCCGAAACTCATTTACTCAACTGTGAAACCGCTATAATGAAAAAATAATTCACGAAAAAGACTGACACACTTATTATTCGGCAGGAGATTTCTCCTGTTTCCTTCCAAAAGTATTGATGCTGGAGTTTCGAAGGCTAAGCCTGTCATTGTCGTAAAGATTCTCCCCACCAGAGATTAGAAGATACGTCCTACCTCACAGGCGACCTCACCAGACGTATGGCGGGAGACACCGAGGCACTGCCGTTCAAGAAAAATGTTTTTACATTAAGGGTTTCTAAATAACAGTATTCGCAGTAGCTACGAAATGAAAAATACAGAGACAAATTTTCACATAAAGTTGAAAAGATTTCACTCGAAAAAAAAAACAATGCTAATCTTGTGTTTAGGATTGAAAGTTGCCTTTCCTGGAAGCGATAAGGCGAAAAATAGTAATATTCAAGATCAGTGGCGTAACTAGGAATATGCATTGGGTGGGGATGGGATGGTCAAGAATGGCGACGGGGGGAGGGGTAAACGGCAAATTTTTGACAAATTACATGCCTGGAAATATATTTTTACATAATATTGGTTATAAATATTTAACTTTAAGCAGATGCAGTTATTACATGCCATAACTAAACAATATTTTTATTTCTCTGAGGCTTTGGGGGGTGATCTATCCCCTCACCCCCCCCCCCCCACCCATATTTACGCCGCTGTTCAAAAGTAAATGTTTTCACCAAGTTCTGTTCAGGCAACATCCACCAAGACTTTAAATCAACTTCAGGATGTAAGCGCGCATTTTACTCATAAATGTCCGCTGTGCCTATATATGGAATGATCAACCGCGTTAAGACAACTACCCAAGCGGGAAAATTCACAGGTGACAGCACGCCTTTATTGCGCGTGCACATTCGGCAGGTCGAAGTCCACCATTGACGTCATCCACTACTGAAGAAAAAGCTTCCGTTGCACTTATCGCCAAATATCGTGCCCTACTACAAGGCAGCGGAGGGGCTTCTTAAAATAGTTATTACATCATTTTAACCCGAAAACATGGGATTAAAAATGATGAAAATACTTCCCTTGAACGTGGAGTCAACAACCAGAAAATTTTTCATGAGTGAAGTTGCTTTTTCAATCTGCCAAAAGCAGAAAATTATCACTTTTTCGATTTATTTTTGAAACGATTATTATATTATGTTCGTATTCCGAAGTACGCCGTTAGAAAATCCACAATACAGATAATTTGGACGACATTTTTAAGTCTGAAAATCAAAGATCTTAACATTATCAGGATAATCATAAACGTCAAAAACATGCGGAGAAAATGGAAGACGGTTGATGACCAACGTTATGGTGACCAAAGTTGGAGTACATGTAAAAATAATAACGGAACCAATATTTTTTTACCATTAAGATATTTTACATAAAAGTTCCTAACAATGTACTTTATGTGTGGTTGAAAGCTGACTTCTCAAGACAAAATAAAATTGAAACTCCAATAAATTATAATACAATAAAATTGAAAATCCAGTGAGAAATTGATAAAACAGGCAAAAAATCTTCGAAAAGACTGAATGCTGTTGATAAGTGTGAATGTGAATCGCACTTTGCAGTCATTATTATGGCCCACCATACGATTTCATGATTACAAGCACCCAAAAACTCAAGGCGGAATCCATTTTTGTACAAAATGATGACATATATCGAGTAGGCGAAATGTAAAATCTAGTACTTTTACATTTCGCCTACGCTCGATCAAAAGACAACAGTAAAACTTATGACTCATGCCATGAAATTTCGACACAACTGATGAACCTTCAAGCATATAAAATTGAAAAGAGCCGGTTTGAACTAGCAACACAACCCTAGGTGATATCTTGAAAAAAGTATAAAAAACTCTCGGCTCTTAAAATTTGATGCAGTACTTAGAAACATTAAAACTATTTGGCATAGCATGAACACATCCTATACGAAACTCGAAATTTACACTGATACCTCCATGGTTGAATAAAAAAAACATTTTTGCGGTTACGGAGACGTTTTTCAGATAAAAATAATCCAATAGTTGATAAAGTTAGATAGACAGGTGAGGGAATGTTGACATCACAGCTGCAACTGACGATATTGCCTGACCCGGAGGCTAAAAATAGAATCATTGCAGTTCGAGCGCTTAGTCATCACGGTGAAATCCATGGGGACACTATGGCAACACTACAGATTGAGAAAATCAAGTTCAGTGCCTCCACTCCTTCAGTATTAAGCCTCGTTAATTTTGAGAGATTTACGATGGCGGTTATCGCCGTTTTAAACAATTTAACAGTAGAATACGGCTAACACAAACTAAAATAATTCAAACATAAGAAATATTCAACGAAGTTGGTAGAGGCAGTGGTTGAGGTAGTAGTTAGAGAACTTATTTCAGCACTTGAAATGAAGTTGTTCACATACTGTACTATTATGCATGAATTTGAAATACCCAACTCCCGGAGCTGAAATGTCAACGAATTTCATCCACATTAATTAACTTACCGGAATATTTGAGGGGCATAGTCGATGGGAGAATCTATGCATGAACTTAAGTTAAAATGGGAAGGTAGGTGTCCAAGAAGGACTAAAAATTGAAGTGGATGACTCAGGAGTGCATATTTCATTGAGAATCGGAACATCTCAATAACCAACCTTAAGAATCCTTTCGTGCCACCTTCTAGATCTTCAAAAGAAATTCACGCGGCCTAGCGGAAGAGCAATCACTTAAGTCCCATCTTCATTCTACGTCTGAGATTTTTCAGGACAACGGCTTCGTACAGGTTGAGCCTCAATTATCATATCAATCACTACCTAGAAACACTAAGGGAATGACTGACAGCTAACAGGGAAGAA
Source organism: Ischnura elegans (assembly GCF_921293095.1). Classification (NCBI taxonomy): domain Eukaryota; kingdom Metazoa; phylum Arthropoda; class Insecta; order Odonata; family Coenagrionidae; genus Ischnura; species Ischnura elegans. Next base: position 30,612,230 of record NC_060247.1, read on the forward strand.
AATAAAAATAACAGAAATTTGAAAAATTTATGGGGAAGCAGCATTTACGAGATATAATATACGTAATACGAGATACAGAGAGATAGATAAAAATACGATGTGTAGCTTAGAACTACATATTTATACTAGGAAACATTGTGGTACATACATTGCATCATATAGGGCATTTCGCAGGGGAGAAATTTAGGATTATTCTATAAAGGGGTCTTGAAATACACTCAAAAACATGATCGTAAACGGCTAAAATTTCAAGTTATAACTATAACGCTCCACCAAAAATAAATTGTACACACACTTAAGATCGAGTTGGTGTTACAACTCGAAACGAAATTTTCATTCGAAAAGGCGAAGGGGTAGATATTTTACAATAGAGTCCTAATTTCTTGGGTTAGAATATAAAAATTATCCGTCCTTAAGTCTCGAAAAAAGTGATCTATTATCATCTCTAACGATAGCGTAATCAATCCTTGTTTTTTATTGCTTTAGACGCCAATTATTAGCTAAACAAATTGAAATTTCCAGGTCAAATTTTTTTACCCTCTTTACCAATATTTCCCACCAAAATTACCCTTCAAGCCGTAGGTGACGTCTCAACTGCACAAAAAATGTGCTCCTGAGTCTACAAAGAAAGTGAGGCATGTTTTTATTTATAACCAATTCTGACCCCGCGTCTATTTCCGCCATTACGTCTACCGGGGACTTTGATGAGCGGGTTCCTTTTTCTATGACGAGGAAAAATTTCACGACCAAGATGACCTCACCCTCAATGTTTGGGTTCGAGTCGTATACGTAGAGTTCGAATATGATCACTCGAACAGAAGTCCGTAAAGTATTAAGTTTGAATCTTAAAATCCGTCGTTCACGGGCAAACGATGGTACAAGTAGCACATTGAAATGACCATCACTTACAGAGCCAGTGAAAGATTCACGATCCAGGTCACTTAAATTCACAATGCATATTTAAATTAATACTAGATGGCTATTTCCACCATTTATAACTTTAAGTTAATAAAAGAATGAGCGCTTATAATCTGTATTTTTCTGGGCACGATGTAACGTATTGGGGTTTCATTAACACGCAAGAATGACAAAATAACGAATCTCCAAGAATGCAGTACCCACCCAGAAGATGAAAGGAGAGAAAAAAATAACAAGAATTAACAGCGCGCTCAATTACCTTTTCTCGAGGGTAAAATTGATTCAGCTAGCGTAGATTCCGCTGAATAAAAATACATCCATAATAAGCCAATCTCTGTTGAACACCTAAAAGACACTGATTTCGTGGTAAAACGTAAAGAATCACAGGAAATTCGTAAATAATTCCACATCAAATCATGTTATGTTTAAAAATATTTTCTAACACAAAAGATTAAGATGAAACGCATTAAACCATATGAAAAATCTACCCAACTCGGTTTTTAACATCACCGTCTCTATAAAAATAACTTTGACATCAAATTAATTAATGTTAATTAGTAGTATTTAGACTGAACACACATAAACTGCATAATGAAGCTAAAAATAACATAATTTTATTTTTTATTGAGATGGTAGGAAAATTCAAAATTTGATCTGATTGTCATTTTCTTTTCGTCCACAAGTCTCAGTATCGTAGAAGTAAATAAAAAGAGATTTTATAAGACTGCTCCAGAGGAATGAATTTCATCCACAGCTCGAAATCTAAATTCCTCAAATAAAATAAATTCTACAACTTATCCATTCGTAACAGCGATTATTTTGGTATCGAGAGCCGATACCCACGGCTTCGTATCTTACACCGAAACTTTTCAGATAAGGGCAATACAAACTCATAGATAAGTAAGGATTAAACCGTCATCTATAATTAGGAGCATCCGAACACTTCAGCAAGGCAGATGGCTCCACCCTTATCTGCTGAGTAAATTTCATACACGCAGCTTAGAGATAAGGAAATCACATAAAGTAAACAGCTGAGAGCGCCATTCGTCACAGTAGAGATCAAAGAATTATAAAATTCTTTCAAGCGAACCTTGGGAACATATTCCTGATTAAATTGAAAGTTCTCGTACGTGGTTGCGAATGTAATGGATTTAGAAAATATTTTTCCAAATTTGTGCCATCGGTACGTGTTTGGAGAGTGAGGTAGCCAGAGGAAAGGCTGAGATCACGGTGAGCAACAGCACAAAATTGAAAATAGCGCCTAACTAATCGTTTTACATAGCCCATAACTATATATTACATTATAATTGAACATATAAACGAAAAAAAAGCATTTTTTAATCATGATTGTGATTATGCAAAACAGCAAGAGAAGTTAGGTAGGTTCAAAGTTCGGGCTTTGCTCTACGACAGTGGCGAAGAGTGCATGACTTGGACTGCTAATCGCATATATTCAGCAGTTCAGACCATCTTGTCCGGTATAGTCCAAAAATTTCCACACAGAAGAAAAACGCCATGGTGGCTGGCTAAAACACTCCCGGAAATCGGCAGATCCGAAATCGAATCTCTGCCAAGGCGAATAATTTCTCTCTATGAAAATTTCGCACAGTTTGTGCATTGCGAGTGAATTCGTAAAGTTTTTCCGTCGCTAGTCCCGGTATACCTAAATTAAAATAGAGTATGGTTATGAAGGAAGGACGGGTAGAATCCCGGCGCGGCGTCGGTATTAGCCCACTCTTAACTATAGGCGCTGTGGGGACGGCGGCTAAAATCAGACCAATTGTTAGCATAATGGGGTGCTCTCATAAAATTAAAATAGCATTTTTTTAAACATGTATTGATAGGTAAGTTAAATTCATTAACGTATGCAAAATAAGGCTCCATAATTCTCAATATTTCTGTTGCTGCAGAGCTTCTAAGTTTCCGAGAATTACAGAATTCGTTCGCGAAACGAGAATGCCCTGTGACGTCAGAATGCGAGTAAGCAGATTCGATCCATGGCGAAAGTAAACAGCAACGGCAATACTGATTCATAACTAGGGTGTGTCAAAAACAGTAATGGATAGTTTTAAAGGTTTTACGGTATACATATTGCGTAATGGCTGACTCCGACTGCGTAAAGGCGCATTCTGGGAATATGACAATTTAATAATTTCGTCTTTATTTTTCAAGCGAATTAAGGTCAACATTGTCCTATCTTACATTTGATATTAATAAGTACAATTAATATAAATAATAATATACCGAAGGTAGATTGATTCATGGTCGCTAATTTCTTCTCCGGCAATGAAGATTTCGTCGGCGCGGAGTTAAGAAGCCGCAAAATTTAAATGCAAGATAAATTAAATCAACTATCTCGTCTGCTAGTAATCTTGCGCTTGGTTTGTTTCCCATTTTACTACTGTCATTTACTCATTGCTTATAATGTTTTCTGGGAATTATTTTCACAGTAATAGTCCGTGCGGAGGATATTTTTTTAAAATACATAATGATCCATTTTCAGTGGATTCTCTCAGTAATAATAAACAAAATTATGAAAACTAGGATTCCGGAACATTGGTGCTTGCGTAGGGATGATCCTTCCTTCGACCTTTACAACGGGTACTCACGAGAGGGAAGAGGTTGAGGAGGCGGTGGCCTGGTCGCCCGAGTCAGTGCCGTTCCTTCCGCTGCCCCTCGTCTCGCCCTCCGAGTAATCAAGGTCAAGGGAGTCGGGGGTCGCGCTGCGTGACCTCGTCCCCGTGCTCGAAGCCTGCCCGGGAAGAGAAGGAGACACACATAATTACCAATCAATCAAATCGAAGAACCTCTTTACCTCAATCCTGAAAAAAAAACATAAATTTCCAGATGAAATGATACAAACCAGTAGTAGAAGTGAGGCATTTTGGGGAGGCGACCGAAAGCTTATTTCATTTGCGCCATAGTTAAGGGTAAGGCAGGAAGGAAGGAAATCCGGTGTTCACACAAACCGAATCTAAATGAAAGGCGCCAAGGGGATCACGGCTTAACGTCTCATCCGATAGACGGAGTACTGTAATTGAGGTGCCCTCCATACAGCACTCAAGTAGGGATCAACTAGATTCCGAAGAATTGGAATTGGCAAAATTGGAACAACCGGCAAGTATTTAAGAATCTTTTTCAATACATGAGCATTTATAAAATTAATAAATTGGTAAATGGTCTCACAACTGCCTAATTATTATTCGAACAACTATTTATTCCAAGATTAAGTTAACTCCATCAATCTTTCACCTCAATGAATTAAGGAGGTAAATTAGAATTGCTTATCAAATTAGACATGAATTTCAACAAAAAGACGAGGGTTAAAGATTTTTGACAGTTCCAGAGTAGGATTTATAAGCGGAGAAAAATTAGAAACACCAGAAAAATTTCCATTTTTACAACTTAAAGATAACATGAGTTTTACACATGAGGAGGATCAAACTATCTCCGCTTGACAAATTGAGACTTTGAGTACGACGGGCGGACTGATCGGAGCATATATATTATGCATGATTCATTTCAAGGTGGCAGTGCACTCAGCCCTTCGCGTGCATATACTTTCATCACATTAAAATCCACACGAACGCAGTTCGAATCTTGAATGGAGATGACGTCAGTGCGGCAACCAACGCCAGGGAATCAACAAGGTCGTTGGAATTAATAAGTCGTACTCGGACACGAGATTTGCATTCAGGTTTTCCAGGCGAAGATGAAAGAGAGCCTACTTCGAACTGGGGGAAATTCAGGAATGTCAAACGAGAAATTCATGGCTTTTTTTTTCTCTTAAATTGAATATGAATAATGCTCTCCAAACGTTCACGAAGTCTCTTGAGTTGGCATAAAGTCCTTAAATTAATTTTCCAAGGAAAAAATAAAGTAAAAAGGTATATTCGATAAGAATTTGACGCATTAATAAACGATTGAGACGGCAAAGAAGCGATGGGAATCACGAAAAATATTAAGCAATATTATACCACGAAAACTAAAACATCTCGGGAAAGCCTAAGATAGCAAGATAAGTCCAAGTGATGCAAGAATTTGTGATCACAACTTTGAAGAAACAAATTAATATAAATATAAAGTGTATTGTGAGTATAATAAGTACATTTCAAAATACTGAAATAGGTTGCTCATTTCATTCATTCATAAACATACGAGAAAAATCTATGATTAACATAAGAGAATCAAAAGTAATACGCGGAAAAGTGCAATTGTTTCTTTTATAATACGGAAAATTTCCATGATATACAGTAAAAATCTGTTGAATTTATCTAATTATGAATGTATACGTTGATGAAAAAGCCGGATGCTAGCCAGCTCCAGCTAAAATACGACAACACGCAAAAACGGAGACCAAAGTAAATGGTATGGTGGGTAAATTACTGGAGCCCATAAATTCTGAGACTCGGTAGTAAATTTAAGCTTCTAAGCATAGGGAAGAACGGAGTGGGAGTGAAGTGAATTAAATGAATGACAGATTTCATGGAGGTATAAAAAGAGCTAATGCTGAGAGTCCACTGAAGCGCGCTTTCCCAAGATTTAAACGACTAATTGAAATACGAGCTACGATGACATCGACCTTATGGATAAAAAAGATAAAATAGCTTATGAATATTTAATAACATGTGCAAAAACCTCCCAATAGCTGGAAATAAAATTTAAAAAGAAAATATATCAAAATAAAACTGTACTATCTATGATAGAAGGCTATACAGAATAACGATAAAAATGGAACTTAAAAGTAGCAATATTGAAAACACTTTATCAGCGATTAAATGCTCGCTTTTTTGCAGATAATCTATTGAGAAAATGATTGAACCACGGTATATAAAGGGGAATATCCCATTATTTCACTATTTAACTCAATATACAGTGTAATTATTCCAGTCCCTATATCTCTAGAATTTTTATTCATCCGGAGAATTTCTACAGCCTGGACGAAGCGAAAGGGTTTCATGTTTACCCTTAACGTGTCGCAACCCTCATTACGCCCCTGTCAAGTGGTCACTAGGCCGTTATAGGGGAAGGAATCAACGAATCCTGCACAGGGTCACATTATTTTACCAAGCAGAGATGCAAATAAAAGCCCCTACAAGCAAAGTGTAAAGTGTGAATAGCGACAGATTTATCAGTAAAGCATCACAGTTTATTATGCGATGAGAATATTGAGGAGGTAGACGCGATAGATGTATCAGAAATTAATACGCTACACTAAAACTCATGGGATAATTGTTAACTGCAGAAAATACTGTATGGTGTTAGGTTGACCTTTGTTACATCAATACCAAAGACCTAAATTTTTAACAGCTGCATCTACATTGATACGGAAGACCATAATTACCTACACAATGACGTAGCCAAGGTGGAAATAAAAATTCAATTTAACACAGCATTTAGAAAATAGCTCATAGAGAAAGAGGCAGTACAGTTTTAATTCAAAGGGCAATAAAAATGTTATTAATTTTAGGAGTTGAAGGACTAAAAACACAAAAAAAACTCGTGTGGATACATTGAAAATGCTACGCGGTAACGAAACTATGGTCGGACAAAATGAATCACAACGTGGAAAAAGCAAAGTTTTTATTCCTTCAATTCCTACGATAAAGGATTTCCACCAAGTCACGCCCACAACCATTACTTATGTTATTAATTGATTTTTCGGTCGCTTCGATGAAAATGATTGCAGGCATAACTATTGCTTTGTCATATCTCTTCGTCACAGGCTTTGTAAAAATTTCCTAATGCAAGACACTGTCTCCGGCGTTACTTTGTGGAAAATATAAATAAAAATACTTTGTTGTATTCCAAACATTATTAAAAAATAATACGACCACGGTTTCTGCATATCATGCTATCATCAGGTCATGATTGGTCAGGATCTTACGATAACATGATATACAAAAACCCGGGTCGTACTATTAGAAATAAAGTTTGGAATATGACGAAGTATTTTTATTTTTAAAATTTCCCAAGTTTAGCATTACATTAAATTGAAAACTCCTCAATTTAACACAAAAGCGAGTGCATTACGGGTAGGTACTAAAATTTTCCCCTTTAGTAGTTTGCCTAGGAAACAGTAGCTCACCTCAATATCCTTGAACACCTCTCGGATGTCCGGCTTTCGGGGTCTGGACCTGTTGTAGGCGCACTTTCGGCCCACGGCCACCGGAGGCACCCTCCTGCGGCTCCCGCCCAGGGCATTGCCGTCGGGCTGCTCCTCGTCCGGGATGAGGATTGCCGAGGCCCCTGGGGGCCCACCGCCCACGGAAGACGGCGAGGTGGAGGGCGGCGGGGTATCCTCCTCGGGCAGGGGCCGGGGCCCGGCGTCCCTCTTGCGCCGCCGCCGGGCCCTCAGCGTGCGGTTGAGCGAGTCGACGCGCCGTCGGACGGCGGAGGCATGGTGCGGGGGCAGGGCTCGGAGCGCGGGGGCCACGTCCGCCTCGGCTACCTCGCGGCCCGCCACCCACGCCTCGGCCAGCGACGAGAGGCCAGCCGAGCGCAGCCATTGAGCCTCCTCCTCGCCCTCCTCCGCTGCTGAGGAAAAAAAACAATGCCAGACAACGTATGAGACACAAGGAATAGAATAATTGCAAAAATATCAGTCACTCAGAGGTTCACACTAAAGTCTTTAATGGATAGGAGAGGGTAGAGATCGCCACATACTAATGTAAATGCATGTGATTATCACACGTTCTGTAATAACGTGCAGGAAGGAGCAAATTAAACACTTTGAATTACATTAATAATCAGTATCTTGTACCAGATGATGGCTATGTGAGCCGAAACGCGTTGTATGCATGAAATTATCGTGGAAAAATGCAACTACCTTTCATTTCAACATGTCGAATTTCCACTATATCACGTTTGAATTAGTTGAACTTTTTTGAAATTTGAAAGGTTCAACTCGATGGCCGGTATTGATTATAGTGCGATTTAGTGATTATGGAGCGTACCCCAGAATAAGATGGAATGTGATTAAAACACATTCTACGATACGAGTGTGAAAGCAGCAAATATGTGTCAACGATTGAGGAAATATATAAAAACTCAACCGAGTTTTGGAAATGCAAGGCGAGGGTAGAACTCAACGCAGACATTTGACTAACACATTCTCCGACAAGGGAGAAAATGCAGGATATTAGATTTCACTTTCATGGGGTAGCATTTTTTCCCCAAATTTGAAATAAAAGATTTTCACTTCGAATAGGGAAAAAGACACATGCCAACTCGAGACAAAGCGTTAACACCTCGATAAAAATAAGCAATTATCCGCCATAATTTGAGTCACGATATTCCCAGAAAAACTCATTCGCGAACCGATTCGACTCGGTGGGGAGAATTTAAGACGTGCGCAAGAATTCCATGCGCTTCTCGGGGAAAGCGGAGGAGTTTTATGCACCGAGGGAGAAATGGCAACCCAAAGGACACGGCTGTAAATTGAATTGCCGTAAATTCGCCACGTTTCATTTGCCCTTCCGAAATAAAAACGGTTGGATACGCCAGGTGCGCACTTTGACATTTTCATCACGAAAATATCAAGGCACTCCACGGGTTCTAATAAAGTACATGCTTTCACCGAAAGGTTTACGCAGTACATATAAATATACGACAACCCACGTTCCTACCTACTCGGCACTGCCATTTATTGGGACATACGTTTCGAGAGACTTTTCTTCAAGTTAGTAACTTTTCTGGCTGGATCGGCCTGAAAGTGAATTCCAGATATGTTTGAGTACGACTTGTTTGAGATTATAACTCGCCGACTTAATGCTAAATAAAGTCTCAAAGAGCAAAAAATAGAAAACTAAATTTAACAGTTACCAGCGTTTATTAGTGGAATTTATCCATCATGGAGACAGAAAAATAATGCAATTTCACATATCCTCGAGGAGCTACTGGACAAGAATGTGAAATATGCACAGAAAAACGCTTCAATTACACAATTAGGTATATCGATGGCTAAGTTCTAACATCACGTATCTCAAAAATAGCAACTTTTCAGGAGAACAAAAAAACTTTATTTATTTTACTTGTACACTGAAACTAAAAACCAAAAGTTCATAAAACTGAAAAAGAAGCATTTATTTGCTAACAAAGAGTTGTTTTTGCTTGTGTTTTATTTCTTTTAATGTCATTACACTTTGATTAAGATACCTGTCTCAAACCGGCTGAATTTGAGATACGTGTCGTTAGAACTTAGCCATCGATATGTGTAATTGCAATGATTTTATTTCAATCGATATGATAATTAGCTACCCACTGGAGAATAGGTATTTTCCAAATACTAATCTGAATAAAGGTGCACTTAAACGAGCACGTAAATACATGTACACACATCAGACGAAAGAGAAGTCGAAGCGAAAACACTGTTTTAATCTCGTAAATAACGTCCCCGATGCAATAACGGTATTTACCTCAAATTAACACTCAAATTCTCGCAACCCAGGGAATAAATCTGATTATTTCCATGGAGAGTACTTACGTTTAAATGAGAAAGTAGGTAGAAAGTTTCCTTTCACAGTCAATTTCATCCACCAGCCGCTAGAGCAACCCACGGTAACTTAATTTTAATTTGTTATTATCAGAAGAATAGAAGTATCAATAGAAGTAGTTCATATTTTTCCTTCCCTTTCCTCGCGTTACCAGCATAAGGATTCAATTTTTCTGGACTTTAAAGCGCGTAATCTTCTTCCTCATTACTCAGACTTGAGAATTCCACTAGCATCCCTTGGCATATCAAAACGAATTAGAGGTGGTCTTTTTTATTTTCTACGTATTGCCCGTCAGAACTTTGGATACTCTTGTAAATCCTATTTAATTAAAGACACGGTATCTCTTGGTAACATTAACGTAATCATACTCAAGTTTACTCCAGAAGAAATTGCAATTTCTGAATATGAAGTTCTACAGATTTCATAAATAATCAATTTTATAAATATTTAATTAAAATTATCAGGGGCTGTACTGCATCAAAATTATGCCGCCCTCTAGGATTAAAAATTCAAAAATTTCGTTAAAGAGACAACTATTAGGTGTTATAGAAGTTAAAGAAGACATTCATGCGATTAGCGCTCATTTAAAGATATTTAAAAAAATGTGTGGAAGCAGGTTTAATTGAATGAACCACTAATGACATTTACCATATCATAAATCAGATGCAGACATCAAATTCTGTCGTTGAATTATGAATTAACTCATAGAAACCATAATTATCAAATTGAAGGAGAGGGAGTTTCCTCAAAATTGGTGTCAATCGCTGCGGGGAGATAAAGGCAAAATGTAGCATGACCACTATCCTCATGGAAAACTACCGTTGATTAGACATCCGCTGACGTAAGCATACCTTATCTTAGCGACACAATTCTAGTAACGTCTCCATTCTCGCTTTTCTTCACTTTAAAAACAATAACAGAAAACGAGGTTTACTCCAAATCCAAGAAAAATTAGATTGATCACACTTCCTAGTAAGATATTGCATCCTTAAAGTCGGAAAAACATAAACTAGTGGGATGAGTATATTTATCACATTTTCTTACTGAAACGCGTCGCATAAACGCGCATACAAACGCGTCTTTAATACTACGGGAAAATCGAGGCAAACACTGAGAGAAGTTCGTTCATTTTAGTGGAAAACTGGACAGCATTTTGTCCTTGACAACTTAAGAGCGTAGTTCCAATGGCCCTCAAAAAAAGATTAGAGACTATACTCGAAAGATCCCGGACAGCAGGCGATACGTCGGAACGTCTCGGTGCAATTCAATGAAATCACTCAAATGGAAACCTTAGAGTTCGAGCGCACAATGGCTATTTGACAAAAAATTATACTTCTCTATCGTCAGTGCCCTAGGAGGCAGAAGAGAGGCCTTGGCGACTACATATGCTTCTACCGCGGCGGTTCAAAAGTTCATGCTCCGTTTTAAAAATACGCAAAAAAAGTTGCGATGATAATTACAAATAAGATGGGAGCATTTAAGCTAAGTGACTCGCAGAAAAGAGGATCGATTTCCACAGCAGCTACCCATAATTTTCTTATTACCGCGTTCGACACGCCACATTTAGTAAGTATCTGAAGAGACATTCACCCAACCAATCGGTGGATTTAAATCAATTTCTGACATCAAGAAGATTGGTGAACTTAAGTTGCGAAAGAACTTTGTGCCTTTCATTAAGGAGAATTGAAGCCAGTACTTATCCTGAACACTGGACAAAACTACAACTTGTAACGCCTTATTTGCACGAAAAAAATATAAAATGTTATTCTACGATTCCAATTTACCAATATAAAATGCGGATGTGAATAATGATGATGGCATACTCGTTTTTACACAAAATATTTGGAAGGACCGCAAACTCCTGAAGAATGTACTACAACTATACAATATCTGGAAAGCTGCCTCAATGGGCTTGTTGCGGGAGATTTTCGGACACCATCCGTTAATCTGTGCGACGATAGCAAAAGAATTAGGCTGGCATAGTGAGAGATTTGACTGCCTTTGTTAGATATCTACGGAAAACTCTGTGGAATATTTATATTTATAGAATATTCTTCCATTTCTATAGAAATATCAAATCATGGTTTCGCTAGCAGTGGCCCAAGTCGCCCTAATGACGGGACGGCGTGGGATTTCCCTATCCTCTCCCTTCCAACGCTATCCTCACCCCGGAGGTGTCGGCAGGCTTCATATCGCGGCGGCGATTCCTTCCTTTAGTTCTTTCCTCTCAACAACCCTTCCAAGTATGACAAGGCTACTTGTAAGTTCTGCTACTTGATTCCTGGCCCTCATGCGTATAATCCTTCTGAGAGCCCATTCTGGCCTAGAGCCTAGACCTAGCATTTATTTAAGTCCTCAACCGTTCGGGGACAGTAATTTCTATTACGATCCCTTTGGCAAAATATCTATTTCAGGTGTCGTTTCTGTCGGACCAGGAATGGAACGGAACCAGTCTGCTGCGCCCGAAGAGGACAAATCTAACGCTAGCAGATAATAATGTCGTACGCGGTCCGCAGCATTTTAGCCACGCTGAGGTTTCATGCACGAAAGGGGATTTAAGAATTTCCCGCGCAAGTTCCTGAGGAGACCGGTAAGAAGGGATGGGGAGATGGCAGTCCACCGGTGAACGCGGTGATAGTCGTCACCTCGTCCGCCTTATTAAACGTGCAGGTCGCATATCGGCGGAATGTGACGGCGTGAGCCGCGAGCTTGAGCGAGGAGATATCCCTGAGTGAAGGAGGTAACGGGGTGACGACGGCGGGGCAGTCTGCAACAGCGGCCAGAAAGGGGACACACCAAGTGCGCGCAAAACCCCTTATTCACACCATGCGCGCGAACCTGATCGAAACTCCTCAACAGATACGAACGTGCCCGATAACACAGAGTATATATACTCCCACTCAGCGATTCAACCAGAACGTTAGTTTGCATTGATGGGGGTAGAGCTCGCTACACACGAAGCCACAGGAGTGTGCTACCAAACGTTTGGGGTAACGCCCGGGGTTTGAACCCTTGATACACCGATCAGCAATCCAACGCAATGCCCACAGTATAGAGTAAATTAAAGCAAAAAAGATTTTCGACTTCAGCGAACGCGATCGCCATTGACATGGCAAAACCCAAGATCGAGTGATCACTGATAGATCTATTGGCTGATTCCAACGAATGCGTTTGTTTACCTTTTGTTTATTCATACTGTAAACGTACGTTTCCACTAACTTTAATACACTTGAAGATGAAGTACAGAGATATCAATATAATTCATTTATAAGTAATTATTTTGCTAATTTATTCCATCCCACATAAGAGTATTGAAGATTGAAGGTTTCAACGTCGGCCTCAGCTAAATTGGCCTCTGTGCAGTCACCTTAGCGCTCTTGTTTATACGTAGGTATGTTCGAGCTATTGTCCACTTCAGAAATTATTAGTACCTATGTTATAACGGATATACCTAAAGCTGATTTTCAGTACTTTAGATTAAAATTACAGCGTTACACTGCAAAATACGCCAGAAAATAGGCGGAATAAAAATATTGGCAATCTCCAGCACCATTATTATATTTCAATTTCTGACTAAAGAAATGAATGGAAAGGTCACTCCGAGGATGAATTCCATGGTTATGAGAACGCTAACCAAGAAGCTAAACCACCATTTTATAAATTGTACAAAAGAAGAAAATGCGAAAAAAAACTTCAAAATCAAAACCGATGAATAAAATTTGAAAATCAAGAGGGGTGAAAAATCATCCCTGAGAGCGAAGTAACTGATAAAAGAACAACTCCAACCTTTGTTCCACAATTTCTGAACGAAGAAGATACGGAATGAAGACCACGCGTTATCGAATTATTTAAGTGTGTAAAACATAGAATCCACATTTTAACAATTATATATAAAATGTCTAGCTGACCCGGCGAACTTCGTACCGCCTGACAATCAATGAACTTACAGTTTAGTTACACCATTTATAAATCAAGAGCGGCTCTATCGTTTTTAATCATGTTCAATTTATCATAATAAAATAAGGATACAAATTCAATAAAACTACGTAAATGAGTATCAAAATTGCTTGTCAGAAAGACATTTTCTTTATTGAATCTACATAGGGTGGATCTGAGCACGTTTACGCGGATTTTTTTCAATGAATTTTATAACGTTTTAACTTAAGAAATGTTGGTCATTGTGGTTTTATAAAGTAGTTAATAAAATCAAAATTATACACATTCAATTGTTGGCTATTTGTGTTATTAACCGTAAAAAAATGTTTTTCCCGGGTTTTCGCCGCGTTTTGTTGCCAGAGGTGACGACAGTTTCACCAGGATTCCACCAGGCGTCTTCACGTCAAGTCACTTCGACTTGGAGACGCCTGGTAGAATCCTGGCGAAACTGTCGTCGCCTCTGACAACAAAACGCGGCGAAAACCCGGGAAATGTAGAGATCCATGAATTCGATCTTATTTTAAATATTTTGATGACACTTGGGGAAATTTTCAGCAGGGCCTACGATTAAAATCATCACACTTAATGGTTTTGTCCTTAAGTGTACATACGGATCTATCGAAAGAAATAAATTTTCGGAGAAGATTTTATAGCCTACGTCAAACAAATATTCGTCGAAAGGACAGGTAAATGGTAATCAATAAGGGAAGATCACTTAACTCCCTCACGTATCTCTCGAGTACATTGAACTGGTCTGCAAGATGAAGCAAACCAGTCTACCTAATTGCCATGGATTAATATGGGGTTATATATTTCAATGTCGACGAACTCTTCAACCAATTACGAGCTCGTGTAATCGTTTCGTCTCACTCATCTGCTGTTGGGCGCTTGACTTTGTGAAAACGGCATACAAATTGATGGCGACTGCACTTTCAATTCTTGGGGAAATACCTCGAATATCATCAACAACAGATGGTATTCGAACCTTTTGCCGTTAAATGCGTGTGATATCACTCATATTAACCATTGAAAAATCAGTATATTAGCGCACGGTCAAACCTAAAAAAATATTTTTGGGCTAATAAAATAAAATGATTCGGCACAAGTAGAAACATTAAAAATTACGGCAAGTTTGAAGCATCGTAGAACTATCAAGAGTTCGAAAAAAATAATTTACACCAATGATGAAATTCAACGTGGACAAATTCTCTTCGCCGGGATAGCTAAGGCTTGGTGGTTCAATTGGCAGCATACCTGCATTGCAATCGGAAGATGCAAAAGGCAAAGCCAATTCAGGCTAAGCCAAACGATTTTTTCAAAGCCAATATCATCTATGGGGTGAAAAAATGTGCACCCGTGCGCGCGTGACCTGGCACAGCGCCACTTTTTCCTTGAAGTACTTTGAAAAACGAATTTTTCACATCTATTGGAATTACCAGCTACGACTCGAAAACTCATAAAGCTAGGTAGTGCATAGTACTTAAAACTACCCTGTCTTGAAATGCATACCATATCGAAAGAAAGCCACTGCAAGCTTGAGCAAAAGAGAATTTCAGCGTAGGTATATACCGAGGAATTTCTCAATTGTCAGGTGAATCAACGACAATTAACAATTAATTTCCAGAGGTTGTAAAAGGTTTGGATGGATTGGATTGGATGTTTTTTTTTGTAATCACTCACCACTAAAAAAATAATGATTTTGTTTTTCAAGTGGTGATTCATACGTTTATCAACTTGAAACGAGATAAAATATGAAGTAAACGTTTGCAGTGGCTTCTTTGAATCAAAGTCTCCACATTATGAGGATTTCCTCTCCGTGATAACTTTAAAAATAGCATTTATCAGATAAAGCTCGTCCCAGCATTTAGAGGCAACCAACCGATCGGCATAAATTTCTTATGAAGAGAGCAGAAGCTAGACACGAAACGGGGGGGGAATGCCATTACCTTTTCTGGGCTGGGCTATTTTTCAGAATTTTAATAATAATAACAATAATAATAATAATAATAATAATAATAATAAACGTCTTTATTGGGTGAGATTGGGACTAGAGAGTCCCATCTTCCATCTAACCCCTGTAGGACCCTAACCCCTATATTAATAGGACCTATCATAAAAAATCACTATCTACAATATCTTCAAGTATAGCGCAGACCAAATATGCATAGATAAAAGATTTTACGCTAAAAACATTGCAAAAAATAAATTTCTATAAAAAAATCGACGACATACGCCTGGCCCACATGTAGGTTCTCAAGATAGCAAACCGTATTTAATTGCACAACGTTCACTCTTTACTGTTTCGAATAAAAATAATACCACCGAAAATAACGATTGGAGTATCTATCGTTCACGCGCCGTGAGTGGAAGTGCCCCTCCCCGAGGTAGATTTCATACATCTACACGAGACCCTGCGAGCCACTTTTAGGGTATTTGGCAAGAGGGATATCTACCCAACATTCACTCAGCTACATGTAGCTGCTACCAAAATGCACAGAGAACAGTTAGCGGCGCAGCATTGAGCTACGACGGCATTTTGGTAAATATCAACATGATATACAAACTAAGAGCCCGTAAGAAAAGCTTCGTACTTACTTCGTTACTTCCACAATTTATTTGAAAATTACTTCCGGTTTCGGCTGTCACGCCATGAATACTAAATAGCATTTATGTACTTGATAATGGCGTAACAGCCGAAACCTGTTGTAATTTTTAAATAAATGTGGAAGAAACGAAGTGTCTTTGATCACTAATATGGAGCCCTTCCACCACGAATAAGCTTCAAGGTGCACTAAATAACAACTACACTGCACGATAAATGGCCATGTTCAAATGCTCATCGTGGTGAATACTACAGTGGTTTTTCTTTGTTTTCGTTAAGAATGAAGGTTAGGTCCTAAAAAGCCGAAAATGAAAATAGAATATTACGTATCCTTTCCATTACTTGAATTCTTCAAGACCACCAGCATAGACCCTAAATTTCCTCTAAAAAAGAATCACGGATAAATAAAATACTCCCCTAAACAAAGAGCAGGAGCGCTTGGCTGCTGAAAGAGGAGTACCGGGTTCAAATCCCAGTTGGAGCCTCAGAATACCTCAAACAAAATCTTCCAAGTGCGTGGTGGCCCAGTGAAAGGAACTGGACCCCAGTGAAATTCACCCGCCTGTAACTTAATCTGAGCGAGCTCTACCCTTACCTACTCAAACCAACATTTTAGTTGAATCACTGAGAGTATAATCACAATGAGTAAAAACGATTAACAAGGTACTCACCTTCAAAAATGAGATATCCAAAGTAAACACAGCCATTATTCAAGATGATACTCATGCTATCACACTAGTAAAAGGCATTAATCGTAATAATTACCGATCACGGAAGCTAGAAAATAGGTTAACTACACAAAGTATAGATGAAGCTGATAAGTACAGACAAACTGGCAGCAGCGTTGCGAACACTTGAAACAACTCTGTGATACGGTAGCCATCGCGAGGTGTGATCAAGTTTATAACGCACATTCGCAAGGTAATTCAAAGAATAGAAAATCAATGGCTGCAAAATGAGAATTTTTTCATTCGCGTTCACAAAATCGGACTTATTAAAGCAGCCGTCCGCGTTCTCAGAATGAGCCAGGAAAGAAAAATTCACGCGAAATGCAATTGCTTCCAACGGCTTTCGTGTCATGTTTACCCAAATGAGCTCTTGAGATTGCTATGACAGCAATATTAAGCCATGCGAACGCATTCACGGAAACATATTAATGATAGGACAGAGAATCGAAAGGAAGGAAAATGAAAAATTTGATAGGGACTTCGTTGAATCACAACCGAATGCCTCAGCAGCATGGTAATGAAATGAAAATAGATATATTCAAATTGAAATTAATATTCAGCGATGGGACTCTGCGCAAAAAAAAACAATAGAAGTTTTCTCAGATTCTGAGTCAGATGAAAGCCAAGGCAACTAGAGGAGATAATTTTAGTTAACGGAAGTAGTCCTTCATAGAGAGCGGATATAATACGACGTGGACATTATTCACCCAATGAAATTGAGTTCATTAAAACCGCAAATGAAGGTTCTACTCTACGCTTAACCCTACAAATAGGAATGTATTTGCCGCGTATTTATATGAATTTTTCGTAACTGACAACTAACTATGGAGAGACTGGAATATAATTGTGAGACGTAAATTCAAATTAAGCGGAGAAGAGCATCCTAACAAACGGGAAAAGGCTTATTACCTCAGATGTGAAAGTTAAGTTTCCATTGAACATAGAAGTTTATCAAAGAAGCATCAAATTTTTACAAATCAAGATTTCGCTGGGAAACGCCGCCAATTCTGATTACACATGGATGTAAAACTACGTCTCTTGGGCAGTCAATAGGGTCATTTAAGTGTCTGGGTGAGTATAAGAAATAGTTTGCAAAGTATAAGAAACATCAAAAGCGTTTAACCCCTCAACTGAGGAGAGTACAGATAGAGAGAAAAATAACGGATAAAAAAGGACTGATTTATTAGGATTATTGTAAAAAAACAAGTAGTACTATCGCAAGTCACAAATTGCGGTTATGTACATTTTTTAAAATCATATTATTTGTAAAGCAATAAAAACGGAAATAAAAAAGTGTATGAAGCATCGAAGCGTTTACATTACAAAAAAATATAACGGAGAAGATACCGCCATCTCAAACAATAGAAATACGCACAAAAACTATTAAGACCAACATACCCGAACTACTAAAGCCGCGAAAGTATATACCTACTGACCGAAATCGAGGATCCAAATGGACCACCGGATTCAGAGCAGAGCTTCTTGAGGCTCACAGGTATTGATGGATTCTAAAAGGCAACGCGACTATGTTGTACCTCTATCTATTACCATTAAAGGACCTGACATGATTCTCCACTCCAACGCCCTCCTCTCAAGCATGCACGGGTTGAAATTTTTCTGAGTCAGACTTCCTCTTCTCCCAAGGTATTCTCGCATTTCCTTTTTCAGTTCGTCAACTCTTTTCCCCGTCACGAGGATGAAGCGTTAGAATTCGGCGAGGAAACTTGTCAGAGGCGCCAGGCAGACCCTATAGTGATGGTGCTACACTTCCATAGGGGCATAATCGGACAAGAGTCGGCGACATCTAAGCGTAAATCATTCCGGTTAGGGTACACTTCTGAAAGGAAGACCTGATTATTTTTAGAGGACAGAACTGCCGTAGACAAGACCGTCGTCTACCGTTAAGTATACGTCAAAGTCAAAACACCGAACATCGCAGATGTGCCACGCTTCCCTGGTGACAGGCTCTATACTTTTGGAGAGCAGTTAAAAATGAAGTTCACTTATATTTAGACCACCATTCGGGCATATTCTAGGGACCATCAAACACGGCGGGCCATACTTTGACAGCAATAAATCCATTTTGGACTGACTACGACATGGATTGAGTGGCGTGCTCACGGTCGATAGTCTTTATTATTTGCGAGAGTATTACCATAGAGTAAGTATATTACTCTATTATATTATACTTACTCTATGGTATTACGTATGTTGACTTGATTTCTCGAACTCGGAAATAAAACGCGAGCGCGCATATAAAGGCAAGATATATATTTGCATATTTCTGGAAATAATTCTCCTTCAAGGAAATGACCGGCTACGGTAAATGACCAATTTCCAAATTTCACAATGGATTATTTTTTTAACAAACTAAGTGAGATTTAAAAACCGTGAAAAATGATTTTTTTGTAAAAACTCTTTTTGTAACTTAAGAATCATCTGATTATTTTAACCGGACTGGGCAGCTAAGAACAAGTAACAAAGTCACCAGTTACGGTCACTATATGGGGACATTTTTACTAGTAACTACCACATAAAATATGCAACTTTCATTCTCTAATGATGAATTCAACTTAATTTCGTGTAAAAAGTAAAGCAATGCAGCATAAATCAAATATATAAGCTCTGATTACCTAGTATGAAGAAATATAACGTAATGATTAAGGAATAAAAGATAAAGTGCATTAAGGTATTTTCAGAAAGAAAATAAGAGGGTAAGTGAGTAATAAGTTATAGATGGATAGAGAGTCTCAAGAAATAAATAAAAAAATCTCGCATACTGGCATCCTAATTACCAAAAATGAAATACTTTCAAATTTTACGACGAATAATCATAATATACTTGTAGCTGCAACCATTCCCCTTTTGAAAATAGTAATAGGTACTTGAATCAGTTAGAAACTAAAAAATAATGGTAGTTACTCAGTAAATCTAAATAAACTCACAGCGTTTTGGCACTCCACCCATTCATGCAAATGGAAGGACTCGTTTTATACAAATATAACAATTGTATTTCAAATCCCAGTAATTCACGCAATTATAAGAATGATTACGTATTAGGAGTTCTGGTAAGTACAGGTATGAAGTCAACGATAAGGGTCTTATCACGTCAGGGTAATTGGGAAATATTTAATCAGTGGCATGACTGATGGCTTCCGCAAAAGTAGATAAAATGTTTTGAGTAGAGATAGGTCGTCGAAACCAATCTATTCGACGAATAAGAGACAGCATCCGGGTGGTTTAATTCTATTGGATTACGTCAAAACACACGAGGTTACCGGGAGGGAGAACGAGGATATCGGAATGACCGATTGGACGAGACAGATAGAGCGTGGAGAGTTGCCAAGTTGAGAATGGGAATATTAAGCGTTTCTCGATTGTTAAACGCGCTGAAAGTATTCTCTGTCACTCTCTGAGCGAAATTATTTTACGATTCAGATTGTTTTCGAGCGATAAAAGGAGCGATCGCTACCTGCTTTGACAGTGAACCGACCGATGCAAAACTAAGTCAACATAAAGCAGGAATGTACAGCCGCAGTAATAATATTAGGCAATTCGAACATAAAAGGATTTTTTCCACTGGTAATAGATATCTATCGGAGGTATTCACAAGGGTCACTTGATTTGAATAATCGATTCCATGAGATAAGGATCACTTGCTTTGACAACCGCTTATACTTAAGGGTAAAATCAACGAGCTCCAAAAGTAATATCATGGAAGCCACGAATCCATTTTAACAATAAATCCAGTTGAGGCCTCCAGTCCAAAGAGCAGTTTAAAGCTGAAAGCTTGCTTAATTAAAGCTAATCCTACATTTTAAGAAATAAAAAATTCTTGGAGGTTGAATCCTTTCCTTTTGCCTTCAGGGGATTCAAAAACAACAGGTGCTAGACATAAGTAACAAGAATAAAATTAAAAAAATGTACTTAGACTTGGCCCATAAATTATCCCGAAACAGCCGCTTTATTCTTGGAGTTACCTTTGCTCTGTGTACCCTTAATTCACCGAAAATGGATTCTAAAAAGGTAACTTTCCATTTTAACGTAACTTTCCACGATCTAGGGAGAAGGAAGAGCAGCTGCTTATTTGCTTTCTAAGACATTATTTTATTCTTTCTCATTTTTACATAACATAGCTAAGAATTATTACATTAATTATTACTAAACATATTCTAAATTGCCTCAGGATACGCCTTTAATCATGGGCCCTGGGGTTATGGGTTATGTCTTATTTCCTGAAATGTTGACAATTTCAAGAACTCTACCATAATTCAAAATAGCTATTTAGCTAATAGCTAAAATAGCCTGGTTACTCTGCATTCACTTATAGAAAAGTCATTTTCCGAAAACCATCACAAGACATTACTTTCTTAGTATCAAGTTACTTCATCAAATTCACGAAATTACAATCATGGGTCAAACCAGAGAGGAGAACTCCTCGGTCTAACTCAAAATAGCAAATTTAACATGAAAAACTGCTTTACGTCTTGAGCAACCGACGAAGGTAATTGTCACAGTTGGTGTTACATATTTCGAAGGATTTATTGTAATGCACCAAAACATTATTTAAGGGTTCAGGTTATGAAACGAGCAAATGTCTGACCCTTTCCTAAAGGAATATTATTTGCATCGCCTCAAGGAAAGGGAACCAGAGGAAGGGACAAGGAATATGCATGTGCATGGGAACAACTGTACACAAACTCACCTTCTTGTCGCTTCGTATTCCCGTCATCGTCTTCTATGTATTCGTCTGAGGGAGTCCTCGCCTCCTGGAAGCATTGGTACTCGTTGAAGTAGTCTTCATAATCGCGAGCATCCATCGCTGAAGGCTCCAAACAGCGGATTCTAATGGGAAGAGAACGGAGAGAAGTGCATTCACTTTTGTAATCAAGGAATGATGACACACACCACAGACATAAAAACAAAGAAACACCACTGAGATACCCTAGCAACGAGGGGATGCAGAATTTATCTGAGATTAACGTTTTTATTATCTACCTTCAGTGCAGCTGAAAGGAGATATTATATGCAACTTTCAATAAATAACTGAAAAGGGGGTGTTTTTTTCTTAATTCGACACGTCTTAATAGATAGAAAGCGCGTCATGGTACGCTAGAGAGAAGACTCGGCCTCATAGATAGCTTAGAGGCTATTGCTCTGCCCTGGGTCAGCAGTGAAAGGTGGGCACTGATCGTCCCAGTGAGCATAGAGGACGTATTCTAATTAACTCCCAGCTATTTTATGACCACCGCATCAATAGCCTTTATTAAGTTAGACAATCAAAACGCAATAAGGCATAACGCAACACATGAGAATTTCACTCAATTATGTGGCAACTTTCCTATTAAAATACGCGCATTACTCCCGAAACGAAAGAGGTTTCAGGGGTCATGAACAAAATATTACCCCGTCGAATCCACCGACAATATATTTTGTCATTAAGAGAAAAGCCTACTCATGGGGAACAATGACTAAGACAATAAACGAAGCATTTAATTACTGATTCTAATTTCATTACTGTCGTTACTACGATATGTTTCTTTAAGTTCAATTTAAGGTTCCATTAATTACCAATAGAACGGCGTCTTTCAAAAATTTATGCAAATCGTCACTTAAATTAGGATGAATACTTTAAATTAAATAAAAGAAACTCTTAAATGAAGCCAAAATGAAGGCATTCCTTTCCCCTTTCTTCATAAAAATTTCGTATTAAGTTTCGTCTCCCAAAGTAAACAAGGAAATATACGACTCTTAGGGGAAATTAATTTTTCGAGGAAAATAGATCAAGATAAAAATCATCTTTAACATCTAACTTGCTTCTTTATGGTAGACGGATGCAAGCAATAAAACACCACTATATCCAGACCAGATACATGTACACACAGGGCCAGAATTTTCACCTGGCGCTACCTCTAACCAGTTTTGCAACATCAAGCGGGTCCCTCATGCTCCATTTGATCTTGCTCAGACTTTCGTTTTCTCAGTTCTCTCCAATTGGATGACTACCGTCTCATGTGCATTAGAAACATTTGGCCTGCAGACAATCACAGATTTACTCTCTACCAACCCAGAGGTCTAATCAACATAAAATATACTTTCAAGTCGTTCCTCTAAATGAATTCAACACGAATAAAATGTGACCGTCCACTAGCATAAAAACAAAAAGGGAAAACAATCTATTTCAGTACCAGTTTCTGAATGTGATATATATAATGAAAATCAGATGTATGCTATTTAAATAGAGACAATTGTATCATGCATTACAAGTGAGATTTTATTACTTAGAACGATTTTAAGCTACAAACGACGATAACTAATAATCGAAAAACAGTCAAACCTGAGCGTCTATAACAGGAAGTCGATAGTGGGACGAGATATAGCTATTTTAATTTTCTGTGAATTAAAAAAAAATCTTCTTTTATAAAAAAGTATTTTTGTGCATGAATTGTAGATAAATTGATGGTTTCTGTCACTTCATTGGGCAAAAATTAATTTTATATACAGATGGTAATTTATGTTGAATTACGCCCTCAAAAATCGTCCAAAAGTTATCATTTCAATCAGAGACAATTTTCTTTCAAGAATCGACTGAATTTTAGACAATACGTAATTTTATTTTTTTAGGTTTGACTCATTGGAACAGCATCTAAACAAGAATAAAAAAAATAACTTTTGCGCATAACTGTTTTTTATTTTGACGTGGTCGAACGCCTTAACTTCACATTGAAGAGGAAACAGTTTTGTATCTTAAGAAGAGGCATCGATATTTATAAGCATCGAAAGACGCCAAGAGTACAGCAAAATTTGTTGAATATTTTACAATTTCCTTTGAAATTTATCAAAAATTTAGTGGCAAAAGATTTCACAAGAAAAACTATCACAAAACAACCAAGGGATAATTATACAATAAACTATTCAGGAGAACCTAATGAGCATAGATGACAACACGTATAGGATTTTTAAAACTTTGAAGCAACGTCACTGGCTTCTAAAGAATACAACATTGGCAACTAAAGCAGCCGACATGACGAAAGCCAAGACCCTCGGGACAACAATAGCCAAGACTTCGTCTTAAAGAGAGACCAAGCAATGGTGAACTTACGGTAGAGCCGCGTGTGGGCTAAAAAGAGGCGCACTAAGAATTACGAGCCAGCTACACCAACAGGGATTAATAAGATATAATTCGTTCTCCGTGTACATATTCTGAAAATATCATTTTGTAAAAAATATATGTAAAAATATACGCAAAAATTGTGATTTCAAAATTTGTGCTTTGATAAAAAAAATTATTAAAAAGCTCTAAAAATTGCTGAAACGATTGCAATAAAATACGAATAAAACTATAACTATTGCCGCTGAGGGAAAAATATAAGGAGGAACTCTTATTGGCCTGTAGACGTATCACGAAAGGTATGAAGATTTTTTCAAATCACTGATGAGATATAATATTTTAATACATTTTTTAAAAGTTGGACCATTCAAACGGAGTAAAAAGACTGAAATATAAGATAAATACACGAAGTAGATTTTGATCTTGCATAGGCTTCTGTGGTGAGTGGTTAATGTGTTGATGTTACCCAGGCTTCCACCGCGTTGCTTGAAGTCTGATAACGACCGTTTCGCTGGTGAGATTGTGGGCAAAACTGCCGTCATCGTTCATCAAACAATGCGGTTGAAGCCCGGAAAACATGGTCGCATAAAATTTTTATTGGCTGCTAACCAAAGGTGCCAGATGGCGCTAAAAATGATTATTAAATTATTATGAGGAAAAAATTCCATAGAAAGCAAGTAAGTCATAAAATTTCCGCTGACTGATACGAAACTAGTTCCAAAAGCTTTCGAAGACTTTACTCAAAGGATTTACAAAAAGATCGGAACCATATTTTGAGGAAGTTTTCAAAGACATAGGCGGAGATTCTACGAGAGGATCGCCTTTGCTTAGACTTTTTCCATAGATTTTTCTAAAGATAGAATTTATTTATACACAATTTACGAATAGTCTTTCGGATTCCGTACGCTGGCTTCCACAAAACTAAAAAAAGAAACAGTTCCCTATTCACAGAATTCAATGGAAATATAAAAAATATATATATATATGTGAAACTACGGGATTGAAAAGAATTCATTACACAATGTTTCCATGTTGTGAGGATTTTTTTTAAGAAAAACGATAGTATGTTATTGGAAATTCTAAAGAGCTTTGTGAGGAGTTTGTGATTTCTTTTTTGAGATTGCCGCAGCTACGACAAAGGAGACGAGGGTGAGAGAAGGCATTTCGCACGCAGAATGACGATTCATCGCGCGTGGCACAAGACCACTGGGAGAGGCGAGGCACGAATTAGCGGAGCCACAACCTTCCCGCTACACACAGGCCCGCCGAAATGTCAACCAACTTCCTCCACTCCCACCAAACGGTTCCGATTGTTCCCAATAAGCCTCGTTTCCCCGGAGGCGGCAGTCGACGCTAATCAAGCCAGCTCATGGCGGCGCTAATCGCTTCGCAACACCACTAATATGTGCGTGCTGTGTGTATCCATAGTGGTGTCATTCAACTCGCGCTCTAGCCGCCCGCTACTAAGGTTCCCCAACCTCATACCGCGATGCATTAACGAGGCGATAAGTGCACGAGTGGTTGGGATGGGGGCGTCGGTATATCGAAAAAAAACCCAGCGTGACGCGAGTCTAAATTCAGGCTCCAACAAATTCTTGAATTGAACAGTCGGACACAACAATTAGGCAACAGCATGAAAAAATACGTCGACGCCCCCTCCAAGCCCTGATGAGTCTGCTCGACGAACTGAGCGAGTCAATTGGGTGAGCAAAGGGTTTAAACGATGGGGCTCTAATGCTTAGTTTCCTACACGCCCATTTCACACTGACCAGATGACGGGTAGGATGAGTCGAGGCAAAACACATTTTTGTGGATAATTATGCTGACTCAGTAAAGTTATAAGTATTTCCAAAGCACTTATTGGAAAAATATGGCCCGAACGATAGAAGATAAATACCGCGAAAACTTAAAGCGCAAAAAAATTAAAAACTGGATGTTCATGATAAATGAAAATGAAGAACTTTGTGTATGTTCACAGTATTTATTATAGTACGACGCGTTTCAGCGAATCACCTTCGCCACCATCAGGTACAAATTTGTCGGTACTGAAACGCGTGGTACGAGAATAAATACTGAGGACATACACAATTTTTTTCATTTTCATTTATCATTGCAATATGTTCCACAACATCTCGCCGAACACCGTTGAATACATCTGGATGTTCAATTCTCGGTTCTAGCAAAACTTTACGTAAAACGACAACAATTTCGATTTTAATGGTCAAAATACGATGGTAGTATTTCATTCGTTATTTCTGTACTCTTATTTCATTTAAAAAAACGTGCTAAAAGAAAACGCATAATCGAAAGACATGTTCAGAGGCTCGTCACTCACCAATCTATAACGACTAGCCCATCCTAGGGCTAGGTGTGGAGGAAACAACTCTCGTAGCGATCAGTTGTTAATAATGTGGCTGACATGACATGACACAGAAAACAAGAAAAAAAGTCTTCAGGTCAATATGATGAAATAAGAATCTTTCCCCGAATAACAAATTTCACATAACTATCGTTTATTTTATGCTTTGAAGCCCACATAGCACACTGACCACAGTCAAGGCATGGGCGTACCCAGCGAGGGGCAGGGGGGAGGCAGCTGCCACCACCTAGAAGCAAAAATCGCAAAAGTCTTTAAGCAAAATCAGTACTGAATTGAAATGAAAGTATTCAACAAATTTTCTTTAAACCCACAAAAAATGATACATATTAATATATGATATGTTACTAAAATAGAACTATTTTTTCAAATGCCACAACTTGGCTTACCCCCCCCCCCCCCCGCCCACAGACAATGGCTTGCCCCCCCAAGACCATGGCTTGCCCCCCCCCCCCCTAGTTATGATCCTGGGTACGCCCTTGAGTCAACGGGCAGTGATTGGAATTCAAAACTCTGGTTGGTAACTCAAAATGTAACCTTAGTTTCGACTGGATAGCCTGTTTGAGCGCAGTGGCAACAAGATAGTACTCACGGGTGAAGGGGGAAACTCGAAGAGTTCATGATATTTCGCGAGAAACTCCAAACCACACAAAGCCTCGCTCCTTGACAGTTATGCTCCATACATTCGATGGGGGTACGAAGAGGGAGAATATTACATAGCAGAGTTTCCCTAACGGGAGTTTTCACGACAAGGTGAAAGTGCAATGAGACCGACACCAAAAAAAAAAAAAAACCCCCTGCGCCTTCATCACTAAAAGAGAGCTTAGCTTATTGTTGCATGTACAGAAATGAATGAATGGAACATTAATCTGGAGCTTACCAATGAAGTAATTGCAGGAATGTTGTCCATCGCCATTTGAACAGCAAACCTTCGCAGCTTAATTGTTATAGAGAATAACGAACCCACTCAGGATAATTTTATGCCCATAATTAATTTAAGATAAATGACAGTAAAAGACGTTAGCAATAGTTGCCAACACTACGTAATTCACACATTTTTACTCGCGAATTTCCATTGAGATAGCATAGGCTTTTTTCAATCAAAGTACAATCGAAAATGAATTAGTATGCCTAAAACGATGACAAAAACCTGGGATAAAAAGGGAGTTCATACTTTTTGTGCGGATTAATGGTAATTTAATGTTTAATGAAAGGGATCCCGGCGTATAATGTTCTATAAAATAGCAAATTTTGGCTGGAAATCATATTGTCTTCATATTAATTTCTGACCACGGAAAATCACAAACAAACAATAATTACCTAAATGAATTATTATTCACCGTAATTTGGATAAAAAATTGATATTTTAAGGCCATCCAAAAGAGTAAAATGCCTACATAATTCTCAAATAGGAATCTATTCTATAGAAATGTCAAAAATAAAAAAAGTCAAGACTTAAGCTATCCGCAATATTTTGTTTTAGTCTATTCATGTTATAGGTACATAAATAGACATTTCGTGCGTATGGATGTATATTCATACATTTTGATGATGCAAAAACCTTGTCTCTCAACACCAAGGCTTGGGAATCAAAATGAGAAGCAAGAGAGACTGCGTCAGATGGTCTCACCCGAAAGTAACAATGACCAAACCCTTTCTTATCAGTTGAATTTCCCTTTGAAAGCATGTGATTATTCGAGTCAAAATTATGATGAGTGAGAAAAGACATATTCAAGCAAATGCGTAGCCGGTTGGTAAAAGATGACAAATAAACGATTCGAAAATAATTAATTTAATGTTACATTTGTTGGCTCCCTTGTCTTTTCACGATGCATAATATAATAGTGGTACGGTAATAGAAAACACGAATTACTCACGAATGAAGTGGAAATGAACAAAAATAGTGAACTTGAAGAGAGAATATGATTGATGCGTAACAAATAAAGAAAAATGCATAAAAAGAGAATTTCGAAGAGTGATGTGGTTAAATTGTAAAAGATGAAAAAATGTAATTTTTTCTCACATTAGAGCTATGAAAGGCTAAATTGACTTCTTTAAAATCATTATCGCAAAATATCACCATCTTATCTATTTTGACATCGTAAGTAGTAACCTAATATATGATACATTCCGACAAATACAACGACCCATTTCAGATAATAAGATTCATCCTAGTCTCTCAGACGTTTCAACCATAAGCACTCGCTCTCACAGAAATGTTTTATCTCCCAGCGCAGTCGACCTGGAAGACCGCACACACACACAACTACACCGAAACCCATCGCGTACGTACAACACATTCCCACTCTAATGGGATCAAATTCAAGTGGCGAAACGCTGAATTCAACGTCTTGAAGAC
This sequence comes from Ischnura elegans, assembly GCF_921293095.1. Classification (NCBI taxonomy): domain Eukaryota; kingdom Metazoa; phylum Arthropoda; class Insecta; order Odonata; family Coenagrionidae; genus Ischnura; species Ischnura elegans. Next base: position 30,640,756 of record NC_060247.1, read on the forward strand.
CCCTCACCGTAGACAACCATAACGGTAGAACCCATCGATTCATATTTTTTCCGACATGAAAAAAAAAAATCCGCTATATAAATGCGATACGTTTTTTTATATATATATATATATATATATATATATATTCGGGATGGGAGAATGGATGAGAAAGATTGAGAGAGAAGTTAGAAGGGAAGCTGCCACCACGGAGAAAATGCGACAAAGCGTAAAAAAATAACGGTAGACTAACCTGACGCACTTCATGGTCGTGTGTCCCAGAGCCGAGAGACCTCGGGGAGGGCAGCGGTGGGAATCAAAGGCTATCGAGGGAGGCGCCGCCGCTCTCCCAGCAGTGCGTGCAGCCGGGGGAGATAGGGAATAGGCGGGCTCAGCATCTGGACGCCAACCGGACTAGTTAGGGGTAGCTGGGCGAACAACCTGGGTGGCTCGGGTAAAGAAACTCCCCCAGGTGTCGACCACGCTTGAAGTCACGCCAAGCGAACACCAACCTAACAATCGATATGCACAAACATCGACAACACCTTTACCTACTTGGAGTCCCCAATACTGGGGCTCGACTAATGGACTTTGCTCACTGAAGTGTCACGTAAAAACCAGCCCTGGTCAACAACTCGATCAGGTCATGAGTTTCTGGCGAGTAGTACTCACTCGTAAACATGGCATCGTATGCCTCACTGCATATCCCTTACACAAGTTATATCTAATTGCTTTTATTTCACATTAAGATGACATAACGAAACTTAGGTCACCTCATCTAATAGTTGATTAGGAGGTAAACGAGTTTCATCTTTCAATTAGTACATAAAATTCATACAATATCACGCCAGTTTGTACTTCCCCTGCATGCTTAAAAATTTGTGAGACCATATTGTTTCTATGGAAAATAAAAGGGAAGAAAAATTAAGAGCTTGAAGGAGATAGTGAAATGATACTGAAATTGATGACAGAAAAATGACTTGTGCATGTGGGGAGGATTTCCAAGAAGGAAAAGAGGCTAAGTGGATGGGAAGAGGAGAGGCAGAAAGCAAGTATACACACCTGAAGAAAGAAATAATGGGCGGAAACATAGCTCTGCAGCCGTCATTGGGTAGAAAGAACTGGTTGACTTTGACTGCCATGCAAACACATCACAGCCGGTAGATTACATTCATCATGAAGTATCCTTAAACAGGAGTTCACCGAAGTTTTCAGCAAAAAGTAATACCCACAAGTTCAGTTTTCAATGAAGGCTTTGGGAGTAGATGAAGATTTTTCTTGTTCATCAAGTCGATCGTAGTGGGAGAGAGGCATAAATTGGGCTGCAGCTGGAGGCATGATGATGTGGGATGATAGGGAAAAGAATGAAAGGGGCGGGAGGTAGGCAAGGGAGAAAAGGAGAGAGATGAAGTGAGGAGCAAATTTACTCTCACTAGGACGGTTGATCGAGAATACGGCGTGTTTCCGCCCACCAAGCCCGGTACCTTACTGTTCCAATCCTGAACAGAGTGGTATGTCGGGCACTGAAGCACACACTTCTGGTACACCAAGGATGGATTCAGAATCCTGCAAGGGGCTAAAACTCTAACTGGCGCATGGGACGGCGTCAATATTCAAAGCCCCATCCGATAGAATGTGTACAGCGCACATCCAAATGGAGGAGTCTTTGTCACCGCCTGGATTCAATTCCCGGGGCTATATGTTCACGAGACTTGAATCAGCGTTGAGGAAGATGAGAGAATAAACATTGTCGTTGAACCTAATGATACACACCACTCAAGGGACACCAGTAAGAAACTTCACCAAATTTGAACTCTTCCCTGAATATTGAAGACCAGTTAGTTGCTTTGGGTTTACACCACTAGTTCGCACAATGAAAATAACCCAGACATAATAAAACAGGGCCTGATAGAACTGGCAATGGCGGAGGCAGAGGCACATCCTGTTTTACGTCCCACACGACAGAATTTTCATCAGAATTCTTCAATCACACAACATGTATTCTCCATGGGAAGCCGGGGAGGTTATCCGGGCCGGCCGCTCAAATAACATTTTGTATGAGTGACTAGGATGATAAGCGGCTGAATTATTTGCAGGAAACAGGAGTAGAGGAGATAATATTTGATCAGCAAACCAATCCTCATAACATAAGGCACCCACGGTGAAAATCCTGTAATGGGACCGCAGAGGCTCCGTGGTTCTATTCCTGAGCCAGAGAAATTTCTTTCGAGGGAATTCAGATGAAAAGACTCCAAATCTTTACAACCAATCCGAAGCGGGCCAAACGACTCTTGGAAGGCCTCTCCACCAGCACACCAAGACGAATCAGGATGCGGTAATTAGGTCTCAGTCACTCCTGGGACCCGAAAACCATTGATCCTGAGACTTATAAGATAGTATCATCGCCTAAACACCAACCCGATCGATTTCCAAGCGATTCTCGCACGGCATGGCCTCGAAGCACGGTCCACTGGGCACCAGTCAATGAACACCAGCCCTTGCTCGGCGGCTCGCACTCACCGCCGCGCACGCGACTCCCTTGGCGTCCCCCGACGCACTGGGGAGCTATAACGGCAGGGAAAAAAGGGGCGGTATATAGTAAAAGCGAGGAGACGCAGAGCGCGGCGCAGGTAGAAACGAAATGGGGGGTTTTAATAGCCGAGCGGCAGGAAACGAAAAGCCAAGAGGGGGGGCTGAGGGAGCTTAGACGAAGGGACGAGATGAGGGTGAAAATAAAGGGATATTATGAGACACGGGAGGCTTTTAAGAGGCGGCGATGAGGGATGAAGCATCGGTGCACGACCGGATGACGGAAAATCTTAGAAAGGGGGAAGTGACCGGAAAGGGAGGGAGACGTATTTTATAGAAGGATCAATGGCTATCACGGAAAGCGACCCACGACGACTCGGATGATTTGCACCATCAAAACATGGAATTCGATTTAAAAGAGGCTGGGTCTTTTTAGAGAAGATTAGGGAGAGTAGCTAAATAAATTCCGGGATTTATCCTTTACCAACGGAAGGCACCAAGAGGTCAACAATGCCGTCTCATCTGGCGGGTGAAGAGCAGGGACTGATGCGGGATATTCACAAGCAGTCAAATATCTATACACTTATATTCATGACAGATTTAAACTAGAATTCTTAGGTATTGTAGGCATTGAAAAAAAGGCTATAAACCGGCACAATATAAAGCGAGACTACTGCGAGCGGAATGACTGGAGCGTGAGACATAACGCTGAAGGTAGAACATTATCACTCTCAGCAAAAACCATCAAGGGGGACAAAGAGTTCACAGTTCATTTAGAGAACGCAGGACTGCACTAGCAATTACACAGGGAAAAAACACGAAAATAGAAAAAAATCGAAACCAATGATAGCTTAAAAAACCCACAAGGTGAGCGGAGCTGGCCAAAAATCCACTCAAAACATCAACCACCAGTCTGCAAAATTGAAAACGTGATTGAAAACGAAGCGAAAGCCATGGAGGACGAATTATTCGAAGAGTAAAGATAGGGTCCAACTCCCAACGGCGACAACAACTCGAGGACTGTTTCTGCATGTAGGAGGTCTCTGTATTTCTTGGCGGAGGCGAAAGAAATGGATAGAGGGGAGGAGGGGCGGTTGCAAAGGGGTTGGGCGGAGGGAGTTAACGCCCGCGTATTTAGAAGTCCCACTGCAGCGAGGACGAAAAGCGAAACGCCGGGCAGGGTGGACAAGGTTCGCGCTGGACGTGCACGTACTAATTTCGCGGTGAGGGGTGGGTATATGTGGGTGGACAGAAGGGAAGAGAAATGAGGTTGCCGCAGGGTATTCGGGGGGCGGTGCAGGGGAGAGCGGTGGGGGACGCCGCCAACGGTTTGCCGATTCACAAGCAGCCCACGAGGGAAAAAAAGAAGGAAATATCCGCACGTAATCTGTCGAATGACAGACTTCTGGGATTTCTCCGCGTAGCCTGAGAAAGTGGGTGAGGGAGAAGTCAATCCGTGAGCCCCCCCAAAAGCGACATTATTGGGAATGACCGTCGGCAGGGGTTAAGGATCTTAACGCCAAATTCGAAGATGTCACTTCTCTTAAGAGGGCGCATCACTCTCTTTCGAACAGAATCAATCTTATTTCGCGGCGAATTTCTCCCTTAAAACTTAAATTATGAACTGAAAGTTTCCAGGTATACAGAGTGTTGTGAAAGAAAATAAAGACGCAGGTGTGAAAAGATCAGGTGCTAAGAGAATTGAGTGGAGAGCCGCGATAAACCAATCTTCGGATTGCTGGCCAACTGATGATGATTTTGAGACTTTACTACCTTCAACATTTTCCTAAACCTAAAACATAAAAAAACTAAATTTATAAATAAAAGTTTACACGCCGAGATGCAGGAAAATGCTAAAAGGGGTCAACCCTATACCATTAACATTTCAAGATGACAACTTAAGTTTTAAGTGACTAATAAATGACGAAAAAATATTGGTTGAGTCGGAGTGATGGACCCTATTGATAAAGTTGGTCCACGATTAAAAACATTGGCTTAATTTTAACATTTCATGCATATTGTTGCACTAAATACTCCGTATTAATATGAAATCTGATGATGTTACACTGAGTAAATCGATATATCGGATGAATATTGGATCGGACAGCGATTTTGTATCCGAAGATAGATCATAATACTTATCGCGTTACTTTCATCGAGCGCGATACATCTATGCTTTTTTCGAGCGATATAATACGATTTTTTAAGGGGAAAACATGTATCGCCAGCGGTCGAAAGTCGATACCGAATTCTCGATGCATGTAGGTATATAAATACCATGATATTTTCCGAAATTTCGACTATTACTCCAATTTTTCTCAATTTTACAACTTTGGTAACAACAAAAGGAGCTTTAGGCAGATTCAGTGGTTAATACCAGCGTGGAGGCTACCATCCATAAAATTAAAAACAATGCTACTAACCAAAACATGATCAATTTTTAATGCATTATAAAATATCTCATTAAATATGACACGTGGCAAAAAAAATCATGTGAAGCAAATTTGAAGAGCAAAATCAGAAAAAATAAGAGCATCCAATAGAAACAGAAGTATAACTTTTTAGGCCACAAAATATAAAGTTTTCACCTATAAGCTTTGGTTCACCTTCCTGGGCCTAGGAAAAGACGCTCTCATTTCTTGCACAAAACCTAAGGTTCGCCGACATGGGTCATCAACACTACCGAGCAGAATGAATTATAAGCTATTTCCGCCGTTTAGACCGCGCTGTAATTGCAAAGGATGGAAGCATCCGGCTAGGTAAGAGTTTTTTTTCGATTAAACGAGGAGAAAGAAATGATGGGTAGACCATGGTCTTATTGCCGCGAGCTTCCCAGAGTAATGCAAGAATTATGCTACAGTCAAGAACTGCGAGTACAATTGTTCTAATACGTTGAAGCGGATAAAAGCATGAATACCAAGCGATGGGTGCGAAGCGACCCGGAATAAATATGGGTTGGCATCGGTTTAGATTGATTTCGATATATATCTCGGTTTATCTATTAAGAAAACTTGTGAAATGATGCGACAATTGGAAACGGTTGATCGAGTATAGATTTCGTCGTACTTTGAGTAAAGAACGCCCAATAATAAATCAATATAGAAACACTTAAAATTGATGATATCTACCTGATACATTGAGGACATGACATTTCAAAATAGTTATTTCCTTCCTTAGGTTTATTCTAAAAATGTTTGACTAGTGGAAAAGGTTAAACGCTTCAGAGGTCGACCGTACCCACCAGGAACCTTTCACCACGCCCAAAAAAGTTGCACTACGGTGAACTTACGTTTGAAATCAAACCGTTTGTAAGCTCTACCCCCTAGCGGAAAAACTAAGTTTGTCAATGCAGTGAGTGGGCCTTTTCGAATCATTCAAAAATAATAAAGAAAAAAATCACACTCGAAATAACAATAACAATGAACAATAAACATAATATAGTCTTATGATTTCATTATTGGGCGCCACTTACCGCCATCAATTGATTAAAGCCAAAGGTTGGTATTCCCTCCGACATGACAGTCTAACCAGTACCCCTCACCTCTAGTCTTCGTGAGACAGAGAGAAGCGTAAGCTAGAAGAAAACAGAGGGTCTTGGGCAGGAGACACTAATAGAAAAGCGTTAAAAAAAGGGAACAGGGAAAAGGATGCGGTTTACGATCAGGGGTTTGGGGGAGAGGCGGGGGTGGGGGAAGACACGGGATGAGGTTGAGAGGAGGGTTGGAAAAGGAAGCACCACATTAAGAAACTTTCGCTCCCCGATATTTTCTCCCCAAGACGACCAAGAATACACAAGCCAGGGAGGAAGGCTGGAGTTATCACGTACAAAACACGCTGACCTAATCCGCTTTCCAATTTTTTAAGCCTCAGCATCGAAACGGAGAGTGGCCGAGAGATAACCCCACGCCAACGCGTTATTCGGGAAAAGGTTAATGCCGTTCAATGAACGCTCCAGTCAACTTAACATGCACCGAAGGAGTGGGTGGTGCGAGGAGCGAGATATATGGGAGCTCGCCCAGAAGCGGGTTAATAAGATTCAGGAATCGAAAGGGATTAAAGTAAAAATTTAATTAAGGGGATATCCGGCGTCAAGCAGAAGGGAAACGCATTGGAGGAACTAAGTATTGTAACTTAACTGTAAGTTTGTGACCGATAAAAATGGAATACAACTTTAAGTTGCGTTTTTAAGAGGAAGTGAGTACAAATCAATGACGGGAAATGCCCTGATCAGCCTTAAATGTTATATTAATCACTAGGTAAGATATCAAAATCATCCTTTAGGTATTCAGGCTCCAACGTGATTTTTAATATGCACGGTTTCAATTGATGCGTCAGTATTATGATGGATTATAATATTCTCATTCTAAATTTCACCATATTAGAATTTGTAAACCTGGCGCATAACAAAAAAAAACGCACACCTATTTTACCATGAATTAAAAAACGTGTGGGATTTTTCTTACTTTTCGCAAGATCAAGTTAAAGATAATTTGGATACCATAGTATAATGATACGACGGAAAATGAAAGTATTAACTTTCTTTCTACGAATAATGGACAAGAAATGTCTCTCGTAACCTAGTTACAGTTTCGAATGGTTACAATTATGCTACATGAAGATGTAACTAACAATAAGATACAAAACCCGAGTCGCGTTTAACAATCATAAATAGTGAACCTTGCGAAATGAAATACTGAATACTTAGGCTAATGCTAGTAAAAAAAATTGACTCTTGGAAATAGTTTTATTTTATACAATGGAAAGTTTTCACAGAGTAAATACTGAAATTATTAATCTAGATACAAATTTATCTAGCTCCAAATTAACTCAAACTGTATACAATCAAATAGCATATCAAGCAACTAATAGGCCACTATATGAAAAGGGAGAACATCAGCCACGAAAGACTAATTCGGAGCCCCATAGCTTAAGTAAAATGGATGTTTGGTTGACACGGAATACTGGCGATGAAAAAAGTGTACTTGTACCTTCAAGCTAGGAAATGAGTAATTACAGCCAGAATTTCCAGGAACTTTAAAGATAAACACCTATTCATTAAAAAAAGGATAGTAAAATTTCTTCATTTTTTATTAACTTTTTCAACCGACGGAAGATCATTATTCTCTTTCCTTTATTATGAAAAAGTCTCATAGTTCCACTTGCGTCCACTTAATTTTTAGTGGAAAATTAATTTAACCCAAAGATAACATTCATAAAAGAAAACGGTACTTTGGAACATTGCCATTCGCTTTGATACTCGAATAAATGGTTTTAACCTCACGACTTAACGGAAAAAATATTATAGTTTTGCCAACCCATTAAAACTCGGCGATAGAGATCCCTGTACACAGACCATTATCGGCGCGAGTCAGCTAGGTGGCTCCACAACGTCGCGGCAGTAAAATCTTGAGTGGTAACGACAATGAAATTCAAATACATCAGTGGAATGCAAGAACGTAAATGGATTTTTTAAGATATATAATTCCATTTCGCGAAAAGATCTAGTCAGTTAGCTGGCTCTATAACGTTGCGGCAGTAAAATATTCTGTGTGGTAACGACAATGAAATTCAAATATACCAATGGAATGTAAGAACATAAATGGATTTTTTCAGATATACAATTCCATTTCGCGAGCTTAATTAAAGCCAAGATAATAGGGAGCCATTTGGGAGAAACGGCGATGGATACAATTTTTACAGTTATATTTTTTGGGCACTAACTACCACACTAATAATTTAGCGGTTGGAGATGTCTTTCGGGTGTACCCCGCGTATTCCTTCAGTTTTTGCCCGACGTATCGTGGCCGTTGCTGGTCACTTTTTCAAAGGTTATGTGGAGAATATTCTTTGTGCGGAGGGTATACATACGTAAGGATATTGAATAGGAGGGAGGGGTGAAGGAACTGTCATTTTATTTGGCATAATTTAAAACCCGTATCCCATGTGTGGCTGATATTTAAACCACATTCCCTGTTGAAATTCTCTTCACACTTCTTTCTCCCCAGCGCCTCGCGGATAAGCCGGGGCTTGTACTTAGTCACTTAGGCGATTACTTTATAATTTCTGAAGTTAATCTCCTTCTGTATACATATACCGTCCACACAAATAATATCTTCATTCCCAATGAAAAAGTGACCACTAGCGGCCACGAAACGTCTGGCAAAACCGAACGAATACGCGGAGTACACCCGAAAAACATCTCCAACATCTCCAATGACCTGAGAGAACTTCAACCAAGAAATTGGTAATAATTTAGTCCGTCATAATATCTTAATGACAAATTTAACCCCCTCCCTTACGGCATTCCCTCAAAAAGGGAAGCGAAGTCCACACGATTCCGATTGGACTGTTTCACGGTCGACAAACGGGCACGGGTCGAGCACTCGGGAGAGCGGAGCACGGATTGGATTGCAGGGAGGGGAAAGTGGGTGGTGAACGCGATGAGAAATGGGAAGCAAGGGGCAGAGGCAGGTGGGAGGAACAAAGCTCATTAGCAAGGAGCAAAGGTGAGTCACGCGATAAATACGCGCGTGCGGAGACACGGCACGGAGGGAAGCACACGACGTGGGTAGTGAATGAGTCGGGAATTTATAAAACTCGAGGAAATACCCTGGGTAAGTACCCAAAATTCAATCGGTCCAGACAATTGTGAACATCACGATCAACATAAACCTTAATGGAAAAACCCCTTACATGTAGCGGTGGAAAGGAAATAATGTAGGTGCAGACGCGTACAATTTTCGAAGGGTTATGGTTTATACACGAATGACATTTTATAAAAAAATATCATTGATGAGTAACATTTTTATTAAAAATTGCCATTCGTGGATCATATTTTCTGATTCAAAAAAGTTAGAAAATACTTCTTTTGAGGATATCAGAGGTCTATTTCAAGTCCGTTCGCGATATTTTAAGGTTTTTGCGGCATTACAAAAAGCCTTAAAAATACTTCTTGGTGCCAGAGATCACAAAACTCATAAATACCTTACCCACTGAATATTTACCCAGTCATTCTCACAACAAATAATTTGCGTACATGTGAGTAAAAAAATCTCTCCACCTAACACAAATAAGCCTCTTCTATGCCGCTGTTTATAATAGCGGGAGACAAAAATTACAGTTCTGCGACTCAGTCATGATTATGCACCTATTTCCTGTCATTCGGGCCCTCGACGACGAGGGAATGGCTAGCACCTCCAAAAATTACGTAATTCTATGGGTGCACAGGGGCTTCCCACTCGTAACGTCCACAACAGTAACTGGATTTAAATATTCACACTGAAGCCAGGGGAATCACTTGAATGGGCGTAAGGTTGTCAAAGACTCAGAGTAAACATTTGAGAGATCGCCCCAGGAGGCTGCGTAGTAACAGAAAGGTGACGTCAACAATGAGATCCCATTGTATTATTATAGGCATTAGATAATATTATAGGAAGAGGAATAAGTTACCACATGAAATTCATGCAAATGTAATCTATTAAAAGTATGATACTGCTTCTTCTTAGTGAGCATTAAGATAAATTCAAGTAATCAAAATAAACAATGTACACACACGCCATCGACAGAATCAGTCAATCAGACTTATCACGTGATCTAGGAATTCGCCGTTTCAATCTTGAAGGCATACGCAGAATCTGACAATCCTTTTTGTTATAAAAACTAATAATGAATTAATGACCAACTAATAATGAATTAATGACCTACTAAAATCGAGATATTTAAGCATACAAATAAGTAAAAATACCAAAAATAACATTTGGAGAATGCTTATTAACGGAAGTGAGACAAAGACAATGACAGCAGCGGAGAATTCAAAAGGTGGAGGCTATCGAAATGTGGTGCTGCAGAAGGATGATGAGGATCAAATAAATCGACCGCGTAAGTAATGAGGTGGTAGTTAGAAAAGTAGGAGCGAAGAGAAGCCTCGTGAAAACATTGATAAGAAGACGAAATATCCTATTCGGACTTATTTTGAGACATGATGGCTTGATGAAGGATATAGTTGAAATAATAGTAGATGGGAAAATTGGAAGAAGAGGAAGACTGCGAACAAAATACATAGAACAGGTAAAGAAGGATATGAAAGAGAAGAAATAAGTAGGCGTGAAAAGGTTAGCCGACAGGAGAATAGAGTGGAGAGCTGCGTCACACCAATCTAAGGATTGTTGACCAATGATGATGAATAAATTAATATTTACACAGAGGTCGAAGCTGAGAGTTAGAAGGGCTAATCGCGCGATTCATGCATCTTCAGAGAAATACTAAGAGCTGTTTTTTTTCCTACTTCATATAAAATGAGAAAGAGCCAGTCATTGAGCCTCGAAAGGGCTTCATGGTTTCGAATCAATTGGTACAAAAAATATTTCTTGCAGTGTTTGGTACCGCGAAAAAAATACCGGTGCAGCATCGATGAGTTTTCACTTGTCTTAAGATAAATCAACACGAACGCAAATTGTTCAAGCTATTTGAGGAGAAACACCTCTGATGGGATTTCAATATGTCACGCTCTGAAAACGACTTGAGTTCTCGTCTAAACGTAAGGTACTGCAGCGGACAGCTGGGAAAAGGCGCAAAAATACAGGAAAATTAGACAAAACCAACGGTCAAATATTTTCCATCGATGTTCACAAAAAGTGAATAGTAAAATATTTTCAACGTGACACAAACAAACAAGGAAATTCTTGGGTTTAAAAAAATATAAGAGCAGATGGGCTGACGGAAGGTAGAATCAATATATCAATGGTGAGGAAGGTTACTTTTTGTACCTTAAGTATACGCCCCACAAAATCTTCATGCTTCACTAGCACCGAGGATATGAAATTAATGACCTCATTACTCGACTAGATCTGAAGACGCAGAAATTCAAGCTGCTTCCCGAGAGTATGCTCGGGAAATAGAAACCAATTCGTGCCAAGCGAATGATGAGTTATAAGAAGCCACGTAAATTGGAACATTATAACTGAAAATGTCGCTTGAGACGGGGTATCTCCTTAAATAAGTTTTTTTCTTGCTCAACACTACTACGAATTCTGACTATATCTGACCAATGCGATTCCGAGAGGATTTTTGCCATAGACTGTCAAGGTATCAAGGGACTGCATAGACGAGGCCCAATTCCATCCCACAGAAGGTTGATTTCTGTAGCCACTTCGGTTGCATTTTAATCGGCCTTCAAAAATGTCCGCGGCGCGGTGATGAGTGCAATGCGATCCACATTTTTCCAATATTTTGCAGCATAATGTTTGTCATTGCGAAGAATAGCATTGAAGAGCTATGAATTTGATAAATAATATCACTATGAATGTTAATTTCGGTTGGCACACCTAATTATACCTTACCTCCCTGTGAAACTCGGATGCCCGTCAGCGACGCGAGTGGCGACTTCTGTAAACCCATTTAAATGCGCGGAAGGAGACAACACATTTTGAGGCCGACTTCAGAATCCTATATTTTAAAATTCGTGGTATTATTCAAATATGCTCGTAAAAAAATTACTTAGGTACAATACACGGGCATGCAAATGTACTCTCCAGATTATTCAGCAGTATATACGCATTACCTAGCTCATAATATCGAGAAGCTCGAGGCATATCGAGGATAATATCCGCCATGTTCTCATTTTTCAATGCAGGCCGCCAAAGCGGATATGCATTGCTACTGACGTAAAAACTGACGAATTTAAGAATAACCACCAATACCTTTTGGTTACGCGCTACCCCTAAACCTCGAGACCCCAATTCATCCTGAACAATACGCGAAATGACAAGGTAAGGAGGAAAAAACGAGCAAGGTAATGGGAGGTACTGAATCGAGAGCGAGCTGGTTGGAGTGTATTGTTCGTTGACAATTGAAGCAGTCAGCGAGAAAACCGGCCGAGTTCCACATATCTCAATACTTACAGTTTTACTGTTAACAGGGATAAAAAGCTATAAAATTCGATATAGAGGAATGTCTACCAGCCTTTAGCCTGAACACCATAAGGCTTTTTTTAAATATCGATAAGTAAAGAGTGATCCCAATAGTTTTTAGATAGCGAAATTAATATCGTTAATGAGAATTGATGCCAAAGAAAAATGCTTTGAGTGACGTAAGATTAAAATAAAGCAGATTGAAATACCCTGTCGTTTGAGACTTTCCTTCCTTAGTATACGTAACTGGACATAAATACGAATAAAAATTCGCAACACACATCCACAGAAGATTAATACGCGACATTCGCATATGTAGGTGCATAAAGAAATGCGCAACGTTGCTAAAAGTAAATGTACGACCTTAATTGTTAACCAGGATAGAGAGATAAAACAGGATAACAATGAGAGACGGAACCACAGCTGTTAAGAACAAATTCGGGTTGAATACACATTATTTAAAAAAATGTGTCATTGTCAGAGATCACGGTTTTCCTGGAACCAGTAACAGCAGCTCGTTGACAATCATTACGGAACAAATTACAGTGTACCATTTCAAATCTGGGATAGAGTTCCACTGCAATCACAATAGTCACCAACGGCAACATTCCACAAGCTCTGCAGGAGGCGGGAACTGGGAACACACCCGCTCGACATATGTTCCCCGAGAACGGACGTCAACGGCACGTCCTCAAACGTCAACCGCTTCTTTAGCGAGTGAAGTTTTAAAAGACGAATTCCACTAAGTCATTTCAGGCTTCATTGGTTCCCGTAATGAAGGTTAAAATCACGCAAAACTGACTTCATCCTGAGCACTCATACTAACTGCTCGTAGTGCGGCAATTTCCAATAGGAAATTGTATCCATTGGTTTAACTTAAAAAAATTGTTTTCAAAAAGCATTGGCTGTTATAAGGAAAAACTGTTCGCCGCGTTTGTACACCCATCAATATGTAATTAAAAAGGTAGAGGATTCTGTTAGTGTATACATAACTGTGAATGTAATTTCTATATTAATTTCTCTGTGTTACCACGTGCAATGTTGTTTTGTTGATTTAAAAAAATATTTCTTGGCAGGTGTGTGTAAACAAATCTGCCACGAATAGGTTAATTAATAATCGAAATCCTATTTTGGGACAAAATAATACTATCTATCCTGTACTTTATCCCCTGATACCTTCCAGAATAACCAAACACTCGAATGACGGTGCAATAAAGGAAACAGCCACAACCATCGCTCTATAAAGTATACTTCTTAATACGGAGCAATATGGTTCTGAGAAATATATTCGGTGTCAAACTAAGTAAAATGCACAGTGCTTTTGTTTAAACATTTAGACCAGGGGATATTTCCAACTAACAAGCTCGCAATATCATGAAAATAATTATCTGCTTCACGATGCGAAATTCCGATGGAAAATTAATACACGCTCGAGACCACGCGAGAAAATGTCCCTGTAAGACAACCTCACTAAAAAAATCACTTGGGCGACATTGGAGAAGATGAGGAGGAGGCAACGTTGGAAGATTTAAGGATGACGATGCTGGAGGGAAGGGCGTTTGAGGGGAATCGAGGCGCTAAGGCGAATTTCCGGCCATTTGCTCGGTAAACATTTCAGCGTAAATCGAGAATGCACATAAACACACGGAGGAAAACAATCGAACACGGGTGGCAACACGTGAAGTGACTTCGACCCGGCAACGGAGACGCTGCGCTGGCGTCGCGAAGAAACTTACGAGTCACGTGCAGACCAATGCGATGCGCCGATTTTGGTGTGCATGAGTCCGAGACGCCAATTCGGATGTGGGAGAGAAACATGCTTAATAGCTGGATTTACTCAGAAAATTTTCTCTGAACCAGTGAATTCGGAATGATGCCACAAAAGAGTTAAATTCGTTCGAAAATTTTTCGGATGCTGATAATAACTGTTTGCAACTCATAACTAGCAGTATCCTTAAGAAAGCGTTTGAATAATTATGAACATTTCCACAAATCACATCAGGAGATTCTTTCAAAGAGTAACTTTTACATATAAATTTAGTGTTTATCCAGCTGTACAACAATATTTTTACTTTCAACAATTATTTTTGAAAAATTTTCACTAAAAGAAACTGATGATTGAAAAATGCTACGAGACTAAATAGAGGATACACTAGCTCCACCGATTAAAAATCTTCAAGGAAAAACAATGGCTTTTCGGTCCATATTACTAGGTTTTTACATGTTTTTCACGCTAACCTTACAGTGAGTACATTTCTCTGCAATTAATTTTTTCAACTAGCCACTAATCCGAATATTAAATCAACAAGCGTACAAATATTTACGCACAATTTAAGTATCCCTTTCCTTCTATCTAGTTATCCATGCGCATGTAACCGTTTGTTCGACGGCAGAGGGGACAGTTTATATTTATAACTTGCCTCAAAAACGGCGAATTAATATTTATAAAAAATACCGTGATATGCGCTTGCCCGATTGGAGAAATTCCTCACATACGTTTACATGTTATTAACATAGTCCCTAAAATCACAGCCTAAAACCCAATTCTGATTGTAGTGTAATTTATGCCGGGTAATATAATTCACGTCCTGCCGAGCACTAAAAAGGTACCTTACAGGATATCACGCAGATGCATGCATTTTTACCTTTATACACTCATATTACAAAACCATAGCGTCTATTTACACTCCTTCACACAGGACCAATGCACACAGTTTAGGGAATTCCACGAGGTATTTTTCGGTTTAAAGTTCAAGGCAAATTTTAAAAAGGCATCAGTTATCTCTTATGATCCCACAAACTCGAAGAAAAGGCGGCGATTGACCGACATTTTTTCTAAATGCTTTTTATGAAAAAGACATGGAGATTTCATACTCCAACGTCGAGTTTAATAATTAACCTGCAATCAGAGCGAGGATAAACGACCGCATTCCCATTCCTTATTCTTCTCATTCGCGTACACCATTTGACTCAATTGTACAATTAAATTCGCCCTCAGACTTCAGTGTACACTTCTTTCTTTCTGCACTCACAAAATTCTTCATGCATATTGGCAGCTCAAATACCTACCACGAATATTCACCGAAAAAGGAGTGATCACAAGCCTGTCAGAAACCTCGCTCTTTCGTTCGTATTAATTGGAAGTATGCCATAGGGCCAAGAATACAAATTATTGCCCCAAGATGGCGCGAAAATGATGCAGGAATTTTTAAAAATACCCACGTGCCTGTAATTTCGACAAATACGCCAACACACTTTTACACCGATCCACGACCAAAAGATTCCTGCAGAGGAAATCAGGCACTCGTCAGTAACTTTTCCATTCCAAGATGCTTCAGCAGGTCCTTTGATTCACGGCGCCATGTGGTCGACCAACGTGCGGGAGCGTCGAAGGTCGAATTTGATTTTTGCAGTATTCAGCACAGGCTAGGCGATGGAAAAAATAGCAGCAGCAAACAGTTTCCACCAAATACGGTCGCATATCTATGGCCAGTTTATCTGAGAAACAATGGACGTCTGAGGAAAGAAAGTATTTCCCTTTCCCTTGTGGAATTACTTCAAGGTTTGGCAAGGCTTTCGGCGCGCTTGGGCTAATGATCATCGCTGTCATTACCCACAACACTTAATGCACACGGCATGCACAATGGCGGAGAGGCAACTCCCGGAAAGGAGCGCTAACACAGTTCTGCTCCATCGTAAATTGAATTTTCCCCGGCCTTTGCCCTTTTGAGATTTAACCATTTAGATCTTCTATCGCCATTCGCGTGAATGTATTAACCCCTTGCAAATCCAGATTCGCACAAGGACGGTAGTGCCTTTCACATATTAAATTTATTAGAAATAAGCTATTCCCTTTTCCGTTTGGCAGTTCATAACGATGATAATTCAGGGCAACGGCGTCATTTCACCCCTGACAGAACTTAATTTACTTTTGATCTTTTCATGGCAGAGTGGACACAGGTCAACACTTGTAACACACGATAGCTAGATACATCTACATCTACAAATTACCCTGCGAGCCACCTCTAGGGTGTTTGGCAGGGGGTGATCAATCACCAGCATGCAGCATGCATTTGGACTCCCACATGCACACCACACCGTCCAAGAAACGTCCCGTATAATAACAAACTATACTACTATATGCTGTTAGAAATAGAATATAGAATAGAAATTCAGAAACATGCAGTAAGTTTTACATAGGTTAGTAGGCTACACTACAAGTCATGCAATCTATTTACGCGTTCTATTGGTGGCGTTATAATCTCTTATTGATCGTGGAAAAAATGACATTCGGAATCTGTCTGTTCTGCAATCTATCTCTCTTATTTTATTTATATGATCTGATCTTCCACTTATCTATGATATGATCTGATACAAATAATGACCTATAACACAAGGTAATTGAAAAGTAAAATCCATTTTATTTAAGTTTCTAAATCATGTAAAATACACAATATTTTAACTACACTAGCATTAGCCTAGTTCGGGAAGGAATTTGACCAGTTGGATACATACTGAATAGCAAGAGTTTTACGGCAAAAAAAGCATGTTGCTTTATTTATTTATTTTTTTAATCGTCCAATTTATGTAAGAACTCTATCAAATACATTAAAAACAAAATATAAATACAATGCTTTTAGAGCTTTCAGAGAATAAATTTAACTCTAGGGATTTTTCCAGAGTTTTTCATTTGTACACCTCCAATTGGATTTCACTTTCGTTCACGAGGGAGATTCGGGAGCAGGCCAAGTGCCTTAACCTGGCTGTGGCTTCCGTTCTATTACCCTTGCGTAGCCTTGGAAGCTGAACTAGAATCTGGCACTATGGCTCACCTCAAAATTGCTATGCAAACTGATAAGAGAGATTTTCAACCATTGAAATGGAGAGTAATTATTGTATTATTATGATGACGGTTTCGAGAATCTGAACTACCGAAAAAGCCTTGCAGAGACTTCAACGACTTAATCGCACGATTCCCACGTGGTTTTGCATGAAGCACGAGGCTTCTAAGGAGTGCGGACTTTCCAATACAGGCAGTGATTCAGAACTAGTATGATGGCAATCCCGCATCATCGCAGATATCATTTGCTGGTAAGATATATCTCGTAATGGGTAGTCTTCGAACAAGCAAAAGTCCTCTGGATGCACTAAATAGGGGAAAAGAAATATGAGGGAGAGTTAAGATAATGGGAGGGAGGGGAAAGTGTGCAACTCTAAGGCAGAGATGAAAGTAGTCTCAGCAAAGAGATGGAATTCTGACCCCTAGGGGACAACTCAGGCGGATCATATGCATGGCTTACCTTGGCCCGCCCTACTGCTTCCGTCAAGGAAAAGACAACAACCCTTCCATCCTCCAATGCGGCGAACAGCTGGGAGAATTCAAATACATCGAAGGCATATGACAAATTTCTAAGCAAGCAACGGAAATGGCAAACATTACCACCACGACGCTACCCATTCAAAGGGTTTCCGACGACTAAGGTTTTTTTTAGGAAGTCGACGACACCAGTCCCAAAATCATCAACTGCGCTACGCTGTAATCTTCCGCGGAGACACTGATTATATGATATTTGATAGCAGCAGGACCGATTGGCCCTAAGCTAGTCAAATATTCTCTTGAAAAAGTGACCGATAGAATTCAACCGATCAATCCTTCCATTCTTGCTCGCGACAGAAGAAGTTTTCCAAAATAACGCGGCAATCAACCTTGTACAATTCTAAGTATCGCGTAGTAGCTTTTTGGATGGTTTTTAAGAATTTTATATATGATTACAGTAACCCTCTAATGCAGGGGTTCCCAAACTGGGGGGCGCGCCCTCTTGGGGGGGCGTAGAGAAAGTCCAGGGGGGGGGGGGCGTGTCACCCAAATGAAATACATAAAAAAATTACAAAAATAATTTCCTCAGATCTTTGAAATGAAGTCTTTCTAAGTTTTGATAATTGTTTTTGTAAAGTTTCAATAAAGTTGTAAACTTTATCAAAGAAAATCCTGTTCAGTGTGAAATTGAACTTCATTCAAGTAACACAGCCTTGAGGATGGAAGACAAGTCGTCTTCCGAAACGTCGGCTTACATAAAAGCTTTAACCTGGATGCAAACCCGAGAAATATTTGTCAGAAGTATTCACCAGGAAAAACTTAAATCGTTTATTTATCAAAGAAGGTTACAGTTTTTAAAACTACAAAACACACAAGAGTTCAAGGTTCTCAGAACCGCCCTCCTCCATAGCAGTTAATGTCAGATGCAACGGGTGTGTGTACCGATTTGGGTTGCGATATCCGTATACTTCTGTTCAGAAAGCTGTTCGGATGTACTTGCCTTTTTCAACAACATACATGTGCGAAAAAGCGTTTTCAACTCTTGTGGCGATCAAAACCAAGTACCACAACAAACTTGATGTCGAAAGTGACCAACGCTGTGCTTTGTCTGAAACTCAACCCAGGATCTGTCAACTAATTCAGAACATGCAAGCGCACCCATCTCACTAAATTACATTTTATGTTTTGTTTTTGTAAGTAGGTAGGCCTATTGTTTCACCTTCTTAAATTGAAAACGTATCTGTGTTACAATGTTAAATTTTTTATCAGTAATTATATTCGTTTTTCATGTAATACTTGTTTTAATTTTCATCATACGTACAATTATTGAATCTTTCCATTCTGCGTTACCGCATTCAACAGTGAACAAAAAAATCTACCTACTCGCCGTATCAAGCAGGCACATACTTGTACGAGTACAAGTACTTGTACAAGTAGGAGTTGGTATGTACGGCACCGTGGAAATAGGGTATTGCAAAATGGAAAGCTGATATGTGTAGCGGGGGGGGGGGGGGGCGTGGTACAAAAAAGTTTGGGAACCCCTGCTCTAATGGCTATAATCAAAGGGACCTATTAGAGGAGGCATCATTTCATCCCTCAGACGCTTGATTTACGCCACCTCCCGCTCCATTTACATTGGTTTATCAAAAATTTCGGGAGCGCGGTGGTGAGTGCATAGCGACCCAATTATTCTCAATGTTTGCAGAAGAAAATCTGCGCTCGCGAGAAATTTGAATTTCAGTAAACAGCACTAAATACAGCTTATTTCTCCGTGAAAATCAGCCCGCCATGCTGTCATAGACGAGAGTGGCTACTATGGTAAACCAACTGAAAATCGCGGTATGTACGAAAAAATCTAGCATTCGACCGGTGAATAATTCTGGGTAATTTAATATTCGCGATCAACACCCTAGGAATGGCGCAAGGTCAAGTATTGTTTGATTCAGGATTAAGCCTCACCTAGCTTGAGGCTGGCGGACCCGGATATAGAAAATTTCCTCAGAGGTGATCACAGATGTTCCCGGCCTCATCTCACCGCGAACTTGGAGGTTAACTCCATTCTTGACATTCGATCACACGGGATTCCTGGATGTGCAAAGGGGTGACGCTACTCGGGTACCTAAAATGAAGATGGGTTGAAGGTCGCACACGGCAGACGACCGAGGAAGGCCACCGGAATCAAGAGCCTCGACGTCATTTTCCTCGACTGCCAAGGACACGAAAAAGGTTTCCTAATTAAAACTTCGAAGAAAAGCTCACGATACGCTTCATTAACCGAGCATCTCACATGTGAAGAGTCTAGGTCAAAGGACTTTCTCCGACCAAATGACGTGAGCCCAATCCCTAAGGCGTTGTTAATTTTACTTAATACATAACTAGTTAATTGAGATTTATTTCGAGTTAAATGCAACGAGGCACCTAAACACTACCCAGAAAGGATGAGGAAACCGAAAGATTCCAGGTACTCTAGTTTTTAGGCATTACAATGAACTATATGAAAATTTGTTAAAGAAATAAAGGCCTCCTGCAGTTTCAGTAATATTCAATAGTAGGTATATAAAGCTACTTTACAGTTATATTTTTGGTGGGAAGTAATATCCACGTTTACTATTAAAAATCAAATTTCATCAGCCATTTCAATGTTGCCCAGTCATCTAAAGGCTTCATGTAAAACTTGACTGCAAATTTTCCAATCCGCATCAACAAGAATACAAAAGTAGATAAATTTTTATCAGAACCTACCTCTGGAGAATGTTGCTTAACGAAAGCGAGGCAAGGTCGATTACAACAGCCGAGAACTCATCATAACATTAATAGATGGAATAAAAGAGAGGAAATATATGCAAATATGAAAAGATAAACTGATAAGATAATCGAGAATAGGGCATTATCAAACAAATCTCCGTTAATTTAATGGATGAAGATAATAATGTACATAATATCTCTACATAACATACTGCGATCCACCGTGAGAATGTTTGACTACGATGAATTATTTCATGAATGAGAGAATTGGCCGTGGCAATACCTGTACCATTACTGCCACATGCGACTAATCTTCAGAAGATATCAAATGATAATCCAAGAAAAATAATTATTATGAAGAAATAAAACTTGCTACAGTCATCTCTCCCCATCATCTTCACCCACTCTGCGGAGGTACCGCAAAAAAACTGGAAGGCCACAGTGTAACCTTTACATTTCATAGATTATATGTATTTTGAGACCATAGATAATACAAGTAGGTGTAAGACTGGGATAGGCCGAAGATGGGTTCGTCAAACTGATTACACATGCAGAAAATACCAAATCCAAAACTCCATTACTTCTGGTAAAAATCATTCGTTGATGCTTCATAGCTAGAGAGATCTACGAAAGAAAAATTGACGTTAGGTGAGATTAAAGATTAGGTGAACATTGGAAGCGTTAAATGTGTAAGAGGAGTCTACAAAATTTCTTGAAGCCGACATCATTCTAGCGCAGGAAAAGAGGGAGCTTGTAAAGCAATAATCAAAGAAAAAATAGTAGCTAATGAGGCGTTACGGGGAAAATTGAACGGAAAAGGAAGAAGGTGGAATTGGTTAAAGGATACAGGAAAGTGAACGGAGGTAGATGAATGATATACGTATTTCAATGGATTCAATCTATTCCATGAATAATTAAAAAACACTTTTTCTCTTAAAATGTCTTTTAAGCGCGCACTAAAATTATTAGCAAAGCATTTTTTACTGACTGTAGAAAGAAAGTAGAGTATGTAAGGAAGTAGAGTACCAGTAACGGGAATTTCAACGAAGAATTATCAGCTGAAGAATAATGAAGAATGTCTGTTGAAGAATGTGTGTTAAGAAAAGAAAGTGTTCGTTGTGATATACAGAATATTTTCCGGTGTGTTATGTAATATATTTGAGTTTGTTTTTAGCACTGTGTAATAAAACATCCCCGCTTACTACAATAAATGGCTGGTGTTGCCTTTTGTAATACGAGGGTGGTTCAACAAGTCTTTAGAAAAAGGTATAAAAACGAATTAAATTGGGTAATTTTTTTTTACATTTTTCGTTAGTCTTCTATCAGCCATATTACTTACTACAAGCATTATAAGCTGCCCAAAAAGTAGAATTCCGAGATCTCCTCGAAATAGGCATTAGTTTGGGCGATGACATCCTCCTTAGACATAAACCTTTGTCCGCATATCCATTTATTCAAGTTTTAAAATTAAAAAAATCCCCCGGAGGCCAAATCTGGCGAATACGGTGAATTTTGTAATAATTGAAAGTTTAATCCTGTAGTTTTGGCTATTGACTCTGAACAGAGGTACAATCGTGCATTGTCTCGTTGAAGGATGAAATTTTTTTGCATCAAATGAGGGCGCTTTCCTTGATTTCTACCGTCAACTTGTCCAATAACGATGCATAATACTTTCATGTTGTCGTTTTTCCCTTTTCCAAATAATGGATGTTGATAATTCCGCATACATTCCAAAATATCGTTTTCATGACTTGACCGGCCCATTTCAACATCTTCGCCTGCTTTGGACCTCGTTCATCTTCGAATGTTTTCCTGTTATTTGGAATCTGTAGTGTAGTGATGAATCCATATTTCATTGAAAGTAATGAATTAATGCGGAAAATCCTCAGGGTTGCAAAGTAAAAGCGCTAAAACAGCATTTGAGTTGATCACACGATTGCGTTTATTCTCCAATGTGAGAAAACTCGGCAGCAATCTTGCCGTTTTTTTTTAACCCAAATTTTCAAGCAAAATTAAAGAAATTGTGCACTGCGATATGCCCTTGCCCTACCAATATCGTGCACTTTGATTCGTGTAGCACTTAGAACCATATCGTGGATTTTGTCCATTTTCGGTGGTAGACACTTTCACAGAGCGTACGGAACATTGTTAAATTTTTTGGATGTACGGCCATATTTTAACTCATTTACCCAATTGTAAATAGTTTTAAACTCAGAAGTAGATCTTACATAAGCTTCACTGAAATTAGCTTTGATATCTTACGGCGTTACCACTTTCAAAAACAAGCGTTTCACTACTGCACAAAACCCAATTTTATCCATTTTTGTAAACAAAGGAAAGTTGCTCACAACAATCGGCAACAACAATGAAACTGTGGGATGGAAACAGCTGAAACTTTAACAGCCGACTAGTCACGAGTGCTACTTTCTAGTTGACATTAATTTTTGATACAAAGAGAGCAATTTCTTGGAGATTCTAAGGACGTATTCAACGACCCTCGTATGTACATATTTTATTCTACAATTGGCAATGTATATTTCAAATGCCTCTCTCTCATTGTAATCTCATGGGATGAGAAAGTTCTAGTCTGTTTTTTTTTAATTAATTTACACCCGAATTATTTTATTATTGTAAAAAACATTTTTGTAACCTTTTATGCTTTTTAAGTATCAACATCATGCACTCATATTCATTCATAGACCTACCTGATGAAGGTGCATGAAAATATCGAAACGTTGGCAAACATTTTCATTTAAAATTCTTCAAGACCTATATTCCTAGACACTGAATCAACATTATTATTACAACTGATATTATATTTGAAGAATTATATGCCAATGAATTAGTCAGATGGCTTGACAAAGATGACATAACTCAATGCTTTTATGGCACCAGATACAGATCAACATCAAATTAATGCGATAAAAACGAAAACTTTCTGTAAGGAATTGTACCCGACCGCTGTCGAAAACTACGTTTTAAGCACCATCAGCATTATACCCATCCACAAAATCACGAAGCCGATTGATTCCAGGAAAGATTCTTATGCCTTGACGACAATAAAATTCCCCACATGACGTAAAGACACTCAAGCAAATTCTTGCAGAGCCATGCCATATCTTGACTACCGTATGCGTATGAAAAAATACGGATTGAGCAATTACTTTACACAATAAGAGCATCAACTTAGTTTCAAACGGAATACGCGCACGATATTCTCCTGAAACAGAATAACGAAACTCACAGATTCTAAGAAAATCTTGGAAGGCCTTGATAAAAACATAACAGCCCACGTAGCACCAAAAAATATCTCCACACCTCTTTTTAACGACGACATTCGAGGAGCAAATGTGATTGCCGATAGGATTAATTCGGCGAAAAGGATGCCGCAAGTGATGCGAAATGGAGCGACTCGCGAGTGGGTGAGGGGGGACACACTCTCTCTCTCCTTCTCTACGGGAAAGGAGGGACAAGCGTGGGCGGTCCACCGCCGTTCATTCATGCCGTCCATGCGTGACGTAACGAGACGCCACTTTTTGCCGTGACGTAAACGGACGCCGGAGGCCGGCCAAGCAGTTTCCCCGCTCACTGAAGGCACGGACAGAGGGGGGAGAACTCGTGCGCCGAACCGAGAGGGAAGCAAGAGATCGCCCACGCCTTCGAATACATCGTCATCGGAGGATGAAATCATGAATGAGACATGAAAGCGCTGTGCCACTTGCTAACTTGAAGGGTGGAGACTCATTCAAAACTACTTGACTCGGCGTGACTATGAAGTTGACACCTTGATGGCCGGTGGACTGCTGAGTTAAGGGATCGACGCACATTTGAGGATTTACCTGGGGAATGTACTCGGGTAGAGTCTGGATTCAAATTTCGGGTGAAGCCTTCAGACAAACCCAAACAGAAATAAATACACCAACGGACGAAGTTCGCCATGAAAAAATATTTGACTTATCCGGGATTCGAACCCGGATCTCCCGATTGCCGGTCAGGTGTGTTGGCCATTTTCTCAGAGCGAACTTCGGGATCACACCTGACCAGCAATAGGGAGATCCGGGTTCGAATCCCGCTTGTCAAATATTTTTTCATGGCGAACTTCATCCGTTGGAGTATTTAACTTTGCACCCGTGCGCGTGACTGCGTACAAAGTCACTTGCTCCTGCAGTGCTTTGACACCCAAACATAATAACTAGAAGTGCGAGATGATAAGAGGAAAGGACCTGGCCTCTCTGAATGTGCGAAATTCGCAACCCTGTTGCTCAGTTCAAGGTCTGCTGAATCATCAACAAAGACATAACAACCTTCGGGTTAAATCAACAAGGTAGAGATAATAAATGCACCTCGTAGAACCATGAGATTGGAAAAGAAACATAGCGTTTTGCATTCCCACCCTTCATTAGCCTTGATAAAAACATTTATATAAACCAAGTTCGGTGCAAATAAATTTAAAGTGCGGAAGGTAAGATACAACGTCTCTTTTCCCAATTAGGGGAACGAGCTTAAAAGGTGGCCGAAGTATTGGCTACCCATTCCCAGGGTTCAAACCTCGCCAGAAGGGGAGGTTTACGCAGAATAAACCTGACATCTGTTTGAGTGATACCACTAGTCATAGCCCACTTGGCGCATTCTGTTTTAGAGCAACTTAGCGCTGGAACAGGGTTTCTCTCCACCCATTTCCTCCTTCCCATTATATTATATATTTCGGAAATCACCTTGGCGGCTGGCCGCCTCCACCATATTCTATCATACATCAATATCGAGTGACGTTAAATTGACGCAACTGAAGCGGGGATCCAATGACAACTCTATCATTAATGGTCTTGTTGCGAAAACCTAAGATCGTTCACACAAGATATTTCCGTCGATGAGACAAGCTGAGCGAGGATCATGCAGTATTGTCGATTTTGAAGAGTGGGCGAATGGGTAAGCGCAACTTTGAGGCTGCTGGCCTTGCAAGTGCATTATGAGATAAACAGCGATAGCCGCAATGCTGAATAATGGTCTCTTACACTGCTACTTTAAACAAAATTTCATTGACAACATAAAAAAAACGAACGGATTACAAAGGAGAAGATTGCAGGGGCATATATATAAGGGGATATGAGCTTATATGATCATCGTACTACCCCAATTATTTCATTTTACTAACATTTTTATTTATTTATTTATCTTACATTAAAACAACATATAATAGAATGCCTCAATTTAAAATTACTTAACCTAACCTAAAATTGATCTCCTCCCCTTCCCCGTAGATATAATGCATATTCACCACCGGTAGATTGCAAGCAGGTTGCCATGGAAGGTACAGACACATGCAGCTTTTACCTCTGGCTATGTTTCCGAACAATTGAACAAATAATGAAATTAAAAATCTGAATAATTATGCACCCCCCTGCATTTTTGTATATTGCGGAATGTATTATAGATTTATTATATTTATATTTTTTATATTTCACGGTATCGACATGCTATTCCATGACTTAGCGCTACCCTAATAATTCCATACTACTGATGAGTGAGGCGACGAAAAACAATACGACGAAAAACGGTCTTCCTGAGCACGAAATGGCGTCTGTTACGAGAATCAATAACTCAGACTAAATTTTCACAAGAACTGTCAAACATACACCGTCCTTACTTCAGTAACAATTGTATAGATAAGATGTCCACTCAAATTGGTTGAAAGAGAGATATTAAAATTACAATCAGCTTTTGTAGGAAATCAAGTATTATAAAAAAGTATAAGGATGTGATTTGACTATTTCTCACTCATTAGATAACATCTGACCATCAGTGGTGCATAAACATTTAGCATTAAAAAATGTAGATATGGCGGAAATCAATCGATACTCCAGTTGGAGCACACCGAATATGAAATACGGTAGGGAGAGGAGAGAGTATGTATTTACGGATTGAGTTCACTACGAGCTAATGCGATCTTCGGCCCTGCAAATGAGCTATATGTAAGTGGGAAGCCTCAATTCTTGAAAGGCAGGCCAAGGAACACATGGGATCGGGAACAAGAAATATGTAACGATATAAGCCAGGCAGCAGGCCTTGAAAGAGTAAACACGGATTAAAAAATAGCAGTGACGTAAATCTTCCGCCAAGTGTAAGTACATATTGCATAAAAGCATACGAAGGAGTCGGCACAAATTAACACGCGCGTAAACATTCACCACGGAATTTCATATTATATATTTTATTTTCATTGTATTCTCAATACCACCGAATACTGCACAGAATGACCATTTTACACTGAGGTTTTCAACAAGTTTAACAATTACACGTACACGAACAACCATGCCCTGGGCAATGCTATACATCTACCTTATAAACGATAGTTTCTCTCTAATTGATTCTTTTCTCCACCAATTAAACTGACATAGTTTAAACTCGCTTGCGAAGATCGGGAGGACGTGGAGACCTCGACTACAGAGGTAGAAGATTGGGAATCAGACGCTCACATGCAGCACGCCGAAGTCATTTTTGGTTTTTATAAATGAGATCATTGGAATTGTTGTTGAATTGAAGTTAGAATTTCCCATCTTTTGACGTAATTATTTGCTCCAAAATTGAATACCGTTTTGGTTACACTAAATTAATAGAACTGTGATTTTAGTTACGAATAGGCTAACGCCAACGCTGGGTTTAGATCCCTTAGGACAAATCATCTTAGATTTTGGTCGGCTCTTACAAATGCCATTCAATGCCAGATCAGCGGTCTGTCTTCACTGAGTCTTAATTAAATGCGCATGAATGACAAAGTACCTAAGCGGGACTCGTACACGCGACCTCTGGTTTGGTAGGCAAAGGCTTTACCCCCGAGGCCGGCAATTTATACGTAAAGTAGGAAAATACGAACGAAAAATTTGTTGAAAGAAAGGAGATCAATAATTATAAAAACAAGCATAGGCGTACACTGCCAGAATAATTTTCACAGCGATGTCATCAAAGTCGAGGGTACATGATGACCTAACACAGGATATCATGATTTTCCCAGGAACGTTCGAAATCAGAAAAATAGTAAAATCACAAGGTGATGCAATCTTGGGTTTCACGATAAGGGTGTCTGTTCGGTGACTTACGGTTACTGAGCAGCCACGTTGAACGCTCTTGTGTACATACTCTAAGGTAGGAATAGGATGTTCAGCGGATACAATACTCCCCGCTGCCCTCAACCTACCCCGCCAACTACGATACGCGACCCGGTCTAATAACTCAATCGACCCATTCCCAGCACTGCCCAAGCGATGGACCGAGTTTTTTTTGGTAGGGGGAGGCGGAAGTGGGAGGGGAAAGGGTATCAGGAAGGGTGGGTGAGAGGAAACAATAGCAAAGGAAATATTCGAGAGAGAGGAATAACAAACCATCAAGGTAAAGAAGGGAGGGATGCATGATGGATTTACCAAAAAGATAACAGATTAGTCTTTCCTTTTTCAAAAACATAACTATTAAAAATGTGTCCTTTGAAGATTTAAGCCTCAAGTCTACGCGCACGAATATTGCAATAGAGGATACACCAGAGTTGAATTCTAGATGTGATGTCACACACCGCGAATTTGAACGAGTTTACAAATGTCGCTACTCGCGTCGTTGACAGACAGAGCGATCCAAATTTTAAGGATAGAAAAGTTATCACTATACTGTTAAAGTTATTAACCGAAATTTATATCGTAATTATTTGATGTATAAAAGTAAAAACTTTTCAGAACTGTTCTTCAGGATATTAAAACACCACATCGCAAATATTGAGAAGAAACGAATCCCTCTGCACTCGTCCCCGTACAATGGGAATTTTTGGAAATCGATGAAAATACGTCCAAGTGGAAAAATAATCAAGCTTCTAAAGGACAGAATCGAGCCTACTCTTCGTAGTTCCAAGGTCAACGCGAATAATTTTTTCCGCCATTTTTTCACAAATTATGCGCATTTGATTAAGACTCAGTGAAACAGACCACTGATTTGATATTGAATGGCACTTGTAACAGCCGACCAAAATCTAAGGTGATTTGTCCCAAGGGATCTAAACCCAGCGTCGGCGTTAGTCTATTCGTAACAAAAATCACAGTCCTATTAATTGAGTGTAACCAAAACGGTATCCAATTTTGGAACAAATAACCTCGTCAAAATATGGGAACTTCTAACTTCAACAACAATGCCAATGATCTCATACATGAAAACAAAAAATGACTGCGGCGTGCTGCATGTGAGCGTCTGATTCCCAATCTTCTACCTCTGCGGTCGAGGTCTCCACGTCTTCCCAATCTTCGCGAGCGAGTTTAAATTATGTCCGTTTAATCGGAACAGAGAAGAATCAATGCGAGAGAGAAATAAATAACTTTGAATTTAGCTATCGTTTATAAGGTATATGTAATACTAACACTGTAAGGTTTTAGACCCTTATGGTGGGTTGGCAGCTTTTCTATCAACATTAGGAAATTTTGCCATGACAACCCGTACGTTTTTGCGATGGTATAAGGCTTGTTCAAAATTACTTAACTTATCCTGGCTTAAAGACTACGAGGTTGAAAATTTGAAAAGATCGTCTCTTGATTGGCCAAAACTTGAAATGGTGTAATTCGCCTAGGATAATCATTAGTTGATGAAAGGTTAAATTTTAAATTAATCAGCAGCAAAAACGATGCATAGTCCATTAGGTACTTAGACAATTTTAGTACGCCCTTCAAACACGATATCATGATTGACGTGCGGTTTGTGCTGTGACTATCCTTTAAAAATATAGGCAACTTTCATAAATTAAAATATAAAATGCAACTGGCTTCGCTTCTTACAGCATAGTTAGGACACTTTTTTTGGTGAGTGGAAATAACCAATATTTTTACCAGTGCTGTTATAATTCGTTTCCACATCATTTTGCCTAAAGTCTCACAGTTAGAATGAACTTATAGTTGGATTGAAAGAATATGTCATTAATTGGTGAAATCATAACGAAGGCGTGTTTATGGAAAAAAGTAACCATAAATTTAAATTAATCACTTAACCAAAAATTGGCGTCACAGCTTTGGGGCAATATCGTGGACAGGACACCACCTACCATATCTCTGATTAATTAACTGCCGCAAACACACTGCATTGAAATTGAGTTGAGCGTTTTCAGTTGCATAGCAGCCGTCTTTTCCGGAGTTTACTTCTCCATTCCATTGTATACCCATCTTATTTTTCAACCAAAGATGCTTTCTTTCACGATCCACGGTTTGTATTGACAGAACACGAGTAAAATGCTCAGGAAGCACTTAAACAGATGACTACTATTCCGCGCGCTTTTAACAAACATACGCCTTTTTCCACATTGATTCAAAAACGACCAAATGAAACGATAATTTTCGTGATGAAGAACAAAAATTGTAATTTCCACATTTATTAATTCAACACTCAACGACCGACCATGGTTTCAACACATGTGTTGAAACCATGATCGAACTTCCGAATAGGGAAGCGAACTTCCACAAAAATCAAGCCTGAAACGATTTTATACTATAAATTTTGCGCTAATTTCACCGGGATTGGCGCAATTTTTCTATGAACGCCGCGAATAACGCAAGGCCACCGAAATCTCACGCAATTTACTCCCTTTGGATTTTTAAAAATAAAGCCCGGCCTTAAGTCATGTTGCAATATGTAAAGTTGTTGTGAACACCTGAAGGGATCACCTAATAACCGACGCCCAAAATCCAGTGTCCATATCGGTGACCCATCCGTTGGAGGGTGCATCATCCCTCCGATTTGAACGCTTCAATTAGCTCGGCGCACAGCCGATTGGAGCGCCACCGCAGACAAGGGCGCCAGAGTAGTCGCCATGAAACCGCTGCTGCCGAGCGATGGAATGGACGGACAAAACCGTTATGCCCGGAGTCGAGAGATGGAATGAGAAGGAAAGGAGGCGGGGATGAGAGAGAGAGCTATAAGGCTATAATCTCCCCCTCACACCCTCTTTTAAAGCCGGTGCATTGAGGAGAAGAGGAGGGCAGGAAGGACAACAAAAAATCTACCAAGGCCACACACATTCAAGACACATTCCCAAAGCAAGCGCTGCTCCCTCGCACACCATCTCACACGTAGACAGAACACCTCGGAGACGGAGGAGGATAGAGGAGGCTGCATTCTTGGTTACTTAAGGCCTGGTTAAACGACACATAAACACGCACGAGTTAATGTCTATATATGTATGTGAACGGGTGAATGAACACGAAAATGAACCGTGTAACCACCGAATTTGTGTGAACGCATGAACAGAAAATATAAACTGTTCTAATTTGGTTCATGCATTCATGCATGTTACGTTCCACCAAAATCGTTCATGCATTCACACATTGACTTGTACGCGTTAATGTACGGTTTAATCAGGCCTTAATACACTTTTCATAGCAAGCTCATCATTCACAATAGCGTGGAGTATATGTCATCTCCGATATCGAATCGGCATGAATTAGGCGTGATGCATTTACCAGCGACTTTTCTTTATACCGAATACTTTATACCGAAAGATTCCAAAATTTTATAACTGTAGAACTAATATCAACTAATAATAACAACATCAGGCGTTGGGTCTCGTACGTATGTGAAATAATTTTTTCCCCCAATGAAGTCAAGAAGGCTCATTCTGAGTAAGATTACCTTTCCTCGTAAAATTTCCTCGATCAGTTATAGGCGATTTTGTTTGGACTTAACGTTCTAGATCAGCTTTGGGGATTCATGTAGTTATACTAAAATAAATTACGCATTCAATAATTTTTTAAAGTTTTTTATCAACAGGATAATTGTACATATTTTATTTTAAAACTATTGAAACTCATGACATAGGAGAACATCAACCTTCGGATTTCAAGAAAACTTGGAAAACTTCACAGAAATCCCTCATCACAAAGACAATAATTGATTACTTAATACGGGTTTATAAAAAATATTTTGACATTCCGCAATGTCCAAGGAGCTCAAAAACACTATTAAGATCATTTTTATAACGTAACAAATGATCTACTGACAATTCTCAAAGCCACATTTTGATTACGATTCTAGACAATAAAGACGCACGATCTTAGGGCTATTTGGGGATACAAAAAAAACGAAAATTCATACAAAATCAATAAAATGCAGACCAATTATTCACTTCCAATAGAGATAAAAAAAAACATTTTGGTCGGAAGGAGATAATAGATGTATACGTACTCGGTTAACAAAAAAAAAACGGTGAGAATGCACGCGGATTGTCACGGCTAGCGCGTGGATGTGATAGCGTGAGCGGCGACTAGTGAAGAATGCCGAAGGAAGATGAAGAAGACGTGTAGGGCAGAACACATATTTTTTCGGGGCCACTTCGGAGTCGGGGGATGGGAGGCGGCAAAAGCCGATTGCCGTTCGGTGTGGTCGTGGAGCAGCGGAATATCCGCCATCAGCGTCACCCCGCGATGGGTCGCAGACGTGTCGCTATGACGACCTGAGGTGGGGGGCAGGGGAGAAGAGAGTGGGCCAAGTCTCTGTCTTCCGGGGAGAGGGACAAGACCACTTGGGAGGGATGGGGAGTTCTTCTCCTCCTCTTCTGCTATTGAGGTACGACCGAGGACCCACTGGACGAAGCTCGGGTGGGTGGCCAGCGGTCCCACACTAGGCCACCACCGTGCACAGGGAGGGATAGGGGACAAGCCGCGACCTCGCCGTTAGGTTATGTTGATGGAGTGAATAAAGTACCACCTCTGATAATGACCATCATCGAAGGACAAGTGGAAATGAAGAACGGCTGACGAAGTCTTTGGAATGTACAGGTGAAAAAGGATGCTAAACAAGAAGAAGAATAATTTTATCATCACAATCCTAAAATTGATATACTGCAGTCCTCCAATTCTTCCATTCCCCAGCCATTTTTATTTCCTGATGCTCTATTCTTTTTGTCCTCCTTTGTTTGCTCCGACTGTTTGGAGGGAGACTCATACCTCTTGAAGAAGAAGACTATCGAAGAGCTGAAAATTCTAAACAATTCTGGATTGAAGAGTTAGATGATAACGTGGCTAAATAAACAACACATATTAATCATGTATGAGTGGGTGAGAAGTCATGGGGTACAAGTGATTTTTTTTCTAAACAGAGTTAGCTACAGAAATTAGGCATAGAAAACAAATGAGATCAATTAGATGTTTAGTAGTGCATTAGATTTTCCTCTGTATGTCAGCACAGAACAGAAACTCACTCGTATCCCTTGGTAGCCAAGTTTTTGTGTGTTTATTCTAACAATTAACTTTACCTAACTCTATTGAGAAAAAAATCACTTGCTCCCCCCTTTGGCTTCTCAACTCTTCATATATGATTTAAATCTTTTCCGGCGAATAGAATAGAATAGAATAGACGTTTTAATCAGTATCCTTGAGAATAGGTAACTAGACGGAACCTGAAGCGTCGGTTGCCTGAGATTTTCTTACCCACACGAAAGCCCGAGAAAAGTTTATTCAAGTAATCATACACTTTTCGGTAGCAAGACCACCTTCAGCAAAAGATGTAGCAAGTATAAAAATAGGTTTAAGATAACATTCTCGGGGAGCGTAGTAGTCCAATCTAAGACCGAAACAGCCTAGAACAAGTTATTAAAGTCGGTAACAATTATTTTACAAGTAGGATGGACTAATCTGTGCGCATGTATTTTTATAATGCTGCGAGATCCCTACGGTACATCACATCATCAAAAAGCGAAAGGACGCAATTACTTAAGAGAAATACATTTAGCAACTTTTGAAATCATTAATTCGATTAATAAGACGATAACGGCAAACCAAAACTCAAGTCTTTAATTCCATATCCTTTACGAGATCTAAAATTTTACGCTTGATTTACTCCTCTGTATTATAAGCTCTAATGACAGAAATAATCGGTTATTTCATCAAGATATCTCTCTTAAATAATTTATTAACCGAGAAACCCCAATTCACGGGCCTAATGGTCGGCTGACGTACGACTCACTCGATTTTGAACCTACAAGCGTGTGAAATTCACGCATCCAGGTTAAGGAACATTTGATAGTCCCTTTCTCACTCTTGTCAGCTTGTTCGTCGAGGGTTCCCATGAAATCCTGGGAGAAGACAATCGCACACTGACGCTCCAAGAATCCGCGCCACCCAACCAGTGACTTATCCGCATACGTAGAGCCTGGTACTTTCTGTAAATTTTAACAAGCTAACAACCAACGAGTCGGAAACTCAGAACATAAGGCTGTATTTAAACAGTAGAAGTACACATGTGAATGATATGAATTGTAGAAAAAGAAAAAGAACAACTTTCTCTTAAGACACTGCGCAGGCCGCGCGTACACCTTCGTCAACAAAAGTATTTGCTTAAAGGGGTAAAGGATTAATATATTATAACTTTCGGCTACTTAAAAAAAAGAAGAAACAAAATACAAGATTTGTTGCACTGATTCTCTAAAACTTAACTTTTAACGAACACGCGCCGAGAAATTTAACGAATTTAAAAATAAAATGCCTCAACTGGCTAAACATGAAATTTCCACAACAACGCCAAAGCCCAGTCACCTTTTGATGATTTCAATCAGGAACAAAATGAACAGAAACAAACATAGCAACTTAGTTAAAAATTTACTTATCAAATTAGTAGAAAAGTTATCGTATGACTTGGAAATGAACCACTTATTTCCATTCTCTACTGATTTTGGATAGTTGATTGTTAGACAAGATATCAAAATTATATTTTTATTTTTAATAATACAACTAAGTAAGAATATTACACTTGATTTATTTGCTTATTCGTTGAATTGAATCTCTACTCACCAATATAATCAATAATATAACTAAATAAGAATATTATACTTTATTTATTTGCTTATTCGTTGAATTGAATCTCTACTCACCGTAAGATTCAGCCGAGACTATTACCGGTACTGAGGACAAATGACCCTTTTTGGCTCCCGTATTAAGGTTCCCAAGTACCTTAACAACTCTCTAATATGTTCTTCGAGCTTCCATTACAGATATTGTACTAAATTATCTGAGCACATAGACATAGGTACCCAGATGGGGGTTTTAGGAATGTAATCCGTCGATAAAAATTGTTAATTTAAAATTGATTCCTAACATAATTCTTATTAATAACATATTTCTACGGGAATTTCGAGGCTGAGATATGACACCTTCAAAACATCATTTTGCGATGGATATTTTTCAAAATTACTGGACGATACGATTTATGCTGGAGATATTACGTACCCTGACTGATTAAAGACTCTCAGATTTTAAAGCAGAAAAGTTAACTAATACGTGCTACAAAAACATTGAAATAAACGGACGCCGACGAATGGAAAGGAGGAAAACGATGAGGAAGTTGTAAAGTGAAAATCAAAGATGTATTCACCCCTAAAACCCGCCCGCAGTAAGAATCTTTTGACACATGAGAACGGCAATACGACGATTTAAGTCTCATGAGAGGGTTTTATTGCACATAAATTTGTTCTTTTCCTTGAATAATTCACACCCTTCGTACATGCCTCCAAACATCCTTATCCCCTACGCGAATCGGAGAAAGCAGGAAAATATCTTCATTCAAGTCATGGGTCAATTTTTTTCAGACCGCCGACGTGCAAACAAATTTAGGAGTGAAATGGCGTGGCAAATAACAGTGATCATCGGGCCTCAGAACGGTAAAGAAAGATTTTCCCTGAACCTTTCGTCGGGAGAAGAATCAAAGACGAATTGCACGCCGCTGCGGCCGTGATCGTTTTGAGAGACGAGAGGGATCCCACCACAACTACACAAACATTCTGCGACGTTTCCGTCAACGGGACTCAATAAGAACTGAGTCGAGAAATTCTTTTCACGAGGGCGGAATCGTGAAACTATTCCCAATGAGGATAAAAAAAACAACAGCGAAATACTTAACAAAATGGCGGTTCCCACGGCCCGCTCCCAAAAATTAGATAAAAATCAACCCGGAAGGAGAGTTGGGAGAGAATGTCCCAGCAGCTTCTAGCGGTTGGTGGCGCTCTTCTTTCGCGCCACTAACAGAAGACGATCGTATTCTCATTTTGGCGCATACGAGAGCTGCACGTGCGCAATGGACTCCTTCCGAGAAACGAAATAAACGGTCTAAAATAACGCTTTTGGGAAAACGGGATAGAAAATAGGATGTCATCAACACAGGGAATCATAGCTCCCGCGTAATTATTGTAATAACAAAACGCCTCCTTCATTCACAAATTCTAGACCAAATTGCGTTTCCCGAAAATTTTCCTCCGAAAGTAAGTGAAAAAAAGATGCAGTGGTACTCTTAGTTAAGTCCAATTGTTAATGTGATAATGGAGAGTTTTATTTTTGTTGTCATCAACATAACAATATCACAGTTGAATGTTACAAACCTGGCATCTAAATACAATTTGATTTTTACAACCGGATGACACGGATTAGTAAAAGCTAATATCTCATCGGGATAAATGCCACTCTTCATTTATAATACTTATGTCCAACCTAAGATCACGAGCCGGAAAGGCAAATCATCCTTTAATAATAGCAACACGGTTTTTCATTGCTATGACTACCGATTTCTCGAGTAAAAGTCTATTTCAACTACGTCAAAACCAGTGTAACGTAAATAATTATGTCATCTAAAAAGAAGAAAGAGAGTAGGTATGTATGACTCCCGTGAAATTACAGAAAACATTGGTAACACTCAGAGAATATTTTACTAATACGGACTTAAATATCAACATTCCTTATATCATTCCTAGAAGATGTTAGAGGACAACATATTTCAGCAAAGAAGTTTAATCCAAAAAATATGTAATTTCAATAGGAATAATACCGGTGAATTTAATGGTGATTTGCCTTTATTACTATGACTTATAATCAAAAATTCATTCAATTGGTGGGTATTTTAAACCTTACATATACCTCATAAAACAAAACCTTTAAAGCTGAATCTCACATGCCTGTCTGCTCAGGTAAAAATACTTACATAAGCCACCCTTGTTATCTCGAAATTACCCTTTCTGA
This sequence comes from Ischnura elegans, assembly GCF_921293095.1. Lineage (NCBI taxonomy): Eukaryota > Metazoa > Arthropoda > Insecta > Odonata > Coenagrionidae > Ischnura > Ischnura elegans. Next base: position 30,677,247 of record NC_060247.1, read on the forward strand.
ATCAAACAAAATATTAAATTCTCTATGATCTTGTTAATGAACTTATCGTAGAAGAGTAAAAAGAGTGGAAAACTTCTAAAACAATAGCTGTATAGATAAAAGTACCATATATTACACGAAAAAATAAAATACCGCGAAGGCAACTGAAGTTGGAGAGAAAAATTCCGTATAAGATTAAGCTTAGGTCAGGGTTAACATTTCAAACACCACTCCTGTTCTGAATTGTTAAGGTCTAAGTTAATTTCAGAAAGAAAGATCCTCTGGTGTCACCAATAGATTTGGCAAAAATTGAGGAACAAAGGAGCATACTATTTCTTTTCCCGCTATGTCCCAGTTTATACCGACAGCACCAGGTTCGTATTCCCATGCTGACCACAAGCGGGTCAAACTCGGCGCGGCGCACATGAATTTTTTTCGGGGAAAAATTGTGGTCACATTTAGAAAAAAATTATGTACCATACTGAACTCTTTTACGTGGCGGCGCTACCAAAAAATAAGCACGCTACGCTCCGGGTAATCTCAGCTTCTCTGGCACTTCAGACAAGAGAAAATACACATTTTGGACGTTTCAGAGATCATACATTTTGCGCAAAACTATAAATATTAATGTTAAACATTATGCCCAAATGCGTGCTTCATTAAAATACAAAAGAAAGAAGAACACTCCTCACGATAAATAATTCTAAAAACCTACACGGGTAACAATGGGTAGAAAGAAAGAGAATATTGACGTCATACAACTTTCTTTTAGAAAGAGCAAAATTAAAATTTTAATATCAGTTATTTTGGCTTTCATGCATAGTTTTTTAGGTTAAAATAATTTCAGCTGGGAGTTTCACGGAACGACATGAAAAGCGCAATGACTTAAGGCAGAATGAAACGGATTCAACAAATAAGTTGCATACGCTCAGCTATGGTTTCGTAAATAATATTTTGTCATGGACGCTTAATCTCAATGATGGAGATATATTTGATCATTATTTGATTAGCATAACCCAGACTTCGAAGAAGAGATTAGATAACAAGGAATGGGTGCGCGGACTGTAACAAAAAATCAAGCACAACACACATGAACTGCTGTACACAAACTTTAGATTATGAGCTCTTTTCGGATACACAGTTAACTTATTTGTATACACGAAATTTTACAACTCACAACTTCAACTTTCACAGGCCTTTTAGCAGCTCGCACGAAAACCATAATATCGAATTGCAGGAGTGTTTCGTACGTTGGAAACATGACAAAAGAATCATACAAACGAATCATAAGCATAAAATGAAGAAATTCAAAATACTGCATACCAAATGGGTTGACAAGTTCCCGACCGGATTCAAAGCCAGACGATCATCAACATCACGATTGAAATGGATTCTAAAAAATATAAATAAATACATAAATGAGTGAAAATGTATCATTAAAAAATGGATAACATAGTGACAATGAAGTTTCACAAAAATAGCAACATATGAGTATAACAATATACACCACAGATAGGCGACAAAAAATATGTTAAAACTGGAAAAAATGTATGCATAAATATAACAAACGAACATGTTCAGTAGACGGACCATTCCCTCTCGACCGGCTGAATTTTGTCCGACAGATTACTCGCCTAACACACATGTTATGACCTCGAAATTTACGGGGTTTATAGAGAAAAACCTTGTAAAAATTTGCCCTTGACTTAAATAAAAATCTAAACCGAGAATATTTTGAGGTAAAATTTCATATAAAAGCAAATTTATAGTATTCAAAGTGGAAAATATAAACATTCTGAAAATTTCAAAGCGATAGCATATGATCTTTTTAACTAGTATATTGTATCAAAAAAGACCAATTCAGCTGGAATGACGTGTGCCCTAAATGCTAAGGAGACTGTAGATATAATAGCCACTTATTATAACATTTATTTACATTAGCACCATGGGATCGGCACATAAATATTATTTTTAAAGGCCAAGTTTTTAACTGGTAATATCTAACCAAATGAGACCCTTCCACCGGGAGTGACGTATCCCATGAATTCTAAGGAGCCTTGAGCAATAGCCACTTATACGAGCCTAGCCACCTATACTCTCGTATATTTACATTAGTACCATGGAATAGGCATATAAGCATATACTTATAAGTAAAATAAAGTTAAAAACACGGGTTATAAATTTTATTGCGCTAATATTTTTTTTATTGTCTTTGGTCGCGATGCGGAGAAAACGTACCCAAAACATAATTTACGAAAATATTTGACATTCACCTTGACACTGATATTCGTCCTGGAGGAATAATTTACTCTCTTTCTAGAGGATTAATTTATTCATAAATTAACAATTATTTAATTCCGTTGTGCCATCAAATTTGTAAGGAGAATCCTGGCGGAGGAACGAGATGCGCTTTCGACCACGATGACAGCTCACTCCTCATCCCTTACAACAAAGAAAGGCGAGCTTTAACTCGGCAAGCCCCATCCTGGAGATTTTATAAGGCAGCGGGCGGCGCCGACAAGTCGCAATCAAAATCCGTAAAACGCAGTCTTCCGATTCTCCAGAACGAATCCAATCCGCGGTGGGACGTCCCGCGGCATTGGCGTGAAAAATTGAGGGGAAAAACACTGACTGAGCTCTGCTCGCAGCTACCGATTTCGTCCTTCGAGTAACGGACTGAGGGTCAATCTCCAGAAGTGGGGTATGTGAAATGCACGCAATTCAAGCTTAAGAAGAAGCAACTGTGGATATAGAACGGTAACGAAAAGGGAGAGGAGGTGGAGAGATTACACAAAGAAAATCCGCAAAGTTAAAAATATTTAGTGGTGTTTTTGTGTACAGTAGACACCCCTTTACGGTGGGTTTCACTTCTGATGGATTCGGGAGGGGGAGGGGGGTGGGAGCTGCTTTTGCTCGTGCGTTAAAATTTTCAAATTTCACAGATTTTGTTCTCACTCGAGTATTCGTACGATGTACGTAAATTTGAATTCACCTGGAAAAATGATTCATGATGGCAGAGAATAAAAGTAAGACGCCATATATCACTTCAGGCTTACAGATGACTGCTTTACCAACTCGCCTGATATGTCATATGAATAAAAGGCAAGGCAATCCGCGGCCCCGCAACCATAAAATTACCTAAGGATACCAAAAAAATGATACGAGAGGGAAGGCGGATGGGGAGGCAACATTCATTAAATCGCTATAGTATTTAAAATGGTATCAGACTTCCGGCTAGAGCGAATTTTGACGGTACATACTTTATGTCCTGGAGAGGGGACGCCAGAAAGAAAAGGGGAAAATGTCTCCACTGATGCCCAATTGGATGGCCTTCGATTATCCTGAGCACTGATCAACGCTTGATACAACTCAACGACCTCAAATTCCCCGCTCTTGGGCTCCATCAAATATTCCCGCGTCCACACCGCAAAGCGCACGGCAACGGGAAACCACCATATTATGACTCCGATAGAGGAGGAGCGATATCTCACCACCCACTTCAACTTGATTTGACGAAACCTCGTCGGAATGGCAGAAAAAACGACAAGGGGGCATAGAGGATGCAGGAAACCGCTGAGGGTGGTCCTACAGCCGGCCGGGATTTTTACGGCGGAATTCCGACATAAGAGCCGTCGGGAGATAGAAAATGAGATTTCACGGACTTTCTACCTGACACCCTTATGAAAAAAATAAATATAAAAACCAGCGTCTCCACACGTAGGCCCGTGAACACACCGGCCCGCCGCTGAGGAGGAGGAAGAGGAAAAAGAGGGGTGGGAAGATGTGGTGGGAGGGAGGGTACTCAACAATCAGTGGTCGACCCCAAACGCGCCAGCACCCTCCTCCTTCGCCCTCGTTCCGGTACCCCCTCTCCCTCCCTCCCTCCCTCCCAATTCAGCAAGCCACCTCTCGTCTACTCCGCGAGGAATCGAAAAGATGGGCCACGAATATTACAAAAGAGAATCCTCAATCCGGCCTGGAAATGTGTTGTCAACCGCCGCGCATTTAAATGGGTTTACAAAAGTCGCCACTCGCGTCGCTGACGGAAGAAGTGATCCGAGTTTCACGGGAAAATAAGGTGTAATTAGGGGTTTTAGCAGAAATTTATACCGTGATATATCAAATTAATCGAAGCTCAATGTTATTCCTCTTCATTGCAAACATTACACTGCAAAATATTGGAAAAAAGTGGATTGCATTGCACTCATCACCTTTGACATTTTTGAAAACCGAAGTGGCAACAGAAATCACCCTTCTATGAGATGGCAATGGGCCTCCTCCTCACAGTCCTCTTGAAATAGGCATGGGAGCGAGCCGGGGACTTCAAAAAGTTCGCAGGACTACTCCTGATCAAATTTTCATTGTTCATTGTGAAAAAACGATCTGTTATAATCCATGATTTAATGATGAACCACATGACCCGGGCTTCAACACAGTAGTAGAGCCTGCATCTGAGTAACGCTGTTGTGTTGAAATCCAGGTCGCTTCAAGAAGAGTAGATTTAAAAAAGTTCTTATTTACTATGAATGTGACAAGACTCCAAAGAACTAAGATTGAAACAATTACTTGTAAATGTTCAAAGACTGTAATTCAAAGTAATAACTATTCAGTGTTTGTGACTGAAATATTCCGAACGTTTCGATTAGAAAGGAAACTTCAATCCATACTCGAACTTCTTTAGGACCGACCTGCGTTGTTTCCACATGAGATGCCATTATCTAAAAGTGGCAGAAACAATCAACTGTAAAGATTTTCCACCAATCGATTTTATTACCTTATGGAGGCAATTAGCTAACCACTTGAAACCTAAGTCAAAAGTGAATTATTTTTTAACTAAGAAACTCGCTCTTAAGTGTATGGATCGAATGACATTCCCCATTTCTATGATATTCTTTCGTCATAGCCAAAGAGACGCATACATTTAAAAAATATATGTTTTTCGCCTTGGGAAGAAAGAGTCAATAATACTTATACAATTTTACTAATGAATGCAGTCAAATTCGGAAACGCATTAAAATGCTGATCAGGCAGTACGAGTAGAGAATGGAATGTCGTAAAAAATGCGGAGGAAAAGGATCATCATAAACGCAACGGATACAATCTGCCATATTTGAATCAGTATTTTCTAACAAATAGAGGCTATGGAAGTTGTGCTTGTAGCAATTAGACATTTTAGCCACTTTTCTAGATAAGCTCATAGTATCCTTCTTCTGTGACCATCTGGTCCTACGCTTTGGCCTCAGTATAGCAACAATTATCTAAAATGACAGTGTTTAAAAATAGTTAAAAAACTAAGTGTAAAAAGACAGAGTTTCAGAGGAAATACCCATGAGTGTTATACATATATAGCTATAATACAGACGGACTTCGTTTTAATCTACTAAATTATTATTCAGAGTAACAATTCCCGATTCCTACTATCACATCCAATTAATATAATAAGGGGGAACCTCTCTTATCCGTATCATACAAAGGGAGTTCCACTTTCAAAATTCCATTTGGCAGTAGGTACATTTGAAGGAAATTACCTCTCCCTAGATCCAGCAATATCAATCGCGTAGAGCATGAAATGGCTATTGTACACATTGATTCTGTGTCAAATATAGAGGCTAATATGATCACTGGATGCTTAGGAGGAATTCCGAAGAGTAAAAACTCCAAGAGGCTGGTTAATATCACAAAACCTGAAAAAAAAACTCGTTAAAATCCCATACTAATCCAACTATGACCCTGACTACGTACAAGTATTTGTAATTTTACGTTTGTTCTTCGCCCATAGGAAAAATATGACACAGCTCGCTCACTTAATACCAGGCAGTGATTTATCAGCACCAGAAACATCACCCATGCGGTGGGCACAATCGGCAAGAACTAGGACATCATCGGCATTAGTCTAACTGAAAGCAAAGCTCCACAATATGTCAATCATGGGAAGTCAGTTCGAAGAGGCGTGCCCAGCAGGCAAACAGCGGTCCTGCTTCCACTGGGTCGCATAGTCGCGTGTCTAACGGTGAAACGTCTTCCATCCAAGCACTGGGTCTGATACTTGACGCGGTGGGTTCCACTACGCCAGCAGGTTTTCTTATGCCACACTAACTTCGATCAATGAAATGAGAGTCGAAGGGGAAAAATAGAGAACAAACGAAAGAAGGGATGCGGAAAGCGCGCACCTTATATGGCATAGCATATTCTTTCTGCCTTTGAATACCTTCTGAAGAGCGAACTAGCAACTCTGACATCGACTGGAACAGACTCGAAGCACGCTGATAAACTTTGATTCAAATTTTTATACTACTTCTTAAATTATTTTTGTAATGAAACGAACCAAACAGATTCGTTTTCGAATAAAAATAAACTAGCTACGCTATCGCTGAGTTATGGACAAAACAACAAGGCGATTCGTCCGCATTAAAGGAATTGAACAATTTACTTTCAAATTTAAACAAGACAAAATATATACACGCAGCGCTGAAATAAAGAAAATTAATAGGCAACTCATGTAAATCATAATAACAGCCATATGTATTTCTTCTTTGGGGAAGGAAAATATACTCGAATAACTCCTCTGGACTCCACTCATAAATATAAAGATTCGTACAGAAAACGTAAGGTCTATAGTAAATTCTCATTTTATATTGTACAAGTCCGATTTTCTATCGAACTTAACTAATTTCGACTGATTCGGGCCGATTCCAGCATTTGTATCCTCCTGCGAATGCTGTTCGTATTATGTCAAGTCACGCCACGATACGCCGGGATCTAGCAGGTAGGGAAATAGTCTCAGTGATATTTTAAACCAAAATAAACCTATTTGGTACCTATTTGGAAGCCTGCGCTACAAGTTATCCTCGGTGAGTGAAATACAGGCTTAAAAAATAAAGAGAAGTAATTTAAAATAATGATTAGATAACAATCAGGCGCAAGCGTTAATTGGAGTTAAAGATTGTCCTTTACTACTCAATTGCATTTAACTGATTGAGGACAGCGATGTATTTTTAAGGAATGAAAAAACACCACATGGTTTATTACAGCCAGGCTATTATAAAAGAAGGCACACTCACTCCAAACTTACTTCTCGGAATTTAATAATCGCTAAAATACCTGAAAAAGTATTCCTCTCCCTTCGATTTCCCCAACCAAGAATCCCATTGTAAATGGCTAATCGTACACACGAAGACAATACTTGCACTAAAAATAAAAACCTGCTTATAACACCGGAGAAGTGTTTACTTCGGTAAGTTTCGTTTTTTATTCCATAAAATAAGTTAAGTAATGAGTGACTATCCGTAGTCACATGATATGAAGACGAAATAATACAGGGAAACACCGATATTTTAAAACAGTCAACATTTTTATTTCACTCTCTGCAGCACTTTGCATAAACAAATGTCCAAGGATGCAGTAAACTTCCCGACTCTGTCAGAAGGACTGTAAATACGTCAGATTTGACAGTTAAATGACGTATGGAAAAAAAGGGAAGAAGAGAAAATTTTAACGGTGAAATCCTAAAAACAAAATCAATGGACTTCAGAATCCTCGTCGCAGAAAAAAAATGAAAACCTTTGACGCGGTTCCTTTTCGACTCCGCTGCACAAGAAAATCAGCGGTGCATCGCAGTCTAGCGATCGAACACTGAGACAACCAACGCTCAGCCATTCTCTCTGTCTCCTTCGACTTCCGCTTGAGAACTTCACGTTTTTTCCCCAAAAAAGGGGCACATTTCTGAAACGAAAGCAAGCGAATTAGATAACTATCACACGCTAAATGACCAGAAATTGGGAAGCGGGCGCCTTTACGCTGAGAAAAAGGAAATTTATAACACTCACACACTTTCTACGAGGAATGTTTTTCGTTTGAAGCGTTTCGCAGATAGAAACGTGACCGTTTGTACGATATGCATCATGTTGTCAATCTGAATAGTGGATCCAAATTAGGATTCAACTCTTGGGCTGCGAGCGTTCACGATTTTAGCAGCCAACCAGTGGAGAAGAGGCCCCTTGTGCAGAAGAGACCCCCTTTGCAGGAGGCACCCCCTGTCACGAGGGCTGGTCTGGTAGAGTTAAGCTCCTTAGTGATCCTTACGGCGAGGGAAAGTGCCCAAGGGCAAGATATCCAGATAGCAATAAAAATTTTGGGTAAATGTAGCTGTCAGTGTGCAAAACGTAAGAAAAAGTTACCGCACTTCAAGGGCTAAAAATAATGTAAGGTAACTAAAATCGTTTCAGGCTTGATTTTGTGGAAGTTTGCTGTATCCATGATAAAAACACAAGAGGTAATTTCCACCCTGTTTATATAGTGTGGTTTTCCTCACTATTTAAACAGTGTGTAAATTACATCATGTTAGTTATTACCTTGAAAGTAAGGTCAAATACTAAGATTCGAAGAAAATACTTGACCAAAGTTAGGTTTATCAAGAATTTGGCGTGGCTTTTGTATCTTAACCTTGGTATTGTTTATTGTAATGAAATGGAATAGTTTTCCACACTATTTAAGTGTGGAAATTACAATTTGTGTTTTTACAATGGATACCGTAAGTTAACTTAGAAAAACTCGTAAACATGAAAAGATTTGCTGTATAGGAATCAATGGAAGGCTGCGTCAAACCAATATCAGCATAAAGGAGAGACGATGCTAACTATGATATTAAATTTGAAATGAAAATAATATCGACTGAAATTGATAATATTTTATGCACTAATTTAAAATATAAATACGTGTTTACCATTCAAACGAAACGAGGTTTTTGAATACACACAAAAGACGCGAATACTCCCGTGTTAGAATTTAACCTTTGGCCGACTATCAAAAACGCGTATCCACCTTCATAATAATCGTAGTAAATGTAAATAAACCAATACGTGATGGATTAAGCCTGTCACGATTGAAAAAAGAGTCAACAAAGGATAAAGCATGTTATTTTTTCGAGATCTACCTACTTAAGACCTCATAATACGTTCTCTTTGAATAACTACGAAGATGAAAGAAGCCGCATTTTACTAACTAACCCCTGTAACGCCGCCTTTGCTATTATCGCTCTCTAGTAGATTTCAGTGGAAATATCACTCGCTTATACGAATTGGTTCCAACAACTAAACTTTTAAAATGCTCTTTTATTTTCTACATATTTGTAACGCGACACAATCTCTCTCATTTTTACAGTCAACAACCCACAACAACCAAAAAAACCGTAGCAACAACTTTATCAATAAACATAAAATCAATAAACACAAATATGACGGCGTTACACCCCCTTGTTACTGAAAAGGTAAATAAAAAAATGATGACGCCTATAGCCACAGTAAAATTCTTCATGAAGAATCCGTCGATTCCAAAAAGAATTTATGGACGACGGCCAATTTTTTCAAATGTGTAAGAGACTTTCACCTCCCAAAAAAAAAAGAAACAGGATGAATGTAAACTCCAAGAAAGATAAAATTTACGCGCCTATACGGAAAAACCTTGGGAGAGGCCGTTTTCATTTGATCAAATCTTATGGAGACAGATAGCATCACGAGTGAAGGTTCACGGGGTAAAATGCTCACAGATTAAAAATAAGGAAGTTGATAGGTTAATTTTGGGGAAATTAGAAAAAAAGAGATGCGTGAAAAATATCATCATCTGAATATCTCTGCTAAAAAACGGAAGGAAATCGAGAGATTGCAACGTTTCGAAGGATAACCGGAACGGGGCTCAAAGAAAAATAAACCAAACCAAGCTTGGCATGCCAATCAGTAGAGAGGCGAGGTATTAAAATAATCCTTTGCAGAGGTTGAAGTCAAAGAACTCGCACGCAGAACATTCCTGTTAATAACATTTTTGTAATAACACAACTACGGCTAATAAAAAAAATTGCAGGGTTCACGCACTACATGATCTCCTCACGAGTATTTACTCTTTTATAATTAATAAATTGAACGCATCTCAAAAGGACGAACAAGGGTAGAGTACGAACGTTGCAACGCCTTTTTTGATAAAGCATTTTAAATCTATTCGGAATGCTGATTTGTTCGTCGTTTCATCAAGCTATAGTTTGGCTGTAATGAATTACTTTTCGTTTGATATATTTATCACGCCATCATAATATTAAATATACTTTCTACCCTACTTGTATGCGGTGAGGCTATGCTTAATATCCCATCTTCATAACGGAGGGAAAAGGATTCGCGGACTTACATGGGCAATTTATCCCCTCTTAATCCTTGGGAGTATAAGAAACCACCTTTGCAGTTTCTTTTAAATCCTTTACATCGGGATTTTAAAGAATCAACAACAGAAGATCACACACACCCGTGTCCTGGAAGGTGAAACCCATCCAGGCGGGACACGAACCGGCGACCTTCGGTATGGTAGGCGAGGACTTATCCCCGCCGCCACCAAGGCCGATGCAATTTAAAAATAGTGACCATTTTCTACGATCGCCTTCACCGTGTACCCCAGACAAAAATAGCATGGACCCTTTCAAGTACGGCAGCTCGAATACGAAAGTTCGGTGACTGGGGAAGGCTTTCGGGGAAAGGTCATAATGGAGGAATAACATAAGGTACGTCCGAGGTGCTTTCTCTTCGCCGTGAGATGAGTGAAAAAAATCCACGCGGGACAGAATGTTTACACTCCACCTCCTCTCCTCTGCCGGCGAACAAGGCTCCACATTGATGACGTATGGGAGAGGTCCACCGGTGCCCTACAAAATTCCCGTCTCGGAATGGAGGAAAAAAATAAACAAGTAGGAGCGAAGAGGACAAGGCAAGCGCCTTGGAAAGTTAGGCAGAGGAAGGCAGGAGACAGGACGTTAGCAACCATACGATGGATTAACGATTTAAAAATTATCCATTAAGGATAATCTTTGATAATACAGTTAACTATAAAATGTACCTACTAGTTTAAGTGATATACTCAAGCATCTGACTTTTTATCCTTTTATTGCTGCTTGAATAAGACATTCCCCTTAATTTATAACCGCAGGACGCTTCTAGTTGAATAATAAAACATTGACAACTGCCTAAGACCCATATATATTGTCCCAACATCCCATTATCAAGGTTACCTACCACATAACAGTTATAAAACGATACGTGCCATACGGAAATAAATTAAACAGAAGATAGATAAACGTCTCACATACACAACGTTTAGAATTTACATCATATCGCGCCGCAAACCATATGCATGACAATAAACCATTCGATATTTAAATTATTCTTTAGCTGATAAAATTTACTGATATACTAGTTATATTCCATAAATTTATCGTAATAAGAAGAAAAAGACATAACTCAAACTAAAAAGCATCATACCAATGGAAAATATGGCCAAAGTGATAGAAAAAGCTTTTTTATTTTAACTTTATCGAGTTACTTTTGAGAGAAAGTAACTTTAGCCGTAACGAGGAAGTTTTTCATAAATTGACTTTAGCAACATCAGGCTAAACTGTTATGGTTACTTTCCCAACTAGGACGGGCGCACGCAGACCGGCGAGTGCGTGTGTGGCTGTTTGCCGGTCGCCACAGCCGCCGCTGCTGCTGCCGGCGAAGAGATTTCAAGATTCCGGCCCTCGGGGCGCGAATTCTCGCCAAGGTTTCTCTGTCTTTTTTCTCTCCTTGGTGATTTTTTTAGGGCGCAGGCCAACAGGTGGCGGTGCGGTGGCCACTCTCCGAAACACTCGAAGAGACGCGATCGCAGATGGTATCGGTGCAAACAACGGAGATTAAGGTGACTGAATTGGTAATCGTAGACCATCAAGGGCATACAGGTAAGAGACTAATTGTAAGTTAATTTCTCTCTTTTTTAAAGCTAAAAAGTTAAGTTTTATATTCAATGTAAAGGCCATAAAGGCTGTTTGAATAGTTAAATACATAAATAAATTATCAAAGCACACAAGGAAAATAGGACCACGACTTACGGCGCATCTTCGCTGCAAGGGTCACCTTACTCGATGATGCAGGCTTATCACCCACTCAGGGATTAATCCTGAAAATTTTACATAGAAGAGAGAGAAACACACCCCACGCTCAGTTAGGGTCTCGTGAATGTCACATATTCGAGGTAGGGGCACAGTTCCTATCCCTGGGCCATCTTGCTCTACGAAGGCTTTGTAAGAGTATATCCGTTTGCTTCTACCGGGATTTGAAACAGGAATCATTTGGTCAACAGCCCAGCCCTCGACTCCCAGGATACCAAGCTTCCCTCATTAGCTCGGGAAAAATGGAATGAAGGATAGAGGAAAATACCATATAACTTTCTTTTTCATCATCGGAGGGATCATTCAGGCCAAGTAGATGTTTATCGAAGGACTGAGGATTCAACCTGGGACCTGGTTTTCGGATTCCAGAAGAAAACCTTTAACGATGACCAAAACAATCATTGCTGAGTGTTGCCGCTAAGGGAAACGATATGGGTACCTTGCTTTTAAAACATAAAAATAACACGCCCGCGGCTAAGCTTGGGGGTGAGCTCTACCCTCACCCATCCTCACCAGGTTGAAGTACTGAAGAAGCGAGCAAAGAGGCTTCCATGAAAGGTTCCTTGATGGGTCCTTTCGGGTCTTCGCTCTACATCCTGAGTAAACTGCTACGATGTACACTCTGTGTCTTACTTATTTAGGTTTGATTACATTTTCAAATTCAGATTAGGGAAAAAAATGACCAGGGTCTACTCCATACACACTGAAAATTTAAGATGATAACTTAAGTTTTGAGGGAGAAAAAGGCAACAAAAAAGACAAAATAGGACTGGCCGACCTGAAGTGATGCGTAGCCATAAGTGAGCCAGAGGGATCGAAAACAATGCAGACATTTATGAATTGGAGGTAGTTATTTATAGGACGATTTTTTTGTACATCGTTGGTACCACCCTATTCAATGTATTGCATTGACAATAGGATGTTAGGACCTCTTTTCCTGAAAAAGGACTAACATAATTAAGAAGGAAGACAGGGTAAATAAGAAGAAGGCACAAAGTGGCCAGCGACACCATGATATCCACGATAGGAAGGTAGTGCTTATAAAATCTAAAAAATCAATTCTTAATGATTTGAACCAATTAGCGGAAACACGTCTATCACATTAGTACGCAGTTATTCCAATTGGCATACATTTATGTAAAAACCGACCTTCATAAGAGACACAATGCATTATTTATAACAATGGGAGCAACCGACCCTTTTCAATTCAGCGAGTTGTGTTCCAAGGAGGACAATTCACATAAAAAACGTTCAGTACACACTGGCTTTGTGTACGTGCTTTATCTGTTCCACAAATAAATTGCTTTATATGATTTACACGCCCGACAGTGCATGATAGTTCAATGACGTGGGAAAACTTGAATGTCGACTATTATAAAACGATCTACAGCTGGCACTGGGACGGAATAACTTGACGAGATCGGAAAACGATCCGTTACACACAACGGCTTCACACATACCGCAATTTTCCCCTTGACTTACATTTATCGACATAAAATCGCGTAATTTTCTATTACCAGCAAAACTGGTGTGACGGGATGGAGTGCTAATGGAAATAAATATGATGGATCACTCATTATTGATTTGCAATCAGGCAAAATCCAAATTAGAAACTGTACTCATTTCCCTTCAGATTATATATTCGTATAAATATTCATAAGGATAACCCCACCAAATATAGTGTTACCATGACATCTGCAAGTAGTAGTGCCTTAGATAATTTTTTTTAATTTTTAAGATTTTACTTTTATTTCTAATATTCGACCGAAGTATTCAACTGAAATTTTTACCATTCATTTATTACGCACATATTTTTTGTCAAAACCTTAACAAATGGCAAGAATGAGTGACGTCAGTGACGTCATTAACTCATCAGCAAAAGGGGTAAAGCGATCGATTTTTCGTGGCGAATATCTCGAGAAGGGGCTGCGGATCGATAAAACGGAAGTATAAGAGCACAATTATTTTTCAAACTGTATGGTAATCGACGATTATAAAAAAAATATGGCGAACCATTATTCTTGCATTTGCCTGAAGGTCAAGTCATCAGTGGGACATCACTCATAACTCACCTCACAATGATCATCACCCATCTTCGCTTTTCTAATTTCCCTCCGTTTTCAAGACACATGTTCATTGGGAAGAAAGGAACCGACGATTTCACCACGAAAATTAAATATGAAATAACACAAGACCCCTATTAAGAGAAAGTTTGCAGCAGCCGATGGCCTAAGACTGGCAATCTACGTCAATACCCGATAATGCTTAGAAGTATTTAATTTTAGAAAGGCATGCATCAATTATCTGATGCGGTTGTTAACTACATTACTTTCTATGGAACAATTATGGAAGTTGCGCGCCAGGGATAATCAGTAGATTTTTCTGAAGCCAAAATTATCCAAACAATAGTGTTTTTTCTTTCCATTCGCAGTTCATACATATGGGGTGGTTGCAGGATGACAGGGTATCAACAGGTATTCGCGATCGAAGAAGAGCAGTGGGAAAAGAAAAAGTATGTCACAAATATGAAGATGGGATCACGTTGAAAAATTATTCGAATTATAACCATTAACCGCGCTACAAGAGTAAGCCCAGAGTTAATAAAAGGGCAAGGATATGATTAATAAAACATACAAAAGAAAAATAATCACTGGAAATTTTCAAATAACTACATCTTTTATTTAAGGGGAAGTATCACAAGAACTTTGATTTCCAACTGAAGTTTATTTCTATCCACTAGGAGTCAATACAGATCATCACTACGGTAAATCTGGGGAAGAATGATCCAGTGCGATGCTCTACGGTTTATAATTAACTCAATTCGTAGATATGAATGCCATACGTTTGGAGACTTCATGCAAAAAATATGGAAAAAAATACGGTAGACGATCTCAAACCTCGGGGACCTAACCATAATTTACCAGGTACGGATTAGCAATACCACAATTACAATCAGATTACAATGCACTTTTAGGTTTCTTTGAATATTCTCTCCTTTAATAATTAAATGCATTTAACTACATCCATACATTAGAAAATATAAAAAGAAAATAACCAAATTGGTGTGATTTAAAAAATGTGAAAGTAGAAACTATAACCAAAACACCACTGAAATTATGGTATATTTTATAACCAAGTTTTCGACCTAAATACAATGCATTTTCGTTACAGCGTCAATATACAATGCACTGAATCACAATATCCCCGTCCGGATAACTGATTTAAAAAATACTGATGTTGTAGATTTTTTTATAGTATAGAGGACGGTCAGTTTTCTACTTACAATAAGTCATTTATGTTTCCCATCCGCATAAGCCTGACGATGATTGACAACTAAATTTTAATAATGAATTTTATTTTATGTGACCTTTTATTCACTCTTATCAACGATCAAGCGTGACCAAATTAAACTAGAATGAGGAATATAAAATGATTTTCACAAATACATTTTAATTATATTTTGCATAAAACAAAAAATCGATAAAAAACTCTTGAATGGGCAAACTTCATAAGCAAGAATAAACTTGAGTAACAACTCCGAATGCGGCAAACTAAACGTTAAAAATAAATGAATTATTAAAAGCATAAAATTTTAATTAATTTGGTGGTAGTAAGAAGAGATCGAAAAGGGCATGAAAAAACAGTGCGGGTGTACAGGATATGGGCGAAATATCACCACAAAAACATCTGCATCAAATACCGTTTTCTAAGCTTCACCCGGATCACTCGCTGCTAAATTTTTAACATTTTGAACGGATAGTACCGTAACTTAATCCTAAACTTTCTAGTTGACGTTAGGATGAAAGGAGAATGACTCAATGTGACCGTGAAGGAACTCACTACCCAGCCACTACCGCAAATGCAGACCGGATAGCAGTTATACTTCGTGTGCTGGGCGGAACGACTTTGAGGATTCAAATGAGGAGAGGACAAGGTATTTCCGTTTGCAGATATCCATGCAGGGTTGGATAGGAATTAAGCGCGAGAGAGGCTGTTCTTTTCAGGATAGGAGGAAGGAAGACAGGGTATCAAGAGGTATGGGCAGTCGAAGAAGCAGATGAATATCGGAGGGTGAATGGCGATGGGCCGTACGCTTACTTCGTGCCTAAGAGACAAGGACCGGAAGATGATACATATTTAGCGGGACGAATCTGACTCATTCCAAGCAATACCGTTTTCTACTATGGTGAAAGGGATTAAGAGTGGAAGTTAGGAACATAAATGAAAAATACTTCAAAAGCAGGCACATTGCCAGAAAATTATTTCAGGAGTAAGAGGGAGGAGGGAGTTAGTCTAACACAAGTAAACCATTTCCTTTAAATGGACCACTTTTTGTGAGCTTTCCGCAGTTTCTGATATATACATTCATAAAAAAACATAAATACACGGTTATAAGATAACTAACTTTGCATTAAGTTGGTCGCAAACAATAATTCAGGGAAAGTTGAACAAAGGGGAATATTTAAGCACCTACAGCACCCTCCCTGGCAACGAGCCTGAGCAGAACAGGGAGATCAAGATGCCATTCTTTCCTCGAATTATAAGGGACAGTTACCGATTATGAAACTCATGAACTAAATGGCAGCACTAGACAAAACGACATATTGCACATCTTCCTCTTTCCCAAACATCATATTGTTTAGAGAATACAGCCTAGTGAAAACCTTCATAAGAAGATGGAACAACCTTATCAACCTTTGATACCTGTTGCTCCGTTGAAGACCCCGTCGACAAGCAGATGGAAAGAACAGAATAGTATAACCTAAATTAAAATATACGGAACAAAATAAAGAAGGATGTGAAAGAGAAGAAACACATGATTGTGAGAAGATTGGCTGATAGGAAAACTGAATGGAAAACTGCGTCAAACCAATCTTAAAACTGTTGACCATCATGATTATTTTTTAAGCATGTTTTTGCATAGAATTTGAAAATTATACCTCAGTACTTTCTCAGGTGTAAAATGCTTATAGTTGTGGCAGAAGCAAATGTTGTCATGGGACTAATAAATAAACCGTGACCATTTCAATATGATGCCGTTATTTTTAAACGATTAATACTTCACGAAAAAATATAAAAATACGCCAGGTGAAGCGGGAGTAATGCGTCTCTTAACGATAAGACGGAACGCAAAGATGCAGGTATCGGATCGTAGCGGGAAAACTGGTAGCGGGGCCAGCCCTAATATTCGGGAGGTTATAGTGGGGGAGGCATATCGGTATGGAGTGGGGGCAGGCGGAAGGACACACAAACAAATGAAAGGGTGGGGTGAGATTGGGGGAGGGGGAATGGGAGGCGGGAAAGTGGACCGTTACGGAAAAGGGGCGGGGGAATTCCGCCCGGCCCTCGGGGGAGCAGAGGAATGGGGCAGAAGAAGAGACACCGAACGGGCTTCCAGAGGTTGAGGTTGGGATATCGAAGCTGCGAGTTCCGCGATCGAGGAGGAGGGGAGCGGGAATCCGAACGCAAAGGGGGCAGTGAGGTTAAGGCACAGGTGGATGGGGGAGTGGAGATAAAGCGTGCTACTGCCGCTACCTTCCTGGTAGCGCGGCTAGACCCGAAAGGTTCCGATCGATCTGGTAAATCCATATAATCAAGGAGTTTCCTGCGCGGCGCCCACCGACCCTAGCGCAGGACCTACAACGTCGTTGACGGTTCAAGGACTGAATCCTTGGTGATCAGATCCAGTGGCGCAGCGAGTGGGGGGGGGGGGGGTTTGGGGGATAAAACCCCCCCTAGAGGTCGGAGAAATTTTAAAGTTTAATCCATTTTACTTAATTGGATTTATATTACTAATAGAATAGTGTAAGGATTAATAAAATATCCCTCGGAAAGCCGTAAAACTCGCCATTTTCAACCATTTGTCTTAAAATTCCGTAATTTATTAATCTCGCACCTACCGCTTATCCTGGTAGGTATTCCATACCCTCATGCACCCCGGTATTAGTTCCACCTAAACCCCCCCAGCCTTAATTCCTAGCTGCGCCCCTAATCAGCTCAAATTAATTTGCCACCGACAAAGATATACATTGCTGTGACTGGGAACGTGGTGGACCATTGGGTAGAATGTGTGAACTTCACACGCCTGCAGCTTAGCAATGGGTGAACTGTCAGGGAACCCGTTGGTTAGGCCATAGCATTAAAAACAATTTACACGAGGAATATAATGGAGGGAAAAATTTAATGATAAGTCCCCCGACGAAGACTCGGAGAAAAATATGCTGCACTCTAGGCTTAGATTACTTGAGAAATTGTGAATAGATATATTTAAGAGCGACACGGAGAACACCATCATTGAACCCCAATATATTTCCAGGTTCGACAGAAATGATGAATTAAGTGAGATATTATGCCGAACGGATAGGCATGGGAATTCGTTTTTTCTCGAACAATGAAAATCTTAAATAAATGCTAGTCGTAATTTCGTTACATGATAACATTTGTACCTGTAAACGAGTGATGTCCTAACATCCCCCGCCACACGCCCATTGAGGCTTGTGGGGTAGCATGAAAATGAGGATGGAATATTTAAGACATAAAAGCAATGAAACTAGGAAATATAGAAACGAGAACTTAAATACTTAACTTAGAAAAGGAAGAAATGGAGGACTGCTGTACTGATCTTAGGATTGAAGTTCTATTAATGAAATGAAACCGGAATTTGGAATTATCCATTAACATCGTTTTCTCAGCACATATGGCTAACAGCAGGCCAACACCCAAGTTCCTCTACGCTCCTCTGACCCTTCCCTTAATTGGCAAATGACCCTGTCGGTCACCACATACCTAATGAAAAATCTCTCGCATACTCCCTGGCTTCGTTGACGGTACCATGAATAACCTTCATACGACCAGTGGCGTAACTATGGGATGGGGATGAGGGGATAGACCCCCCCTCCCCCCAAAGCCTCAGAGAAATAAAAAAATAATATAAAACTATTGTCTATTTCTGACATATAATAACTGCATCTGTTTAAAGTTAAATTTTAAGCTCCAAAATGAGGTAAAATGTATTTCCAGGCATGTCGTTTTTCAAAAAATTTCCCGAACCTCTGTTGCCTGGGGGGAGGGGGGCGCCACGTAATGTCATCCCATACCACCCCCCAAAGCATATGCCTAGTTACACCACTGCATACGACGGCGTGGCGCGGGGTTACCTTTGTTTGTCCACCCTTACGAACCTACAGTCGTGCTCATTTCGTATCTAATTCCCTCCCAACGTTCAAACCCTTCCAGGGTAAAGAAAACTGTAACACTTGGGGACTTGGTAGCGTAAGCACGCGAGGTCGAAACACTTACTACTCAAAATATCTGCAGCCTCCTCCAAAACCACACTATTACTCAGAAAAATGGAAATGGATATCAGGAATGGAATTAGACTGAAATATATAAAATAATCGCTCACTATTTCATGACTTGGAGGAAAATCTATCCTACCTGGGAGGTTCCACAATATCGGACAAGCTTTCGTGTCAATGCCTGAACGGTTTTGGTGGACCGGAACGGAACTTGTGCAAATCCATCAACCGATTTAGAACAGGTTCTATTTACTATTCGTGCATTCCTATCATCTGGGTAGTATTGAACATGCACGAATCCATGAACCGAATTAGAACAGGTTCTATTTTCAATTCATGCATTCCTTCAATATGGATAGTTGCATGGTGTATTTCCGCGTTCTATCTCGTTTGTACATCATACGTTAACTTGTACGAGTTGATGTGCCCGTGTAACCAGCTCTTTACAAAATGAAAAGGAAAAACTCACACGGATGTCACAAGGTGTTACAAAGCCACAAGATGTCACACACGACCGGAGGTTCGACATTAGCTCACATCATCAACAGACCACACATGTGAACACAATGTTCGCAGATTTCCTGCGAAAATTATGACCTCAAGAAACTGATCGAACCGCCTTACCACCGGCAATCTGCGATCTAAGTTCCAGAGGCGCTCCCGCCGACCGGGAAACGCGCTGGGATGCCAACGCTCGCAGTCTCACGCTCTTGGGCATCTTGCCCGGGGCCACTCTTTGCCCCAACGGTTTATCCCAACCGATACTATCTCTCCACTCAATCCACATGATCAAAGGTATGCCCTCCGTTTGCAAATGCTTGGGAATATCAACGACTGATCCAACGAAGGAAGAACTAAATCAATAAATGTGAAATTTCCGAAGATATAATAGTCTAATGAGCCCGAGAAACATTTTCTCACATTAATGTGCAAATTGCCTATAAAACATCACTCCAATCAAAACCACATGGAAAGATGAACGTTCTCCGACGACAAATGGTTGGGATTATCAATACATGAACGAACCCTGGATCAAATTGACAAATGTGCATTTATTGATAAAAGATATAATTAAAATTAGCATGGGATGTGTGTTTCCACACTAATAGAAAATAATGGAAGAAATTGGATAGTAGAACTTAAAAATGAGCTGAGATTACCTCCACCTGATAACAGGCTTCAGTCACAAAACTTCCAATCTCTATAGTTTAATACTCAGAGAAAAATATTTTCAGCGTCATAATGTTAAATAAAAGGTGTATCTAATACAAAAATCTCACATGCAGAGAAATATTTGAACTATTGAAGCCGTATTTGTTTATTAAGGCTAATTAAATTTTCTCGGCTCAAATTAGCTTTTTCACTGATTAAAAAAAAAACAAGAATTTCATGATTATCACTTCCTAGTGTAGTCTTCAGACCAAAATATTATCTTAATTGTTATGTTAGGAAACTAGGCCAAAGTTGACGAGCCACTGTTTTCCAGAACAAATTTAACGAGAGGTAGAAGCACAACATTTTTCAAAAGTTTAAGAGAACTGTAGACTTAAAATGGGGAGTCGAAAGGCACGCCGCGGTGATTTCAATGCCTGCTAGCCAAGAAAACGTTGAGAGGAGAGTAACAATTTTCTCATCAACTTCCCATTGAATAAGGATAGATATCAAGAACTAAGAAATTAACTGTTAGAGCTTTTGGGAGTTAAATACGTAGTATCACCACAAAATACCCCATTCAATAAGATACATTGATACATATAGCTCGAATTAAAAAAAACTGCATGCCTAAAATAAATGAAGCCGATTATTCTCAATGCTTCTTTATCACAGCTTTTAGATGGTAGACAGGATAAATAGAAGAGTTTGAAAATATTTTGATTTATGTACTTTACTATTGCGACAAAATATCAATCTATTTACGGACTAAATATGAATAAGTAAAAGATGAGCTAGCGCGAAAATATCAATGGTCAAAATCAGCTCAGGCGATGTTTTCAGTACGAAGACAATAACCACCGGTTGACATAAAAGACAATATTGAATTACAAAAGAACTCTCACTTGAATTTCAACGAAAACGTTCCTACTCATTTTTATGAAGCTCCTTCGAAGAGGCTGAGACCACAGGCATTTTGAGACCTCGTGTCTCCCGGCAAAGCGAGTTGAAAGCAAATACTTTCAAATAAAAAACCCATGTTTACACTTTCAAAAAGCACGAATGACACACGAAGTTCGAAGAATTGATTACACCGAGACGAAGAATACAGATGCTCTTGAGAAAGCGGCATGAAATTAACACCAATTGGAAAGGGAAATGAATACAGCTTTTACCACAAAAAAGAGTTAAAGAAAGATTGAAAAGCCATCAAACACTAATTTACAAATTAAGATGTACAACAAGAAGGAACAATGTAATTTGTATATTCTAAGGATATATTGGTGAAATTTCATTTGAAATCAACACATGATGAAGCCCACACAGTAACACCCAATGCAATACGTAAAACTCATCACTGAACTCAAATAAAAACAAAATTAGAATCAACAAATCGACTTCATGGAACTTTGTCTAGCTATGGGACTTAGATTTTTCGTCCATTTAGATTGGCTAATAATGCACTTTATAGGGACCTTAAGGATAAACTTAATCAAATGAGAATACTATATGATTGGGGACTTATGCAAACGATATTCATGGAAAAAGAGTTTTTAATTTTTAAAGGGCTACGTTAACCACCATTGCTCAACTTAATGGCTAATTTAAAATGCCCGAAAAACGGTGCTAATCATATTCACAAACACGAAGGTAAGGTAAATACGATCCGATGGCAATGCAAGATCTCGGAGAAAAACTATCTGCAGACATACGGAATGAAAGCAAGGGCGTGAATTTCCATTATCGTGACATGGCCACTGAACTCGCCAAACGTCAGGTTCCATTTCTCAAGTCTCCAGTCATAAGGAATATTTATTCTCATAATGGATGCGACCCACACATTAAGATGCTCCACCGACGTCCTCACAATGACTCGCGCGAAGCCGTTGCGATCTCTGCAAACAGCAAACTTTGCACAATTCCATCTTCCTTTTAAGCTTAGCGCCTCATTCATAGCTGTACGGGTGCACTCCTCAACAGTGGCGCAGCGTGGGGGGGGGGGGTTTGGAGGATAAACCCCCCCAGAGCTCAGAGAAATTTTAAGTTTAATCCATTTTACTTAATTGGATTGATATTACTAATAGAATGATGTAAGGATTAATAAAATAACGTATATGAGTGGGTGAGAAGCCAAGGGGTACAAGTGATTTCTTTTTTCTATACAGCGTCAGGTACAGAAATTAGTTATAAATAACAAATTAATTCAATTAGATATTTAGTGGTGCACTTGATTTTCCACCCGACGTCAGCACATAAAGAGACTCACTCGTATCCCTTGGCAACCAAGTTTTTATTTAATACTTCTAACAATTAAGTTTACCTAACTATGTTGAGAAAAATATCACTTGTACCCCTTGGCTTCTCATCCCCTCATATATAATGGCAACTCGAACCAATATTGATACCTGAAGATGACACAAGATGCCGAAATCATTGTCACGGTGCATCGTTCAAAAGTAAGGAAAAGGACCGAACTATTTTCATCATGTCCGGGTGCCACGTCGCAACGCACCTCCAGTCACTTACTTCACGTGGGTGGCACTGACCCTGCTGGCGAGAGGCGCAAATCACGGAATAAAGGGTGGGTGGGTGGCGTGCATTCCAGCCCGGTAGCAATGATTCGGAACGGAAACTCTACGGTGATTTCACGATAGGCCTTAAAGTCGCGGGGATTGTTGTGGCCGCGCGGAGCAGAAGACATCTGCTGAAAGGGTGCACAAAAGAGGCGGAGATCGAGGAATGCACCCGTCGGCGGATCGAGATCCAAACGCTTCCGCTTGCCAATTCGTTTGCGAGGGGAGATATCTCCCGGACAATGCCACGGCCCCTCTGGAGCAGGTGAACGGCCCTTTGAAAACGGCCAGGCGCTAACCTCGCTAGATGCAGCGGCATATCGTTGATGCCGTTTTACACGGGGCATGTCAGTGCGCAGGTTAGCACTGAAAACATTTTGGAAATTGAGAGAATGCGAGCTCAGAATGAGAGCAGGGGCTATTTGGTCATCTCGCATCCATGGATTCTAGCAATTCACCGCTTTACTCGACGCAATTTTTACTGCGTCTTCGTATATATGTCAGATTGGCCAAAGATGTGCCCCATGTAAAACGGCCTTAAGGTAGTTCCATCTTATGAAATACAGTGAAACCTACCACTAGAGAAAAGTAACGCTTACCGGATTATGGCGTTGTATTTCATCCACGTCTAAACAAGATGACAAAAGTGAAGCGAAAAAAATCACTTAGATTGGATCAATATGTATAGATACAATCTAAGGCAATGAATGCAATAGCTTAGATTGTTTTCGAAAAAACTACCACAACACTGATATGAAACCGAGTTTATACATCCTCTCAATACTACGCCACCCTTAGCTACCGCAACACGCCGGAGACAAATCCCTTGACGCAGATAGAAACCAAAGAAATTTATCTGCACAGCATTCACCGGAAAAGGCTCAAATCATTCATAACTACTCGCCCACTATTAATGCGACACGAACAAACTCATCACTTTGTCATCTTCCATCAACCTAAAACCTAGCCAACCAACCAAGCTAGCAATAAAGCTCGCAAGGAGTTATTTCTTCGCTGATTACTGCTACTCGTCAGGGTTTAGGAGACCATCTCAGCGAATGGTGCCAAGGGGCTGAGGAATATTACACGAGTCTTGCGTTGGACAGCGGCAAAAAGCGGAACTAACTGATTTGCAGCATTCCGTGAGGACTACCACGATAAAACCGCAACGCCTTCGATTCCTGAGGATAAAGGACGTAAAAAATAGAAACGGAAGCGTTTTCAAAGCGTAACCAAGTCATCGGCTCAATGACGGCCATTGAAAGAACATGGATCAATCCCGGCAAAATATGATAGACTCTATTTATTACCGAGCGTATCTTCTCCAGCAATATCCTGTTCATGCTACATCTGGTGACGATACGATTCCCTTCATTTACTTCTAGAAAATTTGAAGCTATGCGTTACGGGACAATGAACTACGATGACTAAGGAAAAATCTAAATGGAAAGAGAATGACACCCTAAATGATGAACCAAATTACACTTGAAATTCTTGGTGCCAAGAGTCACACGGTTGAATTGGTTCATAAAGAAAAAGAAACATTAAATTCGGCAATTTCTAAGGTTTTCTCGGTTTTATCACCCATTATTTCCATGGAAACTAAATTACACGAACGAATCGTACCATTTGCTCGTTTCATACTCCATTGACACAAAATAAACGTCATAGAGATTTCTTTAGACCAAACTCAGGAGAGACTGCCCGACAGATGTGGTGCAGTGTTGGTGGAGTGATGTGCGGAGAAAACTTTGAACGCAGCACACCGTCCGGTCCGCATATACCTCGGCGCCTTTTGTAAAGATTACGCTAATTGCGACGCCGAGTTTCCCTCAACTCTTCCTTCCCTACCCTTTCCTCAAGGCGCATATGATGTAAGCTGTAGGTCACCTCCTCTAAATATCACACAATACCAAACTCAGGATTTTGTAATTCAAAATCTCAAAGTTGGATTCTGATTATTTTCATTTACTATGATAAATGGCAATTTTGCAAACCGACATTAACGAAAAAAAAACCTGATTGACACAATTCACATAAAATGAGAGTATAAAACTAGAGCAACAAAAATACAATCGAAGCCTACTGCTGTAATGCTTCCAATGTCCGCTAAATATGGAATACGTTGGGTTAGAAAAAAACCGAGAGCTACGCAACAGCGGGAGGAAACGCTGAACGGCACGGAACGGAAAATGTTCACCGAAGAAGTTTCCGAACACGAGTGAAAAAATAGGCACGCATCACTGTGTTGGTCGCTTGACACTTCAAACTCGACGCCTAACACAGAGCGCAATCGAGGCTTCAACCTTAAAACCGAGATATATTTCCCATAGCCTCTCGCCGTCTCTCTTTCAACAGCCGCCTCCAGGAGACATAAAGACTTATGAGGACAGGACTACCGAGGTATGACACGTAAAAGGACGCAGCGGGAATGCGAAGCGATTCCGCCGAGTTTGGTACGCTCTCGTCATCATCTCACATAAAAAAATTGCGGACACGGTTTCAAAGCATCCACTTCGATTAAGCGCTCCGATTCCTCCCCTCAACCTTATAACACTTTCGTTCGTTCGGAGAGAAGAGGTTGCTCTTAAGATCCGATTTGACAAAAGGATTGTCAACATCAACCCATTTAAGTATTCTAGTAGAAAAGCGGGAATTCTATGTTCTTTCCCCACGCCGATAAAGTAGTAAAATATTTCCTTTCTCCTCTTTCGCAAAGAACTTCGTTTAAAGTAGACCTTTGTTAACCTAGAATAGAAACAGGTTCTGAAGGAATGAAGAAAATAAAAAAAGATGCCATGCCAACAAATTTAATGATACATTGACATTAACGGGTAATTATCCGTCTTAACCGCAAATAAAATAGTTGGAAATATTATATATTTTACGGTTGATTCATGGGAGCCACGAAAATCCAAGACATAAAGAAAGATAAAGCTAAGCACCAAATGCATGTATCAATGTAACTACAAACCTTATATTGGGAAGGATCAGGCGTTTTCGCGGAGCTGAGGATTTCTTCACGGGATCTAAACCCGGTAAGTAAGACGGCCTACGTTTCGAAACCTAATTCTGGCATCGAACTCTGGGCGAATATGAGCCCTGAGGATGATGTCAGAGTTAGGTGTCGAAACTTCGCGACGCGCTGTATACCGCCGTCTCACTTACCCGGCAAAGAACCCGTGAAGAATAAATCTTTATGACCACCAAATACCTCAGACCATACGACTAGACCACTGTCGTAGAGAATTCTATTGCCAACATTCATCATGACCGTTGAATTACCTTTCACATTATGACCTCTGCGATCGGAGGGGATAGAGTAAATAAAAATACAATATACATGAGCTGCTAAGGACAAATAGTTAAAGAGAGAAGAAGAAATTTTATTCCTTGATTTAGAATGTACATAACAACAGAAGTAAAAACTTCCATTAATACAGGATGGTAACATACAGTGTCCACGGGTGCAGTACGGAAATTTCAACGCCCGTTTTGCTTCTCATATCCAGATTTGGAGAAAAACAATATAAAAATACTGTCCGGGACTGTGCGAGAGTCGTTAGGGGTGCCGAAACGCCATAAAACATCTGCTGAAGCACTACAAGTGATAAAAATATTATTGAAAAACAAATATTAAGAGAAAAATTTCTTGTAGTAATACAAGTTGAAGTTTCACAAACATACCTCGCAACACTCTACGATTGGCAAGAAATATAATGCACTATCTAGCACTCTCGAACTTATCAAGGTCAAGAAAATCCTTCCAGAAGTGAATATATATAAAACAATCTTATTAACTATCACATTCAAACTCTGTTACTTGAATTAATTTGATAAGTGTTTTATGAAAATTCCTAATTCCCTGTGGATAAATACACCAACTTATCTAAACAATAATTTCCCTTAGTGATATACTATTTATTGATGGCACATCTTGTTATCAAAACGCATTCTCAACAACGTAGTTACTCCTCCATGCCGATTCAAAGATATTACTAATATAATTACCCTCCTTCACTTTCGAAAAGAATTTAGCATAAAATAGACCTATATCAAAACAAAAAGGTAAAAAGATTCACTGAAGGAAGTTAAGAAATTGGCAAACACGATACGATGTTAACAATCAAGGCAAAAAAAATCACCACATAATTTTCGTCTTAGTAAAATATCAAACTGTACGAAATATAATATGTTACTCTTGATTGAGAGGAGCCGAGAACCGAGAACGAGAAGAAGAGGAGGAGAGAGAGGAGGAGAAATTCACTCCAACTAGACGCAACGGGATGAACTCGAGCCCGCATTGATGGCCATTTATCCAACCCCTACAAAACCCCTTACGCCGAGATTTTCCTACTGTTGTTTACCGGATAGAATAATCTTTTACTTTCTTTTATTCAAACCCCGTGACGATTGTCTCTGCACACGATTTTAGCCGATTTGAGCATGCTTTTTTTAATTTCTCCTATTTTGTTTCCACTCGCAAAACGTGATTTATTGTGTAATTCTACGTCTTATTTGCAAACAAAACACAGTTTTAACATACCAACATTCGCATGCGCCCATGCTCTTTTTTAACTCATTCCTCGTCCCGGAATAATTCCGATTAAACATAATTCGGAATTCGCTTTACGATAGATACTCCGGAAGGTGTCAATGTCGTAAATCGATGATCTACAGTATTACTATCGGAGATAAAGGGATTGACAGGGGCTATACGACACTTAGGATAGACTGCAAATGCGGCCGTCAGTCCTCTTCACTATTTCAAGAAAGGATTGATGATATTTGGTGTAGGGAATGCAAAAGGAGTTGGGACTGTGACTATGATGAAAAAGCGCGTCATTTTTTTTACATTTTTTTTTCATTTTGCGCAGCTTGCCTACGGAAAGAGCTCGGATCCGGCGGCGAAGCGATTGATTGAGCATTCCGCGGGGGACAAGCTGTCTCCTCACGTACAATCCTAGCATGGCCGCGCGAAGAACGACCGCGATCATTTCCACATATTCCTCCGAAGGCCGCGGACGACGTCGCAATTGCGCAAAGAATTGCCCCGCCTCCCCTCTTCACACGCCAGGGGGGAGGCGCGGCGAATGTGACAAGGGGGAGCGGCGGCTGCGGCATCGGCACGGAACAGCCCCTCTCCCGCACCGCCGCCGTTTCAAGTCTCCGACGCTGGCGTCATCCCGCAGCGCTACGAACGAGGCGCCAAAAGAGGAAGGAATGGAGGATTCCTTTCATGGTCCGCGGCAGGAGGAGAGAAAAGACACAGAGGACATTTTTGCACCGGGAGAGATCAGCCACACGCCATCGTAAATGCACTTACAAATACCTCATTACCATCATACCTGCGTTGAACCATGGTAGGATGGTCTGATATACGAAATCTGCGCTCCAAATAACTCGCTTAAAAAAAAGTATCTCGCAAATTCGTGACGCAAAGGAAACAAACAGTCCAATGGAAAATTTGACGAGATATCATCACTTGAGATACGCCACACAATGAGATCGGTAGTTACGTAAATATGATTGTATTGACGAATGCGTGATTGTCAGACTGTGAGAAACTTTCGATTGAAAATTAAGGAAAAGGGAAATTGGATAGAACGAATCGACACTCAACCGCTCCGATACGCCCAGACATAAATTCTAAAACAGCGTAAGTCCACCACGCAAAGTTCTAAAACTAACCAACTTTACTAAATTCATCTAAACTGGGAATTCCGTAACTGCAACTTATCATAGTGCACAGACATGTTAATATATATTATACTAATTCATAGAAAAAAATCAAAGTAACAGCTCCAGTAACCTCAAAGGTGTTGAAATTATCTTATAAGTATCATACAGATAAATGATGCTTTTTATGATTAATATTAATTATTCCAGCGATAAAAGTACCCTTTAATTCCTTTAGTTGTGTATGTTCGCGGGCACTAATTAGATTACCAAAATTACCAGATATGGAAGCCCTCAGTTTGGTGGGCCCAAAATAATATTACTTGGGTCGGAATGAAATTGTTATACCGTAATTTAATCTATCTACTCGGCACGCAAGCTATCGGTTCGACGGACCTCAGAAAAATCTGTGTCAATACTAGCAGTTGAGCCTAAGGTCATCGAGTGGGAGGCCAACACACTAAATACTACATCTACCTATTCCTATCTTGGAAATGATAAAGGATTATCGAGTGTCCGAGTTTAAAGCACATTGCAAGAGAAATCATCAATGGTCGAAATTCATCATTTACTATAACTATAATTCTGGGTTAAGTCAATGGACATCCCGAAAAAAAATCTCAAAGTGCGAGGTGGCCAAAGGAAAGAAACTGCCCTCCCTGAATTCTGAATTCACACATTTAAAGCTAAGAAAGGGTTGAGCTCTACCCTAACCTATTCAAACCGATCTTCGAGTTGAATCACCGAGAGAGTGGCACCTATAATGCGGAAAATTATCAAGCCACACTCTTCAACGCAAATATAATGAGACGAATGCACATCCGGCAAATACAATGATCGCTTCAAGATTCTTAAGAAGTAACGGCACTCGACATTTCGTACAGCCCTCCGTCCAAACAGTTACTGTCTCTCACGCTGCACAACCGTTCTCATCACGGGTAAACGCCACAACCTGCCAGAAATTTCCGGTTCAACTTGAATCCCGAAAAAGAATAAAACGGTTGATTCCAAGCACTCAGAGACGACAACTCTGGTACCCAAAATCTCGTCCAAAAAATAAATAAAATCAGGATAAGTGACTGAAAGCGTCCACGACCAGTCAAATGAGATTTATACAAGAACTCCCGGATCGAACGGTATATAAAATAAAATACGTTTTCACCGCTAGCTCGTCCGACCCACCCACCCCCGAACATACATATATAAGGCATTTCCCTTGCGCTACTGTCATTCTGTTTTGACGACGACGAAAATTCTTCACGTCGAGATTTATGGAGCGGTATCCAGCGAGACGTGAAAAAGGGGAAAGTTAAAAGAAGAGGCATGCAGCCGGAGAAGTCTTACGGAATAGGAGCGGACGGACGGCCAAGGAGCCTTCCACGGAAGGCGAGACGTGAAGACTTCCACGACGTGGGAAAGTTGGTAGTTAGCAAAAGTCGAAAAGGACTTCCATTTTTTAAACACTTTCATTTGGCTCCCGTACAAGAAAAACCTTGAGACGTGGACTTTCGAGCAATCGGATCGCAACGGGAGGACAGGGACATCCCGAGAATTGTTACTCGGAAATTACGAACGGGAAGGTGATACTAACATGAAGAATATGTCTTGGATTTGATTATTAAAAAAATGAAAAAAGAAAACCAATAAATTATTATTAATAGATTAAAAAAACCTACTGAGTTAGCCGTTTTTCATTTTGCAACAGATTTAATTGAAGTTAAAATTCAAAATACCATTTACAGTAAAACTCATGATATCGGTTTCAACGCTTTGTTCTCTTCATCAGGTTTGGTATTGATGATAGAGCGTCGAATTAACGGGTCTGATAAATGAGTGGAACGGTAACTTTTTATTTATTAAAGTTATTAACATGGAAAATTTTAAACAATTGAAGACAAAGCAGAAGCATCGACTATTTTACACGCATAATAGGGTGGGCTAAACTGAATTTAGTATTCCTTTGGGGAACTGAAGGTAGTAAATTTACTTATACCTCAATTAAAGCATGACAAAACTTGGTTAAAACGTCATAAACCGTTATAGCTGAAGTGAAATCCTAGTTTTCCTGCGTGGGGTCTTCCTGGATGGTGCATATGTAAATTCCGTAAATTTATACAAAACTGATCGAGCCTAAAAATCTTAAAGGGGCACAGTAAAAATTTTAAAAGGGAAAATATGAAAGGATTCATCCACCATAACTTATAGGAATGCATTCCGAAGAGACATCACATTTCTGAGGCGTCAAAAACCCATGAGGTTGGAACTTTAGCGTCCTCTTAGTACATTCTTAGGAGAGAGAGAGGCGGAATGGGGAAGATCGTAACATAGTTTTCCCTATCATCTAACAAATTAATTAACTAATTACGACTTAGGG
This sequence comes from Ischnura elegans, assembly GCF_921293095.1. NCBI lineage: Eukaryota > Metazoa > Arthropoda > Insecta > Odonata > Coenagrionidae > Ischnura > Ischnura elegans. Next base: position 30,708,261 of record NC_060247.1, read on the forward strand.
GCTGACTAAACAATCCCACTCCCTGAATATTAAGGAAAAATAATTAAATCAATAACAAGCCAATTTCCACGCATTAATACGGCGGAAATAATCCTCCCTCGAATAAATACCACAAAACTATAAAAACGAAGTTCAAATCCCATTCGATTATTGAGTACTTACCCAAAATGATTCATCGCAAAAAAACGGGCCTCTTTTGCATGAAAGAAAAACTTTTTTTTTTGCGAGTTTTGCGGTCACTGTAATAAATACCGTTCACGGTTCTGATTCGGAACATAGGGAGCCCCCTTACCCTCGTGTCTTGCGCTAGTGTTTCTCCTTGAGCACTCATAGGAACTCCACCGCCACCTTCGATTCTTTTTCCCGATCACCGCAATTCGCGCTACATAACAGACTTCATTGCCCAATTAAAAGCGGAACAGCGGGGCGGTGTCTGCCAAGCGATTCCCTCAGCACCATTTCACGCTCCTATTCAGATCCTACCCATACGGCTGATTACGCCAAACAGATCTCCCCTTCACATGGGAGGCCGTTAAAAGGAAAAAAAACACCTCCCGTTATCCTTCGATCTCACGAGCAGAAATTAACGAAAGTGAACGGCACACGGCAGGTATTATTTTCAAGGCGAGAAGAGCGGGCAGGCATCACCTCAAAGTCATCATAGCGCGTCGGACGCAATGATGGGTTGCGCGAATAAATTTAGGCCAATGAATTATTATTTCTTTTTTAACGAGCCCAGTAAGGAGGGTTATGATGAGGGTGACGACGCACGACTTGATTGATAAACTACCATGTAGTAAAACGTGAAAAACGGTACTATCAACGATCATGTTTCCATCTCCCATCGAGGAGCTATAATGGATTGTTAGACAAGGTGAACAAATACGATTTCTCCTCTAATACTTTATGACCCCCGATTCCCTGCCAAAAACAAAAATAAATTTCTTTAAACGCTGAATGAAAGCGTAGATGGATCTTCAAATGAAAATCTATGATAATAGCTCTTAAATAATTTGAAAAAATAGAGAGTGCGAAAATCGACGAAAATAGCGCTAATTATAAACAACCTAGCCACAGAAATCTTTAAATAAAAATAATAAACAAAACAACTTATGGTAAATCAGTTCTGAAAACACGATATGTAAACCGATAATGGTCATTATACAGATTGTATTCTGTTTTAAACACGTGTTTTGATTGAGAGTCTGAGGAAAAAAATCATCTTCACCAGGATTTGTAGAATTAAAAATTGGGGAATTTAAAGCTGTCACCATAGGTTAATTCAGAAAATAATTTCAGATTTTGCATCTTAGGGAATCAACTCCAAATCCTTAGGCTCAAGTCACAGCACTAAAATCTATGCTCACCTCCGCGGGAGAGACAAAAAATATAATAAAGCGGGTGCAATTAAATAAAATAGCATATTTTTCATTCATATTCTGGTATTTTCACCATCGTACATACCTTGAATCTCCGAAAGAAATCTTGAGTTAACATAGGACTTCAAATCTTACACCAGGCCTCGATTAATCCCGAGTGTAAACACTGAAAAAGGACAGGAAGAATATCTAGAATTGTATTAAACTTGCTTAGTCGATAAATAACTGTAGGGGAGGGAGTTATGCAAATTTTGTGATACTTTATGATAACTGCAATTTATAGGGATCTCGTTCGCAACATTTAAAAAAAGGTTGCATTAAAATAAAATCATATAGTTATTTATTATCAATATTTTACTCAACAACGAAGATATATTCTACCTCCATTGCATCTCGAAACAATACAGCCCAGTAGGGAACAATTTAACGCATCGTATTTTAAATGATTGCGAACCGTACCAATAAATGATATATTTCTTCAATCAAAACACAGGCTGTGCATGAATAGATGCTGGATGTCTTACGATCCTTTATATGTCTCTCGAACGACGAGGTTTCATTCCCAGTTACTGATTAATTTAAATAGAAATTTGAGTTTTTATTTAAACTTATGGCATGAATTTCCTGCTTTTAATCATTTTTTTCTACGGTGATACTTACATATGTATTTTCCATAACGAAAACTCTTAACTCCCTCAGCTAAGCGAGCTGATACATTGGCCTTCCTATCCCACGGAAAATGTCAGCGAATCAATACGCAATCACGCTAACAACCACTGCCCACAAATATTATGTAGCAGCTTTTAAACATATTTGCAGATGATTCCAAGTTATGATATAATAAAAGCCTAATTCTATTTAGATATCAGTTTTTAAATTGTATAAACTCTCCTGGGAAACGACCATATAAACAGTAAGTTCTGGTCCATGTTTTAAATTTAAAGAATTTCAATATATGAATTGGCGAATTAATATCTTTTGCACCCGTTACAAATACTTCTATAATATAGAAAAATAATAATCGAAATGTTATATTTTCAGCAGACTTATGGCACTGCCCATTTCACGATTTTACGACGCAAATTGTTGTAAAGATTTACTAATAACGTATAAATAATTAATTAAACTGGCAAGATGTGAAAACAATTTCAAACCATCGTGATACAGAAAAGCATTCGAAAACGGTAGGATAGAAATATCAATCGAGGAAAAAATCGAGTTAGGCGAAGATAGTGTCCACGTCGAAGAAGCCGACGAAAGGAGAAAAGTGAGGAAAGGGCAGGTCGAGCTTCCATCCCGTCTGAGGTCCAAACTGATCGGGAGGGGCAGTCCGCGTGCCTCTGCGAGCTGGCAGACGCCCAGCTCGCCTACCCTCCACGCCTCCTCCTCTAAGAGACAGGGAACACGGGGAAAAGGGGGGAGGAGAAGCGGGAACTTTCCACGGGAACAAGCCGCCGCCGCAGACAAGAGGACGCCGCACACGCCGACACCATGAAGGACCAGCGGCATTTATACAGCATTTCTATGACTATAACGATCACTTTCGAGAAGCTCGAAGGCCTAGAGAGGAGAGCGGTTTGCTATTCATCTAAGGGTTCCAACTTCAATTCCAAGGAAAAAGCGTTCGAACACCTCCCAGACAAAAAAGAATCTTCGTAGTGCGATGAGGTCAATGAAAGGAACGGGCCCTTAACCCACAATGTATGGATTTCGGACGTATCTGGCTGGCAATTAGCCATAGAAGAGGAACTTACCCCCACAAATCTATCTAAATAAACCTAAGGGTTGAATCATTAAGCAATTAAAAGTTCGCTTTAAAAACGTAATTCAGTTATATTGTCCCAAAAGCCCTGGTTACACCGGAAATTAACCCGTACGAGTTAATGTATGTTAGCGTGAGTAATTTTTGTAGGCTGGAACGGAAAATATACGAATGCTTGAACCAAATTAGAACGGGTTACATTTTTAGTTCATGCATTGGCACACGTTGGGCGGTTACATATTGCATTTTCGTGCTCATTCATACGTTCATACATTTAGACATTAACTCGTACAGGTTCCTGCATTGTGTAGCTAGGTCTTCAAACTTCGAATCGAGTCCATGCGGAATTCCACAGAAAGAAGTTTCAAACTATAATTAGTGTTTTTCTGAAAATGCCGTTTTGAACAGAGGTAATTCCTTATCACACAATTCTCAGTTAAGCTACCTAAAAAATATGGTGATTTCTACATGCTATGATTGCATTCAGGAGAATTTTCCTTATTCGGGAGCAATAAAACATTATTACTGGGTAGGTGGCACCCAATTTTCTTTTTTGCAATATTCGTAATTAACTTAATAAGAATTAAATTTGAACTAAAATCCTGTCTCTTGCTTCACAGAAATGAGGGATTCACTCATCGCTTGAGGATATCAATGTTTTTACACTGATATATCTAAAAAGATTTTCCGAAATATGTCACCAGGAAGAAGTTCACAATCTTTTGCTAAGAACCCCTACCCAATCGTCTCTTGCTCATAAACTAATCCTTTCCTTTCATTTCACTCCAGAATTATGGGCTTGGCCATTTTATGAAAAAATATTACACCATAAAATAGATACATGACGTTGATTACTGAAAGGATTATCTTTATAGGCCAGGTCATAGCGTTTTAACCCCATTTTCCTACAACTACTTCCCTTTTTCGACGAAAATTCACGAAGCTGGCTTTCTCAGGTCTTAAGTCTCACCTCTCTAGGCGTCGTAAGATTTCCACGGTCAACGGAGGATAATAGGTGGCAGAAAGTTTCGTTGAGGCACTCCATGAAAAATTATATCATCATTTTTTTCTCACCTCCTGAGCTACTGAGAACAACGCGTTGAATAAGGTACCGGCTTTGATTGCCTAATCTCTGTTCTCATTACCTTTGCGTCGCAATTTAGAGAGGTATTCTGAGGGATTTTCACATGTCCGTTCGGGGAATTACGAGTTGGCTCTAAGCGAACACGAATTTTTCCCGGGACGAACGTAAGCCAGTTTCATCACATCGATTATCGGGATGATTGGTTAAAGAGTTTAATTTACTGTAATGGGAGCCCGACGAAAATAATACTTATCACATAAAAATACCTCATCAAAGAACAGGTCATTCATTTAAATTTGGACATAAGAATGCTACACCGAAGAACTCTTCACCAATAATTTAATATATATTTCTTCCAAACATATGCATACAATATACTATTTACATTAAGAGAAATAAGGTAGCCTGTAAGACATGATAGGCTGTTGTTGGACTAACTTCAAAAACTCTAAATGAGGAAATGAAAACATACAACCAGAAATTCTAATACCTAATGAAATATTTTGGGCGGTTAAAATATTTCAAAATTGTAGCGAATGTACAATAAATAATAATTAATGATAATTTTGAATCAATAACAAAATACTCACCTACTTGCTAAGCGATTCAACAATAGTCTTCCATAAAATTACTTTCACTAGAATTTCACTCGAAATACTTCACACAGTGATTCAACTCAAATTTTTGTTTGGACAGCGAGAGTCGAACTCACCCCAACCTAAGCTAAAGGTGTGCGAATTCAAATTAGAAGGGCGTCAGATTCTGTTCCTAGGCCTCTTCGGATGTCAAGGCTTTGGTTTGGGGGGTCAGAAGAGTTTAATCACGATTCGGACCCGGGGCCTTTCGTTCGGAAACTCAACAATCGATGCACTAGGACTAGGCTAACACGATCCCCTTCATTAAAAAAAGTCCAAATAAATTTGCAATGAAGTTCAGAAAGTAACAGGAGAAGAACGAGGATTAACGAAAACGAGATTTAGAGAATTGGCGGAAGACGCAAACACGTAAAGGAGCTGAAGAGATGGTTGGAGAGGAAAGAGGTGCAGCAATACCTTTGGAGTGACGACCACTGGTGAAGATTAATGTCCCCGCTTGCCTTCACCCAAAAACATATTATTCATAAATACCTTCTTATCTTCTCCGTCACCATTTTCCGATTCTCTGTCATTCATAATGTCAGCGCGACAAGGTTTTAAGCAGAGGGAAAGATAACCAAGTAGTGGTCCTCCAAGTAGGCGAAACACCACTCCAAGGATGACAAGAGATTCGGCTAAGGACAAGAAAATGCACGAAATTCTTCGTACCTTTAAAGCCCGATACGACAACATACAGAAGAAGATGTTTCAAGTGTTTAAAATTCACAATTGGACTGAATATAAACATAGTTTACAAGGCCAAAATGTGAATTAACATTCACCGCATACTGGACTCATAGCGGCAAAAATTTCGAATGTTCCTCGCTCCGAAAAAAACAATCTTAGTAATGAAAGGACGTCAGCGACGGCTCCATCAAAATTTTTTATATTGCAATACACCAAACTATGCTTTTTCTAAAAAAATTCATGGTCAACTCCAAAATATTTTAGGATTGAGTGGCGCGAATTAGTTCCAATTTTAAGTCCAATAGAAATAGTACGATGGAACTCAATGGCACTTGATAGTGTGTACAATTACCTCAATGATACCGTTGTGCAGTTAAAATCAAAGCTAGTACAACGAATTATAGTGACTGGAACTCTAGACAAAGGTTCAAATTGATCTGCATCCCGACAGCAGAATTCCATAGCGTTGCGTGGCGTCTGGAGGTAATTTTTGCAGCAAGCCGCATTGGTCCCATACGTATTCCAATTGAGTCCAAATAACTATGAGGAGAAAAAAACATACAAATGAGTATAAATCCATGCCTGAGCACATTTAGAGATATTGACTATATTATTTTGACCATACTCGCCTACGAGTTGCGGCGTGGACAAGTAATCGATGTCGTTGGCATGGCGGTGAAGAGATCTAATTTCATATCTTGATCAGATAAATGAAACAGTTCAATATTTCCATTGAATTAATAGTGGAAATACTGCAATGTTACATTTAACTTATGTTAATAACTCAAACACATCGTGCCACATATCATACAAGATATTCACATCCTCAGATGGAACGCTACGCCATGCAATCCTATCTTCTACGCACCGAATTCCGCCATTCTAAAGGCCGTTTTACACGGGGCACGTGCTTGCACAATCTGACGTGTGTACGAAGGCGCAGTCAAAATTGCGTCGTGTAAAGCGGTGAATTGCTAGAACGCAAGCGAGAATGCGTGGAAAGCCTTAAAACGCTGTAGTCAACCTCACGGGAATAAGAATATCAGTCTGCGTTTCCACCAAGGACTGCAAGGTCGCATTCCCAGTGTCCCGCGTCAGAAAGATCCATTGTCTATTCCACGTCATTTGGAAAAGAGAAACGAAGCACCCCGATTGCACGAGCCATCTCTCGATTGTTTCCCCGCCTTTTCTGCTCCACTGCGATCGAATAGCGAACGCATGAAGCTACGTCGACGGATTGAGATCAATTTTGACAAGTACATTTTTCGCCCTCGGAACGATTACGCTGATGAGCTTCAGAGACTTCTGGAGTGTGAGAAACGGCGCAAATCAAGCGATTCCACACTAGCTCGAACGCTCATGCCCTTACGTAATACGACCAAGAGAGACTTACTTCACGCACGTGGATAATTTTACGACCAAACACGGCGTTCGCTAAGAAACTGATGAGACAACATCTGAAATACGGCACCAAGAACATCTATTCCTGGCAAAAGCCAAAGGGAGCGCAGATTTATTCTGCGAGCACTGCGAGATAGCGAATGAAACGCGCAATATCGCAAGGATATCCGTATCAATTATTTATCTCTTCCTATCTCACCTGTTATCAAGACCGATATAAAGAACAAATAAGGAGGTAAAACAGCCGAAAGCATAGGACAATATGCAATTCAGCGCTTCAGAATCATTTCATTTCCACCTATTTGTCAAACCTATAGATGATTAATAACATCAAAGCCTACGTCGAAATTAACTCCTCTCGTAACAGAAAATGTTTTTTTCACTACGTCCCTACTCTTTCAACCTAATATAGAAATCACTCACTCAGTATTTAAACCCGAACGTTGGTTTCGTTAGGTGTGGGTAGAGGTCACCCCGGACTAGGCCACAGGGATGTGAACTTCACACATTCAGGATCGTGGGGGCCGGTAATTTTCCCTGAGCCACTTCGAGGGCATGATAGGGTTTTATTTTTAGGCTTCCTTGCGCCGCAATACAAAACGAAAGTTATTTCCCAATACTGATAAAGTACGGGGTCCCAGGAATTCTCTCGCGAAGGCCGAAAAGGATCCCAACTCGCCTCGATGCAACGGAGTTATTGCAGCTTAATAGCCAACCAGGCCAAGGCAACAAAATGTCACCACTTATATCGATATTCCATGGCCAAATTTTGACAAATAATAAATACCCCAGAGAATGAGAACCTTAAACCGTAAAAGGATAAAATCTATTGTTGCTTCATTTCATGTTATCAGCAACCATCAATCTTTAGCAAGTAGTGATATTAACACAAAAATTAAAATAAATTACATCAAAAATGTTTTCCCTAAAAGCTATTGAAGTCTACCACTTTTAAGGTCGGAAATGGGATCGTAAAATTTACCAAGGAATAGAAAAGTGAAGATCACAAATACCAACCAATTCATTTTCGGCTTCGGAACTCAAGTACGACATTTCATGTTCGAGTTGTTGTTCGATTTGAAAGATGCTAGAGTGGAAAGGGAAAAAACAGCATCGGTAACAAACATGAACGGTCAAACGAAACGCATACGCAGAGATTTTTCAAGAGAGAGCTGCCGCACAACTTGTACTGTTCCGGGGAGGAAAGAGATCTACCAACAGAGATAATACAATTCAAGAGTCTGAAAGAGATATCAAAAGATAGCAACTACATTCTCCAGCCACACCGAGTAGGTGCGATCTACGTGATAGTCATCACGGTCATAATACTTGATTTTGCAAGACTCCACATGGATGAATGTAGAGGTCCTTTTATTCACACGCCTACCATGGATTTACTCAACGATAACGATCTTCCCCACACGATCAACGATAGCAACAACGCGTGAGCCATGACATCGTAAATGCGGATACGCTAGGTGAATCCTTACCAATAAGAAAAACCCTTAGTCTTCAGAGGGATTAACCCCGGGCTTAAGGGGGTGCATCATTCCCGCTCGACCGGTCTTTTTCCGCGATGTATTGCCAGTTTAAAACTTATGCTACTACTGTGAAAATTTCAGGACATACAGCGTAGACCCTAATTAACACTTGCCCTTATCATCAATTTGAAAATAGTACCTCGGTAACGTCTCGGATGCAAAATTTTAATATTGGCCGCAGATTCAAATGATAAAAAAAGTGCACTATACAGAGCATGAAAATTTCAGGATGGTAACAAAACGTATAAAATCGTATCAGGCTTGATTTTGTGGAATATTGTTTTGTCCATGATAAAAACACAAATGGTAATTTCCACACTATTTAATTTAACACTTAACGACCGACCATGGTTTCGACACTGTGTCTCCATAAAATCGTTTGTATAAAAAATGATGTCATTTTGTGGAATATTGTTATATCCAACGTCGAAACCATGGTCGGTCGTCGAGTGTTAAATTGAATAGTGTGGAAATTACCATTTGTGTTTTTATCATGGATGGTAACATAAGTTTTGAAGAAAAATCATTATCAAAAATGATGAAATACGACCGGTCGAGAGGAAGAAATGATCCAAAGCAAAATGAGTCTCCATAGGGAATGGAAGTAATTTGGACACATCCCTAAGAAAACATTCATTTTTTTTCTCTAGTATCATTGGGTGTCTATCTTGCGCCACGACATTCAACTTCATCACCTCTCTGCATCCCACTCATCAAAATTGGATCGATAAGTCGGAAAAATGTTCAGGAGCTCCAGTTATTTTCTCCACACTTGTACTGGCACAAAATCTCACGTGATTGCATGATATATAATATTGAAAGCTTACATTACATAACCCATCGTTTGGGTTATTAAAGATTGTGAATAGGAAGCAGCAGCCAGAGCATGGAGGACAAGGGTATCGACTCAGGACAAGTATTAACAAGAGCGACTTTTGGCTTCTGCGCATGCGATCAAGATTGAAATGGCAAAATCAGAGATTAAATTAGGTGTCTGGGTGACTGGTCACGACGATTTCGTACCATGACGTATATTTATTCCTTTTTATAATAGTAAATTCGACTTCCATAAAGCTAATGCTCAGAAGAAAACTACCACAATTTTGATTAAATCTATTCATAAATATTTCATTCGCTATTTCCATGACCATTAATAATACTGATAGTGAGATACCAATGTTGGTTTCAGCTACTCTACACTATACAGCAATAGATTGCTCTGGTTTACATTAATCAGAATGTCAAGCCAGATTGACACACCGGTTTTCGTAAAATCATGGCTATGTTTGTTGGGCCCAGACATGAATTGAATCGGTTAGCAGTCATACTATCATCATGATGTCGGCAAGTGGCAGTGAGATTAAAAAAAAGACGACGCAAAGCATTAAGAATATCCTAAATCCAAGGCAACAATCCAAGACCCCCTGTCCCAACCACTCAACTTGCCGATCTACCCCCAAAGCATACAGAACACCACAAATTGGCACAGTGGGAGGGGATGAAGCTCCGTCATGCTCGAATATGCAGTCCTCCATACGAAAGGGGCAGGTCATGATTCCTTTTTTAATTGGCCGGACTGGTTTAAAGCGGCCTCTCAAGCAAGTTACCCACAAAGACAGGAAGCGCCGGTACCGAACTTCCACCCCACCATTCATTCGTCTCTTCAAAACTAATCTCCGCTGCAGCACAGCCAGTGCATCTCGGAGGATATGCCCCCCTATGACCCAAAACCACGAGCCAAGGAGGCAAGCAAACCAGTTGGGAAACAACCACGCAGCGGGTCAGCCGCTGCACAGCCGCTCGCTGACGCATCGGACCGATAACACGCATGTAAGTGAGCACAAGAGCCGCTCGGACACAATGGGGTTACACAACACTTCACACACGAGGAAGTCCGTCTTGGGATAATCGAAAAAACAAACCCACAGCCCACATTAATCCTTGAGTCGCCGTCCTGTTTACATTAATACGAGCCCACGAGGAAGATAACAACAGCCCTTTATGCTCAGCTGCTACTACCTCCAGTAACAAAATAAGAAAAGCTACAGTCTTCTATGTACTTCGGAAGGGCGGTTGAAGTAAAGAAACTGATGAAATAGAAACATGTTGACGACTATGCACACATAATTTATGCATAGCAATCATAACCCGCCAAGTGACCAGGATAAAGTTCATTCAAAACGCTAAGAAAAGATGTAATTTTACTTGGAATTATTATTTCATCTAACTTCACCATCGTCCCGACGGATTTAGTCTTAAATCTATGTTTTTTTAAATTTAATAAATCTACATCCACGGCCATACGACGTAGACCTGAGTTATATACCAATAATGAATTACCACATTTAAAATATACGTATATTATAATTGGCAAACGTGGGTTGAAATCAAAACTCACAATTAATTCATGTTTCTCTATTTCTTTCCATGTGACCGCAAAAAAACTTGGCTTTATTACATCGAATTGACCATTCTTCCTCCAATGGACTTTGGGGTAGAGGACTATCATATCTTCTATGCTACAAATAAAAACCTGAAGGGTAAGCATTTCATTGCACACGAAAGGCGCAGCATAAATCGTGGTATGAAATTAAGCCTTCAAAGCCTTTTCAGTTCAATGAAAAACACACTAAGTTGCTAGCAGCAGCAGTTCAAATTTTTCTCCGACCACAAAGTAAAAAGATTTCACTATTATTTTCTCCCTGTATCTTTTTATTAAATCGATCAATATTTTACAAGATGCTTATTAAAGCCACTGAAGATTAATTGAATTACGGAATAGGTATATGCTAGAGCAATGAAGTGATAGCAAAAATACCCTCGGGAAATCCCTTATAACTGAATGTTAAAACCGAACAGTTAAGTTTAGAGTTTAGTTACAGGTAAGTTTAGTGCGAAGGTCGATCAGAAGGTAAAAAAGAAAATTCCATTTCCTTGCTAAATGGCTAAACGTTCATTAACTTTTACATTTCATTACTTAAATGACAAAATACGTTATTCGGAAGAATGGCAAGTAAAAGGCATACTGTATTTCGAATATATATACTAATTTATAAGGAGTAGCGCTAAAGAAAGGATTAAGTGTAATCCTTAATATTATTTAACGTTTAACCAAAGGAGCTTCACGATGACGACGGATATAATGACAGATTATTCCTAATTCGAGATAACCGTCCCCAAAGTTATTTACCAGTCCAAAGGGAACCCGGATATCTGAAGGAGAAACATGAATGACAAAAATACACCTCCAACTTGCGTGGACTGCATTTATAGCACTCGAAGGAGTCGTGCAGTGAGGTCCTCCATCGGGTGACTTAAAAAGCGTAATGGTTCGCATTTTCAGCGACACCCTGCGTCCAACAGCGTGGCATTTACTGCCGAAAAGAAGTTTTACGACCCGACGAAAGGCCGTGGGGGCTGGAGAAACATTTACCGCTTCGGAAAAAAAGAAGAATTTTCGGCGAAATTTACCTGTAAACATGTATCAAGCCGTTTTCTCTCCTTCTTTCACACGGCACTGAGAAAAGGTACCATTTTTAATCCGGCAAATGGGGAGGGAAAGGACGGAAGGTTGAGGTGAACGGGTTTAGAATCAACCTGCGCTAGAAAAGCAATAAATCACGCCGGTATTCATATTAGTCAACAAGAATTGACTGCGAGTCAAAGCGGAGGACGAATGCTTTATTTCAACCCAGCGTCCGGGCTTCACAAACTGATTAAATTAATAATAAAAACCAAGGCCATCAACATTCGGTTTCTATGTTTCGTCATTCCAACGAGCATCAAGCGACGCTGCCAATTTCCATGCGGAATCCATTCAACCAATCAACCGCAAGACTTTGAAATTGGCACCTATTCTCGCATCGTGATTATCAGCCATTGACTTTTAACTATGATAACGCTTATAAAAATTGAACCAGATTCGTTCAACAATGACAATTAAAGACTTTTATTTAATAAAGGTAATTAATCATATTTAATTTAAACACTGTACCACGTAAATTAGCTAGCAGCGATAAAAATGTTATCATACCGCAGATTCAACGTATCAGTACCATGGTAACGCTTATTCAATGATGCCAACACAATATCGACGCAAGGAGCGCTGTTAGTACAGTGTCGACATCAATTATAAATATATAGCTACATTCCACACCCTTCATATAATTCAGGGGTTCAGTTAAAAACGAACAAAAGAATGTCTAATGACACCTTAAGACAGTGAATGAGTGGTTGTGCCAAAGATAATAATTATTAACAGACGTCTATAATTATTTCACAGCGGAGGATGACATCCATTATTGAAATACTTGAAGCAGTTTCTCACTATTGTTTTTAAAACACTAAGCGTTTTCACTCATTTGCGTTTCCACAGAGCCACCATTAGACACGTCCGTGTTTGATAAAATTGCAGATAACTTCTCTGAATAATTTAGTAGCAATATTTAACCTTGAAATATCTAACGGGGAATGCGCGCTCAACATTATAACAGTGGGAATTAAACAAATAGAGGGTCTTCAAATTTGGCAAAGTACACAACATTGCAACAATAAACACAGCATACAAAAACAAAATTTTCGAAGACAAAGAAATAAAATTGTAAGCATCGTTATTTAATTAAACTCTGAAAGTAAGCAAAACGAATATCTGAATATAAAATAAAAGAGCAAAAATTAAAAATATTCAAGAAATACAGACCAGGAGAGAGAAATTTCTTTGTTTGGTCACCAGCATATATGAATTCAGATAAAAGGAAAAATATAATGATTAGAAAAGGTGGTATAGAGATTCCAATGTTTGGATTCTTACGGGGGCGAAGCATTTCCGAGCGTTAGCAAATCCACTTCATTAGATTCCAAAGCAATTTCACAGCCATAAAATGCAGTAAGAAACGTCCTGAACAAAAGTAAAAATAAAACATTCATAATTGTTAAATGACGTGTTACACCCCAAATGTAGACAGCCAAAAGAGCAACGACCCTCAACCTCAACGTTAGGTCAACATGTAAGGGCAGAGCTCACTCCAAACGAAGCCAAAGGCGTGTAGTTATCACACCAAGAAGGTAGGTGGGGCTGTTTCAATCCTAGGCCACTTCGCACTTCAAGACCTTATCGGTTAGGCGGCGTGCGAAGTCTTTCAACCAGGGTCCCTTCAAGAAAGCAGGCCTAATGGCCCAACCTATCAGAATGAACGCTGGGAACAACGGCAACAAATCAATAGTGACTAATGCATTTGATTTGTCAAGGGTATGACTGACCTCTACACGTGTAAGAATCCACCTGCCATTACTTTCGGAAGTTTGGGGGAGTGTGAGGAAGAAGATTTGATGGGGCGCAGACATGGAATGGGCGAGGAAAGCCGCCCTTTGGTGTGAGGACTCGCTGGACGGGAGAATAGGTCGGACTCTCCCAAGGTCACCACCAAACTAACTGCTCCAGTTATCGCCGAGGCAGGAGGGAGACAGAGATAGAAGTAAAAGTGTTGCCTCGACGCGCACCACGTCCTTCGCCTTTCCTTCTATCGGCCGGCGAATCGCGAAAAAAAAGAGGCCTGCTCGGACAGCACTCAAGAGTGGACACGCACGCAACTCTTATGGGAATGACGAAGTGGAGGTAAAAAGTAAATGGAGAAGACTTAAGCCGTGCACACACACCGAGGGAGTGAGGAAAGATAGGGGGTGCATGGGAAGGACGTTGTGACGAGAGGGCGTGGTCCTCACCGTAATAGGGTGGTTTCCTATTTTTTTTATTTCCTAAATCGAAAGAGGAAGGTGAAATAGACGGAGAGGAAAAGGAACGACGAAGTGCTGGATATGGTTGGCGAGGAGAGGCAGCTTTTAGATGAGATACGGAGGAGACAGAATGTATGGATGGGAGGAGTACTTAAATTAGAATTAGATTTGGAAAAATGCGTCGTAATGAATTTCTGGAAGAAGAATAACTCCCTACAGCGTAACTATGTCATTCGGGGCACGCAGTTAAAGGCAGTTGAATCTGTGAAATATCTAGGGGTTAGACTCAATAATGATCTATCGTGGAATAAACATATTCGAGAAATAACCGGTCAAGCTAATCGTAAAATGGGTTTTGTTAAAAGAATATTAGGAAAGTGCGACGACAAAGTGAGAGAAATTAGCTACTTTTCCCTCGTTAGACCACATTTGGAATACGCTGCCAGTGTTTGGGACCCTCATGAAAAAGGCTTAATAACAGAGTTAGAACGCGTGCAAAGAAGAGCTGCCAGGTATGTGAAAGGTCGTTACGATAGTCTTGTTAGTGTAACTGACCTCTTAGATAAACTCGGATGGGAATCTCTGTCGGACCGTAGATTGAAAAATAGACTAAACCTTTTAGATAAATTCAAGAGCAGTGTCTTTTTTCTGACGAAGTTAACCATATCTTGCGGACGCCAACGTACTACGGAAGATCAGATCATATAAATAAAATAAGAGAGATAGATTGCAGAACAGACAGATTCCGAATGTCATTTTTTCCACGATCAATAAGAGATTATAACGGCAGCAATAGAACGCGTAAATAGATTGCATGACTTGTAGTGTAGCCTACTAACCTATGTAAAACTTACTGCATGTTTCTGAATTTCTCTTCTATATTCTATTTCTAACAGCATATAGTAGTATAGTTTGTTATTATACGGGACGTTTCTTGGACGGTGTGGTGTGCATGTGGGAGTCCAAATGCATGCTGCATGCTGGTGATTGATCACCCCCTGCCAAACACCCTAGAGGTGGCTCGCAGGGTAATTTGTAGATGTAGATGAGTACTTAGCGGGGAGGGGATGTTGAAAATTAGTATTAGGGAAACGAGGGAGGCGAAGGAATAGAATTTTAGATATATTGAAAGGGATTACGCCTTACAGGGAATTGAAGAAGGCAGCGCTGGAAGGAAAGGGAGGCTCCCAAATCACTTCTTTTGTACTCCATGGAAACCTACCTTAATCGGCAGAATACAATAATAAAAATAAATCGAAAGATTTTTACTCCTGGAGTACGTATTTCACGCTTTTATATTTTTAAGCGACGATATCTATTTTTCGCGATTAAATGAAAAGTGAACATTTTCAAGCGCGCGAAAACGCGACGGTTAAGTATGAATGCTGAGAAAAACCCGTGTGACGTCGTTCTGGTTCAGGCTGCCGCTGTGTGAGGCCACCGTGGTGTCAGGCTATTAGTGCCGCTACGATGCAGGCTGCTACTAGGTAGCACAGTACCCTGCCAACAGTTAGCGATTGGCTTAAATAAGGATTATTATTACCCTATCACACGAAGGAAACTTTCCGACCATAGGCAATTTTAATAGGTGATTATTAAGACATGTTTCCCTGAGCTCTGTACCTCGTGCATGCATTGGTAATCTCAGACGATGTAAAACTCCTGACTAATCCTATAACATCTGGGCCCCTGAGACGTCACGTGGAGTGGCATCGCATTGGCGCCAATCTGGCCTATTTCTAATGAGGTTAAAATTGACCATTAAAATTCGTCTAACCTGGGATTTCTAAAACCAAATAATATGTATGTAATGAATATACTAATAGTGGGCAACAGATCGCAATCAATACCTTTCGTTTTCTTTGATGAGAGAAACTACCCTATTGTGATCAACAGGGAAGGAATTCTTTTCGGGTTCTCCACCAAATCAAATGATCCACGGCCAACGTTTCGAAGGCATCGTCATTTCTAGAAGATTATCGAGCTGAGAGTAATGATCGCCTAGTATACCCTAGCCGGAAGGTCAGGTGCCACATCAAATGGTAACCACAGTGGGATGGCTTGTTGGCAGCCGATCCAGTGTTAAGAGTGTTCCGTTGATCCAGAGGGATATTTGGCTTGTGAGCACTCACCCAAGACTGAAAGAGCAAATTCCGATATCACGGGTGATGGGTCAGTAGGCTTCTATTAGCTGATTCCGATGATAGAGTTTTTTACGTGTCATTTATTTCGATAGAAAGTTTATTTCCATCAAATGTAATACGCATGAGGAGCTCAGGATGACATGCTCAAGAGATAATTCAAAAATAGGGATACAAAGTTGGCATTAAAGGACCCAACTCTCGGGATATGGCATGCGCAAAATAAATAAATCAGACGTAAAATTTCCTCAGGACTAACACGACTTTCAAGAGTAATGCACTTTCTGAAATTTGGTTACCTCATACCTTCGCAGCTAGCATGAATGTGAACAAACCGTAGGTATAGTTTGTTATGCTTACACCTATTTCATTGCATTTCTTCGAAGATAACTAAATTAACAAAGACCTGAAGTTTTCAATTTTAAATGTGCCCCACACCCAAACGATACATAACATTAAAGAACTATAAACTAAAGTAAATCAATCAGTTAGCTTCCATAAAATTTATGTGATATAAATGGAGACTCATATTTTTCCTTCGCGCTCCTAAGTAATAATTTCCAATGAACACACGTCCACAACATGTAACACTATTCGAACACACACACGAAGAACGGGGATTCAAATAATTCCAAGGTCGAGTCAACTGAAGTCGAAGGTGTCGCGGAGATATTTTTTCCCGGAACCAATTGGACTGCGCACTGCTACCTCTGGCGGAAATCTGGCGGCATAATACGGAGTTCGCGCGGAGCTATTGGCGAATGTGCCCAACAAGTGCGTGGCGCCTCATTTGCCGAAAAACCGTTGTGATCGCCCGGGGGAGATGGGAGGAGGGAGGAGGAGATGGGGGTGAGAGCGAACATTTCCGAGAACTCTGAGACAAGAGAGATGGAGGAAGGAGGGTGAGGGGGGGGGGGGGAGAAGTGAGGAGGAAAGGGGAAAACAAACGCAGGAATGAGCAGTCGAGGAAAGCTTACTCCTCTCTTGCAGCTATTTCCTTCCCTTATCTTGATGCGTGGCGAAAAGAAGAAGAAATCACGCCTCTGAACGACACTACCATCTCATTTTAAGAGAATGGGAGTTGATAAAACAAGCTCTCGAAACGGTAAAAAAAAGGCTGTTTGTACACTTGCAAACACGAAAAGGCCTCAAACCTTAGACTTAAGAGGACGCGTCACTCTCTCCCTCTCGACCGGCCGTATTTTCCCTTTCTTTCACGCCAAATAAGTCGTTTGAAACTTAGACTATCACGTTGTACTCTCCATAGCGCATGGAATAGATCTTTCTAAACGTTTGCCTCTATTTTAAATAAAAAAAAGTTTTACAACTGGGGAAAATACTGAGGTGAAATTTTCAAATTTGAGATAAAATATAAAAAATGGTCCACTTTAAACACCCTAAAAATGTCATGATACGTTTCAAACGAACAATGCGTTACGAAAAAAGACCGGGCAGTCTGGAGTGATGCATCCTCTTAACGTCAAGACTACCTACCTTGCTCTGCCACATTGAAATATATCCTGAGACATCATTTCAGCCTTCCCACAGTTTACACCTCTTTTAAGAGATTCGAAATCTAAGTTTGGGGACTCTTCGTCAGCAAACGAGAAATGGAAGCCATAAAAATATTTTGCTCCACGAAAGACTTGAAATAGGTAACTGAAGTGAGGAGTTTTTCCTACAACCGTAGGAATCGACGCGAATGATTAATACAGATATTTTATTCCAAGATTAGAAAAATAAACATTCAATGATGTGAATTTCTTATATTCATTTAAATATTTTTTTCCAAACACACAATAAGAACCCATTAGCATTGCCAAGGAGCTGACGTATTTTTAGTAAATGCTTCGCAGAAACCTCGAAGGCTACTAATTCACTGATGTACTAATAAAGCAAAATTAGCACTGGGAAACTTTTATCAAAGGGCAATCAACTCAGTAATTCAACGCATAAAATATTTCATCCAATTTTGAGAAGCTCATACTTAAAATTATATGGTACTACACAGCCATTTTTTTCGATAAATAGAGTATTGCCTATTCTTCATTTCAGAGCTGAGTGCTTCACGCACAGTAACAATTATTATTAGTATTAAGCATAAATATCAATCATAACGGTGTCGTTCGATATATTACTACTTAAAACGAAATTCAAATCGTCCATGGATAACATTTCACGGAGCTCATGGGGGGCAGTAGTTGATTACGCCGTAGAATTAATCGTATTCGATCCACCTCTAACGACCTCTAAAATCAAGCTTGCTACAGCAGAGAATGTTTCGTTCCAATTCAATGAGTCATGGTTTCCGGAATTACGAGAACCCTCACACAGCATGTTGAATGGTGAGCCAATATCATTATCTTAAACGAGTACTTTCTTGGAAATCACCTCCTACGGTATCAATTGCTAAGAGAAAGGACAATAAAAAAACTCGGGCATCTGATTCCCTTACCTCGCTCATGCAAACACAATGAAATGACCTTGCTCCAGATGCAACAGAGATTTTGGAAATTCTGACGGACACGTTCTAGCCCCATAAAGTAATAAGCCGGAACACGATCCACGACGGCAAACAATCAAATATGACCACTAACTAGCCTCTCATAACCAAGCTCAGAGATAATTCAAATTACAATAAAATGTTCCTATTCAATTTGGAAACAGCACCTGTTGCAAATGATACTTAGATGTTTCCCAATCCCAAAACGCTGTTGACCCAATAGGGTAAACTACCCAGTTATTGGCACTTTAAGGACCTTGACGAAGAAAATTAACTCTTGTGACCGTTGTATCACAACTTCAGTTTATTTATAACTTGCCTTAGATCTGAGAGACATGTAGCTTTAGTATTCCCATGTGAGCGATTTATATTATACATACAACTATTTACTAAAAATAATTGTTTAAAAAGTCCAATAATCCCAGTTATTGGCACACTTTATCCAGTTATTGGCACACTGTGTTCCAGTTATTGGCACACCAGATTTTCATGCACTGCTTAGCACATTTTCTTTTAAGTTATAATATATTAAAGAAATATAGCCTTTTTCAGCTACTGAATCGTTCATTATCTTACCTGTAAGTATATTAAAGCAGTGAGAGGTGGTAATATATCATTAAATGAAAATCCAATGATGTAACTTTAAAATTTTACGTTTTTATGATTTTACGCTCAAAATAAATTATTTTTGGACCGAAAAAGTAATACTTTACATGTTTATTATGTATTTAGATTAATATTTGTTTTTTCTCTTCAAAATATCTATAGATCACTTTGGGAAGTACTGTCCTCTAGAAACTCATACCATTCATGACAAATAAATAGATTAACGACAGTATCATCTGGAAGATGCATTTGGTGTGTTTTTGGGACTCAATTTAGGTGATACAACTTCTTGCAACTGCTGCATTCAATTCCTGCCTTCTTTTGCCCCACAGTGGAGTTACACATACCATTGGTAAATTCCTTCCACGGACAGGTGTGAGTACGACTTTTCTTCCAATGCCGGTGAACGATGAGATTCAACGGCGAAAGACTTTAGACATTGTTTTAGTGATAGATGATAGTTGGTGAACGGGGGAAATGAGCTCTGCGGCCTCTATATTAGAGGATTCAAAAGGGGGTTCTCAAATGGCCGTAAAATTTGACACCACTCGTCAGAGAAATAAGCAAAACAACACTTCGCCAGAATGCCCTCCTGTTGCAGTTAACGGGAATTACTTCCACGCGACTACCACAGACACAAGCACACACCACCGAATTGACACCTTCGCAAGGCTGTCGGACCTCGCTAAGGTAACCTGGGACCCTTCGCAGAGCTGGATAGACTCTTTTACTCCTTTTGAATTGCCTATTGTTTTTTTGGTAAAGCTGTACTAAAAATACTTTGGGATGGTAGCTATTTCCTAATATCAATGTTTTAGCTGCCTTTAAAATTCTCTTTGGCTCTCTTTTGAATGGTCATTTAATTGCCTTTTCTTTAAAAGTCTACTTTGTTGCTTGCTTCTGCAGTTTTTTATCCTCCCTTTCCTCCTTTTTTAGTTCCTTTTCTGTTTGAGTTTCTTATTTTATTCTTTTTTTCTTGTCATGGCATTATTTCCATTTTTCTGGGGTCAATTTACGTCTTGTACAAATGGTATCCTTTTGGTACTTCTTTTCTCCTTTCTTCTTCGTGTTTCAGGCCAAAAAAGAATGATATTCATTGGCGTTACACTATATGATCCTTCATCGTGGCATGGACCTTCTGTTAGGTCTGACCTGTGTATGTGTGGCGCAGCAGGAATTTCAGATAATGGTGCCTCAGTCTCCACAGAAATCTATCGGTAGTCGTATCTTCTGTGTTATGCTGGATATGTACAAGTACAATTACTTTCTCACACGTTCCTTCTTCCTCATTCTCCATCAATTTGCATTGTAATTTGATAGCGCTCCCACAATCTACATAGAACTCTGAATTCCTCTCCTTTTCCCAAATTTTGTTGAATACTTTTAAAATTTTCACTTTGCTCTTCCCCAACCATCAAAGAAAAATCATCATATGGAAGTGGATTCATCTTACAAACTGAGATATTCACACTGACTTTGGATGAACGCTTTCCTAGGCACTTAGAATAATCTATTGCGTTGGCATTCCATGGATATTATAGACCTAATGCCCTGAAACCATTCTTAACTATTCTAGATAAGTCAATGTTGTTCAATATGGCTGAAAGAATGGGAACAAAATCCTCTTTTTTATCGGCGTTAGGGTTTTTGGTCTATTCGAGTACGGCCTCCTTCCACTTAGTCTTTAATGGCCTAAAGGCAGCCACATCAGTGGGTTGCAATATTTTTGTGGAATTTTGGTACAGAGCAATTGGAATAGTTTAAAATTCTTTGCATAGCGAACTTCGGTGGCATAGCAGATGGGTTTTGTGGCCTTCTACAAAAAACACTATTGGTAATGGTATTTTATTTTCCAAAAGATAAAGATGAAAAACATTCCCAATATATAAAAAAAAAACACTTCTGACCTCATCCACCCATTGTCACTGCGCCCTATCGCCCATTTTTTAGGAACCTTTTGGACTATTTTATTAGGGATCCTCTGTAGAAGGTAGATGATCATCGGAGGACACGTATTTCCTGAGGATGAAAATGTACTTATGACGGTCAGCGTTGCCTTCACGTGAAGGTGGGGGTAACTTCATATAAATTTTTTGATCCAGAGGAGCAAGAACTAAGTTCTTTTCAGGGCATGCCATGAAATTAGTTTAGTCGCCAATTAACACGCTATTCAGATCAGAGAGGATATCAAACTTGTTTTGTTCTTTAAGAATGTCCTCCACAGGTTTAAACCAGCCTCTGATATATAGAGGATATCGCTCACGCATGCACTTGCATCAGTTACTCCTTCAAATGAACGGTAAGAAATTTCAGGGTATCTGCGTAAAAAGTCATGATACCACTTATAAGGATTTCCGCGATTATTTTGCTCGAATTCTTTGACATCATCAATTATCAATTATTATTATTGGAATTCTTAGAAATTATTAATTTGACTACATCCAATTATTGGCACCCATTTTTCTAGTTATTGGCACCCATGCCAAGTACTGGTTGCACTCATTTCTATGAGCCAAAATATAAAATACGCATTTATACTAGCAGTACAATGCATTTGGCGAACAAAATAAATATATAACTGTAGTTGATGAAATTTCCAATACTTGGCACCCAGTGCCAATCACTGGAAATAAACAATATTTACATACCAGTGATTGGCACCCCATAAAAATCGATTTTAATTACGATAAAAGGCTCTAAGTAAAAAACAACCTCATTGAGGTATTACTATCATTACAAATATCTAAGTTTCATAATATTTTATGGGTTGATATTGATAAAAAACGCATCCAAATGAAGAAACATTCTTAATTTTTCGCTAAGAAAACCTCCAATTTCTCCAAAGAAAATGCAGCACTTGGTTATATGGTCCGCAGTCACTTCTTAAATGATGTAAGGTGGACGGAACCGCTGACACATATTAATTAAACTTCTTTGCTTCTAAATACAGAAGCATCAAAAATGCAATGCATCTCTGTCTCTTAATATCACACAGTTAATTACAGAGTGCCAACAACTGGGGGGGTGCCAACAATAGGGCATTCTACCCTATGTACGAAATGTAAACAATGCAATACAACTTTAATGCCAAAATGATACGTGAATTTCAAATGAGCGTCATTCATCTTTACTTCAACGTCATTCCCTGGCGGAATTTTATACGATGACCCAGACTTGTAAAACTTGACCCATGTAAAACTTCGTTTAGGATACACGTCAGTACCAATAACCACGTATTTTTGTGGACACCGTTAGTATCTATCTGTACGGTGTTATTTGATCAATAATAAAATTTACAATGAAAAGATCTACATTTGGTAAAAGGTGAAAATGAGAGAAACTATGGGGGACGTTAACCTGAAAATTTACGGCAACGAAGCCATCGGATGGGAAATATTTATACTTCCGTTGTGACTCCATGAAATTTTCCGTGCGATATTTTCCAAATCCTTCGTTATACTGATGGTTAGGAACAGAACTTACAATAGAAAGTACACAAAATGACTATCATAATTTTGAGATAACTGCACATTCTAACCCAAAATATTCAAGTTTTAAATCCATGACATTTTTGAAGAAAGGAACGAGATTCTTTTTATTGTTCTGGTGAAATCACAAAATATGACGTTAGAAAAAGATAACCACCATATATTATTTTTTCGTACTTCTTTGACATTTATGCATAGAAAAATTTCGCTCCGCTTCACATCTGTCGTGGATTCGCACATTGGTAAATGCAAAAACCGAAACGATCACTAAATTAAGCGAGCCCAAAAAGAAATTCTGGATTTATACAAGAGATACAAATCAGAATGAGTTATGCACATATATTACTTGGAAATTCAATGTTATTATATAATGGCTAAAAGAATGTCGTAATGACGATTTTTTACTTCCAAGTTAATTGAAAAGCCCGTTACTTTATTAAAATGCGTTGTACATGGGAAAAAATACACACCAATTAAAATATGTTACACGATAGTGCCCATAAAGAAGCCATACAGCTGCAAGGCGCAGTGTTATTAAGTGCATCGTCCATACACCTTCCTCTTCACAGCTTCTGAAATAATTACTATAGGTCATAGACAACCCTTTAACGCACAAGAACAAAGATTAAATGATGTTTCTGCCATTTTTACTAAATATACATAACAAGTCTTTGAAGGTGAAATTACACTTTGTGCGGTATCAGGAACGCAAATAAATGATGACCCTACTTGGAGCTAACAAAAAGGAACTTACGATGACAGTCACGCAGATATTCCTCAGAGAACTAGTTGCTCTAGAGAGAGTCATATTGAGCTCACTTGACTCAAAGTCAAACACAATGATGGATCAATGAGGGCATGAAGCAATTACATCCCCCACCTCAGAATAAAAACAAAGTAACATCCACCCCCTTTTGAGGGTCATCCTGTACTTCTCAAAGAAAATGGGACGATGAAATTTTAGCGGATACTACTATGCAAAACGGTCTACGTACACCACAAACTTTCCTAATGGGCCGCAAATTTCGCCAATTCTTGAGGGAATCTGAATGGGTAGAAGTTGCCAAAACGAGGAATACTCTTTCCGCGAAAATTAATTTTCCCATACCTACACTGAATTTATACATTAAAGCATGAATTTGATTCGCAACGGTGAACGGCCTAATGAAGGCGCTAAATGATAGAGGTGCGACAGATGAAAATGGTGATGGTGTATGTACAGTGGCGGATTAATAGGGGGGGAGGGAACCGACCCCCGTAATTTTATAAAGAAAAATCGATAAGATAAGTTATATTTAAATTGACTTGTACTCGAAGCTTATATTTCACCAATGAGACTAAAAGTCTTTAAAAAAATAACTGGAGAATATATAAAAGCTACCAGTCCGCGCATATCAGACCTAAGACACATTTTCGCTGAAGGTATGGCATTACACCAGGGTACCACACAGAGTAATGAAACTCCCCTTCTCAAGACAGCGTTAATCCGCCCTCGAGAAGGAATCGCCGAAATGCTCACTTCACCCTCCTGCGTATCACAATCGGTCGCGGCGTGGCGCCCTCTGCGGTTAACGGCACATCCCCCGCTATGAAGACATCTCGGGCAAGCGTACGCACAAAGGGGTGGGATCGAGAGGAAGACCGAGGAAGGAGGTGGGGACGTGAGAGTGAGTGCCTGGCACAGCCCAACTTGGATCGACGACCTTTCACTGACCCGCGGCAAAGGGGACTAGGACATTCCTCCCTCCGCCGTCTAAAATTAAGATTTTTGGAAACTGCCTTCCGCCACAGGCACTCATTCAGGGATTCAACCCGTTGGTTGAGTGGGATAGGTGAGGGCACAGCTCATCCCATACTAAACTACAGACAGGTGAATGTCGCACGTTCAGGGAAAGGTTGCTTGAGAGAGAGTCATATTAACCAGTATCATTGAAGACCAAACTATCTTCATTGCTGCTGATTGATAAAAAGAGAAATTTTGGTTCCTTTCCCAGGACCATCTAGCACTCTTGCAGAGGATTTTTTTCTGGGGATATCTTAAGGCTTCATCCGGGATATAAATCCAATACCCCCGCGATCAGCAGCCCCGTTCGACCCATGGGGCCACAGCGCTGCAACGCATGAAGCTCCGCCTAGGAATACGCAACACACACTCGAGAGCCATAACTGTTTTTAAGTACATAAATGGTACTCGAGTACCAAGATCGGTAACCGTATTATTTTTTGGGGGTTCTGTTCAATGTACCGGAGTATTTGTCTGAGTACTTGAGTGATTAGAATTGAGCCACGCAATCAGGGATGTCCACTTACAAAAAATATTGGGGGGGGCCCAAACCGGGGATCTTGCCCCGGGAAATTTTATAAGTAGTGAGTTTTAAGTTTTTTTTTACATTTTAGAGGGGACATATTATCAACATTAGAACCCTGATAACTCGAATCTCGATATCTTGACACTCCGGGGAAAATCGACAAGCCTGACACATTTTTTCCTCGCACCCATATTGAATTTTTGAGGGGGCTCGGGTCCCCTCTGGCCCCATCGAGAATCATGTCACTAAATTTCTTTCAAACCACGTTGGTCAATCACCATCCTGGTCCTTCCATCACAACACAAAGAGCGAATCCATTGTAAAATCATTAATGAACTTTTTTATAGAAAAAACTATCTTCATTACTTTTGGTTGATTACAAGAGAAATTTTAGTTATCAGGTTATAACTATTGTAAGTCGAGTAAAAAACACAATTTTGATACTTGTGGACCAAAAGACGCTTCCTATAGTTACGCAGAGTTATTTCGATTTAAGACTATTTATGACTGATAAATTAAGACTTAATTAATTGATAAGTAGTAGTATTCACCCAGACAGCCCTGCGGTATTCGTCGGGGTAATCGAGCATTAGCCGAGGTATTCAACTGCCTACCTACCTCCAACCAATGAGATATTTGTGCATTAGCCTGTGTATTTATATTCTCGTCCGGCTAATAGTGCGTCCAGACTAATACTTGGATACTCGAGTTCCTCAGGCCCATTCCT
The DNA here is from genome assembly GCF_921293095.1 of Ischnura elegans. Lineage (NCBI taxonomy): Eukaryota > Metazoa > Arthropoda > Insecta > Odonata > Coenagrionidae > Ischnura > Ischnura elegans. Next base: position 30,734,257 of record NC_060247.1, read on the forward strand.
ACTTCATCTTGCGTGCGTCCGCGCGGAAGCAGTGCTCTTCCACGCTCTCTGAACAAAACACTCTCGCCGCCCGCCGCCTCGAGCGCGAGGTGACATGCCCGCGGCCAATTTCTCCCTTTCTTGGCTCCCTCTCTTCACGCATTCCGAGTCCACGCGATGCACAGCGGCGAGCAGACACGGGAGGGCGGGTGGGGGGATGGCCAAGGAGGAGAGGAGAGGGGGGCCTCAGACACGCGGCCGCTGGCTCGCGGGTGAAATCGACATTGCACCACACAACGAGAACCGAGCCGGCTAAGAGAGAAATTCGATTAAAGCGAACAAACGCCCTCATCCGTGACCACAGGGCGAAAAAAACACGAGTCTGATATCAGTTAAACGTGGTGATTAGTCGAAATTTAATGCGAACCGAGGAAAAAATGCGCAAGCGTCAACCAAATTGAAGGTGTAGACAGCATCATGCCGCGAAGCGATTTCTAAAATCCAACTTATCTCCTCTTTCCTAGGGTCCATCCGGGACAATGAGCGTGGCACCTTATGCATGATACGTTTGTACTACTAAGTAGAAAACAGGGTGGAAATTGTATGGAATAGCTGTGGTACATGGAAGAGGGCGAGAAATGACAATAGGCCTTCGAGATGTGGGGGCAGAGTGGAATAGAGGGGCAAGAGTGGACGGAGAGACAGAGGAATGACGAAGTTAATATGATGGGGAGGAGAGGAAACTCCTAGATGGGATACGCAGGAGATACGGTTATGGATATTAAAAACATTTTAATTTTGTGCGATAGATCCACAGAAAAAATCATTCGCCTTGACCAGGATGATTTGAGGGAGGCGAATATTTTTTTTCTCTGTGAATGATAAATACGATATCACGTGATGGGTCTCCGACTAATGATAACAGTCTATTTTCACGTATTTCATTTCGATTGGCCTAAAAAATAAAATCAATTCGTCAGTATCTCACTGCCTTGTTACATTTCTTATTACAATTTGAAGGTGGGGGTTTTCAAAGTTTGTCTAGGCTTTTCGTTACACCACAATGAGCAGTGCACAGCCACTTTTAGCGATCAAATACATAATTACTCTTAGCCTTCATCACAACACCCAAGCAGAGATCGGGAACTCCTAGAAAAATTCATGCTTGAACTTGGGTCCTCGGGACAGAAACCAACATGCCATGAAGTCATCAGAAAATTTCTAATCCCTCATAATTCAACCTGCAAATGCGTGAAAAATGTGCATCAAAAGTAAAGCTGATGGAATTACGGCTGCTTAAGGTTAATCTACCATATTTCCCCAAATTTGCGAAATCGGCATTGCACAACACAAGAACTATAGAGTGACCGGACAAGATAGAAAAAGAGAGAAATTAGATTAAAGCGTGCAGGCTACTTCATCCGTGTCATAAAGAGAAAAAAAACTGGTTTGATAACATTTACGCCGGTAATTAGTCGAAAATTCAATTATAAACCAAAAAAATGCGTACGCATCAATATAATTAAGGCCGAGAATGAAATCTTTTTTTCGACTCTTGATCTTGATTCAAACGGCCGTTTCTTCTCCTTTGCCGAAAACCACATCAGGAGATACTTATTTGATACCAATGAGCATATTCAATTCATTTACAGATGAAGGATATGAAGCGGATGTTGGATAGGTATATTCATAACATTTTCCGGAATGAACGCTAGATTTCAAATACGAAGATGAGGATATCTCAAAAGAAGACAATACTTACAAATCAAAGCGCAACTGCCTCGTCGTGACATTAATTCAGCAAATACTTAAGTTTTTCCGAAGCCGCTCTTTTTTAAATTTCACTATTCAGACCTCTCTAATACCAATTTCTCATCTCCACCAAAAACTCTCTAGCAATCTTTAACATCATTACAAAAACAACCGCATTCAAAGCATACGATTTTTGTCAAGATAATAAATGAATAATATCATTTACGGGTTTATTTCGAAGTAACGCCGAAAGAAATAAGTCAACACGCCAGTAAATTAATTTATGCGACAAAAGTAACTAATGCAACAGAAATAAATTCAAGTTAACTTTTTAAGAGACAGAAAATATCCCTCTTTTCCAAGACACGACGTTTCAAAACATTTTGGATTGTAAACGTGGCGTACGGGGATAAGGTGGTATATGGGGGAAGCGACCGACAATAGGGGTCATTTGCACGATTGGGCAAGGGAGAGGAACAAGAACTTCCAAGAACTTTATCCTTTGTGTAAATACTATACGTATTTCCTTATTTATTCCTTCAGCAATCACTTTCACAACTATGCGGAAAATAACCGAGTAACACAACTCAGTCCACAAAAAGTTAGCTAAAAGCATCCGAGAACTCATGTTTGCAAGGGGACGGCATCTGCTAACTCCCTGAAGCCTCTTCTCTCTCAAGGCCCCGAGAAGAATTTCCTGGTTCTCATGCCTCGAAAGGAATTCCGTCACGCTTCCTGAGCTTTCCTCAGCCGATCGCAACAACTACTCGGGCACGGGTTTATTTCGGCAACGCCGAAAGAAATGAGAACAAAATACTGCCAAATCAAAAATTAGTAAAATCGTGCAAAAGCTTCCTCGGATGCACCTCGTATATTTGAAATTTTAAAGTTAATAACGATCTTAAAGCAAAAGTAGCTAAAATGATCTAAGAGCATAGTATTGAAATGAGTCCTCGTTATCCAAAGCACACCCGAACATCTCAATTGAAGCCATGAATTACAAAACGTCACCTGAACTCCTCGTAGAAATTTGGAAGAACAGTTTTTTTTACATATCCTACATAGTGGCTACTACAGCTGTATCTTCAATTTTCACTGAAAAGAAAATTCACTTAGCTACATATCCAATCATGGGGAAAACTCAATGTGATGACTAAAGTAGTTTTGAAGATTTGCAGAAAAAATAGTTTGTCTCCACATTTCCCCCAATGGACTGGCGCTCTTTTGCAATTCACGGATTCAAATGCTAATATTAACTTAAACCGGAAAAATAATCAATTATAGATTTAATTTTAAATCAAGAGAAGAATGAAGAAATACTATAGGTCCACACGTTATACTTCCAAACGCCTAACAAGCAGCTATTTTTAAAATAGCTTCTAAAAAAAAAGCGTCTAGAGCAACTAACAAATGAGCCCATGCCTAAAGATAGACACATTCACTACGCATAGATGCACAAATTTATTTAGCAGCACAATATATCAGGAAAAAGACTCCTTTGAAGTTCAACGAGCATGATAAAAGAATTTTTTCTAACATCTCCGAACCCCTGAGTAGCTCTATTGATGACAGATTAAAAAGTTAACATTGATGTATTCCCCGAACTGGTGTCACGTATATTGGAATAAATAGTTTACGAGGTTACATTATGGAATCGTGATATGATAGGTTAAAAAGTAAACTTTTATGTATTCCACAATCATCTATCATGACATGTTTCTACAAATTAATCTCGCAAAGCATTGATTTCATCCCGTTGGATACGAAATTGCTTGACAGAATAAACTATTTACATCTTCGCGATATTTTGGGAAAAGTTATTCCGACAACAAAAGAAACTAATTGGATATATGTAAAGTTTAGATATCATGGTGCAAGAGCTGAATTGATACCAAGTAGAATGTCCCCCGTCGTGACAAACGGTCCAGCAAAGGCATCTGGAAGTGAGAAGATACCACATCGCGGGGAGACCTCAAGGCATTCTCGCTTGTGCCCTCGCCCCCTCTGAATCGACGCCCGGTCTCTAAAAATAGGATATGATGGGTAGGGGGATTTGGGAGTAGGGGGGGGGGGAAGAGTAGGAGTAGGGAGTGGGCACCGAGGCGACAGCAGACGACGAGCAGAGGGAGCGAAAAGAGTCGCCCGTGGAAACGGGATGTTTGGGTAGGATGGGATAAACATCGCCGTTTGAATCTCTAGCTCCCGTCTCGCGACTGGGTTATATATGACACTCACATCGTTGCGAATTACAAATTTCCCTCGGGCAACTGGAGTGGGAACGGAAACGAAAATATTCGAGGAGACCAGGGAGCCTCACGAGCTTGGATAGGTCCGTGAACTTACTTGTAGATCAGGCCGGTCCACGGAACGAAAAACTTACATGTAGAGGCAACGAATTTTTGCGAATACCAATTATGATTTGCGGTCAATCAATTTTCATATGCATAACTGTGATGCAGGCAATAATTAACATCTATAGGCAGCGTATAATATTTCTCCACACTCCTTATTACAATTATTCAAAGAAAAAATGTTCGAAAGAGCTCTGTATTATGGCTAATAGCAAAAGGTGCCTATAATTCTTTCCCAAGATCACGAGGAGGATAAGGAGATGCAAACGACAGAGGGCTTTAAAAGTGAGGTCTGTGAAGCTTAGTTTTGCTTTCCAGGGATTTCAAAAACTCCCGAAGAGGTCCAGGTTTTCTATGGCAATGATTATTTTTCGTGAGAATGAGTAGATTTTTTCCCGGTAAGAAAACGGTTTGTATTTTTTGGGTGGTCACAGAAAAATATTATTTTTTAACTAAAGAATGTTTAAAATTTATGACCAATCAAATTGTAACACCGTTCGGTGATAACAGGAGTGTAAAATACGAAAATGTAATGGAATTTGACTTAGTCAATTACAGAACAAGGCCTGATGCTGTTTTATAAATTAAAACCACATAAAATTCCAGAGTCAATTCGACATTTTCCTGATATTTCAGGCGAAATTAAATTCACTCAAGATTTCCCAGTCTTACCGGCTCGAGACATCCAGAGAATTTCGAAGAGGCTGCAGAGAACTAAGATCATTCGTACCCAGAGGCCGTATTCTGTATTTCGTCGGTACCGCACCGATCGGTTTCCCTTTCAAGCCCACCGACAGGACATCATTCCGTACCGACAACGGTTTCCGTACCGACGACGGCTCTTTCAGCGATTCTGTACGGTCGCCGGTTTCAAACCAGTCGGTACGGTTCCCCCTCCTTCCCAAACAGGGAAATACCGAATATATCCGAAGTTAGAAGTCATGTGACGTGTCACCACCAATGAAAGAAGGGTAAAAACAAGAGAAGATTCATTGGTACGCAGTTTGTTGTCGTCGTTTGAAATATTTTTATTTGCGGAAATTAGGATTTATTATTAGATTAAGATAATCGATATTGGATAACTTATTAACAATGCTTATATAATGTGTGGTAGTAATGCTGTGCCCACAGAATCGAAGGAAACAATATTACAACATCACAACATAGTTAGCATGCGATAGAAATTGTTGTTGCTGGAATTAATTATTGAAATTATCCTTGAGATTGTATTTCCTTTTTTATATATTGGTTCCGTATATTGCTATTTATTCATGATTTGGTAATATAGTTGTCATTAAATAAGCTTCGTCTAAATGTTATCAACGGAAGGTTAAGCCATTGAAACCGTAGTAGAGGAAAATCACATACCATGGAACGTGAACGTAGAATTCAAAAGCAAATGTAAATGTTATATTAGAGGAACAAGTAAGGAAATTGTTATAAAAATATGGAGCTGGGTGCAATTAAAAGGAGTGCAATGACGAGGAAGTAAAGAAATTGTGATTGGGTGAAATACACGTAAGTTGCGCATTCTAAGTGAGAGAAATTATAATATATTTGCCAACTACAAATGAGAGAAATTGATAACATAGCGGAAAAATTCATATTTAAATAAAAATATGTTATTTCTATGTCGAGAGAAATGCCAAATGATGATTGAATGAAATTATAGTTGCCTATTACGAGTCAGATAAAGTGATAACATTGCGGCAAAACTCATATTTAATCAAATATATCTTTTTTCTGTCAGTGGAGTAAATAAATGATGATAGAGTGAAATAGATCCTATTCCAAGCGAGTAAAAGTGATAACATAAATGAGAGAAAGTCATAATATGGCAGCAAATCTCATGTTTATTAACCAACATCTTATATTTATGTCAAGGTAATCAATAGATGATGACGCAGTGAATTATTGTGGCCTATTCGAAGGGGGAGAAAGAGATAAAATTGCGGAAAACCTCATTATTTACTCGGTGGTGAGGTGAAAACAAAATAAAACGTACAATGCGCACCTGGGAATTCATGAAATCCATTAGTCGGTGGCCGTAACGACACCTTTTTGTTTTCGGTACGGCTACCGACGATCTCCCGTTTACTTGTCGGTGCCGTACCGATCGGGTGCATATAGAATCGCACTACGAGTCGGTGTGACGTCCCACCCGACGAATCGGTACCGCACCGATCGGTTCGGAGATACAGAATACGGCCCCAGGAGGAAGAAGGGAAGAGGTGTAGAGCATCCCAGCGAAGTGTAAGGATAAGCATGGTCTTATTTTCAGTCGAGTGATATCCGACTCCACATATCAAGAGATATTACAGCATCTATAACAGACGCGATCGAACCGAGCTAATTAATGCTCTAATAATGATCAGAGAATAAAAGAGAATCTAATAATTATCATCCCTTGAAAATACATTTGCGAAACACTGGGAGTGTCGCTGGATTAGAGACATGGAGGGCAATGGTGATGACTGAATTCAAAATAAATGGCGTGTGCGTCAAATAGCGAACGAAGCAAAACTTTACACGAGACATGCTGAGAATAATAAATATCCGAGAGAAGCGAAAGAAAACTCAAGAGGATGACTAATCACACATCTAGGCGAGGACAAGGATTCAAGGTATGTACACTTGAAAAATGTATGCTCAGAATAAGAATATACTATACTGCAGCCGTCAAGTTCAATTTTCACCTCGATTCAAGAAGACACGCGACGAAAACTTAACTTAGGATTATGTGCTTGAAAGTTAAGTTACAATACTAAAGTAACTTTGTGAACAAAAAATAAAGGTTACCAGAAGCTTACCAGCTCAACAATAGCTCATGTGACAGTATAATCATATAAAACCTTCAATACACGTTGAGCTGGAATTTTTTAATGGACGGCAAAAATTTCAATAGAAGGTGAAAACTGACGAAACATTTTACCAAAAACGGTAGGCCTATAATTGATAAGCTTGGAAATTTGCAACGTAAAAACTAGAGCTTCTCCTGGAACTGCTTCGTGCCTCATAATTGCAGATCAAGATTTCGACACCAACGATATCGTAAAAAATAAAAAAAGCGAAGATTCTCTTATACCGCCACGTTAGCACGCTGTTTCAACGCTAGGAGAATTTTTGGATCTTAGAAGATGGGCGACCACTTTCACTAGTAGATATCACATAAATCCACCTTCAGTTCGCGGACCGTCCGACTTTTCCAAGCGAGAGCTGCCCACACGCAGGGCCAAGGAAGCCGATTTCACTCCGGCAAAAGACATAATTTATTCTAAGTTATTGGGCGAAAATTGCGAGCTCCCACTCATTAAAAATTTAAGGGTTCCTCGAAAGTGAAATGAAAAAAAACCGCAAACGTCTTAAAACAAGGCAAAGTAAGCATGTATATATGTCATAAACGTGGTAAATGATCAATTTATTCGGAACAGAATTTCGTGGTGAATATATAAGTAAATAAGTATTTTAAAACAATATACTAACACCAAACATATAAGGGTAATGATGAGACATTACGTTTTTAGGAATTACAATAAAATAAAAATTTCTTGGATCTACTGATAATACAGCATCACGAAATCAAATACATTACGTCGCATCGACAAAATTATCTCAGTCCTTTTGATAGTATGATAATACTTCGATAACAGCACGAAACAAAAAGTAAAGTCTCGAAAAAAGAAGTACTTAAAATAATGAAACAAAGGACTCGTGCGGCAAAAAAACGCATTTCTTCCTTTCATTCCACAAGAAAACCTGGGAAAGCGCAAAAAAAAATGATGGCAGAAATCAGTCAACACTGATTTTTAAAGGTGAGGAAAGCAAAGAGAAATCCCAGCTTGGTCACCCTTATAAAACGCGCATGCGAAAGCTATGAGAGGCGAGAAAACCCTATGAAGCGGCAAGAACGACATACATACAAGAAAATCTGGTTTCACGACATACTCATTCCGAATTTGGTGGATTCCAAGGATTTCTTCCCGACGGTTGTTGCAAGGCAAGAAAAAGGTCAAAAGTCTATAATATGTAACAATGTAACAAAAATCAATAACTGGGGCAACAGCAAACTCATCCTAATGGAAATAATAGAGGTAAAAATATTATCTAACTTTGTAATGTTTTTGGCTAATTTTATAAAATAATGAGGTGGTTTCACTGAATCACATCGAGGAAGGTTGATTCTTAAGGCTTCACATATTTATAATTCGTATAAGACATTCATTCATACAATAGGGAAAGGAAAATAGCGCTCCTTCGGTACATACGATGCACAAGTCCAACAAAATAATAAACCCATCTTAACACATGTTTTGAGGCTTAATACAAATCGTTTACGCGAAGAATAACGATGATAATTTCCTCAAGATATTTTCCAGCTACTCTCAAATTATCATATCTGAAAATATACATTAGTACACATCCAACAACAATTTTACTTTCATGGAATTGAACGAGAGAGACGAGAAACCTCATTTATCAGATTGGTTTTCAATCAATAAATAAATATTAAATCACTATGGCGAGATGGATGTGGGAACGGGCCATCTGAAAATAGAGTGACAACCGTGGTGTATGTCCTAGTAAAAAGTATGCAAGTAAACTTTGCCAAGCAATGCAACACTAAATCCTCATATCCAGTGGCGTAGCCAAGAATTTCGATCGGGGGGTCCAAAATCAGGGGGAGGGGGGAATTTTTTAAAACAGGGTACTGAGTAATGGGTTTTAAACTAATTTTAACACTTTTCATAATCGAAAAAAATTCATTCGTCAAAGAAATATTTTGTAAATTCATGATTTTTCAATATTTTGTTTTCTCCTGTGAAGGAACATAAATGTGTTTTTATATTTCGGGGGGGGGAGGGGGTTCGGACCTCCCCCCTGGCTACGCCACTGCTCATATCCTTCAAGACAGACACTTTCAGAAGACATAATACTTGCACAAAAGACTTGGAGTGAAAGAGCGAGAACGGAGCGGTTGTAAAGAAGCTGCGGACTAGAAAAATCGAGACCCAAAGAGGCAAACGCGTCGCAACTCGGAATCCCACTAAGTCCAGGTGACCTTACGTCAGCGGGATCAAGGGCTCATATGGAAACGTGCTCATTTCTCCCACGTTATACTCACCTTACATAGGCATTCTCGCAATCACTACACATCCAACTAGGTTAGCCATGACTTGGCGATAAAGAGAATTTTGAGCTTTGATTTAACGCAGCCCTTTCTATTCCACGAAGATATGCGGACTCAGATTATATACAATATACCTAGAAATCTAGCTCCAAGATATTAAGCGGCGAAATCTCACAGTATGTGTCGCAATGAGCAAAAGCTATTGTTCGGTCCGCAACTCGAAGCTCTCTTGACAAATTCGCATTTCCAGATACTCGCCGATTTTCCAGAACCAATGAAGTGGAAAAGCCTCTTCTGAGAGGTCGATGTTGACTGACAAGATTTCCACAGTGAGATAGAGTTGACCCCTTCAAGATAGATTAAATTTCACAAATATGAAGTAATCGTTGCACTGGACTCGAACTGGAGTCTCGTGCTGAAGCCACGCTGAATGTTTCAACGAAATAAATCACCAGTGCATTCTGTTTCCCTCAATAAAGTGGATTTTTGCAGGCTGAAATTTAACCAATTTGACAAGGTTTGCAAGTGCATTAGTAAAATTAAAGGGGTGTTCACAGTTCAGTCTTCCATTTTCAAAATTAAAAATCCCCTTCTCAACTTTGATTTATTACAACCGACTCTGCACAATAATTATACGCACGAAAAGGGGTAAAACCACCATACTACATTAAATGCACCCATTAATTCTCACCAACCTAGCAATTACGAAGTACCGAGTTGTTGGGGTGAATTAAATCACGTGGATAAGTGTGAGTCGTTACTTAAAATTAATTTAATCACGCAAATAAAATTTAACGTTGTTTTCAAACAGTAGATGCAAAATGAAAACTTATTAAGGACAACATAAACTTCACTATCAATCCCTATTGTATATTTTTTATAGTTGCCATAGGCTGATTATTAAACAAAATTTTACAAAAAAATTGTCGCCTAAAAGTTGATATGATACTATCGCATGTGCGCACCCAGATGTTTAAACGCTTATGAAATACCAACAATGGAGATGTGGGGTAAAAAGGACACCATAATCATTAGTCAACAATCCTAAGATTAGTTTGATGAAGCTCTCCATTCTGCTCTTCTATAACTGCTAGCCTTCATATAGCCTAGCCTATTGTATAGTATTTCCGTTTAAAATCCTTCACAACCTGTCCTATACAACTCATTCCGGGCCGTCCCTTACCCTTCTTCCCTTCCACCTGTCCTTCTACGATTGTTTTCGTCAGGCGATCACGTCTCATAATATGGCCCACTAAGTTCTCCCGTATTCTCCTTAAGGTTATCAGAATAGTTTTTTCCTGTGCACAAGGCACCTTAAATAAATTATATGAACTGTAAGTAAACGGCTCCAAAGGGAAGTTAGAAATGCACACACAACCGGACCAAACTCTCTGGAATGACAAAACGAGACGCTCATCTCTTTCACTTCATTCATATTTCCACGATCCTCTCCAAAGAAAATCTCTTCCAACACACTTTTTTTTAAACGTTTCGTTTGCACGTGCTTTTAATATCACACTTTCTATCGAGAGGAACGGAACGGGAGAGATGTCTGCTGCCCACCTCATCCGTTACGCCCTGAAACACCGCGCTACTTCCTTCCACCTACCGGGGCACCCGATCATTACGTGCATACAAACTTCGCACTGAGACATTCGAATTGCACTTAAATTGGTTCAATTAAGGAGCACGACTGCAATCGAGTTTCTCGAATTTGAAACCACACAACATCAAATACAGCTTGATGATGAAAGGAGGTTTCCCCACCCCTATACAACCTTTCTTTCCCCTCCCCTATACTTCCCGCTAGGAGAAATTATAACTCGCGAAAATTTTAGTGGATGAATTGGGACGGGAGAAATATGTTATCACCAGAAACTTTCTCGTGGTCCGCCGCGGGACATAAATCAAGGCCAACGAAGTTTCATGTATGATATGAGCCGAAAGAGAGACTTCCACGCGGTCTGCCGGCCGAAGAGGTAGGAGGCATTCGTGGTGCCAAAAGGGAAAATTCACGCGTAAAGAGGGAAAGAGTGGTGGGAGGATTAAAAGGGGAGGGGAGGGCGTCCAAGTTTTCTCACGCGAGGCAATCGAGTGAAGGCATTTAGAAAATGACATTTTCAGAGCCAACAGAAGAGAGGAGAGAGCTCCAAAAAGAGCAACACGGAATACAGATACGATTCTTAACGTGACGACTTGTGAATTCTATTTCAGGATACGACAGAAAACGTTTAAGAATTCCAAAAAAAAGAAATTGACGTAGCCTTAAAGTTTCTTTGTAAGGATATATCATTTCCAAAGCAGTAATCCAAAGTACTCTCCTAATTAGAAAACAGGAAAATATGCTATAGAAGCGCTACCGTCTTAGAACAGGTGGATTGTCAATTAACATCTGAATGTTGAAGTTATACATTGTCAAATATCAATATTCAATGCTGTTGAATATAAATGACTCTGATACGAAAGACTGAACTAGCTGTCCTCAAGATTTTAAACTATAATACGCTGGACTGAAATTGGAAAGGCTTATAGAAATTTGGCCAATCAAAATAGCTATTCAAAAGAATATCCGATATTCCATTAATATTGCCTTCAGATAATAAATATGGATTACGAAAGTCATACAGAAATAGAACACCAGGAACATCAGGAACGCCTAAGCTAAAGGGTGGATGGTTAATTAACATGTTCGTTTGCTGTTTAAGCTGTTTGGAAGCATTGAGCAGATTTTGCTGATAGCGAAAGATTAAGCGACGAGAGATTAGTCTTGAGGAGATAGCTCGTCAAACAAATTGCCTAAGATAGCAGGGGAAAGGCCAAACACCCTCCACTCTCCACGCTGTGCCGACTGTTAAGTCCAATTTCCAAAGTCAATATTTACATGGAGGGGAATATAGTGGACCAATATAGGCATGATGAAACCGCTAATCAAGTGTCCATGGTTAACATGGATACGGTTATCGGAGCTATTAGAGCAGCGATTAGCTCCATCTGTCAAGATGATGCGGCTGGGATACCACACACGGCGGTTTCTCAACGAGAAGAGAAAGGATCGCATTACTTTTGCGGTCATTCAAAACAGAAAAATCTCATTCCTCGGGAAAACTCAAATATGCGAGAGGTTCGCCACGATAAAAAGTAATGAAATCCAAACAAAGGCTAGTCCCAAGGTCCACCAACAGCTGGTTATACGCAGGTAGTTGAATAAACGTAGCATCAAGCGTGATGAAAACAATGATATTTCATTGTTTAACATTATGATGGGACGCAAAATGATGAACACTCGTCATACATCGCAACATAGATAATCGAAATACATTAATTAATAGATAGCAGAGCTATTTATTCGTTCAGCGCAGGCTTTCCGAACTTAGAACCTTCATGAATGTAGAAGAGAACATGGCAATGCGAAATGAATTGCCATTCAAACAGAAATATTTATCGTATTACGTTATGATTGTTGTTAGGATTCAATCGCTAGAGATTTCCCAAACATTAATTCCAAAAAATAAAGCAGTGAGAGAAAAACTATCACAGCAAAAACAATAAATCGTTACGAATTCGATTTATGAACGGAAGAGGAGAAAAAAATGGAAAATTGGACATGCCAGTACTTACGAGTAGATTAAATATTTGCCAACATAATTATTGCATCGGTATGAAGCAATTTTTCAGCTTTTAATTCTTCATTTTTGCGCTACAGGCTCCGTGAGAGTTAGATTCAAATATACCCAGGCACCAATTAACAGCACAAGGAAACGGAGTTAGCTCCGAAGTGACCGTCAGAAAAATGATATTACCATTATTCTTCGCTCTGGTTTTCTTTAATTCGATTTTTTATGCCCGGCGACCAGACGTAACTTCCATTTTCGGAGTACGCAAGGATGAATGCGGCTACAACTGCCCGTAATTGGCAATCTTGAACTGATTCTCTCAATTTACCAGGTGAATATCATTGAAACACGAATTAGAGGACGACCTCTAAAAAAGAAGGCAACCTTATCCCAGACTTGCAAATTTTATGGCACATTCCAGCATCTCTCATCTGGAGTAAACATTGTCGACCGACTTGATGGAGACGTGTTCACGCTAGGGGAGAATAGATCGCACAGTTAACTGAAGAAAAATTGGTAAGACGTCTGAGCAGAGGGCTGGAAATAAGAATTTTCGGTAATAATTAACTCAAGATTGAGACTTTCTCTCAAAATTTCACTGTAACCTTCCAGAATTATAAATATAGCTCTTGAAAACGAAGTACTAATCTATACTTCTAATACACTAAGCACATTTATCTATACTGTAAGTCAAATAATGCATACTATATTTAGTTCGGAAAATATATCGCCCTCTTCAGGGTTTAGAATTTAAATGGAAGAAGGGATAGAATAGAGCCCCACTCGAACACTATTATGTTGAGAGCATTCAAATTCAAGTGTAGGTGGAAAATCTGAGATTTCTTCAACATCTATACCCTCATTCAGGAATTCGTAGCCATAAATACAATTAAATTGACATCTGAGTACACAAATTCAATACGGTAATTGCGGTCAACCTGAGGCGCTTTAGCAGAATGTGTTGCATAGCCTGATTACAATTGACGCACTGGATCCCACAATTCAACTTATTCTTTATGGACAGGCGTTACGCCTTTATTCGTATTATATAACAGAAGAGATGACTCACTTCGAATCTAGGACCAGCATCCTTTTCATTAGGTGCTCGAAGCCGAGTACCTAACAATTTTTCGGATTTGATGAAAAAGGATAGCCATCACTGATCTGATCATCTGATTCCAACGCGGTAAAACAGTCTTTATGTCGGTGACGGTAAATTTTGCGTATTTAAAAAAATTCAAATATAACTTTTCAAACCTGGAAAAATAAGATGACTGTAGTACATGACACCCAGAGTTTGCAGCGAAATCACTGTTTGGCGTGGCAGTGCGCTAGTGAAAGCTTTACACATGTTATATACTCCGCGACGACAAGAATATTTCATTATATTTACCTCCATAACCTAAGGGCAGTGTATCATTTCTTCTCTTGGTTTTCAGCAAAGTGAGAAGCTCTATTTAGTGACAGATACCGGAAGAGAAACCAATGGCCCAGTTCATCGATACCGGCATAATTTTTAACGAGCCGCAGGTATACCAATTTTCGCTTAGGGCATTGAAATCGCACACCACACAGAAAAGAGGTGCATGCATGTGACTGCATGATTCAAAACGAATACTTTTCGCGTATGTTATCAAAAAAAGTTTCACCATCGTAGGTATCATCCATCGATGTTACAAAGCAAAACAAGTGTAAAGTTAATGGGATAATTCAACATTTATTTAAAATCCAACATTTTATCCAACCGTTGGAAACCTTCATTTAACAAACATGGTTTTACTTCAGTGGCATTATTCATTTTCTGATTATTTTGTAAAGTACTACTCTGGTGACGAGCCTAAGCTATATTTTATCACGAATCCTATGGTATAACTAAAATCATATCAGTTTTCGTCGCAAAGACATACATCAACTGTGTTATATAATATGTTATATGTTTATATATTAATGTTATATAATTCGTATGCTTGGTAAATTTTATCCATTAATCCCCGTATAAAAATGCGACAAAATTTTTCAGAAGGTATAACACGGAAAGCCTATCATTTGCTGCCGTCAGTTAATCACGTACAACAAGAAGAGAATATTTAGAAAATTTCATGAGAATGGCACATGATCCGTTCTTCGGACCAAGCTCCTGGACAGTAGGTACAGGAAAGATCCGCGACGTGGACACTCGACATTGAATTGATCGATTCTGACGCCACACGTCCCTTTAAAAAAATAATTGAAAAATATACGCACTCCTAATATGGGGAAGATCCTTCGAATAGCCCTTTCAGCATATATCAACCCCCAACCCCCCCTACGGACTCAGCACGCGGGCAATTTAATACCAATACTCTTACCTTCAAAAACCAAGAGAGGAAGACCAAGGTGATATGAGACAGAAGTCAATCGAAGGCACCGCCCAGAAGAAAACGTGGCACCAGTACTGAACTCCATGTAACGCAATAAAGATTTATCTGATAACTTCAGGCTTTACTTCGTGAAACCTCTCCATATTGGAAATAAAGAAATAAAACTTTGAAAGGTTCACTATTACTTTAAAATGGGCACGACCAGGTGAAGATGTAACCACGTTAAGAAATCCGGGTCGTGCCCATATTAAAATAATAGTGAACCTTACAAAGTTTTAAATCTTTATGTGCCATAAAGATCTCCTATCTCCAATAAGAGCTAGAAAATGGGCATACCCGTAACTTCGATAACAGAACTAAAAGAAAAATTACTCCGTGAAAGGTATGCAAGACTATGATAATCAATAATATTAGTATATTTCACGGGATTTTAAACAATGACCGCACAACAGGTTTCGCCAAGTTATGCCTAATGATGCCAAAATTTGGCAATACCGATAGTGGGCTCGATTAAAAAACCTGTGGAAGGCAGAAAGTGATAATTAAATTTTATACTACCGAGTGAGAAAATAATGCAAATTTACATCTATTTTTATTTGTTATTTACATTAACGACTTAATTCTCATATGACTGCTTCTTTGGAGATCAATTGCTGGACACCTAAACTTTACAATTGATATTAAATCATCTTCGACCATCGTTTTATGCCCACCACCGACAAATCGGATTCCATAGATAATTTATGGAACATTTTCAATAATCGATGAAGCTGTTAAAACTTTCATGGTCCATTGTCTGTCAATTATTAAAACTTTTGTGTTAACCCGCGTCTTGTGGCTTAAAAGTCAACGTTACTCCCCTTCTGATGGGGACCTCTTCAGGACTATTGCGACACATGCGGGAAGATCTCACATTAGTTCTGAATGGGTCCCCCGCAGAGAGGAAGAAAGGTTGACTTTTTAGGCACAAGACGCAGATTAACCAGAAAGTTTCATAATTTTTCAATGATCGAAATCAGCTGTCCAACAATACCCTACCTCAGAAGGCGCCAGACGACAACCTCGTCTGGAAATAAAAGATACCTGCCCTCACGGCTTAA
This sequence comes from Ischnura elegans, assembly GCF_921293095.1. Taxonomy (NCBI): domain Eukaryota; kingdom Metazoa; phylum Arthropoda; class Insecta; order Odonata; family Coenagrionidae; genus Ischnura; species Ischnura elegans. The sequence continues at coordinate 30,750,541 of NC_060247.1, forward strand.
CAACTCCGGACGCCTTAGGACAGCGTGGCTGGTCCTCATTATTAAATGGCCAATGGGAAGGGCGTGAAGGAGAGCCTACGATCGTCCTTCGATGGCATTTGGGAGAGCCAGAGGAGGAGAAATATTGGAATGGGGAGAACGACGCATTAAGCATATGGGGCGGGAGAGGGGCATTGTGGGAAGGGTGGGGGGAAGGTGAAGGCAGGAGGAAGGTTCTTCACATTTCATATTTCTCCTTAGGGACGTCCTTGTCCCAGTGGCGCCCCCTCCACCCATAATGGCCACCTACACCCACCGTATTGGGGCACCCATTTTCCGAATGGAAAACGTGGCGATGGAAAAGGATACTCAAGATCAAGTGGAAGGATGAAGAGAATACGAGGAGTTATTCATAAGACAAGGAGGAACGGCTGAAAAAGACCTGCCCTGAAGTATTAGGATGAATAGATTCGTTATTCAAGGGAAGTAAATTAGTCGGCTTGAAAAGATTTTATCATTGCATAAGTTACAATTTGGCAACTGGCCAGGTGGTAACATGTATATACAAAAAAGAAAAACACAACATCCCCACAGAGTCACATATCAACTAGACAGTTGTACAAATTTTAAAATCTAATTCAAATTTCTAAAAAATTAATTACTTTTTCAGCTTTTTCTTAAATATTTTTACATTACTAGGAAAGGGCTCAAGTAACTGCTGGCAGGTGAATGGATTAGAGAGTCAAACCATTCTCAAGATTTTTGACCGATGATGATGATAATGATTACAAGAAGAAAGGGCCTTATGGAAATAGAGTTGGGCGCCGAACGAACCGAAATCAAATTCACAACGCGACGCTGCCGCCGACTCAGCTGCTGATTACATACATGTCCATCAGAATATATTTGATACTGAAACATATACTAAACGTGTTATCTTAGTTTCACACTTAAATACCCTCGAAACTCGAAATTTTTAATCGTTAGTGTCTTATTGGTGACTAATCGTAACTGACCGGCGAACCGCACGCCACTAAAATGTGCGCAGACGCTGCCGTTATCGAATTTTTACTTTCGACGCCCAAAACTATTTGCTAAGAAGACCAATCCATTATGATGAATAGGTGAAAATATCTACGGAAAATCTCTAGAGGCTGACCAAGACAAGAGCTAAAGGCCGGAGTTAGGAAAAAAAATTCTGGGGTGTGATCATTTGGTAAAGGCGGGGATTCATTTTGAGGGGGTACGCTCAAGACCGTACAACGTACAGCCCCAGTATTTCGGAGGGAGAGGGTATGAACTCCAATACCCCACCCGCTCGCTTCGATCTTTCATGTACTTACCACTTCAAAATGGATTTTCGGGTTAAAGGATGCACAGAACTAGAATTGACACTTACTAAGAGAGAGATAGGAGGTGTGCAGTAAATCAATCTTTGAAATGCAACATTATTACTAAGACTATAAGGAGAGAATAAAAATTTGCTAGTTCCACAATAATTTATTCATTCGCGACCGAAGGAGTTACATCAAGTAACGCTTCAAACAATTGCTATTATTACTACGCTTGAGGGCAACTGACAACAAGACGCTAATCTCTGTGGTTTGACAAGGAGGAAGTGTCTCCTCAAACCGACAAAGCACCTTCCGCGACGGGACACATGAAATTCGAGACAAGGTGGAGATGACAGATCGATTCCACTCAATTCGACAGCCCAGTCGTTTCCTTTACTCGCACCGACGGCGACCGCACGGGGTCAGGTATTACGCCCAAGGCGCAATTTTTCACCCCAAACGAGTGTGAAACACAAGCTGTCGCCGGCTTTCGCGCCTTAATTAAGAACGTAGAGTCGGCCCTGCGTTTCCCCCTTCAAAACGTCACGACGCATAGCATTCCCGAGACTGAAACTTTCCCAATCTTCCTTCTCTATCTCCCACCTCCGCCAGCTTCTCCCCGCGCCTCAGGGTTTATTCACACGATCTGAATCGAAGTGCACTCGTGAAGACTCCTTTGTCAAGCTGGTTAGGATTTGATAGCCGCCAGCTACGCTGGACCTCAATGTACACATAAAGAGTACGGTCAAGGTGGTCGTACATTAGCCAAAAGCTGGCGAGTTTAACTACCATGGAAGAATAATAAATACGCAGTAACCAACCAGTTGATTAAGAACCTAGGTAATGACACATGGCACATTAAAATAAAATGTTATTGCTCTTTTCCACAATAATTTTAATGCGTATGCAATTCCATTTCCTCATAATGCACATCAAACACTTTCACCAAGCTGGTTTATAAACTACAAAATTAATTTTATATTCCGGGTAATAATCAAGATACAATTACGAACAACAATTCCAAATATTTTGAATGTGTGTACGCATAAAAATGATTGTGGAAAAGTGAAATTACATTTTATTTCAATATGATGAACCTCCACTACATCACGCCTGTATCGGTAGCATTTATTCGGGACAAATTTCGTGCCGAGTCCTGGATCGATCAATTAAAGGTTGTGTGGAAGTTACTACGCATTTATGATTCTTTATGATGCATATCAAACACTTTTAAAATATCTGTTCTCTCTGAAATTCTTTTTGGGTAATAATAAAGACACAATTACTAACAACCACTCCTTAGATTTGGAATAAATCTAAATATTTTAATAAGAAAGTGATTTATCAAAGCGATTGTTCAAAAATTCTTACGAAACTTTTATACTCCTATACACTCACCCAGCCGTATTTGTTTAAAAAACTACCGACACTGATCACCCATCAGACGCCTTCCTAGATAACATAAATATTTACAGTTCTCGGTAACCCTCGGTCGATTTAAACACGTTAAGTCTCCCCTCGAACAAAGGCAGGCAGTAAATTCATGGCTAGAAGAGATAAGAACCTATTGCCACAGTCACGCTCTTTTCAGATTTGGCCAAGAGTGTATGCAACGATGCCATTTTGCTGGTGAAATAACGATATTAAATGAAAAAGGTTTGAATTTATCTTGAGAAGCAAAGCATACCTACCATCATATATTTTTCTTAAACATAAGGTAACATTCTTACCTTTAAAAAGTTAAAAAATACATTCACTTCTTCCAAAATGCTTACTGACGCAAATTATCATTAAAAACTTCATTTATGGTTTTGAGATTTTAAGGGTAATGGTTAATTTTTAACTCAACCATCGCACAGTGGTCTGAAATCGAAAAAAGCTGGACAAAAGTCCAAAATGACGTTTTTTGAGATAGAGACTTCAAACTTGGCTTAAATACGTATAAATGATTACCAACTATAGATGTATGTGCCATTTTACATCAATACGATCCGTTACTGAGATACAGTGGCCCAAACATGACCAACTTTTTAAAAACACGCGCGGTCTCGTTTTTCTTCAGAAACCTTTAAATTTAAGCAGGTGGTGTTGCATTGGCATGATTTTTATGGAATAAAAAACGCAATATTCCAATGAATTGATGTTTTTCCTATACTTTCCATGAACTTTGAAGATTTTGGTTCTCATGTGACTGGTTTTACAACGCAAAATGGCGGACCCGTTTTTCACGTGAAATTTGACATAAAGTAGACATTATCTTTCGTTTACGAAATATATAACTCAGGAAATTCACATCACGGTGTAAAGTAGAGATTTCTTAAGAATACTAAGCAGAAATCTTGGAAAACAATCTGCGACGAAGGTAATGAGAGCGATTTTTCGATCGCGAGTCAAGGCTGAGCTACACGCCGCGGGACCCTGAGGCTCGGTAACCGAGGTCGATGTTTCAAGTTTTTTGAAACTTTATTCTTGAAAATCGTCATTTTAAGCACAGAACCTAGTCATTAATGACCTAAAACACTATATTGATGGGAACCACATCAACAATCAACCACATGGGAAATCGACATAGCAAATGAATGGGGAGACTTAAGATATTTGATAAATATTTATCTCGAGAAATCGAAGAATTGGGAACAAATAACGCTGGAGAGTAATTGGGTCGGGAATAATTGGAAACCAACGGAAAACCGGCAGTGACCCTGAATACAAACACGCTTCCACTCAGTTACCATGGTAATAAGGCAAAAATGAAACAAAATGGCTAATTTTTCAGGCTAATTAGGCAACCTTAACGCACAAGAAGGTAATTAGATCATCCATATGGTATCATATCCCAAAATACAGACAGTGATCACCCAAAAGATTCCTCAACATCACTAATAGAGAAACATTTTTTGTCGGAAAGAGGCAGATTAATTTTCTCGTGCTTTTAAAAGTAAGAGCGCTGCACGTGGTCGATATGAATTAGTGATTAACATCCATGTGTTGCCATTACTTTCATCTGTCGGGATTATTAAAAACGTTCCCATAGCGCGATCATTCTCGGTTGCTTAAAAATTATCCATTCACATCGCCAGCGAAAACTGTGGCTTGACCACTGACCTACATCTGCGCCGGCCTTACGAGTTTTAGAATCACGATTCAGGCGACGAAAAAAGATCAACAAACAGCCAACACAACTCGGCCTCACCGGACCTTGGTCAGTGTCACGCACTAGAGCAACTGCGATTCAATGGTATACTCAGACGAAGTTTTCTCGGGTTTCCGACCGGCTGAGACATCCCTTCACGTACGAAGCATCGAGGTGCATCAAGTTCAAGATGACAAGATAGTGGTGAGCCAGCTCCTTCCCGATGAAGCTTGATTCATGTCACAATAATGGCGCATTTTAATCGGTTTTCAAAAATTTCGGCAGCGTGACGATGAGGAGAGAGCGATCGATTTATTTCACACATCTGCGACGCAAAACTTATAATCACGAAGGATAGCACTGAAAAGTTGTGAATTTTACAGAACCCATAATCATGAAGATAAATGTTTATTAACAAGCGTAATGATAGCATATTTATTCGTGAAATTCGAATCGGTCTGCCCATCAGCTCCGCGAGTAACCCATTTTGAAAACCCATGTAAAAGCGCCGTGGGTGACATCCTGACAACATATGCAGAGGAAGACTGGAGACCCTAACTTTTTATATTCGTGGTCACATTCCTAGTATACAAGAATTCATTCCCCAAGGTCGAGGAATGTGACAGAGGAAATAGCGAATACGATAATGTCCCACCTTACAAGAAAACCAAAAGAAGTTGCTCCTGTGAATTTACTGGAAAGTATCAGATCTTGAATAATCTCCTGTGTTCTACATAAGGGGCTTTAACATTCCAGAACCAATTTCGTGGATTCCTAACATTCCATTGCAGAATAACAGTAGGAAATTTAAAAAAATGAATTATACTTCTCATGAATTCATCATACTTTTCATTGTTATTGACCGCGAGTACTTTGCTTCCCGGGATCAAGAGGAGAACATTAGCCTTCGTATATATTCCTAAATAATTTATTGACGTACAAGAGGATGAAAACACTGACTTCTCGACACTGAAGGCAAAACACCAGTTTCCGAAAAGTTAAGTCACCAAAATTACTCTTATCCTCATTAGCTACACAATTTAGTATCAAAGTTACCAATAATTATTTACATTCTCACTTAAAAATACTTCTAAATACGCGAGCATAGCGAACTTAAATCATAAAGCATAATAGGTCATAACTATTGCCATAAAAACTTACATCAGAATTCAGCAAAACAGCAGCTCTTCGAAATTTCGAGTTCAAAGTTTTCGGGAATTCATGGCCTAAAAGCAAAAGAATAATGAAATCATAAATAAAATCGTTCAACAGACATGAAAAATAAAAATAATTGCAACAAAGGACAAAAAAAATAAAAATTATTCATCTTAATTCCGAATGATGCGAAAAAATACGTACTAATCAATAGTAATAACTTAGATGCGCCGCATTTTCCGGTGATTGTAGAGACAATTTTTTTCTAAATGAACCACAAGGTTAGATAAATGCGCCACAAAGTTGACAAAGAATAAGAATACGAGGGTTAAAGACGAGTTGCGGGCAATGGCCTTCCGAAACACGCGAATGCTGATTCATTTCAGAGAAGGTTTGAGGTCAGATGACATATTCCCACTCCAGGAGTGCGGATAGGTGTTTTGGAAAACACTTTGTCTTTAATGAAGCCGCGAAAGAAAATCGAAAGCAAACGAGGAAAATGGACAATCATCAGGAAACCCACGTCGTCCCATTTGATGCGGAGTAAATATTACAGGACTTCATCGATGCATCACACGATAAGCAAGCATTTTTTTTTTAATGACGCGGAAAGAAAACGACTAAGAGGACGCATCACTCCCCCTCGCCCTTGTCTTTTTTTGGCGATGCATTACTAGTATAAGACTTTCAACTCTAACTATTGATTTAAAGCTGTTTTCTTAAAAATTTCAGAGTGAAAAGACTAGACCCGAGCCAACATTTGCTGCAACCTAAAATTTCAACTCGTTATTTTCACGAAAATTTCTACACTCTAGATAAAAAGGAAAAGGGTCTATATTATGCGTCATAAAATTTTCTGAATTTTTAAAATAAATATAAAGGTATGAAAAAAGACCAGTCGAGTGGGAATGATGCGTCCTTTAAAAAAAATAAGCTATCTTATCGCAGAAGATACTTTCAAAATTGACTGCTTAACTGACAGTGATTAAAACTGATGGTAACACAGGCCCGTCTAATCGGTTACCAAAAACTCCTCATCGAAATATGGTTACTATTATAGAATGTTGCTTGAACATTACATCACGGCTGAATCAGTTGAATTTATTGCTAGAACAACTTTCTTTAGAAAAAAATATACGACTACATAATATTATACAATGCTACAAATAAGTATTTTCTATCTGAAAGGAATAATTTCATAGTCGATACCAGGAATCGAAGGAAGCTAAGTAACAGCAGCAACTGTACGCACGCAGGTCCTCGTGACCATAGGAATACCATAATATCTATTAAGATTGGCACTACAGTAATACTCTCTAAAAAGATGAACTATGGCTCAGAAAACAAAGTAGGAAGTTGACCTATAAAGTGAAGAAGATGCATTGAAAGGTTAAATTATCATATTATCCAATAAAGGTATGAATCTTATCGAGATAAATTCATATTAAGCTCAGGTGCTGTACATTTTACGTGAGAGCCCATTCGGCATTTATTGAGACTGAAAAATACCATAGTGAATAATTGACCGCGAGAAAACAAGAGTTGGCCGTAGTAGAATTCTCTTGACAGTGTGCTGGAGTAGCGCAGAGAGTTTCTCGTTTCCTGTGAGTGTCGTCAAAACTTCCTGTCGGGAGCTATCATCGTCAAGATATATTCGGAGTCGCTTTCCTTAGAGCACTAAGATATGTCTCCAACGGATATACTCAGAAGAGCTTGAAATGAATTGCGCTGTCAAGAAGCTTTCCGAGAAATCATTATTTCCGTTTTAGAAGTATGCTTACAATGCTCTTGCACCAAGACACTTACGATGCCTTTTAAGGCACTTAGCATCGTCCTTTAACGGTTTAGTAGGTAGCTCCCGGCGATTTATTCTGGAGTAAAAAGTAGACTCTTCATGAATATCACGGATACCAAGACCAAAATGGAAATACGTACTATGAGGGACTTTTGTAAGCTTCAAGAGCTAATATCTGTGGTTGTCATATACCATAAGCGGGGTTTTTCATGTACGTTTAGGTTTCGAAACTACGATATAACACGTAATACCACACAAGATACTAACGCGGGGTGAGAATGTTTTGTATAGTACGTGCATTGTGTGTTGATTAAATGCAGTGAGAAAAAATGAATTTTATCGAAAAACGTGTATTCATAAACTTAAATGAATAAGACACAATGAAAACGCTATAGGTGTTCGTACAATAAAACCCCACAAAGCATCGCTACACAACACCCTTTTTGCATATGCGAAAATATAAATCAGCCGGATGATTTAATAAGATGATTTACTATACATTAACAAAATTTAACATGTAATCACGTCGGAAGGTGCCTCTCGAGTCAAGTTGGCTGAAACATTTAAAAACATGACGAGTAACCTGGATCATGAAGCGTCATATATTATTATTTCATCCTTCTACGTAACATTACATCCTTCTACGTAAGTGACAATGCTTCACAAAGGTTGCATTTTGCAGTCACTACCATTATTAATACAATAATGCATAAAAGGTTTACCACTCCTACTAGGTATACACCGAAAGTTTTGACCCAGTTCTATCCTTGCGGAACTGATGAACTTCTTTCGTTGGCTAACGGGCGCAATGTCCGTAGAACAGATGCTTATCGCACGAGTATTCAACGTTCCTGATGCAGAAAAACTCCTCGTCGCTTGGTTGCGTAATTATTCTATTCCACAGGTGTGTGTCAAATAAAATTACAGCACAATAAACATTTCAAGTAAAAGGATAAATAACTGTAAATTAAACGTTAATAGTGTATTCCACCAAAAGGAAAATATTAATATTTCGTGAGAAAAATATTCTATTTTGCTCACAGAATTTTCCAAGCATAATCTTCTAAGATTAAATTGCTGAATTATAGCGACCAAATACAACCTATCTCCATGGATTAACAACTTTTTGCGAATGAAATTAGAATAAATGTCATTCAATTAGCGTACATATGAACATATTAAGGGCAGGGAGGTGCAGAGGCTAGAAGGATATGACGTATTCCGATCGATTATAGCTCGTCTGTGGCTAGAAGATGACTGATTGAATTCAGATTATCTCAGAACTGATATCTTACAGAGGTTACTCTCGTTTAAGTTGCAACAGTTAAAATTAGAACATTAGCGAAAATTAAAATATAGGTGTGAAGGTTTCCAAGGTGTTGTGTAGTGAATGACAGTATCTTCTCGGGTTTCCCACCGTGTTCGTTGATTTTAAAACAAACAGTTTCGCCGGCTTTCCAACCGGCAAAAATTGCTGCCATTAAAATCAACGAATGCGGTGGGAAGCACAAGAAGATGCTGTTATAAATAGGTATTTGAAAGAATAAAAAAAAGGATTAATAATCCATGGTAGCCTAAACAAACTGTGATCATCGTCAAAATTAATTTAGAGCAATATTACAGAAACTCACATATCCTAGATGGCGTGAAGAATGTTAGCAGATGACCAAGAAAATTGCGAAAAATATTCCAGAAGCTATGCATTGAACTATTACAATTTCCGTTGCTTAGCCGCACGCTGTTGAGGCTGGGCAGTCGAATGAAGCTCACTAAGCGGCTCCACGTGAAATGAAGACGATGATACACACAGTGTATACCACCGCAACAATGCCGTTTTAATTGCAAGGACTGCGGAAGTGCATGCAAGCAGCGAAAGTTCGTACGTATGAATTCACGAGAAGAGGTAACGGCTCTTTTTTTTTAAAGAGGTAGATGGGATGGCGTGAAAACAATTCCCTGCGTAACACTTCATCGGCTTTGTTTTATGATGAAACACGACCAATACATTCGAGCGAAACAGATGGGAAGGCAAGAAACTGATTAAACCAAAGAATATGGCTTGGTTTTCTTATCATGGGTAGTAAGTAGTAATCTAAGGGATGACTTTCCTTCTTCCAAAATAGGAAGGATATGCATCTGACGAAATCTTTTCCGGCGTAAAAATTAGAGCCGCAATTTATAAAAGCTATTTCGTCCTACGGTCGCTTTGATAGATCGTCGTGAAGGGAAAAACGAGCAATTAAAAAACATCGGCATCGTATATAGGTGTGGTGATAAAATTAAAGAGCGTGGGTTTATGGGAATGCAGCGCAGGATTTATAAATCCAAAAAAACAGTCATCTTAACCACCATTCCCACTGGAAAAGATACAACACCCATGAAACATAAATTAGGCACGTGGGAGAATAGGGTACATTCTAGCCACATATTTAAGCGACGTTGCCTGCGTTGGTTGGTAACGCTGCTTATAGTTATAATTAGAGGCAATCCAGGACAAAGACCAATTCTGAAACCCAACAACTCCAAGCGAGGGGACTCCGACGAAAAAGTGAAAACGCACTCATATCCTCAATAAAGGGGCGTTTTCAAAGAGGAAATTTGGAGCAGCTGGCTACTATTAGACATGAATTTCACACCAGGGTCACTCGTTACATTAAGCGACCTTGCACTGGACAGAACTGGCTCCAACGAGAAATTTTAGGACAAGACATACGACCGAGAGATATGAAATATGGAGCATTTATACTTCTTAATCGATAATCTCAACCACCCTAACCCCGAGAGTAAAAAAAATAGTCAATTGAAACGAACACACAATTTCTCAGGTCTGACAATGAGAATAGTTACGCGGAAACATTTGGTATTTTCAGTCGTACACGCTTTTCAAGCAATTATTTGTACTATCAGCACAGATTACCCAATATTCTCACTAACATATCGAATAAACAATGCACTACATCTAAAAGAGTGCCTAGAAATGATTACTCGTTTAGATTGCGACAATCCCTTTTATTTGAGTATATTATTTCCACTTATTTTTCTCACTCTCACATCATGGCTGATTTTTCTTTTAAATCAACAGGCATTCAGATTTCAATTGATAGCCCTTTAAATAGGGGAAAAACACTAGACTTGACTCACCTGATATAACATCACGGTTTTTCCTTTTTAGTAATAGCACTTATTTTGAACACTAAGTATATGATAACTGTATATATCAAGGAGCAATAGCCCGTAACCAAAACTCTTTAATACCCACAAACATAATTGATTCAAGTAGTTAATATTATGCTCCACAGGACAGATTCACACGAAATTTTTACGTCTTTCAGTGACTTATTTTTCTTGACCATCCCATCACTTAAAACATTTTAAACCTAAATGATGCATAAAAGTATGTAAGGCACAGGTGTAGGGATGCAGACGACATGTGGACTGGACGGACCAAATTACCCTCTCCCACGATACACGCACTTGGGAAATCCCATAAAATAGCGCCCATCCGCTTTATTCGACCGCACATCGTAAATCTGAACCCACCAGGGCACTCACAAACAGGGGAGCCCACACCCATCCATGGTAGCGTTCCTTCTCGCCACCCGGAGATTAAAAATTATGTCCCACGGGGAAGACTTCAATGGGGAACGGTCCACGACATTAGGTTTTTTTCCTCAAGAGCTGTCCCCGCCGCTGTCCCGACAGTAAAATTGCTTTCTTTATAAGGACCATAACAGATTCGAAATCCATCCCTTTCGAGCCATAACCCATCCCCTTGCCCGGAAATCCTCGCCCCGTCTTAATCGTCCTCCCGTCCTTAGGGGACTTTGGTACTGGGGGATGGCGGTCCGGAGGCCACGGGAGGCATCGCTCGGCTCCCAGCGCGCAACTGTTCCACCGAAACGTTTCATCGACGAATACAGAATATGGACGATCATGAACGAAAACGAAGCAATCACAGAAATAATGATCCCACCCATAGTGATATCAAAACAATGACTCTAGTGGACACAGGTTCAGAAAACACTTTTATCAGTGAGTAATTGTTATTTAAGAATTCTACCGATTGAGGTAGGTTTCTATGGAGTAGTTAAGAAGCATTCTGGCAGCCTCCCCCTCCTACATGTGCTTCCCTCTTCAATTCACAGTAAGGCCTACTCCCTTTCATTCTACCTAAAAATCTAAATCTCTTCCTTCCTCGACAACCCAACAAAGAGTAATATTCTGAAGAAAGCGTACGGAGGAAAAAGAGCGACCTTTAGCCAAACTCTGTCCCCGCCAGGCAACCACGCTTAACATAAAAAAAACGCTCACTCACACTTCAAAAGCATTAAAAATTGATCTATTCCGTGGCTGAAATATTGGATAAATTACTAACGCACCTATTTTACGTTAAGGGCTGTAGCAGATCCGAACTGCACCCCTCACATGCCCTACCCATCCCCTTTGCACGAAATCCCCTCTGTCTAAATCGTCTTTCCGTCCTCTAGGAAAATTGGGGTGGAAGGCGGGAGGAGGGTGTCAGTGGAGGGGTCCACCTTGTGTCCCAGCGTGCACCTGTGCCGCCCAAACGTTTCATCGATGAATATCGAATATGGAATATAATGGACGAAAACAAAGCAATCACAGCAATAAGATTCCCACAGATAGTGGTATCTAAACAAAGACTACTGGATACAGGTTCAGAAATCTCTAGTATCAATGAAAAATATTTTGAAGGAAATTTTGAAAGAAATCTCCCTACCCATTAGGCTACCACGCTAAACATTATAAAAACGCTTAATCACGCTTCATAAGCATAAAAAATTGATCTATTCCGTGGCTCTCGTATTGAATAAATTGCCAGCGTATCTATGTTTACGGATCCGAACTGCACCTTTACACGGCCAACCCATCCCCATTCCACGAAATCCTCTCCCTGTCTTAATCGTCTTCCCTCCTCAAGGAAATATGGGGGGAAGGCGGGAGTCGGTAGAGGGGTCCATCTTGTGTCCCAGCGCGCACCTGTGCCGCCGAAACGTTTCATCTCAAGGTCCCTGCCGCAAGATTCTTCCAAGGAGCCGTGCGTGAGCATGGACCGAAAATCCCTCGACTCGACAGGACTCTCATCAATCTCCCCCGCTCCGCTCCGCCCCCTCCGCAGCCGCCACAAAGCTTCTCCTCCTTCGGCGCACGATTCCTCGACCCATCGCTGCCTTGGTTGGTATGTATTCGGAGGAGGAGGCGAACGACAACTAAGGTCACCCACGTCGTCGAGGAAGGAAGGCAGGAAATAAACTCAGCGACGGTAATTAGTTAGGACACAGAATAAGGACCTATAGAAGTAGGTAAGGTAGGTACTTCCGTAGGTCCCTATTCTGTGATAGGGATGAGCTGATTCCAAATGTCTATTCGATTGGAAATGACTCGATTCCACCGACTCTCGGAAACGGAATCTGATTCGAGAATGGATTGCCTAAAGTCGATTCGAATTCCATCGATTCTAGTAAGATAAATTTTTGAAAATAGACAATCATCTTGGGTATCTTCTTTGAAAAAGTTTTCGCAAAATGCACATTCTTGGGTTCTCACTAAAGAAAGTGTAGAACAAATATTGTTATAAAATATTGATGTAAACGAATTATAAATACTACTTTAGTTGTATTTTCATGTACGCACTTAAGCTTTGTTAGTATATATTATCAAGGTAACACAAAATGAGCTACACTATATGTAAAGCATAATGTATTATTATTTTGGATGGTAGCCTCAAACAGATTATCCTTCGCGACTACCTAAAATTACTCAATTTTGCTATTGTCATGTAATTTGTGTGTGGAGCATTAAAATTATTTATTATTGTTATTATTATTATATTAAAGCCCACCACACACCTGAGCTATTGTGCACTGTTCATCAATAAGTTAACAATTATTTCCTGAAACAGTTTAAGTATTCGTTTTTTAATTAATGCTGAGGACTTATTTATTATAATACTAATGCGCTATCCTTAATGATATACTTTTTGGGCCACTTCACCGCGTGTGTTAAATTATTCTATTAAATTCTAAAATTTTAATGATAGCAATGCTACTGACAAAATTAATATCCCACCCATTAGTGTGAATAATAATCGATGGAATTGGAATAAATAATCTGGAATCGATTTGGAAGAATCGAAATTGGAATCGGAATCGAAAAAAAGTGGCATCGACAAATCCCTAGCGGTTAGCCTACGCTGAAAGTAACGCACCAAGGGGACCAAGACTTATTTTCTCATCCTTTGGGAGAATTAATGGTGAAAATAATCGAACGCGAATCCTCTAAAAATTTTGATTGATGCCGGTTTTGTACCAAGGACCTCGGGTTGGAACAAAGATGTGCGCATCAAGCCTTCTGCAGCGAAAAAACCACACAGCGGCGCCGACGTAGTCTCTCCTCAAATTGAGATCGTCTATTTACGAGAATATATTCAGTACAAGGATGGACATTGCACACTCGATATTTTTCCTCTTGGATTTTCAATTCTCAATTCTTGAAACTCAACAATAATTCGTAGGTGAGTAATGCGTGAAGCATACCCGAACACTGCAAAAACTACCCCTGATACGCCACCGCCCTTGAATTTTTACCATCGGCGCACATGCGTTAGCTGGAATACCAGCCCTCAACCCACTATAAAAAGCATTTTACTACGGATATTTTAACTATAGTCACGTGTTACACAGATATAAAAGGTCGAATTTGGAAATAGTGCCTTCAGATGCAACCTAGCAGAAATATAATTCATGGAAATTGAGCCAACTAACCAAATTGTTGCGACCACTCATTTCAACGTCCTTCCGGGTAGCATCTTCCTTTCATCAAATGCTATGGCGTCATGAGACGTCATCGGCAATGAAAGTTTTAAAGCTTGCAATTACACGAAGTTTACTTCAAAAACACGATTCGGGTTTCGATGTTGAATGAGATCATCCACTGAAGGCCAGATGATGAAAGGAAAATTCGTGAGATCAGGACAGTGAAAAAGAAAAAAAAACAAACTTTATCGTCTCCACTACGCTTTGTTTTTATTCTAAAACGTTGGCTTGAAAATAATGAAAACAATGTTCGTGCTTTGACAAAAAAATCGTCAGAAATCAATAAGTTCAACAGGTCCACACTTAAGTTTTCAAGTATTTACCTCTAAAAATATATTTAAAAGCAAGTCGTAAGGCTCTTAATTATTTTTTCATTAATTTGTCTCCAAACAAACTCAATATATGCAATTGATCCCAACTTAGAGCTTGTTCCGTTTAAATAATTTTCATACTGATATCAAGACAAAGTCTGAATAACATAAGCATTTCAGGGGCTTCTATAAGTTAGTAATAGTAATACTAATCCAGTATTTTCAAAAAGCAACACTTGTTTGCGATATATTGGATGCATGTTTTCTCGGACAATGCTTATACAAAATTACAGATCAGGCCACAACTAAAATTTTAGGAACAGTTACTAAAGCTCCTCCACTGAAATTAGAGCAGTAGAGGTAGGCCTCATCTGTAGAGAGAGTCAATACTTTAGATGTCACTCGACAATAATGGAAATATGAACAGACTATCTATTATAAACGATCAAGCAAAATAATAACGGCCTTTCTTATGTCTCTCCGTAAAACAAGTAGAGCTTAACGCGAAAATCCCTCTCCGACCTCAATTATTTACTAATCTCTCCAAGTGAAAATGTAGAGGGCTAACTATTTTAAAGGCATGCCCCATTAACAATACATGCCTTCAACAATCACATGAAAACAATGAAGAGGGTGAGAAGCCAAGAAGTACAAGTGATTTTTTTCCAAACAGAGTTCGGTACAGAAATTAGAAACAAAAAGAAATAAACTAGATATTTATAAGTGCATTTGATTTTTCACTCGATTTCAGCACAAAACAGAGACTCACTCGCATCCTTTGACCATCAAGTTTTTGTGTATTTCTTCTTTCAATTTCTGCTCCTAACTCTATTTAGCTTTTAGATGAGGTACGGAGGAGACAGAAGTTATGGATGGAGCGAATACTTAGCGGGGAGGGAAAATGGTGTTAGAGGGTAAAATGTTAGGGAAACGAGGGAGGGGAAGGAAAATAATAGGATTTTTAGATAGATTGAAAGGAAGTAGACCTTACAGTGAATTGAAGAAGGCAGCGCTGGAAGGAAAGGGAGGCTCCCAAATCACTTCTTTAGTACTCCATGGAAACCTACCTTAATCGGTAGAATAATATAATAATAAATAAATAAATTCTGTTTAGAAAAAAAAACACTTATACCCCATGGCTTCTCACCCCCTCAATTTAAATATATTACCGGGTCATCCAACTTTTTATGAACGCGAGTGCTTTCATTGCTTTTACTGTGAAGGGCTAACATTAGGCATTCGCGATTAATTACGAAGCCCGGCATTTTTAAATAATAAAATATGGAGCAATGCGTATTTCAGCGAAGAAAGCCCCAATGAAACTTCTGCCGAAGGAGCACATATAGCCCTGCTAACTACAACACCCACCCATTCCCATGCCTTCACTTTCGTGCACACAACCCCCTTCCCCACTCTTTTGAGTCCCGCACACGAAGAGGCAAGGACTGCCGCTTTGAGGGGCAAGGAAGGTCGCCTTCTTTCCCCTCACACAAAAAAAACCGGCGAGAGGCACAGCCACCTCTTTCCCCCACTCAAGCCGGCTGTGTTGTTTTTTTCCTGTTTCATTCTTCTTTCCCCTTCCACTGCGACTCCGGGCACCCATTCAAGCTCCACGCACAGGTTGTAAACACGGAGACTCTCGGGAGACCTTTTTTTCCCTTGGGGGAATGGTTGTAAATGCGACGAAATTGAAAAAAAAAAACGTAACACGGAGCGAATAGAAACAGAGGAACGCGAAGGACGAGTTGAGAAAACAAAGGCGCAGCTAAAATAGCGTTTGTTTGTCTCCATTATTCGCCTACTCCGTCCAAAAGAATCCCGGTCCATTCACACATCGTCAGGATGGGAGGACGAATTCTCGAGATATTTCGCAAGAATTGATAATTACGGAAGAAAATTTTGATGCTGCGCGGTTTTGTATTGTCCACTGTCCAGTCAAATAATTTTTAACATTTCAGCCGAAGTGAAAATGTTATCGAATTAAATGCCACCATACCAGCCAAACGTGGTCTAATGGGGTATTTGCACTAGGATTGCTATCTAGCATCTAAATATGGCTAGGTCTTCTTCACACTAACGTAAACCGATCATTACTAAACTGTGTCTACGAAAAATAAGAGAAATAATATGCACAAGATGAAAATTATTATCACTCCTCGCCGTCTTATCATGCTTATACGGCCCGATAGTATCATGAAATTGGGCTAACATAAAACGTAAAAATATCACCGTTCGAGGACGCTAAGCCGGAAATACTTGCGGCAAAACAGGAATATACCAGTCGATACCAAAAGAATGGGGACGAAGAGGATACAGTGTTTGCATATCTCTTTATGGCTCACTACACAGATTATGACAAGGCTTTTTCAAGTTCTTTCCGACCTCCAGCCATACCCGAACGCCACGCGGAAACGTCAGAAGCGACTAGGATAAGGGCGGATAGGGACCGAAAGAAATTCTTAGCGGAAACGGCGCCGAAGGATATTTTATCCCTCTCTTTAATCCCATACCTCTTGCCAAAACTATCAGTCTTTTCCGCGCTCGTTCTAACCCCATTCGTATCAAAGAAGTCACGACCGTATCGAAGTCAACGATTACGACTCCGAGAGGCGAAAGATTTGGCGGGGACAATACATGAATACAATAAAAAAGATAAAAAGAAAACTCACAAAGCATTATTTCCTCCACGCGTATATCCGCTCCTTTCAGATTCTCTTCCACTCCCTCATTGAGGACATTCTTTTCTTTAGGAATTCTCAACGAAGTCCTTCGCAGAAA
This sequence comes from Ischnura elegans, assembly GCF_921293095.1. Lineage (NCBI taxonomy): Eukaryota > Metazoa > Arthropoda > Insecta > Odonata > Coenagrionidae > Ischnura > Ischnura elegans. Next base: position 30,767,862 of record NC_060247.1, read on the forward strand.
GATAAGTTTGGACTGAATTCCATTACAGCTGGGGTGTCCAAGTGATGTTTTGTACCCAAGCTTGAAAGAGAAAGAAAGAGGTGTGGCGGGTTGACTACTGACGCGACCAAGCAGGAAAGGGATCGTTATAAATTGTCTAAGGTGGAGTAAAAAGACAAAAAAAAATAATTCACGAAACGTCGCTTTCCCTCGGAGTCGCATTTGCCACTCCAAACTGACTTCCAAGGACGAAAGAGGAAAAGAAATGGAATCTCTCCAGAATATCTACTCGCGGCAGGTAGGGAGGCTTGCCCAAAAATTAATTGGTAAATCATACATTTTCCTGAAAACGCTATTTCTTAATTTTCCGAAAGATACCACAACTCGCTTTCGGCAGGAGACGCGTGAATGGGACCCACAGTGGTTGGAATGCCACCTGACCACTACCATAACCTAAATTTAACGTTTCTATTCCCATTCACATACTGAGGAAATGTGTGCCTTGTTAACCACACCAATATGACTTCGAAAACGTAGTGCGATCAATGAAAACTAATCGTATGCACCTAACTGTGTAAAAACTATGATTTCAAATGAAACTCATATTCAAATAGTATTATGTATCATCCCGATTTCCAGCATCGCATTGACTGTCAGATGAAAGGAAATCCAAAATCTAGCAGCCCACAAAACAAAACGAAGCTATAATTTAAATATACCAAAATGAAAGCATAATAGATATTATTTAGAGGTCCTCGATTTTCAGGAAAATAGATTTAATGGAGGTCATTATTGCTTAAAGATTTTTTTATCAGATAGAGGTGTGAAAAATCTTCCAAATCGCAGGAAAAACATAAATAACGCCAAAAAATACTAAAAATCGATCAAATTTAAAAAAATTAGTGACAAAATTCACACAGGCGAAAATCAAGGAGCCCTACGTATATGTCATCAAGTGAACCACACTTTAGCGATGGGTTTTATTTCTTGCGGCTCACAGAAAAAGAGTGACACTGGTATTATCACGCTTATATCATCAGCATAGGCTGGCTGAGCTCTCTGAGGAGAAAGTTGTCCCCAAATCAACTCTAAGACTTGTGACGTAATTTCACGGGCGGTAGAACGATGTAGTCCGGAAGACATGGGCGTAGTGTCATTATTCTGACCAAAATAATCACCGTTCACCGATTACTATTCAACTATAAAGATGTCAGAATAAATACGAGATATCTCAATACATGTGCTGCGCACGACATTGATTGCCGTAATTGAGAACGTACGAGGAAAAAAACCAGATTATGAAAAGAAAATTGGCGGCGTCCTATTAAATTTTCACTACTAAAGTTAGTAGATTACGAAAAATATTGCCAACTAGTCTTGCTTTTTAGAATCGATTGCTTCAATGCCAAATTTAATGGGACAAGCAATTTCTTTTGATAGGTTACATAAAAAAAAGATATCACACCATACCATAAAAAACTTCTTTACTCGGATTATCATGGTGCATGACTCGAAATAGAGACCTAATATTTGTCCATGAACTATGATTTGTCACTCAATATTTAAGAGAGCGTTTTCGTTCCGTTGAGCAGTTTTCGGTACCTACGTGTGAGGAAAGAGCGAGAGTGACAATGGAAGTTTTCATTTGTATACATTAACTTTGAAACTTTTTATTCTATCTGAGAGGTTAAGAAATTTAAAAAATTCATGCCGGAAACAATAAATTTCAACAGCTGAAGCTTAAATAATTGACTATCTCTAGAACAAAAATCGCAAGAATGAACAATGACCCCACCTCAACTCGTGCCTGACGCAGCAAAACTGGCTCTTGCCTTCCCCAGCAATACATGAACGTCCATGGCCTTGTTGGAAGGAAAACACGCACACCCTACATCGTAAACACGCAGCAAGTCACTTTGGAAACAAACTAAGATCTGGAGTACGAAACAACAGCCGCCTCTGCTGAGGTCGCGAGTAACAAAGACGGAATAAATTAGAAGCGACGCCATAACTTCCTCCAACCGACCTAAGATGAGTGGGCTAAGTGAGAAGGGAGAATGGATAATGGCGGGAAGTGTGGAGTTGGTTAATGAATGCTCACTAACCGACGCGTAACCACTCTTCCATCCAATCACCACGCCTTCTCTCTCCATCTTCCAAGACCGAATCGAAGAAAACGCAGGTAAGAATAGACTCGTTCGATATTTCTCTAAATGGAGTTCGATTCGAGATAGATGGACAGAGGTAGATGGCCAACACTATCGATGACATAGACTATACAGGCCAAATATTAGAGTCTAAATTTAATAAGTACGTTAGGAGAACAGTTTTTCCCAGACAGCGTGAAAAATATCCTATGTTTAATGTCTTACTTCAGTCGGGATGGGATCACGGGAAGAAAATTAAGGAAATAGATAGCAAAACAGAGAGATTTTAAATGCCATTATGAGAGATAGCAACGATTTCTTGTTTAATAAAATGAATAGCGTCACTCGCTTAGACGACTCATAGTATGTTTATGTTTTTCCATCGTTATAACCTTGCATGAACTTACCGTATGAATTACCAACTAACCTTTCTAACTAATATTATGTTGATGAAGACGCACAGTGCAAAAATTCCACCGGAGAGAAAAAAAATTTGTTTTGACCGGGATTCGCACCCGCGTCCCCAGAATCACATGAGAGTACCCAACTCGAAAAATGTGTGGAATTCTCGCACCCAACTCGGATGACTTAGTAAAGGTACGCCGCTGATTAGTCCAGGTATGCAGGAATGACCTTCCATACAGCCCTAAGTAACAAATTTCTTCAATGACCAATTCACGGGGACTTATTGGATTAAATGATATACTAGTTGCATCTTTCTTTAGAAATATCCACCACAGAAAGAGCCATCTTGGTTCTTCGACTAACGAAGACTAGGGATTTAAGGTGACAACTATTGATGAACTGCAACACATTTCTGCCATTGACCATAAAAATCAATGACCATCGTTGACCACGGAGATGGAAAGACAAAAGGTCGAAACCGAGTATCGAAATCGGTTCTCCACGATCACAGTGGCTATCAAATCTAGATAGACAAAATCGCCCGTCGACACAGCCAAAGGATGCACCAGAAGCAATGCGAGCAAATCTCGGAAGGAGGTACCAACTCTCCTCTTCCCTTCTTTTCGCTTTCGAGAGAGGGCTAAACACGGGTGGGTGACGTAATGTGGCGTCCTTCTTTTTTTTCCTCCTTTCCTGGCCCGAAAACCCCACCCACTTCCCCTCCCGTCCGAGCCAACCGTCCATTCTCCCGGGGGGCCCAACCCAGAGGGGGTAAAAGTTGAAGACAAGAGGCGTAGAGTAGTAGGTGGAGACCGCGGCACCACCGGAGGAATTGGTTCGGAGGAAGGGCACTGGACTGTGAGTGGACAGGGCGGAGAGAGAGAGAAAGAGGGGTTTTTGTAAGGAGGTATCCACATGCAAGAGAGAGGAGTGTGAGTGAGTGAGAGAGAGCATTCGAAAGGAATTCCATCTCCTTCTGCGGTTGCGCCAGAAGGAGCTGCCGCAGAGCCGGGTCCGACAAAGAGCGTCTTCTGCGTAGGGTGCACCTGTGGTTTCGGAGCAGTTCTGGCGAGACGCAACCGTCCACGTCACATGGTCGCTAATTAAGTTGGGAACGCGGTTATTATCCGCGAATCCGTAACTTTAAACTTGATGGATGCAAAAAATCCTGAATGCGATACGTTGCGGGGAAAATTAGTTAGCTCTTAAAAATGAATTTTGAGACACTTCAGAGGAATTGAAGTTGTTAAAACTTTCGAAATCCATATAATTTGTCAATTGATAAAACTTTTGAGGTAACCCGCGTCTGGTGGATTAAAAGTCAACGTTTCTACCTCTTCAGGACTGACGTGACTCAGAAGAATTGCAAAATGGATATAAGCTCAAGTTTTTTTTCCATTACCAAAGCGAAAAATATCCGAGTACGTAATTTTGAAATAAATATTAGAATCAAATGGAATTGCAAAATGAATATAAAACTCAAAATTTTCCACCACCAAGGAGAAAAATATCAGAGTATGTAAATTTGTAAGTAAATATTAGAATCAAATAGTTTTGCTTTGCGACAAGTGCGTGTCAAGTTTAAAGGAGGATGTGCCACAGATTACCGCCTACAAATGTTAGACACAGCATTCTATTACCGTATCAGAACTTCCAAGAATTCCTTAAAATTTTGAAAAAATATTATTAGTAATTTTAATAGATGGAAACGGAAACCTTTTAAGGTATGTCCTTGTAAAAATTTCTTTGGCATACACGGTGCAGGAAAGAGCCGCCACCGTGCTCCGCCCCTCATAGTGTTCGTATCCGACGAAGTGCGTATTAGGCGTAGTATCTACTACAGTGGATCCGGAGCAGCCTTGGAGACGCACCCATCCGCATTTGAGGTCATCATTGTAGACGAGGCGATGTGGCTGTCTTCTGCGTATTCGTTAGATGAAGCTTGTTTCTAACACCTGCCAAACTTGTACGCGGAATCTCTGAAGGATGTACTGAATATTTAAGAATACGATACGGAACAAGTAAAAATAGATTACTCTCAGAAAGGTTAAAACATAATACGGCACCTATTGCACTGCGTTCCACTCTCAACATGAAGCATTAGTCAGCACACTGTTTCTGCGCTAAATCAAGCACCGCGCATGGAAAATGCATGAATTGATTCGATGGAGGCATAAAAATTCCCACAGAATGATTTAAAAACCAATGAAGTTTTGTTGAAAAATTATTTATGATACTGTAAACCGCAACACGCATCGTATGAATAAAACAGGCGGTGAAAAATTAAAAATATCCACAATGAACAACGTTCGAACCCACCAAATCTTAACTAATACAATTCGTCAAAAAAATCCTATTCGGAAAAGTATGAAAAAAATAACGTCGCGCGTGCTTTTTGAGTTAGAAGGCACGATCGCATACTAACTTTCAATCACATTTCGGACATCATTTGCGATTGCCTTCATTTCTACAGGTCACTCCAACAGTTCACCAACGTTACCTCAATAATGAGAAGTGTTACAATAATAATCGCATCCCCAGTCAAAGTAGATATTTTCCCGTATTTTTAAAATCAATTAAAGAATGAAGATAGAAGGGCAAGTTATGCACCTGCGGCCTTACAACAGGCTGAGGACGTCAAAGAACAGGATTTTTAAAAATGGATTAAGAGACCTTTGGCGATATTCCTATCTGGTTTGAAGACAACAAATGCACGGGAAAGCCAGAAGACAACTGTGTACTGTCCAGTTTTATAGCATTTCACAAGCAAACCAAATAACTGGTAGCTTATCACTATGAGCATTAACAAAAGCCTCAGGAATTGGTCAGAAATATGAATTTATGTACCACTGTTTCAACAGATAGAAAGAGCCCCCAAATCATAAAAAATGATTATTTGAAGTAGCATTGCTACTAAATTTCAATTAGGGCCTCATCGAGGCACAAAGATGAACACAAGATATCATGAAATTACGACTTATAGTCGTTACATGAAAATTAGCATTTTTACCCAAACCTTATAATACTTTCGCAAACTTACACCGTAACGTATCGAGTCTCTGATCTTAAGAAGGTTTAAGTCCTATTTGACAGTCACGAACTCCAAAAAATCATTTAGACCGCAAATAAAGACGGGATACCAACAAAATTCGTGATGAAGGAGACACCATAGATGAGGAACCAGTTCACCCCGAAGAAGCTTGATTCATCTTGCCACTATGGGGGAAAATTAATCGGTTATCAAAATTGCGTTGCGATTAGTGCATATCCAATTATTCTATCATTTCATTGTTATTTCCAATTCAGTATTATGACTCAAGAGAATAAGTACTTAAAGATTATGAATTTGATATGCTTTGTCATCACGTATATAAATTGAGAGGAACATAAACGGAGAGAGATCCATTTATGCTCAATATTTACTTGATACTTTTCAAATCGCGAGGAATAACATTGAAAGGTTATGAATTTGATAACTCATATCATCACAAATATACATTTCGGTTTACATCCGCAAATACAGCTTATTTATCCATGATATTAGGATCGCGCTGCCCGGCCAAGACCGTCAGCGACGCGAGTGGTGACTTTAGTAAACCCATTCATACGAGGTGCGTGACAACACAAGAGGCCGACTGAAGAACCTCTATTACATGTTCGTGATGGTCAGTCTTTCAGCGCCCAACCGGAATCTTATGCTTCCCCAAATGGGGTCGTACGAGACCTACCCTTCCCCTTCTCTCCTCCGCGAGATCTCTCTCTTTCGCGCTATAATGATGGCGCGAATTTTTTCTCCGGAATCGAGATCACACTCATCCGCTTCCGCGAATTGGGGAGACGGCGTGGATCTCGGGCGCGGAAGGTCTCATCCTCCGCCAAACCCACGCACCCCCCCCCTCCCCCCCCCCAAGGTATTCCACCGGAAGGAGGAAACCGTCGCTTCGCACAAAGAGAGAGAGAGAGAGAGGAATGGCCCCACCCATAAACCGTCCCGAATAATCCGACGGAGAAACTATCCGCGTTCTCCTTCTTCTTCGCGAGTCGGAATCGCCTCGCATCGCCTTCGTCTAATGCCCCATTTAGCAATTTTTGCCGGGCCACGCTTCTGATGGGGTTAGAAAAAGCTAGTAAGTATTTTTAATCCGTCTTGGTCACGAATATTACAAAAGAGGATCCTTAAATCGGCCTCTTAATGTGTTGTCAACCACCGCGCATTTTAATGGGTTTACAAATCTCGCCACTCGCGTCGCTGACGAACAAATTGATCTGAGTTTCACAAATAACGGGTCGGATCCGACTCGGAATAAGGCATAATCAGCGCTTTTGACCGAAAATTATAAACATGATGATGTGATCTATAAAATTCATACTACAAAATTCATACTACAAAATATCATAGAATCGAACTCCTCTAAAATCTTCTGAAACCCATTGAAAAATTGACGGAACACTAAATTTTATATTTATTACAGTTTACTGCCTCTACTCCTCTAGCCTCTACTCCTTTGAGGGATTGAGAGGTGAAAAAATATCGATTTTTTAAGCATGAAATTTTTCGAATCTAGACCACGTGATAGTCGAGAGACCAATTTTCAGATTGATTGGAGCACTTTTAACTTAGACCAAATCGTGAAATTGCACTACTTCTTGATTTAGGTATTATCCCAACAGCGGAGAGAGAGACAGTGTTACATCATAGGGTTCAACAAAAATTGTAACATTTGGCAGAGTGACTACAAAACGCCGCAGGCGAATAATGTTACAAAAAATACTGAAAACATTCTTACTTATAGTGCGTTTAATTCAACGAGCAAAATTATTTCAGTCGAAATGAACGCACTGGAAACAAACGCTTTCGTCAGAATCAGCCAATCAGCAATGTTTCCGGATGCGGAGGGGGAGGAGTTGGGGATCACGCGATATGAGATGATAATTGTTCTATTTCGGTCGCATGAACAAAGCCAAGCACCGTTCGTGTTTGTATTTACTCTGAGACTTCTCAACCTACATAATTATCACACAATTGAATCACCATGAGCAATTAAGAAAGCAAAGCAAACCCCTGAATATGATTACACCGTCGAATGGCGACAATGAAGGGAACTAGAGGGCTGAAAATAGCAATATACACGCACCCGCATTTGGGATTGTATTGTCACCGATGCCTTAGTTCTCATATAAACTATGCGGTGGAAAATTTATCGAGGATGATCATCGCCAATAGGAATCAAACCATGAGGTTTTGCATAGTTTATTTCAAGAAGGTTGATAATTTTTCTCAATAAAAAACATTCACCATCGCTTTTCATCGCATCACCTACTTATGGAACAGGTAGCAACTATTGTTTAAAATATTATGCATTGAGGGAGTGTTCTACGTAGTGTTTCCGGAACACGAAATTCCTTTGTAATTGATGCGGTTGGGACCATCCACAATAACCTCTTCGCGATGGATGTTCACGTAGTACGCCTGGATTGAAATAACAGGCCCATGATTGTTTCTTCGAGATTCGAACCTATTCAGCATTTGGGTCAGTGGGTGGATACCATAACTGGTTTTTAATCTGGATTTGGAATTTCGAGTCTCGGTGTGTCCAGGGGCTGCACGCAAAAGAACACTTGAAGGTTTGAAGAAAATGAAAGTAGAGTATACGTTGGTACATTAAACAAATGCTGTTATTATGTGAATAATTTACACCCCCTAATTTTGTACATTCACCGATAAATTGAAAGCATATAATGTAAGCAACTAAGAATAATCCTGCATCTTTGGGAACCCTCTCATTTTCTTTTGAATATACGGGGATAAAATCAATGAAAGATAAATATATTCTGTGAAAATATAAGGACACCTTTAAATTTCTTCGCCGTTTAGCTTAAATATTTACACACGCAATATCATTTCACCTTAACTCGAAACGGGTATCGGAAATAGCAGCATTCAAATGGATTATTTATTCTTCCCACATTTATGATTATCTCACCCGCACTATAGCGGCCATGGATGATATCCAACATCGGGATGACAATGGCAAACTAATAAGGGAAACCGGAAAAGCACCAAATCAAAGTCTCCTATTCTCGTCTGAAGCATCAGCGGATCATTGCTCTCATTACTAAAAAAATACCGAGACAAATAATAATGCTTTCGTAATAGGTTTTATCATACTATTGACAGCCAAATATATTTTTAAAAATATCGCGAAATTCTCAACAACGGGAAACTTCCAAAAAAATTCACTCAAGCGTTTCGTGTTACACTACCAATCAAGAGTAATGAGTGAACACTAGGGTTATCAATCATCATGTTCATGTGTATTATTATAGTATACCCACAAAATCCACAGCTTGAGCGCGATCTTGCAATCAAATTCGAATGATTTTAAAATCAACAAAAAATATTACGAGGAAACATTAATATTTTCTTGGGAAAATCAACCATTCCAATCTTTAATGGTTAAATTTTCTCAAATAACTAAGGAACACCGCAACGACTCAACCAATTTTGGAACTTTTGTTTGTAAAAAGTCCTCCTGAATATATTGCCCCTACTCGATTAAGTTCTCAAGAGAACGGGAAACCATGGAAATGGAATTGAAACACAATTAGTAGGATCATGCACTGTAAGAAATACGAGAAAACGTTTGCAGTTAATACGGGCACCGCAATTTAGGTCGACGTTATTTCTCCAAGTCTGTCGGCTACGGCATTATTTGACGATAATTCAATCAAATTCACTCCCTACCAGACCCAATATTTTATGTGAAAATATAACTTCAGCAGCTCGGGATATTAATGGAATACTTCAATGGACTTATTGCACATCCATATCAAAGGGTTTCTTACCACGCATTACAAGGGTTACTTTGTACAGTGAGTCTACCAATAAACTATCAGCATATTCTTCAGCTCGTACCCTTCAAAATTCTTAAACAGATTACACAATATATTTCTTTGCAAGAGGTAGAATTACTATCCTAAATTATAGTAAACTGTATCTAAAATGATTATGCTCTTAACAAAAGTTAGCAATCACATATATCCACAAAATGGGGAACAATGGGATTATCATCTCAATCCTTCTCCACCACTTATCCTAGTTCCCAACAATCCAATGAAAAGAAAAACTCGATGTCAACCAGCCAGCTATCCCAGTCCACAAGGAGCTTCTGGTGTCTCCTCCACTCCCTACCTAACTTTATGCAGAAACCCTTCAGTCATTCAAACATAACATGCCAAATACGTCTCATACGACATAATATTATATGGAAAGCTACAATATTAAAACAGAACTTACAAACTGAAAAAAGTTAAAAATTGAAGGCTATATTTCATTTCAGAGGCTATAAAACATGGATTTCAGGCGATAAATCGTAGAACAGATATCAATATTTCTACATGACAGTAAGATAGATGAAACACGTCGAGTAACGAGAGTAAACAAGAGGTCGATTGGTGAGTAATCCCGGGAAAGCCAAGCGCAATCACGAAGAACGATAATCGACTCCATCGCGATCAACATGAAAATCGCAAACGTTTATCCTCACTCACGGCATGAATAATTGATTCAAAGCGATTCCTCTGGGGTGATTCATTTACCTACCGGCAAGAGGTCCGATTAAAACCACAGGCCCGACAACCACAATGCGAAAGCGAAGGTCCAACGTCACTGGAGCAAGGTGGAAGACATTACACCACATTCACGTCGCGTCGTCCAAGGCAAATTAAAACTATTTCGCTACAGTAAAAAAATGCAAGAGAGGAAGCGAAAGAGGAAAGGAGGAAAAAAAAAACCTTCCATGGAAAGCACGACCACCTAGGTGTTGAAATGATCGAGTTCTCCCTTTTTTTTCTTCCCCTGTTGCAAACGCGCACTGTGGAAAAAAAACAAACTCGTTTCCGACCAAACGGAGCGCGACCGTTTTTAAACTGATCACCTCGTCCCTCTTTTGTCTCACGAAAATGGCGACGTAACCATTAAGATGCTGTGATGACGCTCGATGAATAACTAAACAAATACCCCGCCATCGCGAGCGCTATCAGTGACATGAGTCCCACTCAAAGTGGCCAAACGGATGACACAAGCCACCTAATAACTTCCGTCCGCGCCACACTTGAGCTACCGACCCCTCCCCGAAACAGAACCTGCTCTGCGCCTCAAATTAGTCTTGTGCAATGTCCTTATCGCAAAGAGGTGGCGCCTACTGAGCAGAATTCTCCACTACCAACTGCGTGAGCGCAGGAGCCGCTATTTCGAAACATTATGAGCGCGGCACTAAATGGGAAGGACACGGAAATGTTTGTTGTGGCGCCAAACCGAGATGGTCTAGAGAAGAGACTAAGGCGAATGAGGTACAGGAGCCATCACGCAGCAGGAAAAGACGGCGGACTAACTACGGAGGTATGCCTGCTCTAATGTGGCGTAAGTGTGGCGAGGAGTGAAGCTAGTACTTTCTCCGGACGCGCAATTAGAATAGAAACAGGAGTTAAATTAGGCGCTCCAGGCCTCAGTCTTCTTAACAAGCGATTCTCTTACATTGTAAGGAAGCTTGGATATTAAGTAGCACTGAGCAAAAAAGAGAATTAAGTTTTGCGCATACACACAACTTTCCACATGTTACTCTCTCCTCGTTGTAACATCACAGTTTAATCTGAATCAATCTTCACATAAAGAATAACCAATCCTCCAACCTCGTCACCCAAAGTTCTAAAAGAAGCCATGTATTCAGGAATACTCAGTTTGTCATGAAAATAAATTATATGTATAAAAAACCATTGTCAAACCATAATACACAATAAATGTTTTCAAAAATGATTAATAATCATTATTTTAAGTTTCCTCCACCTTGCGTACCTTCGGAGCCCTGACCTGTTCTTTTTTCCATTTTCTCATAATTTTAATTTAGTACAGAGGAAGAAAAAGAGAGGATTTTTACAGACAATATGAGATACCAACTGGTGCAAAGAGTAGGATTCAAAATGGAAAAATATTAATGCAATATTTTATGATGCATGATTAGATATTTTATGAATAATCCCACGAGAAGAAGTGAACTTGCGCGGTGCAATCACAATGGTCACTTCCGTAGTCCGAGACAAAAGTATAGAGTTTTATTTTTACGACAATGGATAATTAACATTAGAGTACAAAGCATTCTAAGGAAGTAAGGCCTAAAGAGAATTTGTAATTATTCAAACATAAGCTTTTAGAAATATTTAGAAGAAAGAGGGACATAGAAGGAAAGAACTAAAATAAGTTGCTTGCTAGAAATAAAAATAAAATAAACCATTCATACGAAAATTGGGCAGCTCTCTTTTTAATTGGAATACAAAACTCTTTAGAACGAATTGAGGGACTACTTTCTAAAGCGACTCTCTTGGAAACGTTGGTTTGAAAAGAAACGCACAAAACAAAAGCTAAAAGAGTAAAATAATTAAGTTTCCAAATTTTTCAAAAATCTCCTCGATTCAAAATTTTAAAAAAATAAATAAAAATAATCAATTTTCAAAATAATGAACAGGTTTAATTAGGCACAGATACATAGTTACTTTATTCATTAATGAACATAATTTTTAATAGATAAATTGATGGGACGATGATCCGCAGAAAGACCACTTCACCAAGCGATTGAAGGGCTATTTACGGGCATACGTGTGTTCAGAAGCGCTATAGAAGGTATTCGCCCGTGAAACGGAAAACAAGGGGGAACGAAAATAATTCCGAAAGACGAAAAAGGCAAGTGGGCACTAGTAAGCGGTGAGTTTGACGGAGGAAATTAACTTAATTAACCGCAGTATCCATAAATGGTACGCGGTACGCTGCCTGATACCTTTTGAGAATATTTCTGAGAGGAAAGACATCTCATATAACAATAATAACCATCACAACATCAGAATCATGGTTTTTAAGAGGATGCGTCAACCACTAGCATCTGATTCGCAAGAAATTCCATCGCAAAGATTTAATTCTCATGAATAATTACTCACAATACATCTCCGCGCGCTAGGAAAAAAAATCGTTCTGAGCTGAAAGAGCAATGAGGCGCCTAGATGAGTGGATGTCTTTCCTTCTATACTTTCAAGGGTGATGTGTACGTTGCTATAAAACATGACTTGAACATTAATTCAAGGAACATAAGTAAAAACCCGCGAGTTAGATCATCATTACCCAATTGAATAACGATTTGATATGTTATATGCCTACAACTATAAAAAATTACTTTTATGGGAGGGTAGAGAAAACAGCTACACACTACATAGTGATGACCATATCCAGTGTTTTCAAGAATGCAGATTTCTAAAACCTCAGAGACGCATTACTCGGAGTGCGGGGAAATGACATGATCTGCGTCAAGGTACGTAATAAACTTGTCCCTCCTCCAAAAACGGAGTACTCTTCAAAAAAGAATAAAAAATACTCAGGAATGCGCCATTTCGATAAATATCCTACGATGAATCCGACCCCATTCATCGTCAAACGATTTACTCTGATGGCAGAGTTTCCTGTGCGTTTTCAACGGTTTCCCAAAACACCTAATTAGAATGCATCTTCACTAATTGCCGTAAATAACTATAATGTCACACCCATCGTCTTCCGAAATAACTGACCAACCAGCCAGCTCACCTACGGATGACAAATAGCACTAATATGAAATTGTAGTGATAAAAATGGCAATAACTATGAATTTATGAAGTAAAAGTTTTGGTACTGTTCACGATAAGAAAATACTCATTTTCCAGATATTTTGTCAACTTCAACCACGGTTTTGACAGCGCATGCCTTTCTCTAAGCTATCTGAAATAAAACGGCTTTTCGTGACGCTGTTTGAAGAGTGAGTGTACGATGAACACATACAAAAAAACAAAAAATTTGCAGGTTACTTACAGATGCATTTGGACATTTGAAAAGAAAAGGAATTACTCTACTAATTACAATGAGTCGATGAAATGAACCTGGTCTGAGATTTGAAATGGGGAAACAACGATGGCGATAAACTTCCTCACAGACAAGCAAATACACAAGCAATCAGATGAATACGACCTATGAAGGATATATGTACATACACGGATATCTAACCACTCAAATCTCTCGTCTACGATGATTAGCTGGAAACCCGGCTCATACCGAGGCACATGTGTTGGAACGCCGACATTAATGTGATGGTTCACATGGATAGACAGGCGTAATCGTAGACGGGCGACACCGAATGAGAAAATAGACCACCCAACATTCAGAATGGAATGTTCTAGACGCATTAAAAATCATTACTGCGCTCCGCCCACTTATACTAGCGACTGATGGGCACGTGTGGTAAAGAATTGCGCAACTGCATTCACCTCGAAGGAATGATCGAAGTTGATCGCGAGATTATCTTGCCCTACTCTGACCCTTAAGGAGGAGGAGTCAAAGACAATCACGCATCGGAGGATGGGACGTAAAAAAAAGAAGAAACAGAACAGAAAAAAAACAGATGAGTGAGAGAGACGACGCGCTCTAAACAGCACGTCACCCTTTGAAGGACGTTTTCTTTCACGTGAAGGACGAAAGTTCCATTCGCGGAGAGTTTGTGACCAGGACGGGTGGGGAAGGACGACCTATCGGCGGGGCAAAGGGTGGGGTAGTATGTAAAGTAGGGGAATGTGTTGCCATTAGTCTCAATCACCACCCGTATCACCAATCCACACACCTATTTCTTACGAAGTCCTCTTTTTTACAACTCCATTTCTAGTTAGAGGAAGCTTAAGTCTGTCCCGTAGAAGTTTGATTTCTGTTGCCACCCATATCGCTGTCTATGACTTAACTTGCCCCGAGCGCACGTGCTGTCCACAATAAATACTATGTATTACTACCACTTCCAATTGAAATACACGCGTCGCTGTACTCGGCGTTAATCAGAAAAGAGTGATTTTCAGCTTCTGAGCATGTGGTCAAGATTGTAATGGCAAAATCCAATATTGCTGACGCATTAGCTGACCACTGTGGTTGCTTTTGTTTTCATGCTGTTCATTATAATCGGAAATTTTATGCAATACTCACAAAATGTACACGTCACAATCCTGATACCGCTGTCCGAAGGAGAGGTATCATTATTTAATTAAAATCTCTATTTAAGCATTTTATTCGCTAACTTTTTCCTTTCCTCAGATTAATACTGAAGATGGGGTTGCAATGTTGATCTCAGCTACTTGATTACTGCGCAGCCACCTTGACTGCTGTTAACATATATTCACCACGGTGACTACGTAGAGGAGTTCTTAGTCCGTCCAGTAAAAGTTTGTTTCATTATATACCTACGGCGCATTTTTATCGGTTTTTCAATAATTCCGTAGCGCGGATATAAATGCAGATCGATTTATCTCCAATATTTTCAATTAATCATTTTAACTCGCGAGGAATAGCATTGAAAAAGTATGAATTTCATAGAGTTTATCATCACGCATTCAAATTTGGGTTTACAGTACTATTCACAACTTTTTCTCCCGTGAAATCCGGAGTGCTCTGACTTCAGCGATTCGAATGGAGGTTTCCGCAAATCCATTTAAATGCGCGGTAGGTTATCTCGTGATCGACTGCCGAATCTTCCGATGCCACATTCGTGATATTTACTAAGCTCTGGCCGATTCCATACCTCACAAAATGACGCATACCCGACATGCCGAGCACGCACCGATGAAGAGAGAGAATCCTTCGGTTCGGATTACGCGCCGGCGTGCTCGCTTCTATTTAGCGCCCGGATGGCCAAATGCGCGCAAATGCTCTCTCCCGCCTATACTCCCCTTGAGTATCCCCTTGGTTTATTGTTCCGCCTCCTTCCGCACCACCTCCTCGCTCCGAATGGTTTCCACCCTTCGCGGGATGACCGAGCGTGCCAACGTGATGCGTCCCCAATGAGCTACGCAGGTGATGATGTTGAGGAAAGCTGCGACCATGCCACGACCTTCCCATTGCAACACACAGGCAGTGCCGGATTGAATGCGAAATCATCCTCGTTACGAAGATACGTGATCCACGGAAAGAAGTTGCACCAATGACGGTTTATTTCCACGCAGCGATTTATAAAAAAAAGAAAACAGTGACGGTAAAAACACCTGAATTTACTCAATGACGTAAAATACCCTCGCCACCTTGCGTAGGGAAGAGATAAGAATAATAATATTTATTAAAGAGATAAAATTAGATAATAAAGCATAAGTGAAGAAGTTTTCATAAATATTTATGATTTCGAACATATAATTTCTATACTTGGCAACAGGTAATTAATATACAGAGTTCTTACTTAGTAAGTTAGAAATCAGCATAAAATTGGAATTGGTAACGCGAGTAATACGAATAACCCGATTATGATCATTAAAGAAGGCAATAAAAACAAAGATAAATTGCAACTTCAGGGAGCAAAAATATGAGAAAAAACAGAGTAAAGCTCCTCTGTAAACAACTTGTGGTACACACACTTAACGCCATATAATTAAACTAGCCAATTAAGCTCGCTAAGTTGTAGAGTATAAATGGGCATAGAACTTGTTGCGCATAGGATTCTTGAGCTAAAGTACTTACCACGCTTAAAACTGGAAATTTATTACTTCCTGGTGGTTCCAAGAGATGTTGTGAAGTTCACGCACAAACTTCCTTTATTCAGTTAGAAAGCTAAGAGGCAGGATAGACGCATTAAAAAAGAGAAGAGCGGGAGATGATTTCCCGTGAGAGGTGAACTTGTAATAGCTCACGAAAAAAATACGACTTCGGGTGACACTGGACAGCATTCTTCCACAAAAAGAGATCAATATCTAGAAGAAAAACGAGCAAGTAAGTCGGAGCGGATCCAGATAGAATACAAGGAGAAAGTTCGTAAAAAGTCTGTCTGCGAGATAATTTTATGACGATTCTCGGGTTTCACTGGTTCAGCGTAAAATCCAGAAGTGTTAGAATCATAGAGATCTGTTGATATAAGAAAATTGGGAAAGTTACGTACCAAACTAGAGCAAGGAAAGCGAAAAATGACTTTCAACCGGTATAATTTCCACCGTGGGAAGAGCGATGCACCAGACCTTCACAATTGACACATCGTCAAACACAGGAGGGTGGGACGAATCTAAACGGTGCAACAGATGGCGCGAATGCCAATCCCAATTACCTGAGTGCTCCTCATGCTCGACTTTTTCTAAAATTCTTAAGACGTTGGGCGCTTAGCGACTGGCCGGCATGCCTCAACCAACTGCCTAATTGGACGGACGAACCGTGAGAGCTATGTAGCTGTTGGTGATGGGATGATAGATTCTTACATTTTCCAAAGCATCTAACTACTTGAGACGATCCATGAACATTGAATAGATGGAATTAAATCATAGAATAAAAAGTTCACGGCACAAAAAATTGATCAAAATTAATTTTAAGCTAGAAACCCCCTGTATAACTAATAATTCCAAGGTTACATTGCCAAAATTCAAAAAAAAAAAAAAAAAAAAAAAAAAACACTCACGCCACAGCAAGATTGTTAAAGAGTTGACACAGATCCACGAATATTTTTGACCGAGAAAAAACTCAATATTTGTACAAGAAATCGATTTTTGGGTGAATTTGTGGCTTCTAAAATAATATTAACACTTATGAGGGAGTAAAAAGCATTTTTATTAGGTCAAGTTATTGACTTCGTGATAATTTGATAATTGTCATATTCAGATATAAATTAACTCTGTCAAATCAGATGATTTACACAAAACTTTCCTAAGTTACAAGACACAATCAAGGTAAATAGTAAAGAACCTGCAGCATTTAACGGCTTCATGGCCGAAGAAAGATTATACGATAGTTTGTATAGAAGATACACATCTGCGAAAAAGTAGACTTTCACAGTAGAGATGACTTGAATGGACTCCCAAGATGAGATGGCCGAAAGTTTCATCACTAATAAACACCTAATACTGATATTTTCAAAACATAATTTAGGACTGCCTAAGGTACCTACTGAAAGCGTCACAATTAAAACACAGCATTAATTTTATTCTTCGGGCCAATGAACTAATTTACCACAACTCAACCGCGTGAAAAAATACCTATTTGTTTCTCAAGATTCCATTTCCTTTCCTTTCCTCAGCATCAACTTCTTTGATCGAGAGACATAAAATTCTTGACGGCAGAGAATGTCGGTGCCAATAAGGACGATAAGATATTTGGGGACCGATTCGATTAGGGCAGAAAAAAACACCTCGTGGAGACCGGTTTCTGCTGGGACATGGGGGGAGTAGCAGTACGAGTTTTGAGATTGTGAGTGGCTGCGATTGTGGGAAAAGGACCGACGCTGTCTTCATACGATCTCAGCAGATATTTGGATGGAGTGAAACATACCTCCAAACCGAAGCCAAAGACTATTCCATTCTGCAACCCATTCCCTTCAAGCGGTAAGTTATCGTGATGAATCGTGCTTTTCTTAAAGTTACAAGTCCTTATTCCATGCATTAATTTTGCAGTGTGCACGCTAAAATGTATACGAAAGTTATTAAATATAAAACTAAATTCATAGGTATGGAAAGAAAGGGATAGGAGAATATAATAGAAAAAGGACGAGGACTGTGGTAGATGTAAAAAGTCATAAAATCAGAGGGTAAAATTTTACATATTAAATATTTAATTTAAATATTAACATTAACATATTTTAAAACTTACATATGAAATATATTTCAATATAATTATAAATGAACATCATAGAACTATTGACTGATACATGGAAGATAGAAAAAGCATTCGCTAGATTCTTGAATTAAATAAAAATTAAGCCCATCCTACGATAAGATGAGATGAACCTCTTTTGGCCACACTTAAGGAAAAGGAAATTTATATAGACTGTACATGGCAAATGGGACGTTTCGTACTTTTCCCTTCCCCGGAATTTAATTTAAAAACTTTCATTAATGGGAAATTGTGTAATGTTTTCGAGGGTGGATACTTACACATGTAAGAGTAGCAAAATTAATAAAGGAGGAATTTATATGGAGGGTGCAGAAATGTTGGGATAAGGGACAGAGGAATGAGTAGGTGTAATAGGGGCAGGGCTATACGGAGACTTTTCCTAAGGGAAACGTACTGATGAAGACCGCATCAGAAGAGGGAACATAGCACTTTGCGAGATGGAGGAAATGAAAAAAGATGGAACAACAATATAATAAGAAGTAACACAGAATTAAATGAAAAACATTAATGAGGGTCTTACGGATAATGAATCTAGCCTAGTGATTAAGTTCCTCAGTCATGGTGAAATGATAGTGAATGGACCAATAAAGTAAGCAAGATCATGACCGAGGTGACGCATGATGAGGAGAGGTAGCCTTAAGTCTAAAGAAATAACTTAAGGTATAAATTAATACCGGTTAGTTAAGCTTGAGATATTACATTTGATAATATTTGCTTACACATCATACCTTTTCAAATTGAATTGATTGAAATAAAAGATCATAAAAGCGACATGTTACACTGAGTTAAAAGACTGGAAGAAAGGAAGCAAGTCTATAAACAACGAACGAGCCAGCAGAACCTTCACTGCACATATGAATGGGTGCAGGTCGTACTCGTTAATCAAGGAGAGAGGCTTGTACGCAGTTCTTATCGTCACAAAGGCGTAGCCACTGAAGGACAATGCGGGGTAGCCTGGGTCACGACTCCGGAAATTGGCAGGGATCGGATTTGATTCGCCATTGCTCGATCTCTTGACGATTCATGACGTTGCCATCCGCTGAGTCTTGTTATTGCAGAATAATTACGCACTGCTGTAGGAACATTGAAGCGTGAATCAACCCAGGGGACCACCTATACTTCAGGAGATCATAATTAAATAAATTTCTAAAGAAATCCAAACCGTATAATTTAGGTACACGTTGAATTGCCTTCTCCGGTTTTATGCTTTCATGATTCGGTAGTTTCACTGGGAAAGAGATTTTCAGCGAAATAAATATTGCGTTATAGTAATGATAAATTCAAAAACTTTCACCCCAATAGAGAAGCTCTTGAAGTCATTATAACTCATGTACAGTAGCCAATTCGCTCTCAGGAAAGCGAGAGAAGAAGAGTCATATGAACAGGTCATAGTTATTGGATGTGAAAAGCTAGTGAATCAACTTTCTACGCCATCTTGGCAGAAGAGCTGAGAAAATTTGACATTTTGCTCATTGGAAAAGTATAGCACAAATGAAAATACATAAAAAATATAGGAATATAATCTTTTGAGCTCTATCAGCATTGACAGCAGAAAATTTGGCGAGCGAGATCATTTACGGACACGATAAAAAACCATTAGCAATTATTAGCTTAATCATACCTTAATTTTACATTTTTTGATAAAAAAACAATGCTTTCAAAACCATTAAGGAAAAACTTAGTGATGGGACTATTCGCATTGCGGATATCCTGGAGTCCACCTTGCTCAGTTCGAATATCACGTTTTTCTCGCCTCACCGATCATTACCGGCCGAAGCGCATCATCGTGCCCATTGCTTCTCGAGGTCGCAGAGTAGACCGAGGCGCAGGAAATAACACGCTACATTACGGAAAAGACGACTTAAATTACGGGGATATTATTTACAGGGATGACTGATCATCGGCTAGCCATTGTTCTCGAGGGTGCGGTAACCGTGGCTCTCCAAACCATTGCAGGCAATTTCACCCCTTGTATACTGGGTAATCGGGAGCAAGAAAACGGTCGATCATGGTATCCTCTGAAAGAGCCGTCACGTCACTGAACAACACTACCACACGACCCTGAAACTGAATTGAACCTTAAAATTGCGATATAAAGTGGAGAAATCAAGGAAACTACTACTTAGAAGGCTTATTTCATATGCATGACGCACAGCAGTGGCAATTATACTTGCCAATAAGCAACAATATGGATCATTTACAAAAAAATGAAAGTCGTCATTTGTTTGGACCTCAAAACCATAAAAATATTCCAGAAACCGATTCACAAGAACTGAAAATGAGATATGAAGCGAAAGGATTTCCTACTGATGTATTTTCCAAGCGTTAGGAAGACAAATAATATAAATTAAATTCTGCTTCAGTGCATACGAACACGATTCAATTTAAATAGCAAATTCGAGATAAACTAGAAGGGGCTAATTGAACGATTCCGACGATAGCGTACACTTGCGTGTAAAAATTATGACTGGAAATTTAATGACCAATAAATTTAACAGGAAGAAATGTTTCACGATTCTCATGAAGTATTTCATACGCTATTTATTTCCATTTCCAATAAATATACCGAAGTTGGGAATTTCATTGTTGTCCTCAGCGTTAGGTTTCTGCGCACTGACATTGAGAGCTCATTTGTATATAATTACTCGTCCAGAGTCACGCGCTGTAGAATTGGAATAAATGGGAGATGGGTAAACATGGAGTTGGAAATCAATCTCATTTATCCTTCAGTTATCTGGAAGGCCACTCGGTTGTACAAGAAGACAATTCGGCGGTTAATCCGAATAATAACAATCTTCAACTCGAAAGCTATTGAATAGGCTCCAAGGTCGTCATAGCTACGCTCGAAAACCAAACAAGTCGCACTCACATTTCCGAGTTGACCGCGTCTGACGGAGGACCCGCCCTGACAA
Source organism: Ischnura elegans (assembly GCF_921293095.1). Lineage (NCBI taxonomy): Eukaryota > Metazoa > Arthropoda > Insecta > Odonata > Coenagrionidae > Ischnura > Ischnura elegans. The sequence continues at coordinate 30,788,990 of NC_060247.1, forward strand.
TGACTTTGCGGGAGAACAAAAAAAAAGCGGAAAACGCCCCAGTGAGGGAAGTGGGTATGCGTGCCAGGTTGTGGTCACTTGAGCCCGACACACGACGAGGTTCGCGTGTGCGCCATTGCGTCAGTCCCGAGATCGACAACGAGGCGTTACACGGCTTGGCCGCGGGCAGACGGCGCGGAAGAAGAGAATTAGAGCCTTGCGAGTGATTCGAAAACGGATCGAATCGAGAGCAATACGATTCGATTCGCCAATATCTTGGTATCAAAATCAGAGAAGAGGAGAAGAAACTAGCCTTACTGACTTTAGCCCTAGCGCTGAAATGACGAGTTCGCCAAGAGCTTTCAATGTCAGATCGCGCAATTATGAGTCTAGATCGTCATCAGATTTCCATAATTTTAGCACTATATAGGGGAACTATATAAATATTTTGAAAGTTTAACAATCTTAAAACATCCATAATGTACACAAATAACTCTTATTTCATGAAATATGATACACTGGACGGAATAAAATGATACAATACGAGCAGCGATAACTGTGTTCTTGGCGTTAAATGATCACATTTTATATCACTGCTCTACGCTGATTACAAACTGAAAATATCATTTCAGTACCTCCCATTTAAAAAAGGACCTCAGGAAAAATAATCGAGTATAGGAGCACGACATTCAGAAAATAAATTAAAGTAGAAGGGCTTAAAATAACACATTTTTTCTTTCGAGTAGGTTATAAAATATGGAGAGCACTAATTGTAAGTTAATGACAAAAGCTGGTTTACAAAAAATATTCGATGAATCGCTGTGATGCATTTTACTCTTCATCGTGATGAAAATAAATCACGTAACTCTGGGAATCAGTTTTTTTATAAAAACATTTTTTTTAAATACGGTCTGCAGAATTTGTTCCTGAATCACAAAATTAGGCATATTTACTTTCACATGACAAGCAGATTGCGGGGATAACACCACCAAGCAAATTCTTGGGGATACTTATCCATAAACTGCGAATATTTTTCTGCCGGCTATCCATCACATCATACCTTTCAATATTTAAAGTAGCAGAGTAATTTCCCTCAAAAGGGACAATAAATAAACGACTCCAACGATCAAGGCAAAAAATGAACGCAGAATAATAGAATGAATCACCAAATTATTATAAGATTATGCTTGACAACGAAAATTAATAAGAACACAGTTGATGAAGTTTTTGACGCGTGCGGTCGATGGCGACAAGAACTAACTGACCACGTAATAATTACCAAACTGATAAAATGGGTAATTCCAGATCAGAGAACCATGTGTGCAAATAACTGTTCATTTATTAAATGGAAATTGGACTGATAACTAAATAATTACCTCATGGATGCGCTTCCTTTTCGTCGAAACCGGAAATCATTACCTTCTGTATAAAACCGAGAAAAGTATGCGAAATGATAATAAATACTTAAATTTACGCAGTGGAAGGTGATGATTCAGTATACGCTCAGAAATATTATCAAGGGAAGAACCTCAGGTGAAAGAAAAGATTGGAATTAATTTATGATAATCGTTCACATCCAACCTGCTGAAGATTCTCAAGGTTATTCAAGATATTTCCAAGTTCACGGCATACGATTACTTCAAGGTTAAACTTAAACACCTTGGTAAATAACGCTAACACTTCAGCTGAACCTTCTGGAAGGTGCTGAACAAGCTTACGATTTTCAAAGGTTCCACACACGATAGTTCTATAAATCTGTTTGGTAGTTTAATGACAGAAAATCCTGAGTATTAAAAGAAAAACACACAGGATGAATAGAAAAATTATGATTTAATTGAAAGAGGCGATGAAAATTTAAAAAAAAATAAAAGATACTTCAGGAAAACGTTACGGCTTAAGAACTCACATTATATGAGCCACTATTGAGAAAAATATATTTAAAAAAATCGCACGAAAAATAGAGGTGAATCAATCATCGCCATTTCCCAGTTTCAAAAGCATTTTAGAGGGCTATTGATTCATTTAATTGCGATAAAAATGTAAGTTTGCGATAATGAATCAATAAGACAGGCCAATGTGATGATTTGAGGTACGGAAAAAAACGTGCGAGAACAATTAAGCCCGACAAGTTTCCCGACAATAAAAAGGCAACTGCAAAAAAGAAAAGGTTGACATTCAAAGTCCATTTCTCTTTGCTCCGACCTCAACTCGAGTCAACGATTTACTTAACTGCGTAGAAAACGTGAAGAAATCGTTCACAAGAGCACTTCAGACAAAAAAAACACTCACAAGCAAAATTTGAAATGCGCAGAATAACTTACACCGACTATAGATTTCGTCCATACGGAATGTCTGTACGGTCAAAAGTCAACTTCCATTTTAGCAGCCAAGAGCGTAAATTAATATGGGCCATGCATATGCATTAACAATTTGAAGGGTCTTACTTGGACGCGGTCTGTAGGAAGTCTTCAATGGTTGGTTGTGTACACGAATAGCCATAATGTTTCATGAAAATCCATATAATTGTTTTGACCGAGGATGAAAAGTAACACAAAGAAGGGGATTCATATCCCATACTAATACATCACTTAATAAATATTTCGATCACAGTTATAAGTTTCAAATGGCCAATAGTTTCGAAGGTAAAAACAATATTTCCCACGTTTTTCCCCAAAGAGCGACCTGGGTAATTTATTGTGCTAAGTACAAAGAAATACACTATCAGTTTTCTGATAAAAATACGGGGAGAAGGGAGTAGAGCTTTCTAAATGTTATAGCCGTATCAAAAAATTATAGCAGGTATTCGGTCCATAATAAGAGCCTGATCTATTTTAAAAGTAGGCCAATTAGGACAACTTGTACATGTGGAGACCTGGTATAAACATGTTTTTATTAAGGACAAAAGCATGACTTCGATGGAGCGTGGAAACACTTATCATTAATCGTGCGCAGGTATCTTCCTAAAGGATATAAACATATAGACATTAACTGACACACAAGTTCTATCAGAAAGAGAAGTTCAAACTGAGCATCAAACTGAGTTCAAATGGAGGTGAAAAAATTCCATCTTCTATATTATTTCTACTGTATAGATCCCTTTTTCTCAACTTATACGCAACCAAACTCTACAAATGAGGTACCAAAATGCACAGAATTTATCAGAGAACATGCGACGGCATATCTTACTACCTAAATATTGCTATTGTTTCCTAAAATTGGTTTTTAAATTATTAAAAAAAAAACAAATAAAAACAAAAACCGGTAAATTTTCCTGACGTTAACGGCGCACAAACTGATACATTTGTTCATTTGCAACAATATCTCGCATTCTTTAAATAACTTTTATCAAAATGCGGCTGATTCGACATTTAAGTCTCCTGTTGATACGTAAGTATAAGTCATCATGTGCGTTTAACAGAGGATAGTGTAATTACTTCCAATGTTGTCTTTAAAGAGGTCCTCTGATCTCAATTTTAATATGAACATTGCAATTAAAATTGTACAAAAGACCCTGCCTTTTTTACTGCATTTTAAAATTAGAAACGCGCCTATCCCTCTGCGGACCTGCATTGAAAAGAGCGGGGGAAGCACGCTCGTGTATTAAAAATTTCATAAATAGACATGCATTGTCTTCTCTACTTCCAGTCACCAAAATTACAATCCATTTCATTACTGCCCAACAGCGAGGATTAAAACTAGGATTTCCGTTCAATCATCTCTTTCTTCCTTTCTATACTAACATGACAACCCTTTTTCACGACCAGGTTAAGACAAAAAGAATGAAAAAAATGAGCGTGATAAAACCTTAAAATCGAAAGAAGGCTTATCATGATAAGATATCAAAAACACAATCAGGTGAGTGGGGCAATGCATTTCTTCAAAGATAACAAAATATTCTTTAAAGCTTTCGTGATTCACCGTAAATAATAATGTTGGTTGAAATTAGGATTGCAGATAGTAGTATTTCGCATAGTACAAAACCATAGTAAAGTTATTCAGCTCCCGTATTCAATACGTACACATTTAAGAACCTATTTAGCACAGAAACTATTATTTTTGACAGAATATGAGCGTAAAAAGCTATTGTAAAGAAAAATTGGCTAATTTTGAAGAAGTAAATTCTAATTTGAGCAGGTATATCTTATTATCGACATCTACATAATACCCTCTGGGGCACCTCGAGGATGCTTGACATGGAATATACATATAAATATGAGTGGTGGAATATAGATGATGAAGCACTTGGGATCATTTTGCACATGGCTGGGAATGTGTGATGGCTAAATGAATACCTTATGGGTAACTAGTTTAGCACTCTGGATGACCTCATACAAAGCAGTAAAATCCTTTACAGGCAAAACAGAAATGTAGTTGAAAATAAAGCCACCTTGGCGCTATGTACTCAATGATCTGTGCAAGGTTATTAATTTTAGCTGGAAAACAGAAAAATGGAATTCCTACGAAGAAAAATTACTGAGAAGCAAAATACTTTTCAATGATATCTTGTTCAAATGCTGAATATCCTCAAGGACATAAAACGACTATGTTTTATCTCTACGAAGAAAGCTGGAAAATTTCACTTGAAAGTCGTCGATGGCAGTATTTGCTATGTAAACTGTGACTTTGGGAACATGGTTCTGGATATGGCCTTTGGGAATGACAAAGGTGGGGCAAGAGGGAGAGGGAAAGGAGGGGAAGTGGTAGGGAAAGGGACGTGGAGGCTAATAAGGAAAAAAACAAACATAAGACGGAGAAAACTTTGCCAGCCAGAATGAAAAGACACTTCGCATGTTAGTCAACCCTTGAGTAACCCTCGGAACGCCTCTGCTTCCACAAAAATTTGCAATTATTACGCAATTATTCATTTCGAAAATCAGTTTTACAATCGTGTGATTCTTTGGCAGAAATTGATTGGGAGATAATCCTTATTTTATGCTCTCAACACAAAACATAAAGAAATAGTCAGCAGAATAGCGGAGGCCTTGAGGGCTTTCTACAAAAAGAAGTATCTTCTTACTGCTGAGAAAACAAGCAAAGAAGTAAGAAAAAAATTCATCGGATGCTACACGTGGAGTAGGTTTCTCTATGTAAGCGAGGCTTGGACGTTGACAGCAGCAGAGAAGTCAAGAGTGGAAGCGTTCGAACTCTGGTGTTACCGAAGACTATTGAAGATAAAATGGATTGACCGTGTAAGTAACGAGGAAATGCTAAGAAGAGTGGGACCTTAAGCCTTAAGCAGAAGACGGGACAACTTAGTTGGCCACATTTTGAGGCACGATGGCCTGATAAAGACTATCGTTGACGGACAAGTGGAAGGGAAAAAGGGCAAGGGGTGGCCCCGAATGAGTTATATAGGACAGGTTATAAAGGATATAAAAGAGAATAAATATGTAGCTACGAAGAGATTAGCGGATTTGAGAGAGAAATGGAGAGCTGCGTCAAACCATTCTTAAGATTGAAGACTAATGATGATGAACAAAAAACGATTCTTTAAATGTAAAAGACGATTTTTAAGGATGTCATCCCTCCTTAACCAACACGTAAAACCATAAACCCAGTTTTTCACACACTTATGATGGTGAAGGCGTAAATTAAGCCCACCTTATTAAAGTACTCGGAAGTTTTCAAGAAGATCGAAAGCTTTATAAAATTCACCTTCCTACAATCCATGCAAGTGATAAAATTACCAAATGGAAAAAATCCTACCACAGCCAAAATTGCACTTCAAAATAACGAAGAAACCTTCCTTCAACTCATTAATCTGATAAAAATTACAACAAGGAAAGTCTGTGCGTCTCAATTAGTTAAGAGAAATCTTTATCAACGACAAGAATTTCGGAAAGGAACATGTTCGACAAGCACCTCAAAAAATAGGAAGATCCATCAAGGTTTATGAACTTAAAACTTGGGTCGGCCGCCATCCCAGCTCATTAAAGGCGACTCCTAGTTGGGAGTGCAGATACTTGTCTCCTGGAGAGCTTCGCTAACCGCCGCCTGGCGGCAAACAATCAATTAACGCGACCAGGTTATCGGACTCGGGGCGAAGATTCCTCTTCTGGCTGTCATGAGCCACAACGTCTTGAGACGCCTCCGGGATGACAGAGATCATTAACGCCAACGAGTCACTTGACACGAGGGAAAGTGATGATGAAAGGGAAACGAAAGAGATGGGATACAACAAGGCTATTTCGGTGCAGTTCCAACAGTCTTTAAAGACTTCGTAAAATAATAACTAATAGATAATATGAGATGGTCCAAACTAAGAACGAATTGACCTATCTATTATTAAACACAACATGAGCCTCCGAGAACTTATTATGATGTAGCTATGAGGATGACTGATACGCCATAAGCTAGTCATGTGTCTACTTCAGCTTCTTCAGAGCACAAAAAACAGAGTTAACTACGTCTTTCACTTGAGGACACCTGTTTAACTAACCGTTACTCTGAACTACTTTTCATTACTTTAACCTTTAAATATATCCAATTCACGGTTATGACAGTATCATGTTCTGGTTAGCACTAACTAGACATTATAAAACAGGTCCTAAGACCCATAACAATACTGGAAACGAAATAATGTAAAATAAACGTGCTGCACCACAAGTTATGATAAAAAGCACACGAACTTCATTTAAAATGTGAAATATGAGCATAGTGAGTAGAGAGCAGTAATGTGCAAAAATTGCAAAGGGGAGGAAAAATCGGTAAAGACTTTTACTATTTACGTAACATATGCACACGCATTAAAGCTGCTGGATTCGCTCCTTTAAATAAAGCGAACTTCTTCCTTGCGTCACAAGAGCGACATGCATTTTCGAAATTACCGCATGAATAGTCATTAATTTCTCGACGGATTAATGAAGACAATGCAAAAAGGACCTTGGGGGCAAGGACGCAGACTAAAACGGAGGCGCAGAAAGAGACGCGCAGGATAAACAGAAAGTCGGGAGGAAGGCACAATGGGATTTCTGCGCAGAAAGAAATTTGAGGCGGAAAATTAATGATTCTCAAGGCGTTCCAGATGTTGGAAGTAAACAGAAAGATATGCGCGAGATACGGCAGTGCTCATCGGAAGTTGGTGGGAAGGGGTGAGAGGCGAAGGAATTCAATGCATGCAGTTACTCGGAGGCCCAACATTATCATCCACTTACTGGGAAGTGAAGACGATAACAATAAGAAAGCGAACTGAGACGCACATTATTCAACAAAACATGCGAGAATAATTCTATTTCGGTGGCTTAAAAACACAAATCATGCAATCAATGGCTTGAAGATAAACACTCAGGAGCTTTCAAACCCGATATACTTCTATTGAATAGACTGATAAAAAAATAGAAGTACGAGAATTGATGAAGCGTAATTTAAACACGCGAATAAAATTTTGGCATTACAACTTTCACGTTATCCATCACCGATATTGGGAGAGACTCTCTGAATCAGCATCGTATTGTAAGTAAAGGCTTAATATTTCATCAACACAAGGCATCTTAAACATAACGTACAAAAGAGAGGCGAATGATAACTGAAGAATTTCAAGCAATAGAGAGCAAACTAACCATACAGGTCATAATATGAAGGCAAGGAAAATTGAATTTTTTTAAAGCAGCTAATAAGGAAAATTGCTTATTAGCTACTTTAAAAGATTTCAAAACTGACAAATGACTCGATTTACGAAATTTCATCGTTATGAAAGGAAGAAAATAATGTAAATTCAACTACTAAAATATTATATGATGTAAATTACCTCTGGGAATAAATGAAAACAAATATAATGAGTATTAATAGTGAGCTAAGATGAGAGCGATACGATTTGAGTCCAGTTTTCAATTGTACACTAACTCCCGAAAACCATGGCTATTCGGATTAATAGGAAAAATTAAGCCTTTCGCAAAAAAATACATTGTGTCGCACTTGAGAGGTAGAAATTAAGTATCGCAACCATTGATATGGTTATAATAGGTAAGCATCTTTAAGCTGTTACCACTAACACAACGTAATGCATCTTTCATGACGGGCTCGAATTATCGTCATGGACTATCATTATGGTGATGGATAACTCATGTTTGCGGTGCGATACTTTACATATTTGGATCCAATCTTGGACGCATAAAAGTACTTAACAGGCCACGTTTCAGACAACACGAGGGGAATTTACTATCTAAAGAGTCCATTCTCATCTGGATTCGCGAACAATAAAACTTCCAGGACGAAACGAGACTAGAAAAGGCACCCGTCCGTCACATGAAATGGCGACACTAGCAATGATGACTGAGCAAAAGTGTGTATTAAGTCCGTATGGACGGAAACTAGAAGCAAGGCGGCGCCAGCACATCCAGTGCCAAATGCGCAGCAATACTCACGATAAATAACAGGCAATAAATTGTCACTCACTAGTAAATCCTAACTTTGCATAGTACACAAATACAATGTGAATCGATCTTCGCATAAGAAAGACTGTTAAAAATACAGTTGTGGTTTATTTATGAATCTCAAGACCAAAAAAAGAATAGTGCATGCATACAATAATGTGACGATCGTGTAAACATTTCCGAGATAGTAATCCATTTCTTCGTCGCAGTGCGAAGGTTTAACGATAGACAGAGAACTTGGCACGGACATAAGCTTCGGTTGAATATTTTCTATTTCACGTTTCACAACAGCAGCGTTGCATTTTGCAGCGTTTGCGTGGCAGCCATACAGACGACTGTCCAGAAATTCGAAGGATTAGAAACGACTAAAGGCAATACTACCGGAGTTTAACCTGGAATTTTTTTCTTAGTAGGCAATAATTAAAACTTAATCGTAATAACAGTGAATTAACTACTTTCCAAGGAGGACTAGCAATTTTGAAATTTCCACTGCTTAAAGTGAGGCACAAACACATATCTTCGTACAATCAAAGAGTCAAAATCTAATTAAAATAAACGAAGTTACAAAGAAGGGACTGTTCTAATGATTTAACGCCGCTATCTCATTTCATACTGTAATGGGAAAACTATCAGAGTTCCAATGTAGACACTGAAAATCAAAGGGTATTTTCTAACCAGATGTTAGAGAATGGAAACCACATAACAATACATTGGTGGAGAAAGATGTGAAAATCAGGTGAAAAACGATACGAAAAACATCACAAAATTACCGTGACCATTGAGGCAAAGACGTAGTTTTCCTCGAAATCCATTCACGAAATTTCGCTGAGACTCAAGTTGCCGAAAAATTTCTCATAAGCTTTAAGTACGACTAGTAATTAGAGCTATACTCATTCCAGCTCAGTGGCGTAACAAGGAATATGTTTTGGGGGCGATGGGGGAGCCTGGGAGGACGACCCCTCCCCCAGGCAACTTCGTCAAGGATAATTTTTGAAAAATTACATGCCTGGAAATATATTTCATATAATTTTGTCACTTAAAATTTAAATTAAAGGAGACGTAGTTATTATGCGTCACAATTAGACAATAGTTTTAAATATTTTTTTTAGTTCTCTGAGGCTTGAAGGGGGGGGGGGGATCCATTCACACCCCCCCCCCCCATAGTTACCCCGCTGTTCCAGCTCAGGGCTCGCTCAATGGTGATTGCCCAAAATCTATAATGTATGAGCTTCAAGCATAGATTCTTACTTCTAAAATTTGATTCCACATTAACATAGAAACACGTTTGACTAGGAGTAAAGATCTCCGTGGATCCGTTTCTGTAGCATAGTAAGTTTGTCTAATTGGGTGCGTGAGGTTCCTTCTCTTCAATTTGCCTTCCACTTACGCTGAGTCATAGTGCCGGATTTCTTCAGGGACGCGGCAGAGGAAGACATAAATATATCTACACTGCTCAAATGTTCAGAACAACCTTCATTTCCCTGCCCCATTCTCTTTCTGGCTCGCATAAGTAACACCTGGCTGAAAACAAACCAAGATGGTGATAGAAAGACTAGCAAGTTATGAACGAGAAGCACGCTTTGTAGCAAAGAATGATGATTCCTTCTCATACATTAGAGTGGTAACTAAATCCATCAATTTTTCGATAACTTAAAACTAGAAGTACGTCAACAATCTCCTCAACATTGTATCGATGTATATTTTTATAAGATGAAAACATTTGTAAACAATCAATACAGATATATTTCACAAGATGAGAGATTTTTTTGTTAAACTCAGGATAACAAGAATTCTAAATACTTACTCATTTCTAAAAAAAATACCTCGATCCATAAAGCAAGATAATCACGATCAAAATAGGGAGACCATTTTGGCTCGGTATTACTTATTGGGATTCAAAAAAGAATAAGCTCTTATAAAAAATTTTTTTAAAAAAACCAGCCTTTATATTTAGATTACAGGGGATGAACAACGTTTATATATGACACAAAGCAAAAAAAACTCAGTGACCCCGAAAAACCAAAAGTGACGTATTAAAAAAGTCACTATATTTATTAAATTTTCAGTGAATGGTAAGCCCCCTATGTTTCAAAATGCCACCCCTATGCTTTTAAATGCCTACTATGTGGATATGCCTAAAGTGGATAACTTTTACTGTGGTCGCAAAACACGAAAATCGACCATTTGGAACTTCTTAGATCAAAAACATGTTTTGGGGGGCTATAGGTTGACTGGGGGGTGGTTAAAGGGGGGTTGGAGAGAAAACGTTATATTTTCATGTATTGTCATCGGAAATGAAGAAGTGTGCAAAATTTCAGCGTTTTTGCTTCACAGGAAGTGAGTCAAATTTGAGTTACAAGATTTGTACCAGACAAACAGACAAACAAACAGACAAACAGACAGGTTGGTGAGTTGATATAAAGGCTGGAAAAATATGGAGCAATTATGGCCACGCAAAATCAGAAATTGGCATGACTTATTTACAGTAGCTTTCCTTTGGCTTCAGCCATCAATGCATGTAAAAGAATAAAAAAATATGATGTGCTTTACAATTATGAATTCAACTTTGCAATTGTTCACGATGTCGATGCCCTTTACATTTCTTATAAAACATTATATTACTCCTCTAACAAGAGTTTTCATTTATAGCAAGGGTGACTAAATATGTCACATTTGAGGGGAAACAGATATGATCGAGTTAAGTGGGATTTTGAAATTGCATGGAATGATCCATTCATATTATATGCGTAACATCGATGGACAGTTGAAAAGGTACCGTTTAATTGTGAAAGGAAAAAAATGACGGCCCTTATCAGCCTCTAACAACGAAAGGACTTGAATCGACCTCTAAAATCTAATTGTGGACGGGAACTCAGGTCCGGGAACGCGAACAAGATGCATGAATATGTACGTAACTCCACGCCATCCTAATGTTCGGGCACCAATTTATCAATGCGAACTCCAACGGCAGTAGATGACCCTCCTTAAGTGGGTTAAATACGAAACCACCCAATGGAAACACCAGCAACTGACGCACCCGCTTAAAATAACCATCAATTTACATTACCAAGCGCGGCAGATGCTAGCAGACCGAATCAGCGACCCCCACCCCAGCGGTAATCGCTAGCGACTTTACGCGAGCAAAAGCTTCACTGTCGTAAGATTTATAGGCAAGCACCTACAAGGCGAACTAACTCGTTGCGCAATAGAGATTTCTCTACCTGGCCCACACTCTTAACGCCCCAACTCTATCCTGTCGCCTTGGTCGACTCCTTGCGAGATCAGTTGGTAATACTGAGGGCAGGCGGGAAATCTATATCCACCGGCAACTCGGATGAGCATGACAGCATTGGCGATTACCAATACAAGGTAGTACTACATTAAATGGACAAGAATACTTTCGACGTCAATAGTCTCGAATTCTAAATTACAAAAATTCATTTTTACTATTGAAACAACAGCAAATGATTTTTTCGCTAGTTGATATCTATTAGGAGGACGCATCATTTCCGCTGGAATGGTATTTTTTCGAAACAGATTACTCTTTCAAGACTAAACCTATCACTTTCAAATTTTCAGAGAGTACAGGGCAAACCTCTATCAACAATTGTTTGTAAAAAAAATGCAAAAACTTTCCTTAGCATTTCCTCAGATGTGAAATACCAAAATTTTGGCATAGAAAAATATTGGGAGGAGACAAAATTTTCCAAGATGATTACGTAAATTTTAAAGGAGTGACTCGTTGCCAAAAAGCACTAAAAACGGCTGCCGAAATGAGAGTGTCACGTGTTCTTAAAATGATCGGTTTCCGGCATTGCAATCGGTCATTCTAACAATAAAATTCGGCGAGAAAAATAATTTTCTTGTGCTCAACTACCGGAAAATAAAACGACAAGGCGTGACCTCGGTGTAGTTAGGTTAGGACAAAGGAGGCAGAATAAAAACAATATAACAACATTCCACAAAATCAAGCCTGAAACGATTTTAAACGAGGCAGAAGTTACTTACGTGAAAATTTCAATACATGCTCTCCTTTCTATAATGCAGAAACTCTCGATCTAACAAGAGAGATTCATACGTCATGATTTTTGGAAATTTCATTTACAAATTCACCCATTTATACACGTTAGTGTACATTTTCTTACATTAGATAAAGGAAAAATAGGAGATTGACAAAAGATTTCAAGTGTAATTCTGATACAAACTTACTCATAAGGTTCACCATTCCTCACGAAAAAAAACACGAACCAACTCAACAAGCAGCTTTCGGTGCTACAACCAAATAAGGTTTCAATACATGAATATTTAGGTGAAGATGGAACTTAATTCTCACGAAGCTGATGTTGATTTCAATATACATATATTCAATTGTATTTTTTGATGGCTAATTTTCCCAAGCCTAAATTTGTTTTGAATATCAAAAATAACATTTTAAAAGATACTGTCTATGTAAGATACATACTTCAAATGATATTGATAGATAGTTGGTATCCAGAACTTGCCTGGAGAAGGCAAGTAGGAATGGAACATCCTTAACACGGTGAGAGAGCCATTGCCGAGAAACAGCTCGAGTGAACGCGAGGGCATTGCCGATTGATAAATAAATAGCGATCGTCTTCTAAGGCTCAAGTGACGAAAGAGATAACGTCACTGCGGGCCTTTTAAGATAGAAGACACACAACTCCATAACGATAAATTTTGATCCTCAGGAATGCCAAGGAGCGGACAGACACCATTCAGGTGCCGTCCGGGGAGCTGAGCGTCCAAGGCCTTCTTATTGACTACGTGATAAAAGTTAAGATGGCTCTAAGCGGTCTGTAACGCGGCACGGTGTACAACGATGCATAAGGCTAGGCGTAAGGGGGAATTTCTATCAAGATATCCATCAGATATATTCAACTTAGCAATAAAATTGATGCAAATCTACCGACGCAGTTCAAATTGCGTAGTTCCATCAGCCGTTACTATGAAACAGGAATGTTATCTTCTTAAAAGAACACATTTGATATCACAACAGGTATCTTAGATACGCGTTATTCGATTCAGCCACTGCTTTGCAACCGTGCGTATCAATCTTCCACGGTGAATGCCTTTCTTTTATTAAATTGGACTCATATTTGTTTATGCTTCGATGAGCAGTAAACAAATCCAAGGCTATGAGTCCAAACGATACATTAATGCGGGAAGGTTGAAACTACCGCCAAAAACGAATATATCCTGAATTTTTATTGCCATGAAAATGCAAAGTTATCACAACATAAAATTTAACGCGCATGAACCTTCACCACAAATTGGCACTTCGGTTATATCACCCGTGCAATTGACGACTAGTATTACACGGTAAAATATCCACGCAAATTAGCTAACAACCCCTTAACTCTTTAAGGGTCGCAGTTACGCCACAAAATAATACAATAAGTCTAATATATCCGGTTAGAATTTTAAAACGCCTTTCTAAACATATTATCGAAAGCCAGCCAGTTGTGTGCCAGCCGAAAGCATCGATTCGGGCCTTTCTAAATCGAATACGTCCCCATGAGCATGAACGGTAGGCATCAATGGCGAAAAGAGTTCCGAAAAGAATATGTGAAAAAAAACGAGTAGCACCCGAAGAGAAATCCCCGCTGGGTCTCAACCACTTTCGGTGCCAAGGGCACCTTCCCCGCGTCCCGATTTGCATACTCCACAGGACGGCTAAGGTTTCGGATGAAACGAGAGGGGAAGAGGAAAAAAATCAGCAAACCTCCGAAGTGAACGTGATGCGGGCCTGCATCCAGATATTCCGAGGATACCCTCTCAAAATGATACACGGATGCTCGGTACAAACATAATTCACAGTGTCCGGCGATATCTGATGGAAATGTTTTACATCCATGAGAGTAAAATAAAATGGTAACCTTCGACACAATTTTATTTACTAAAGTACCGACCCGGTTTCGACACGTAGTGTCATTATCAAGGCGAAATCATCGAAACCGGGTCGGTACTTTAGAAAATAAAATTGTGTCGAAGGTTACCATTTTAGTTTATCCTCGCTCGGTACTAAGTTTGAGATAGTACTCGAAGGAACTATTAACCATCTAATAATTACGAATTGACAAGGTATCGTCCCAAAGACATACGTTCATTCCGCGTCTTCTCTAACCAGAAATTCTGCAAGATTTTACCTATGCAAACTGATTTTTGCCCTTCTTCAACACCCAACTTACTCTCTCTTACTCTCCTCTACTAACTCATACTTTTAATTAATTGCTTCACTTCTTGCGGCTAACAGGGTCTCTTTAGTATCAAACACCACGCCTCTTGCAATTTAGACCGCCTTTACCAAGTGCTCCTATCCCTCAATATAACGAAGGTTCAACTAAGTGAAGATTTCTTTCGTCGAAATAGCAACAATATTTACCAGCTCAAATCAAATTCAAAGCACTCATTCTAAAGGCCTCTATACACGGCGAATGATCATGCTGAATGATCACGCGGTCATTCACCGGATCATGCGAACAAAATAGAAAATGTTCCAATTTTCACTGAATGATCATGCGCATGACGGTTCATTCGCGAATTTTTCTATTATACCCGGCGAATGATTTCATTCGCATGGTCATTCAGCATGATCATTTACATGATCATTCACCGTGTATAGCGACCTTAACTTATGAAAGTTTTCCTCATCCTTTCTTTCCACCAGAGAAGGATAAATATAAAAGGAAAAAATAAGCCAACGACGTTAAACGCAATCAAATGACCAACTTTAGACATTCTTAATCAAGGGACCAAGTCTCATATAAAACCCAGTATTCTAACAGAAGAATTTCAGGTATCATACGAAATCAAAAGCAAAAACACTTGTATTTTTCTAAATGTTGATTCTTGCTCATAATAACATATAATAGTGAATAACATTAATCTTCAATAAGTTGTTAACTCGGTAAAAAAATATCTGACTCATTTGAATGACCGAACTCAATAAATATTCTGAATATCGGAATGGATAAATATAATTCAAGAAAAAAACCTACGTGTATGCTTGGCATAGAGGCTAAGATCATGACAAGACGAAAAGCATCCTCGAACAAAAAACTATAGAGAGAACACGAAAAGTTTTCCACTTAATTAATGAAAAAATACGGCAAAGTAAAAGAATATTCATACCACTTTACATTATAAACCAAACGGCCAGCTGTAAATGACTAAAACAGGGATATGAGCTATTAGGCCTTTGATGTAAATGAGTGAGCATGAGATGTTAGATTTTACATTGAAGAAGCGACAAAGTGAAAATAATACGCGCAAAGAGAAAACAAAGCGACATCGAACTCTTGCGTCACAGCTAAAATTGAGTATTAAGATAATAATTAGGGCACGACAATTACTCCTTTTGCGGAAAAATCCATCCGGAACAACTACTTGCTCCACTGAATTACTTCAAACAAGTAAGCCGGCAGGTAATCAGCAAGGAGTAGGGAAAATCCTGGGCCATAACCACAGACCCAGCTTTTCACCGGACGATTATCTTTCAGGAGGAGCGGCGGTGAAAACGCTGGCGGTTTGCGGTTTGATGCCTCAAGTGCAGACTCTAACCGATTTACATTGCCGCTTTGGAGATGCAAAAATTATCCTTAAAAAGTTTAGGGGCATCGACCCAATTCACTGACACGGAAACACTCGGGTTAAGATATTACAAAAATATCCATCGTCCTGTTTAGGAGCTATGCATGAAAAACTTGAATGAAAATATATAAAACCCGCTAGTAGAAAGTTAATAAAAACTAGATAAAAGTAACCATCTGATTGAGGTCAAACATGGGTCATTAAGACGTAATGGCCGCAATAAGGTCTTTTAAGGCCCACTCCTAATTGTTAGTTCACATTTAGCACGTTTTAGGTCTTTGCCAAATGGATCCTTATTCACATTCTTATCAAGAAATAAAGTCACTGCTTTCTATGGATAATAAGCACCATTCATACACCCACAATGATAAGTGACTAAGCGCAAGATTTTATTTACTTAACTCTACAAATATCTGCACGATCCCAGGAATCTTCCTTTACCTTCACATTCATTCGGAAAGTATTAGTGAATAGTAGCGGAAGAGAGGAAGATTAGTGTCCTAAACAGCTGACAATGAGGGCTACATCAACATCAACCAAAACATTTACAATCGAGACGTATTATTTCCAATCACAAAAATAAAAAAATAAACAAATACAAAATGAAGAAAGTAAGTTACCATAAGAAGCACCACCTTCATAACTTTTCGGACCATAGTTCTCATACTCCTGGAACAGCAACGTTGCGAGATTGTAGCACCTCTCGACGATCGAAAAACGTCGCCCCAACACCGCGCGAGCACGATTGCTGACGTATATCAAAGCTGGCGGTGCTAATCGGGTAGGACGATTACAGGATCATCTTCCGGGTCTCAAAAAACTGACCTACAAGTGCGGATAAGGACGGACATCTCTTACGTAAAGAGATATTTCCCGTGCAGACCACTAGAGACCGTCATCACACATTCATCAACGCGATAATACGTTACGGCTTACAGACCCATCTGGAAGTCCCACCACCTTTCCCTCGAACCGATATGGTTCGCACGGACACCGAAGGCCTCCCCCACGCTACGGTGCGGACGTGATTCGGACATTAAAGATTCAGGGAACGCATGGCTTCCCGCCACATACGGAGGCAGAGAGGGAAAGGGGAAGACTAGTAGGAGAGAACGAGAAGTGGGCACTTTGTGCGGAGGGTGTTGCGAAGGAAATCGTGGTGAAGAAGGCTTTGGGCGTGGTGGAAGAGCAACCTCGACGTAGATGTTAAAGTGGCTCACTACTTCAGAAGAAAGCGAAAAGCCTTGCTCACAACGACTAAACTTATTGTACATACGTAGTTGATAACGTAATAGGAGCGTCTGTTGTTTCAAAAGCGCTTAAAATGGCGTAACTCGAGTAAGGATAATCGACATTTGAAAATTACCTCAAATTTATCTGGAAATTAACTAATAGCAAGGATGATAGTTTTATCGATCGAGAGACATATAAACTACAAAAGCTCTCCAAAATCGACTTCACGATTGATGCGCGATTTGCATTAATATTGAATGAATGCGTCATTCATTGGTCTGATTCTGAGTAATTAATTTTCTCAAGGGAATATGATCTAAGACCAAGATAAAGGGCAAAACTTAGCAGCAATTACCCGAATAAAATTTTTAGCATTCACGCTGAAACAAACTCTGAGGATACTCCACACTAATTTCACTCAAAAATGAAAAAAATATTGAATTACTGTATTAAAGAATGTTGATAAAAAGTAACTTTGAATTGGTTTCTCTACCAATAGCAATACTGAAATGAATAATGTCGCTTTGGTGACAAATATCCATTATTTCTTAAGAATAATTAGCCCAACGCATAGTTAGGTCAGAAAACTGCAAAACGTGATGGTCATCAGAGACGCCTTACATCGAATTATTAAGTCCTTTAAAAAAACTGTGGTGCGGGCAAGGGTGAGGATGTGACAGACGGAAGTCTCGCAGTTGAGAGTCTCAGAAAAAATATTAAAAGAAAAGATCGCGGAAGGAACCTGCGGTTCTGCAAAAGGGCATCCACGCCGACCACCTACCCCTATTACCACCACCACCACCGCCCGACGAGCGCTAGGTCTTCCGCGTGTCGAGGGGGAGAACCGCTGTCGCGTGGCACGACCGCCGCACGCGTCAACCAACCGCTTATAGGACGTATACTACGCAGGTGCTCAGAGGGAGGGGGAAGGCACAGGCCAGTGGACACCGCGCCTTGCCACACCACCCTACGTTGGCTAACCCATTGTGTTCGCGAGGGACGATCAGGAACGCCGGACTCCAAAGGGGATGACTCCGGTGCCGACGGTCTGGGTCGATGCAAAAAAAATAATAAACGAGATTGCGCCGGTGAGATTGTAACTGGAGAAGAATACGCAACGCAATGACTGCGGTATGGAATGTCTTCGCCGTTTGCAGGAAATTCATCCAAAAGGCAATCCTGAAGAAACCACCGGTTAAAAACTATGAGCAGAAAGTACGGCGTACAATGCATATTCCGATAGAAATTTTGGAGATCGAATCTAAACGCCTATCAAGTAATAAAAAATAATGAATATTTAAAAGATAGAATATAAATTAGTGAGCCATTTCATGCAAAACATTCATTCATGTCCTTGAGGGCGAAAATCCCACCAATGCGGAATTCGACCTACGACTACTGGGTTAGTCGGCGAAAATCGCCATCACCAATTACCTATAGAACATCCGAAAAACAAAGATTTTTCCAGGAGAACACAAAGTAAACTAAGCTTCAGCAACAAAGAAGACACGATAAAACAATACTAAACCACTGAAGTTAATACGCGTACAGATAAACACTCTTACCTCAACTAAAAGCATTGAAAGACCTCTTCAACCACAGAAATCTGATCAACGATACATTGAATAGCAGAGTCGGTAGGTTTACGTTAATATATGCGATGATGCCTGCAGTATTTTACTCCTAGATCAGCGAGTAAGAGCTATTCAAGGTTTTTTTTTTAAAAAAAAGCTCATTCACGTTATAACAAGAATTCGATCTGATTCGAGGCTGATTGTATATGAGACGGATATGAAGGTTCCCCAAAGGGTTTACTTAACTCCTTCATCTGAAAGGAAGTGATTTGTCTCACTTAATAGTCTTACCTTCAACACAAATAGCAGGGCTGAAAATTATAGGTACCAGTAAAGCGGAGGATTTATACCAAAACAGAAATAGGAATTGTAAAAATTCGATAGCACCCACTAACCACTGATCAATACGAAACCTTGTACACGAAGCAAGCTCCAAGGTTGAAGAGGCAATCAATTTACTCACCATTGACTTAAACGTCCAAAGCAACGATGCCCAATGCATCCAAAAGATGTAAAATCACAAAATTACGAGATGATACTTGAAAGTGAGATCTAGAATATGGTGGATTAGGAAACCTAGACCTCAGAAGTACAAATCATGACTACGAGGTATAGTAATGATGGGCAATCAAATTTTCGATACAATTCATTGTCACTTCATATAAATACATATCCGTCGGCAAAAAATGAAACCAAATATATCGAGTAACTACGACTCGCTACGAAAATTTTAAGATTAATTACTTCGGATAAAGGGCACCGAGTAAACAGAAACTTGATAATATTGTAAGAGATAATTGCGAAAACTAATTTATTTAATAACAACGTCAAATTCAGATATCAGAACTTAGAACTGAATAAGGAGTGAAAGGCAGTTATTACTTTCAACCGAAACATGACTACATCATCACAAGAGTCTGGTGTATTTCAATATCACGATATACAAGTTATAAAAAAATATCGGCATTTTGATTGGTAATAAAATGTACTTTTGTATGGATACACCACCGTCACCACCGCACTCCACTTAATAGTTTGATATTAAGGCATAAGGGACCTAAAAATGTATAACTGGTGTGCCCGGTTACGTCACGTATAAGATATAAAATCTTCTCGCTATGTGCGAGTTACAATCGCCGAAGATTAATCTAAAATCGCATGGAATATTTCTTCGGATAGACTTAATTTGAAATTTGCCTTGTGGAGGTCACAACTCAAATAGTTATAGTACAGATAGCATTAGAGAAGCTGCTCGAAATCGGTAAGGAAGAACAACGGCATACCTACCTGCAAGCCCAATAACCACGGTTTGCTTCTTTCTACTAAAAAGACTTTCAATTTTCAAATCAAGAGAGGAATTATTTCCACAATGGGCCTTGGACCAACTGTTCGGTTCACCCTTTTACCTTCCGAAGGGAGGATGAGGAATTTGAAACGTTTATAATTACAACTGAAATCATTTCGTAGACTAACAATACAAAAATCACGGTGCGTAACCGACCAAAAGAGCCGAGCATAATAATTTGAGGGATCCGCATGCATTAGCACGCACAAAAGCTTTCTCAAGGGCGTGCTCTGAGGAAAAGAGGCGAGGAAGGACCAGGCCGAGAATAGACCCGCGATTTTACGGGTAATTAAGAAGAGCTTCGCGGCAGAGAGGGAAAAGACACACTTCCTGCGCTTAACAATGTGAAAGAGTTCAAAAGCTTCGGGGATTTCAATCCATTCCGCAGGGTTCTCTCGATGTCTTGGTTCGGTCGTCGCGAAATGCTCTTTAGTCCTAACTAAAGTTAACACTAATATTACAATAAAGACTCACAGAATCAGTATACATCTGCAAGACTTTAAACATCATGATAGCCGTCAATCATTGCATCAAGCGATTCAATTTCCTCAATGAGACAAAGAATAAGAGTTACCGTATTGGGTTTGAGGATTGTAATTGATAAACAAGTGAAAAATTCATAAAAAAAGTATGATTCAAAGCATCAATTACAAACGTTTATAACGACCTCAAAAATTAATTTTAAGATCCATCATTCCAAATTCCTAGACAGTTGGTTTACACGGTGGTCTTCCATGCCCAGATACCCCAGTGATATCCTGTGTTTCAGCCAATTGTTGATAAACATATGACTCTAATGATAAATATCTCCTGTTTTTATGTTTTACAATATAAATATAACGGCAGATAATTTCGGTCAATATTTAATTGAATAACCATGAATAAAATCGACCAATGAATGAATAAGGATAGAGTTCCAAATTAATTACCATGAAATCGTTTTCACTACGGAAAATTATACTCGTCTTAGAGTCAAAATTGCTGAAGGCGCAAACACATTCCGATTTTAGGTCACTACTTGCATAGCCACTGATCTTGTGTTGATGGAATCGAAAAAAATAGGATATTTACATTATTCATTGCCGGAACATCTATTTGGTTGGATCGCGGATCAAAGAATATGTGGCAGAGGAGATAGAATGTGAACTTAGGAATAAGCTGTCACACAGGAAACCCCTAAAACCCGATAGCGCCCATTCACATCCTCCCGCAAACCGCATTCGTCGTCTCGGGATCTCGATGCGTAGATTCTTCCGCATGCATCATCCCAAACGGGAAGAGAGATAATATTAGGCCTGGGCGATATCGAAAATTAAATACTGGAATGAGAGTGTTGAAAATAATATTTTTTGGATAATTGGCGATAACTGTAAACTGCATGGACACGATAACTATCGCCCTAATGGGCCCGATTAATATACCATGACAAAATACGCGATTAATCACCCGAGAAAAACTGCGTCGGTACAGTTATATTGAATGATTTGAATTGGAACATGTCAGTTCATATCACACATTAATCGGATGATACATCCCCATTTGTAATTGTGGTATTTTTATTGGGGGATATATTTTGATTTCCTACCCAGCACCAATGATCAAAACTCAATATCGGACTCCCAAATAGCCTATGCATCGTGATATTTTTCGAAATTTCGGTTTATCGCCCAGCCCTAGGTGGTATTGGCTCACCCATGCAGCGAGAAAGACGGCACGGCCGCCACACAGGGACACCACATCCTCAACATGACCGGAAAACTCCCTCTCGCAGCGATGACAAACACGTACAAACCTTACACACATTTGCGGAGGGGGAAATCACTTGGGTTCGCTCGGGTGAATAGCCATTCCCGAAGGAAAAGAGGCGAAATAGGATTCACAACAGCAAGATAGCCCAGCAACGCGTTTTCCTCCGAGGAGAAGACGGCATTGGGCAGTTCGGAGATTTCCGCTCGGGAGGAAGCGGTAGACTGCTTATTAGTGCATCATCACTTGGGCCCTCCCCCTCCCCGCCGCCCACGCGTCTGGGATCCGGTCCCAAAACTTCGATTCAGGCGGCTGTGACTCATATGGGAGAGGAATGGAGCCGAACGCAACGAACGAGAATGGCAAACATGGGAATTTTCAACCCAATGAGTAAACATAAACAAGATCAACTGTCGGCTCTCGTGCACCAGGTCAAGACTGGTATGCCAAATTCCAAGATCACCCGATGAGTCTGATTGGATGGCTACGACTATGGCGTTTGTTTTCGTGTTTTTCTTTCGATTTTAAATTTTATTTCAATGAAATTTGTACTCTAATTGAAAAGTAGAAGTTTCAGGATTTTAACAAAGTTAAGCTATGAGAACAATATTAGTTAACTTCTTCCTCATGCCATACTAAAACTGAAGTTTGAATTTCAATGTTGGCCACAGATTTCGGGCACTGTTTTGCCGACTTAAGCGCTCTTGTTCATATTAACTCTAAGGTTTTAAACGCACTTGTAGGAAACAAAGAGGCCAGACCTGCTTCAAAGACACCGTCCACAATGAGGAAAAATTACACGAAATCATTAGCACACGTGAAGTTGAAGTTGGATCACCATAATTCGCGCCGAGTATTAAAGAAAAAAGGTGCATTAAAAACTGGAAACAGGAAAAGTGGCGGGAAAACGTCTGGAAAAAGTTCAGGAAAATCCGGTAAAAGGACTTGCAAATGACCTTTAATTTCAAGTTTCAACCAATAATATCCCGGATGAAAATTGCACGACCTAAGTTCTCACAAGTACCACCATATGGGGAGGTCTTGCCAGAGTACTTAAACCAAATGAAAAGGGAACGCATCGCCCAATAAAAACTGGCGTAAGTACAATAAAGAGTATTTAATTTACACAAGCGCACCCTAAACAAACTTTCTAGATGGAAAATTTTAAATAGAAAAGAGACAGATACTCTCTCATTTCATACTTCCGCTGCAAAGCAGCATCATGAATAATTTTAAAGGACGGTTGGAAATGCTTTGCTTTCATCAGTGGTAAGTAAAACTACAGCGCTAACTGGTATTGGTGCTTTTAGCCACCGACAATCTCCCTTTATGCCAACCATAAGCAGCAAAAATTTGTAAGAAAAACATAACAATCTGTGATTTCGAGGTTTTTCAGCAACCGACAGTAACCAGAATAACGAAATTTGCTCACTCTATTTAAATACGTTGGTCTACTTTCGTTCCCATACATATGTTAACACTAGCATATCTGTCGAGAGCAATGCGCAAAAATTTATCCACGAACATAAATAACTTCCAAAAGTAAGCGATTGCAAAAAATCAAAGGAATGCACATTTGGTGTTCTGAAACACCTCTCGGCCAGAATTAAATCATACGAATAGAGCATTATTCACACATGAAAACTATTCAATCCCTCAACGGGATATCAAAATTTTCATGTCCTCATTGTGAGTGAAATTTGCGAAGTTCATGCCCTTTTACCATATTGAAGAAATTTCAACAAAAGTCAACCACTTAGTTGCTCGGTACATTACGCGAGGAAATTATGGCTATGCATTGCACACGACAGTCTTTCTTTCTCAAAAGGCCAGGCCAGATATAAGAGGGAGAGGTGAAAGCGCGAGTCTTTGGAAGAATTTAGACAAGAGAAAAACGAGTAAATGAAATTTTAAAAATTGCAGATAAACTTCAGGACTGAGGAAAATACTAATCGATAAAATTACTTAGCTTCCAAGTTAAGACCCATGAACAGTATTTGCTGGAGGCTAATGTAGGTAATATTTAATGATCGGGAGGATATGATCATGGATTGTAAAGAATCAATGATAATCACGCTTAACCTCGTCACATTGCAGTGGATATGAAAACTGGAGAATCCAAAATTTATGTAAAACCAAAAATCTTTTACAATAGAGTACAATATACTCATTACAACGTATGACAAATCATAGGAGTGATGAAAGAAAACTTCAGGACATTTTATAGCTCAAGAAACCTGATAATTCACAATAAATCGAACATAAAATCTCAAATTAGCGAAATGAGTACTTTTATTTGCGTCATATATGAAAGCTAAAATAGCTGGTATATAATTTGAGGGTAAACAGAGAAATGTATGACAATTGAAGTATAAGGAATGTACTAAATGTGCATGGAATTCGCATACAATCTACCAGAAGATTATACAAGATTACGAATACCAATTTCATTTTCTTTTTATGCTGAATGATTTGATATCCCCAGAAAGTTTTGACCGACCTTGACTGGAAAAGAAATATGCTTTCACACCTTCACAGACTATGGGCAGGAATATTAAACGTTAATTGAAACAAAAAGAATGCTATTCAAGAGAATTAGCATTTTATCAAGGTAAACTTATGAATCAGAATATTCACCGGCAATAGTAAGACTTTCCTTGATATTTAAATTTCAAACCAAACAGGGAATCTTTTCACACACCACCGAAAACCTAAAAATATTAGCATAAACCCCAACCATAAGACAATTAATAAATGACTTTATAGGTCCAGTCATGTTCCTCTTTGATTGACGCTGTTTCCCTAATCCATTGTAATCCAAATTTTAAAAGCAAAAATTTCTTCAGAACTCGATTATTTTGGCTTTATTAGTTATTGTCGTCGATTTACCCAAGATGGCAAAGCTAATAATAACTAAAGAAACAGTATGAACCTCCAAGGATACTTCGAAGCAGAAGCTGTCAAGAGGGGATAATGAGGTGCAGTTGAGTTTCCCTCTCCAAAGTTAACATTATCCAATCTCATTGTATTCATAAATAGTCAGCGAAGAAAAGGGAAAGGATTTTTCACAAACGCTACACCAAGTTGAAGATGCGAACACTACTGCAATTCAAAATCAAATGAGAAAATTGTAATTCGCATTTCAATTGCCTGAATGACGACATTAAATAAATTGCACAATTAAGGGGATAGAGGGATCAAAGCAATAGAATGAGAACTAAACCTCCTTGGTTATCATAACCATATTATCTCGGTAAGTTTTGTAGTGAGTTCAGACCAGAAAAGAACGATCATTTTAACCCCTATGAAAATTCAACGCCCAGAAATTTGGCTGATCAAAAGAAAACAAGCCCTTCAATTCAATAGAAAGCCAAACTTCAAAAGAAAGGAAAATAATACCGCCAAATAATAATCATAACTCAGCGAGTTAGTGAAGAGAAAAAATTCAAAACTTTCGCTTTCTAAAAAATCAAATAAATGTTGCCAAAGCGGTATCTCACAGGCAGAGTCTCGACCACAAAAACATTCACGGCCTTGTTCACCACAAAACTGCTTGAACCTGAACTTTTCCCTCTCACATTTAAAGATGCTAAGGTCAAACATTTCCCACAGAGAAAACTTGAATGGGTTTAATGGCTGGGGAAGAGGTAGGCGCTTACCTCCAAAACGGGCGTAATCGTTGGATACTACGACTAACGAAAAAGAACCACTTCGGTTATAAAGGAGTGGGCGAGTTCTCAGTCTGAATAAATTCTAGATACATAGGAAATGGATGACACAAAAATGTCCCGTATGTGAGCAAAGAAACGAAATGACATGGTACGTGAAACGTTACGTTATCAATTCACGAACTATCTAAGGCGAAAACTACTTGGAAATAACCCTTAGTATCGCAACATTTACCAAGCGTGCAAATAGGCAAAACAAATAAAATACCACTAATAATGCATGCAGATAAGCATACTTTACAAACGGCAAAAAAATATTAAATTTAATGCAGAGTAAAATGAGAGTATCTTCCACAGGTAAACCTTAACGTCATTGGTTAAAGTTTGCATAAGGGTTTTCCTAGCGAGAGCAAACAAAAAAATCAACCGGAAAAAATTATTACATCTGTATTAAGAAGGAAAGAAAATAACTTTAGGGTAAAAATGAAATTTTGGGTAAATTATACTTAATGTTAAAGCCATATAACTCCAATAGGCTCATAAAATAGTAAGCTACGGGTACTAGATCCTGATGGGAGTTAAAAGCGAACTGGTTCCGCAACAAGAACGAATTCAAATATCACTATGAATATGTTGGCATCGTCAACTATTAAGCCTGTAAACCAGAATCCTGGTAAAACAGGAAATCTAAAATGCTTGGGAATATCCTTGACCTTGTGCTGGTGAAGAATAGTTCGAAAAAATCTTCCCCAAGAAAAAACAGCCCTTGATGTTCATATCGACTTAAACACTTCTCCACAGTCTCCTCTGGTCCATCCCGACTCTCCGATCGATTCAAGGACGATCGAAAACTACTCTGCCCATACTTGTCGGAAATTCGACTATTTATGAGTCAGTGTCGCGTCCCCGGCCATATACGAAGATTGATTGCTAAAAATCCTTCGCCCTCAGTCCAGACGGCTACAAAAAGGCGCCTGGGCAACTGGATGAGACAGTGAATCCACTGATGAGCGATGGACAGAGGTACTAGAAAAGTAGCCTATGTATTAAAGGCAATACCAATAAATATGTTTTATCGTTGTATTCAGAAAAATATTCTTGTTTAGAACTAGAGAGAATGGATTAAGTGTTTAATTCTTAACATTAGCACATCACTTATTTTACGGCGTTTTGGAAAAAAATTATTATGCAGCGAAAAATCAATTGACAATATTTGGTTGAAAAAAGTAAAATGAGAATACTCATGTGCGTAACACACACACACACGAGCATGTAACATTTTCATCATACGTATTCGGCTAGCACAAGTTACAGTGTGTGGGATTAATTGTTAATTACAAGTGGATTACATCGAGATATTGCACTTAAAGAAAGAAAATCGGATGCAGACACTGGCCAGGTACAGAAATAAGAGGATGGGTCACAAAGGGTATGCGACCCTTCTTTCCCAAAACATCAAGACCAACACCCTGATATAGCTTGGAAGAAATGATATTATTTACGGGCTAAGCCGGGGACGAGCTATTTCATTGGTATGTTGGACTTAGGGTCAACTGCATGGGGTCATTGACGACCTCTGTACGGTTCACGAACTGTAGGTAGCCTTTTCCTTAAAGAGGACTCGGATTAATTGTAAAATTTTGAAGAAACTACCGAATAAATAAGGATATAAAATTAATAAAATTAAATTCCAGAATATTGAAGAATTTTCCACCACCAACATCCTAAAAAAATCTAGTATATGTACCAAAACCCTTGTTCCTCCTCTTACTTGCGGGAATTTAATTACTTTCATACGACAGTAAAAATCTATGTTTGTACTATTCATACGATTGTTAAGCACAGTCATCAACAATAAATTAAGAAATATTGTTGTCGTTGCCAGAATTATGTATTTTAAAAAAATGGATGGGCTTCTCGAGAACTTTCATTTTTAATACCGGTAACTAGCGTAGCAGTGATTATTGAATAAAGAGTAGACAGAACCGGAAAATTACCTTGTATAAGTACTGATAGGGAGTGGTATGTTTTGCCCCATTAAAAGCAAGCGCAAATGCATCCATCGCCTTCAAATAAAGCATGATAGAGAAATTCCCTTACGATCACCTTTATTACACAAGTAAATACATGATCAACCAACTAGTAATATTTTTTCAAACAGCCCAATTAGACTGACGTCTACATAAGTTCAATAAGTCTATGTACCCAAACATTACACCCCATTCAAATAGTAGGTAGAATATTAAGGCGAAATAACTGATAAGGAATCCATTTAATACGTTAATTAAGTTCTTGAAGATAAATATTGAATGACGATAAGTAGCGGTCGCGGATCGATAAAATTGGGCTCAACAAACACACGATAAAACTCGGCCAAAAAGCTCCATGTTTTGAAGCATTTGTGTGAGGAAGAAAACATGAGATAAGCGCATATCAGTGCGGTTTGAGAGCCCTTGGGTTTCATATCCGACGCCCTCCTAACTTTTTGTTAAGAGAAAAATTTCCGACCTTCCTGCCGAGACCTTCTTCTAAATCCTATCGCCAAGGGGCAAAACTGTATGAAATAGCGTTCATAGTAAAAAGTGATGAGGACTTTTCTATTTGGGGTAATACAATCTAAAAAAGGTATAGATACAAAGGGGAGAGGTGGCAATGAGGTAAACTACTAGAATTTACGGAGATATATTGGCTATGATAAGAATTATCAAATTTGGTGAATTTAAAGAAAAAAATACTAAACTCTCCCTTGCAAATGTGATATAAATATCAGGAACATATCTTAAGTACTATTAATGGATGACTAGCGCCAGATTATCGAAAACTAAAGAATGATCACTATTTAAACGCAATATTTGCACCTTTGAATATAATAGAAACGAGGCACACATCGCAAGTTGGTAGGAGATGACTCTTATCTAACAACTCCCACACACTGAGACAGCAAAAAGAGATTTACTGAATAAAATGTAAGATTTCACATAAGCCATAATTATTTTCCTATTGAGAATGAACTTGCAAAAGGTCCATGGAAAGGCGAGATCTTATTAATCAGTTAAAAGGAAGTGGATTACTTCGCCGTTTCCCCAAAGTAAAAGTGAACTAATCCACCTATCCCGAATGAGCGAATTTCACCCACCACTGGCATAGTATAGGGTGAGGTCTACCGCACCATATCAGAACCATGAACCTCCATGTTGAATCACACACTGAGAGCCGAACTCTTCACTATGATTCCAAATTATCCCCTCGGCTCGAAAGGTCTGTTTTCGCGAAAGACTTAAAAAATAGGCAATCATCTTGACATCTTCATGGTATACGGAGTAGGACTTTTGCAACACTAGCCCGAATTTCAAATTTGAATAGTTTACTTCAGCAATCAAAATTTTTATATTTTAAATAGATGATAAAGTGAACTAGATTTTCGTCACGAAAAAAGACCAGATATGACCGGCAGAGGAAGTGAAACGTCCTTTACATCCCATCCACGGAAAATAAACCTTGCAGGGAGAGGGATTTAGGAAATGTGAGGAGAAAAATTTTCTGACTAAGGCCTTGTCTCCTGATAATCGAATCAAAGAGGGCAGTTAGCACATGGTCTAGTTTTGAACTGCCCCAAAAAGATTTCTACGATGCAATTATGACCGAAAAGAGGTAAATCAAAAAAATTCTGCCGGAGAGGATGGAGAAATGCGAGCTCTGGACCCTGGTCCTAAATATCCTAATTCTTTGAGAAATTCGCTCTAATGATGCTGGCATACCCATAAATGACATATGTAGGCAAATATTATTATGTTCCAGGAATGGTTTAGCAGTGGAATGAAGTAGAATAACAGACATTTTCCATCAGGTTAGCAGCTTAAATCATTTCACATAATAATCGTCGGGATTAAATTGTGTGTAACTATTAGAGAGTCACAAAGAGTTCCCATAAAAATTCTTCAAAAATTAGCAATAACCTATGAACGCAGGCTACCTACCCTTCAAAAAATCTTGATAGCCCAATGCTTTATACAGCCTGTATAAGATTGCATAAGACCCCATCCCTAATTTTTTTTTTACCAAGATATCTCCGTTTGCTATAGCTAAGAAGTACACAGAGCTAGATTGGACATTTTCCCTCAGGAGAAAAGATCCATCAGGTGGGAGACAGTTTCAAAGTCATTGCTGCAAATGCATAACGCATTTACAAGCGACGGGAGTCGCAGCTGATGTCGTCGAAGTCTCCAAGACATTTTTAATATGTACCCGCCCGTTTAACCAGGAAATTAGTTTTCGCCTTTGCTCTTGCCCAATGACACACTAAATAGCCAATAATTATTTCGAGTACTGGTGACGGGAGACCTTTTGACAAAATGCGAACCGACCGACCCATTTGAAAACGGCCATCTGACGAAAACCGACCGTCAATTAAAAAAAATTAATTCACGCATAGAATTCCAACCTAACTGGAATAGAATTGGTGCCTCACATTTCTGGCTTCATAAGACATAACTCCGCGATAAATTCTACAAGAGCAAGTTAAGAGGAGCCAGGGTATGCGAAAATTTGGGAGTTGGAGGGGGATTTAAAAGGGGATACATTCCAGGAGGTTCATCTGAGAGGGTGCACATAAAAGCATATCCCCCAGACTTCTCAGGGGGGTTTGGAACCCCAGAACCCGCTCCCTTCAGCCTTGAAGTTTGAAGTACCTTCTTACTGATTTTGAGTCTGCAGGCTATCATCCACTCTCGTGATAATGCTCCATAATCAACGTCAGATCGATGAAAGATGCTTAGCGTTATGGAAAGTATTTGCCGAGCGGTGCTCCAGAAGGAATCCTCACGGCTTGAGAGAAAACGCAAGATATCCGTGACAGAAAGAAAAACATACGTATCTGTTTCCCTTAAAACATTTCAAATAACGGTCCAATACCATCCTTCCCCGAAATGGAGAGTTCCACGAGATATCAATGCTGATTGAATTGGACAGTTCGGCAAAGCAATCAAAATTGCTAAGTAAGATTAACATCAAGATGCACATTCGACAGAAAATTTTAACAGAACAAAATCCCGTTGGGCAAGCATACGAATGTGATCACAAATCATAGATGCACCAAATAGGATTTTGAGAGCCGAGCAGACAAAAGCTTTTTTTAAAAAAAGCGAATGAACGTGGAAAGGACCACTTGATACGTCAAAAATTAAACTATCGCCGCCACGGTCCTATTCAATTATAGCAAATTGCTTTCAAGGCCACACATATATAGACACAAGAAGCAGTGCTGTAGTTGGGAAAAAATTTAGGCGGTACTCACCCAAAATTTGCGATGTTATTATAGCGATTTAAAAAGGTAGTTTGCATTTTAGGGGGTACGCCGTACCGGCCCAACTACAGCACTGACAAGAAGTAAACAAAGGACTACCCTTTGATGTAAAACATATAAAAAACGATGGTTAACTTTTCAATAGCACCTAATGGTATATCATTTTTTTAAATATTTTTTTTTCAAATATATTCGGCTCGAATAAATAATTAAAGAAATAGGCGAAATAGACAAACATATAGATTGTACTCACCGGGTTTCAAATGCAGTCTCGAATATGGTAGGCACTTGTAAACACGCTATGGAAAATACCAATGATAAAAAATTTATCTCGGTTGATATTATCCTTTTATTGTTCTCAAAACCACGACAGCACATACACACACTCTTCTAGTAGGGCATCAACAAACTAATCTTCCCAAAGTTTGAGCGCCAAGAAAATGCAACTGTTAGGTTCCATTATATGACATATCACGGAGCCTCGAGTCAATTCAAGAAACACCCCAACAATTTTTCACGATAAAAGCACTTAGTTCTTCAAGATCACCAACTTAATCAGTTTCCGATAGTATGAGCAACAGGTTCAAACACTCAAGTTTCATCCTAAGCCACAACTAGCAGTTCACCCAGTTTTTGCACTGGCAGCGCACATAGTCATCAGCCAAAGATTGCATCAATTGCACCTATGGTAGTCTGCATAAGACAACCACTTTCATTGCCGTGTACAAGCCTCAAATGTTCAACAAACTTCTGGCATCGACCTCCCACCCGACCAACACGAGACTCTGTTCGGTCAACAACTACATGCCACTCGATCCTCGTCCGATTCAAGCGAGGCCACTGAATTTGGAGTTGGTGCGTTGGTGCGCTTAGTAGGAGGGAGAAGTGAAAGATGGCAGCACTAACCAAGAAAAGATGTTGTAGTTTGTAATTTTGCCGAAAGATGGCTCTACGATTTGTTTTGCGACACTAGTGACATCCAGTAGGCTATTTTTGATAACAAGATGAATAAGTAATGCGTGAGGTTATTTTATCTGAGGACAACTGGAAAGAAAATTCATTATGTGTGACGTATGAAGTGGTGATATTGTATCCGTTCACTCAAACTTTAAATGTGTTCATATAGGCGTGTATTCATTGTATTTGCAAATTGCTGTATTAGTCATTTTAGTTAGTGATTAATATGGAACCTCCGTCTAATGAAGACAAATCGGCCAGTGACAAGGTTAAAAGCCAAAAATCCCACCAGCCAACTTATGAGAACACTGCCGAATACATAAACGCTCTCGAAAAATGGTTGCAGGAAGCCTATATGTGGCAGTGCGTTTCTGCGTGGTTTCCTTACATGTTAATGAGTCACCAATTGTCAGGTTCGCGAGGAGAATTCCCATTTGGTTCCTTTGATCGTAGCAATGGAGTATTTTCATTCATTCCTAATGTTATTCCAACAACAGCGTCCTCTTCGCGGGACGGGAACAACGTAGGGTTTCATAATACAGCAACGAGTGGCATCAGAAGACAGGAGGATCAAGGTGAGTTGCTGTTGCTGAATTACATGGAAAAATATTCATTAATTTACATTGATTTCGTGGATTTCAGGTGTGATTTATAAAATACCTCCGCTCTGGAAAAGATTCGTGGCTGAGTTTCTCGATTTTTTATTGTTATTTTCGGCAAAACTGTTGATCACGATTGTTGCTGTGGATTTTCTAGATGTGATGTAAGTAGAGCTTTGATGCCTAAACTTATGGTATGACCCTCTAATTCCTTTTCCCTTACTGTGTATTTCAGAGGTTTTCCTTGCATTTCTTGGTTCTAATTGAATTTACCATGATACCGACTACCTTTACCTAAATAATATGATTTTGCGGAGGACTTTCACTGTGTAGTTTGTGTTGCAATTTAAACTGAATTCATTTGATATATCTTTTGGTTTTACCTATTTTGTATGATACTTCGCGGTCTACCTTACTTTTCCGTATCAATATGCTCGTAATTTCATCATATTGTATCCGTCGAAGCATGCCTGTTCACAATAATAGCATTTTTACTTACTATCCACTTCTTATTTTCATATTATTCTGAAATTCAGTGCCATGTTGATTATATTTTATCAGCGTGTCGTATGTGTGGCTGTGTTCTTTCCATTGGGTGGTCGCACCAAAAGATGAAAGACAGATTTATTATGCAGTACCAGTGACGTCCATCAGGCTGCAATTACCCATCAGTTCGTAGCCAGTACTTATTTTAGAAAAATACGTATGTAATGGTTGTTGGCAGTAGCGGATACAGAAAACACTCAAGGGGGGGGGGGTGCAAAAGATATCTTGAGTTGCCTTTACTTTTATCGCAATAAAAAACATGTCACAGGCAGAGTAAAAGAAAATTTTAATAAAACCGATTGTACGCATATAAAAGACAATGCCATATTATGATTTTAAAAAGTCACAATTGTGGCTCTGCAATATTTGGCAATACGGGCGAACCCACAAGGGAAGGGCGTAAATCTGCACCCCCTATCTGTATCCGCCACTGATTGTAGTAATTGAAATATTTTAGGTTTAAGTTGCTTCAACACTTCTAATAAATAGACTTCGTCATCTGGTTCCTTGACGCCACAAATTGCCGATTTCCGAGGAAAAAATTAATGGTCATGGGACTTATTTCTAGAAATGTTTATTTAGTGAAAGATCAATGTTCTAAAATAAACCTATCTCATAATATAGTCATGTACATAATATATGCAAGAGTTATAATTGACAGAAACTGGAGTTGATCATGTATGCGTTTAGGAAAAATGTATGTAAACATGCATTTTTTCTTGTGCTGCATGTCAGCTACCTCACTATGAAGACATTCAGTACAAATTCAGTACACACCTATCAATGTACATTTTTTCTGAAGGTTGTCATTATGAGCTGTTGCCTCATTGGTGAAATGACGTTATTAAACAAACTCTGCAAAATCTATTTGAATTTTTGAGATCATTCTATAAAGTTGCACAAAGCATTTGCTACATCTAAAACATCTCTTCATTTTAAAGTTTACTCAAGTAATGGTGTTTAAAGTAGGTATGGACAGATAGTTCTGCACATAACGATATCTCCACTGCACAAATGCTCAACAATGGACCTCCGAATCAAATCTGCTCATCGAGTACTATTAGGGTTACTAGATGAGTGGATTTTATTCGGTGGGGGATTGTTGAGCGTTTGTGCAGTGGAGGTATCAAATAGCCCTCTATTTGCATGATAGTGTATAATGTTACTGGTTGTGATTTTCAAAGTAACCTGGTGCAAATAAACTGCTTCATATCTGCATCTAGCATGCCTGATAAATACAAAATCAGGTCTGGAAGTTAATGAATTGATGAAAAAGGTAATTTGCATTTATACGTTATTTAAAGATATTATTATCATATATGGTTTGAGGCAAGACATAGCAAAAATTCTTAATTGTATTGTGTAAGTAAGACAATTTTCCATTTAATTTGTTGGGTTTATGATACATTACATTATATTCTATAAGAGTTTTGTCCCCCCCGTAGTGTCTAGATATCGAGATTCGCCTTATCAGGGTTATAGTTGTTGATCATATGACTCTTCTAAAATGCTTAAAAAACTTAAAACTCACTACTTATAAAATTTCCCCGGGGCAAGATCCCTAGTTTGGGTCACCCCAATATTTTTTGTAAGTCGGCATCCCTGCTAATGCTTTTGCTGTTGTGAATCTACCTTTTTTTTCACCCTTAAGTGTACCATAGACAAACTTTCCCTTTTCCATACCCTCACTCCTTCGGGGAAGGATTGTCTTATACCCAGGCCATTAGTGCGTCATACTTTTTTAGATAAGCATCTCTTTTTCTAGGAAGGAAATGAGTCTATTGTCCTACATACCAAGCCCTTCACTTTTCTGCTGCATGTGAGGGGTAGCTTTCTGGGGAGTGAGTTGCAGTGAAAGGTTTAAATAAATCCTTTTATGTTTGCATGTAGAGTTTGGTGTGTGAGTGTGGGAATACTGAGGGTTGTGGAAGAAAGGGCCCTTTTTTAGGGTTTTTGAATGGTGGGGATGGAAAGTCTCCAGAGTAGGTAACTTCGTGTATCTTGCATCCTCTCTGCTTTCTTGGAGTGTGATAAATTGTGTCATTTCGTCCGTATTCTGGAAGTTAGGTAGTTGATTAGCGGATTGGCGAAAAACTATAGTTTACTTCCTTTCTATTGGATTTTTGTTATTGAAAAATGTAACTTGTTGGGATTGAATCAATATAGTTGGCTCTTGCTTACCAAGATCCGCTAGATTTCTCTGTTTCCAATATTTTAAATAAGTTTTGGTTAGCTAAAAAGAACTAACCTAAAAACTTGATAGAAATTAACCAGTATATCTGCAATATGTCATTATTTGCCTTGAAATCACTCACGGAACTCCTTTAACACATTCAGCGCGAAGCACGTCCATTCACGTGGTCCCATCCAAGCTGAGATAAGATATTATGCACCTTCAATGGACGTGCTCTGCTAGTCGGGTCGAGAGCCCTTTCTCCACCTCCGTATGTGGCTAATATCCACTTCCGAGTCTTCCGATCGTGTGCATGACCTTCATCAAGCTTTCCTCTTTCGACCCGTGTGCGCCGCTTGTAAAAAGCAGTATTTTAACGGAAGTTATGGCACGAAAACCTCTCTCTATTTTTCCAGCCTTTATATCAACTCACCAACCTGTCTGTTTGTTTGTCTGTTTGTCTGGTACAAATCTTGTAACTCAAATTTGACTCACTTCCTGTGAAGCAAAAACGCTGAAATTTTGCACACTTCTTCATTTCCGATGACAATACATGAAAATATAACTTTTTCTCTCCAACCCCCCTTTAACCACCCCCCAGTCAACCTATAGCCCCCAAAACGTACGGGGTGGCATTTTTAACATAG
Organism: Ischnura elegans; assembly: GCF_921293095.1. NCBI lineage: Eukaryota > Metazoa > Arthropoda > Insecta > Odonata > Coenagrionidae > Ischnura > Ischnura elegans. Next base: position 30,824,742 of record NC_060247.1, read on the forward strand.
GGGGGTGGCATTTTTAACATAGGGGTAGGCATTTAAAAGCATAGGGGTGGCATTTTGAAACATAGGGGGCTTACCATTCACTGAAAATTTAATAAATATAGTGACTTTTTTAATACGTCACTTTTGGTTTTTCGGGGTCACTGAGTTTTTTTGCTTTGTGTCATATATAAACGTTGCTCATCCCCTGTAATCTAAATATAAAGGCTGGTTTTTAAAAAAAAATTTTTTATAAGAGCTTATTCTTTCTTATTTTATCGGCCGATTCTGACGACTTCCATGAAAATGGGGCCCGCATTGAATGTGTTTAGCCATCAGGGAAAATTTTGACTTTCTTCTTAGTCATTCCAGATTGAGACTAAAGGTAGATCCTAAGGATATAATCTTTTTAAGTTGATATGTGGAGTGAATCATTAGAACTGTAAACCACTAACTGTAATCATAGCTGCTAAGTAATTTTGAAAAGAGGATATGGTTTCACTACGTCTATTCATATGGCATATGTGTACATCTCTGAATGGAACGTTTGTGATTCCTTAATTGTATATTTTTACCAGTCAATATAGTCATTCAAATTCTATGTTATGTCAACTAATTTTTGAGTTTGGTTTCAGAGATCTGGATAAATATGACCTTGATCACCTCCAGCAAAATGATGAATTTGACTATCAAATGGCTATTGATATGCTATCAGAGCTCTTCCTTCTGGAACTAGTTCACAATTTTGTGGCCTGCCTTTTTGAGGTTAGTAGTACATGTAATGAATTATCAAACTTAATTTTAATTAATTGTGTCTGTCCATTCCTGAATACTCAAATTTTTATTTGGATGTGGTCTGGCAACTAACTGTTTCAGCAATATCTGTCATATATTTTATCAGATATTTTAGTGTATCATTAGTGGGCAATGTGTAATTTACATGTGCTGATAGGGCCACGCCAATTTTCCATCTCATTTTTGTGGGAAAATTGGCTGATTGCTACATCTGTTGCATGATGATAAATATATAATCACTTAATAAGTGAAAGAAAAAGTATTGCCTTGACAATTTCGGTGACTTAACTCTAATGGCATAGTGAAGAATTGGTAAAAAAACAGGTCTGCTTCAGGTCCCACCTCTAATTATTTTTTTATGCTATACTGCATAATCATAATATGAGCATTAATTTGTTTTCCTAGATTTTTACTAACCATGATGAAATCATGATTCCTATAATTTGATGTAAACTTAAAAGTGTGATATACTTAAAGAGTTTTTCAGAATTAGAATATAATAAAATAGCTCAGTAGGTGTCCATTCAAGTGAATGAAAAAAAGAGCCTTTATTTTTTAGAAAAAAATTTCTATGCACGAAGATGATGTTAATTTATATCAGGATCTCAGATGCAATGAGTTTTCAAATTATGTAAATTTAACCATTGCTACCTGCTAGCGTTAGCTTTAGACTTCAAAATTTTGTAGAAATTTGGAAAATATAGTGATCTTTGAGGACAGGTTATTTTTATTACTAGTAATTCATTGGTACTATAGTAATTGGTTCCATACTAACTGCATCTCTACTTAGAAGAAATTGAAAGTCCACATTTATTTTATCTTAGGACCTTAGATGCATGTAAATCAACAACACATATTGAGTGCAGGCAACCAACATATCCCCTGAAATTCTGGACATCATATATCATTACCTCACATTTTCACATTCTGCTGTATAGTCTCCCATTAACCCAAATCATCCATCCTACGTCCTTTATTCAATAACTTCAAAATATTCTTATTAAATCAGCAGTGGTATTTTTCCTCAAGTTGATGCTTTGCTAAAAAAGATTTTGGAATTTTAATTAAACACGCCTGACTCCATTCTCTGGAAAAGGTGTTCGGCTCTGTCAAATGTTTTTCTTGATGCATGTAGTGTAGAATGTCTCTTTAAACTTGTCTCACCAAGTGTGCCATTTAGCTGTAAAAAAAACATGCAGGTTTTGAATTTCAGAGAGGGATGAGTTTTGGATTCTATTGTGTGTTGATTTTTGTAGTCCTGCTGCCAGTTTGAATGATAGTTGCCACATTTTGGTACCTATTTCAAATACATAGTAGATAGCGATACGTGAAAATCGCGTTGCAAAATTAATGCAACATAAGTGTGATGACTGGACTTTTATTTTGCCTTGTCAATGGCAAAATTCGTAAAATTATAGCCGAGCCCCGATATGCCACTGGATGTTGGGCCTTAAAGCTTCATTGATAGTTATTTGTATTTTCATTGGCAGCTGCTAGAGAGGTTGGGAAAGAACGCTGGTAGATTCTGCGATGTTAAGCAAATATTTCTTGCCATCTGCCGAGAAAAAACTGGGTTTGGTAATTCTGCACTCCTTACAATGTGAATACCAGTTAGCATTGTGGATGCAGAGAGGTTTTTCAGCCAGTACAATCTAGTTGTGACTGACAGACACAACCAGTTGAAGGATGAGAGTGTCGAAACTTGTTCAATGTTGATGTTCAACTAGTATGAATTATATTCAGGATATTAATATCGTTTTTAATTGTTTACTTTATATCTTATTCCTTAATTTATTATTGTTATATCCCATAATTATTTCAACTGTTCAGTAGTATTTAAAATTAATGTTTTTCATCTCGCTTTGTTGTCAAATACTAGTGATACAGTATGAAAATAAAGAAAAAAAATAGATGCTACAAAATGCTATAAACTGTAATTGAATATGGTATAAAATTAAAATGAAAGTGATATATTCACATATCTCTAACAATAGAGTATTTGTAGGAGGAACAGCATTGAAAAGTTATGGATTCACTACAGAGTGTTATCAGGATGTGTGTGGAATCAGCGTGTTACCTCAGTTTACAGCTCTAATTGTTGCTAAGTTTATTTAACTATTGATATTTATTTATGCACTGATGTCACATCAATAGCAGGTAGGCAAAAACACACAGATATTTGGTCTTGGTTACATAATGTCAGCTACAATCCTCTTCTGCTTGCATATGCTTACATTCGGTTGTATTAAAGAGAAAGGGAAGCATAAGTGAAAATGCATTTTTCGTGCCTTTTTGTTTCTGAGGAGGGCAGAAAGTGTAAGAAAAAGAAAAAAGCTTTATCAATTTCTCTTTAATGTTTGTCCAACATGTCCCTTGTGGGTGCTTGATTTAATTGCCATTTTGGTGGCCTCGTAGATTATGCTGATATAGAGTTTCAAGTTGTGAATATTTCTTGTGAGCTATTGCATGATTTTTGTCATTGCTGTAATTTATAATCTGGTTTTATTCCACTACTACAGGGAAAGCTCATTTTCCATATTTTGTGTATCTCATGCATAAGTTATTGGTTTTAGAATATACTGTTATGTATGGTGAGACTCACAATAAAACTTGAAATAAATCAATAATGTATTCATGTAATTCTTTGTAAGCTATTATTTAGATTTTAGCAGCCATTTTAGATATTATCCATTTATAAATAAAATTTCTTTGTTAAAGGCATAATCCCTTGACTTCTCTTCCTTAATATTTTATAATTTATTTCTTAACAAGGTTCTGAGTGGAACATTTCCAAACAGCATCATAGGTATGACCTCTGCATTTCTTCCGGGTTTCCTTCCGCGTCAGCTTGTTAGTAGACAACAGTTTCGCTGGCTATCCTGCCAGCGTCTTCAGGTCGAAGGTTCCAGACCTTCCACCTTCGACCTGAAGACGCTGGCAGGATAGCCAGCGAAACTGTTGTCTACTAACAAGCTGACGCGGAAGGAAACCCGGAAGAAATGCAGAGGTCAAACCATCGCCGCGGAAACCTACGTTCTAACAGCATCATAGGTATTTTGTGAGGTTATGTTTTATAGTACATTGGACAATGATTACAAAATGAGGAATAAAGAGCAAGAATGGAGAGATGCTTTAATTTTTTTCTTCCGAAGAATGATAAAAGACCAAAATTAAACATTTATAAAGGTTGGTAGCTGTTGGTGGTATGTTAACCTTAGGAGTCATATGGGGTAGGGAATGCTGAAGTTAATGTCAACATTTAAGGCATTACCCAGACTTTGATCATGGGCAAAACTTGAAGCTTATTATTTCCTGTCACAAATGAATGACCTGATGTTGATATTCAAGCTGCTTGTATTGCTTTCAAGTTAACCATGGAAGAAGTAATGGGAGTGATGAAATATCCTGGCATTGAAAATGAGGCACAAATGCAGGTTACCAGATCAGTTGATTAGACTAACAAAAGGCCTGTGAGGATATACAATTAATTTATAAGGTGTCAATACTTCTTTACATGAATGCACTTGAATTGAAATCATCAGAACAGTATTGTAAATGCGATGAAGTTGACAATGGCACATTTTTCGTACACCACTTTCTTCTGTGGGAAAAGTTGTCGGGAGCATTAGAAAATATCTCATCCGGTGCGCTTGTGTGAATACTTACACTTCACACCTACCACTGAAGTACCGCTAGTCAAAAGAAATGAGTCTCCAAAGAGATTGGATCCCACCACCAAAATTTTTCGAATTCTAAATGCTAAAGCTAAATGGTCATCACTTAAACATTTGTTTCACTATTAAATGAGTGTCATCAATTTTTTCTGTAGGCAATGTGTATATACCGAGGCAGCAATGGTCGTCTTGGAGGTGCAACCCCAGGAAAGAGCATTATGGGACTGCGTGTAGTGATGAGTGACCATATAGTTCCTGTCAGCTACCCTGTGGGTCAGCAGTCTGGCAACAGGGAAGGAACTTATGTCCGAGTCCACCCTGGCAGTGACCTTGGTTTCTGGTGGGCTTTGTGCCGTTCTTTAGTCAAAAATTTCTGTTTAGCATTCTTTTTCCCTGTGTGTATAACCATGTTTTTTTCCAATCATAATCGCACAGCTTATGATAACATTTCTCATTCCCTTGTGGTCGAGGAGATCCCAAGGCACCAGAACTGAAGTCTTTTTGTGCCCGTAATTATGCAAGTGATTGTGTTCCTGTAAAAGTTATGAATCTTTTAAGGGATCACAATGGAATATCCTACCTTTCATGACAAATAATCAAATACATTTGATTAGTTGGAAACTGATGTTGTGATACCATATAAATGTTATAACATTAAACATTTATGGCTTATGTATGTGTTGAATTATGACTGTAAATATAAAAATGAATGTTAATAAAAAATTATGTCAGTATTCTTTTATTTTGATTCCGCATGATCTGGGATGTTCTCAACCGATTTTATCAATTTTTATTCTCTCCAGTTTAAATTTTTCTTTCTCTTTACGAGTTGTCTATGATGAGGTGTGCTTCAGAATGGCAGTCAAAATCCTGAACTTTCATTGATTTGAATTTTGATAATATTTTGTCACTACTCTTATCTTATCTCAACATGCCACTCTAGCATTTTAATACTACACAGAGTTTGTAATATTAAGGCCTTTATAATTGCGTCATTGATTGAATTTGAACCTTTGCTCCCAAGGATTTTATAAAATTGGTTTCCAATACCAGCGCTGCAATGTGATAGGGAGCATGTTCCCCATTGGGCTTGTTGTGGCCAGATATGTCCCAGCTGATCTGCAGAAAAAATGCAAAGCATGAAATTGTCCTTATCAATTGCACCTGTCTGAATTGAATCAATTGAACCTGCTGTTCTTTATCATGCAATTCTTCAATTTATTTCTTAAAGTCTAGATGTCGACTCCACCCAACAACATACATAGCTGAGGAAACATAGCAACCCTGAGCAAACTTAAAGTGACTCTTCTACGATTCTGATAAAATCACACACCTGCCCTGGCAGATTAGAAGCTGCAAACCTCCATGAAGTTTGAGCTTTATCAGCCCCTAAACCAGCAAAATACACATCAGCTCCTGGTGTGTAATTATGTATTATAAAAACCCTAGTAGCAGGAAAGCCTTTTAACCCTCGGGATGCAAAAAAACTCCTATCCTATGCTAGTAAAATCATACACAGACCTCCCATTCATGTCTTCAACAGGCTTAGTTCATAGGTACTTCGTTCAATACACTTAAAACTTCCTGAATATTTAAAAAAAAATCATTTTAAAACTCAGCACATTATAATATCTCCTAACAAAAATTCTTCTACGCATCATAAGGAAAATGAAAACATCTCCACACCAGCCAGTGAAGCAGAGTATTTCTAGTAAATATGGTGCCCTGCATAGCATGGTAGCCTGTTGAGTTAAGTGTTTGGCAGCTGATACAAGGGTCCCAAGTTCAAATCCCAGGTGAAGCCTTCAGACACCCTCCCCAAATTACATCCTCAAATTGCGAGGTGACCCAGGGAAAGGAACTGGCCCCCCTACCCTGAATGTGGGGTATTCTTGCCCCTATGGCTAAGTTTGGGATGAGATCTATGTACCCTCACCTATCCATAATCAACCTATGGGTTGAATCACTGAGTGCTGCTTCCCTATCTTGCAAATACCTTCCCTCTTGAAATCTTACTACTTCATTTGACCCCTTGGAAGTTGAATGTCAGGGGCAATGTCAAAAACTTCCAGCAGAACCACACAGTAGAAGGCTGAAGGAGAGTCCACAGGATGGTGTCACATGAAAAACAAAAGAAAGGGTGAAGGGAAGGGGCTAAAGGAGAGGTGCGTATTCAGGCTATGGTTGGGGGCAATATGGTACAATTGAACTGACTACAAACTACAGCTGAATTGAGTTTTATATTAAATTAAATTCTTCAATGTCATAATGCGTAATTTTTTTTACTAACACCATTCACCCGATTGCTGATGTTTCAAAACACTGTGCTTTCGTTTAATTCAGCTCATTCATTGCATAAAAATTTGTTGGGTGATAAATACGTAGGTAAGTTGTGAATGAAACCCAAGTTGTTCGACCCATATTAAAACAGCATGTTCCGTAAAGCAGGTAATTTTTTAGTTTTGGCTGTTCCTCAATTACTGGCAGCTGCAAATTCTTCTCAGGATTTCATCTGGGTAATCCCCTCAATCACTATCACTGCTGATGCTTCGATAAAATCCTTTTCCTTCATCACCAGGGCCGATGATGCCAGGGTTGGGCAGTGGTGTAGCAAGGGGGGGGGGGGGGGTTTGGGGGATAAAACCCCCCCCCAGAGCTCAGAGAAATTTTTAAGTTTTATCCAGTTTACTTAATTGGATTGATATAACTAATAGAGTAGTATAATAATTAATAAAATATCCCTCAGAACTAATCCCTCAAAATGGTAAAACACCATTTTGAACCATTTAACCATTTATAATTCCGCAATTTATTAATCTCGTACCTACCGCTTATCCTGGTGGGTATACCACAACCCCACACACACCGGTATCAGTTGCACCTAAACCCCCCCGGCCTTAATTCCTTGCTGCGCCCCTGGGTTTGAGTGCCAGCATTATATATCCTTGGTGGTCATTTTGGGTCAATTCTGATTGGAGAAGGCAAGAATACATAAAGATGGAACCCAACGCTGGTACCATTGGCCCTGATAACAATGGAAAAGGATTTTATCGAAAGTTGGCAGTGATGGAGATGAGGAGATTATAGATAGTCTATAGGGAAGAATTTACTACAACAGAAGGAGGCATTGATATTGCAAGTTCCTTAGGGCAAGGACAGCAGCATGAAGATAGACTAGCCAAGAGTGAGAATAAGGTACGAAAGACTTCTTGTCTTGTCAGCCTAATACATACAACATCGTCCTGTAAACTGTCCACTAATTCACAAACTACAAATTCCTGTGAAACAGATGCCACATGCTGTGGTGATCAAGACTGCAGTAACATCCTGACACTTACTAAAAAAAAACTCCCCCTCCTTAGATAGTGAATTATCTACCAAACCTAACTCTTGCCGGTATAATTTATGCATAGGAAGGACCTATGATTGATGGTGGCTCTAGCAATGGTAGATTGAGAACTAAATATTTCAGATCGCCAAGTTAATAAAACAAAAAGCCGTGTAACTATTCTCCTGCCCTAATCTTTTTATTGAATAGTGCTGGACTTAGCATATGGAAATGTGGAGCCTGTAAAAATGTTTTCATTGCATAGCTGTGATCTAATGTGACTTGATATGAATAATTTCATTGACAGCTTTTGAGCAACTGGATTTAAATTCTTTTCTGGTTAAGTGATAAATACTTAACAAATCATTTCAAACATCATAAGATTCAAGAATGTACCTAATTATATTACGAGTCAATGTTTTATTGCATTTGGATTGGATGTCTTTGCCATTAGTGTTGCAACTGATCAATCATCTAATTCATAATTATATTTAGATAAGCATAGAACTTTTGTTGGTATATTATTTTTAGAATATTGCAATTAGGTGACACAGAATCAACCTAACAATTTTTTAATTTTGAGACTAGATTATCCGTCACAGAATGTTTGGCAATAAAGTATACATATAAAATTTGATTTGAAAAAACTAAAAAAGATGTATAAAAATGGCTCTTAAAATGCCTAATGTTAAAAAATGGTTTTAAAAATATTCAGGTTCTCGACATAAGTGAAGTAATTTTACGTTTATTGATATTTCATTATGCTATCAATATACAAAATCATATTGAGATTGTAGTTCATGATTGTATGTTGTGCCAAATTTTACATTGGGTTAGGATATTTGGCTGAGCACGATAGAGATTCGCCAGGATAAAAATACAATCAACTTGACAACACTTAAGTAACAATAATAGGAAGTACAAAAATAGAATTTAAATGCAATGAAAACTGAGATAATGTGCATCATCAATAGCAAAATAAGATGCACATTATTATATTACAATACATTCAAGTACATACAAAACATACACATTACTTTCGTAAAACTTGCACAAATTTGTTAAAATTGAACATCTTAAACATAAATACCACTAATTTCACTTCACATACCTGTTCATAAAAATAATAATACAAAACTTCTCACAGCCATAACATCTCAGAAATGCTTAGGAGCATTGGGGGTCTGGGCTGCTTTAATTAGGACGACTGCACCCCAGTTCAATAGGAGTAACCACACACACTATTAAAAATCCAACTTCAAACATTCCTCATTAACTTATGAAGCAGGGAACATTCACCATTCACAGGAGGAATACATCCCAATTTTTTTTTCAAACATTGGAAATTAAGGAGGATTCTTCATCCATTTCATCCAGGTTTTAGAACTCCTATGTATGTGCTTCGCATCCACTGTCTACAAAATCCTTGATCAAATGGACCATTTTGGAGGGGAATAATCTTCCATGGGCACATGAAAAAGATGAAATTTTTAGTAAGTGAAAAAGAAGTATTGATCATTAAAACACTCTTTTTAACACTAAAGTACACCTTTTTAGGAGCAGATGTTTTTTTACATGCCAAACGCACCGCACCTGTGCATCAAACTTCCCTCTTTCAACTCACACATAACTAAGTTTGGCTTGATTGCAAGAATAATATCACAGAATATGACAGAAAGCACTAAATACTATCTCTTTAATGAATCAGTAATTCTGAAGTAAAGCGGGGAAAATCAGAGGAAATCGGTCATTTACGCACGAATTCTCCTTCGGCCTTGGAGTTTTTGTTTAGAACTCTAGCATTTTAAGTTCCCTAGATGCATTCGAAATTTGCATTGAGTCACTTACAAGGCATGTCTACAGAACATTCTAAGTGGGTAGAGTAATCTTATATCTCCCTTCAGCGAAAATGGTTGGCGGTCCCGTACGTGCAACACATAAGTTTAATAACAGCATTATGCTGCATGAAATTGCTACAAAATGATAATTGAACCTCAGATTTTCTTCTTCACAATTGTTGAAGCTTGGAATATAATGCCCTTGAAGCGACTCTCTCGCCTTCCCATTTATGCTGAGAAAATGGTACTAAAAATTTCAACAATATAAGTGGTGATAAAACAGTTGACTATTTTACAGCAATTAACTGGCTAGAAACAAGCTTTCTGAGATATCTAGACCTCATTGCGAATAACATACCCCTATGGTTACTTCAAACTGGCTGAAGCATCAGCAATGTTTCATAGCTATCATATTTTAGGCTACTGGGTAGGAAGTATGTAATGCCACTGTAAGCTAAAAGACACCTTCTTTCATGGAATGACCTCTGCAAACTTATTCAATTGATGAAAAATAAGCTATATACAGTGGAACCTCGATAAAACGACACCCCACGGTGCACCAATAAACACTCGCTATAGCGAATTGTCGCTTTACCGGAGGTGGTGCAAATAATAGCCAATATACCTCATATTACTCCTTTATTTTTATTTTCTCTCTTAGACGTGTTTGGTGTTTTTTGGCCATGGTGTGTTCCATCAAATGCTTTCTATTCTTGCAACTCATGGACGTGCAGGTATGCTGACGACTGCTTTCAGCCGCCCGAGGAACAAAAGAAGATCAAGCATTCGCGAATGCTAATGCCACATTATTTTCACCAAAATTAACTACTTATTTATCGAACGACAGTTTACCACATAAATTTGAGACTGAGCACTCCATTAACTTCATTTCTAACAGATCGCTAGCAATTACAGAGATTAAGGAGTCTTGGTGTTAGTTTTTCCGGCGGTGAAACTCTCGCTATGGCGAGAGCCAATACCAAAAGGGCCCCGTAAAAACGAATTTTTTAACATGCTTATTATAGGATCAATTGACGGTGCATCGGCTATCTCTCGTAATAGCGGGGGTCTCGCTATAGCCCGTACTCGCTTTAACGAGGTTCCACTGTACATAAATAGCAGTGTACATAATTGGAGCACCACCTATGATAAGATTAACAATTAGTTCCATGTACCATGGTTCCATAAGTACCATGATATCCACATTATGTGAAAGATGAGTGAAGTCCAATGGTGAACTCCAGCAAGAGTCTGTCAGCAAAAAACTATGCTTCAAACAGGAGGAAAATGACCCAAGATAATTCATGCATATGGAAATTTTGAATGTTTCAAAAAGAGGAAACAAATCTCATCGGTGCCAATTTTAAAAATCAAATTGAAGTTACTGGAAATCATGGGTCAAAGGAAATTAACATTTTGAAGATTCTACAAGTGCCACCACTCTTATATTCTGGCAAGGTTATTAAAATAAATTGTTCAAATACTTGCTATTCCATACCAAACCAGAAGTTTAGGTAAAAATTCTATAAATCTACCAAAGGTTGTAGCTATGTATAATGTGAGGAAGCCTGTAGCTGAGGTAAGTACCATTACTACCAAAGCAAAATGACTGCTGTCTAATTGCAATTTTACAGATAATTTAGTATTTTCTTAGGTGGCAAGCTTGATATCTCTGCTTTCAACACTTGATCAATATACAAAGAGGTCACAGAGAATAGTTAATGGTGACATATATCAATTTTCAATTCAGAATAGGAGTTACCACCTCCAATTATTGATTGAAAAAGATTAGTGCCCACTTATCCAACAATAACTCAAAAGAGAAAGTTGGAAAGACATATCAGATGATGTTGAAATAAAATAAAACTATGAATAAATATCTATGATGCAAAAAAAACATATAAAGTGTATTAATTATGCCATGATCAATAATAAAATTTCAAACACAGAAATGATGATCTGGAGTTATCACCTATGATTGCTACGTACCAGTCAAAATTGTACTAATAACAAAGAGCTAATAATTATTATCCAGTTATTGCCATGTTTATCTTAGAAATAATATTAAATATATTGTAATTATGTGTATGCATATAATATTCATACTTATAAGTGAAAATCACAAAAAGTAGATTTCACTGAAGTCTGAAAAAGGGGCCTACTAGATTACACATTTTTTATGAAACAAATAATTGCAAACTAAACATTTATGATTTGAAAAAAGCATAGAATAACTTAAATTATACCATTAAAGGGTATCAAAAAATAAAATGGAAATAATTAAAACACACAGGACCATCAAACTGAAAGGACTAGGTCCTCCTAAGTAGGCCGATGAGAAGTTGCAGAGTGCACAGAGTTGGCTGTTGATATTTTTGTCTTCATAATGGATACTTTTACACTAAACATTTTACTTTTATACATTTTCACCCATATTTCATAATTCTAAAAAAGAATGAACATAATCTGATGCACAAAACATATATAACAATTAACGATGGACCAGTTCCACTTTTTTGTTGGTTACGGCTCCTGTTTGCCTCCTGACATCAATCATCAGATCTGATTCGAAATCAATTATTTTCATTTCACTGTCTGAATTTCAAAATCTAACAATGGTTTGTCTAGTTTAAAGTATACCGGGACTAGCCGCGGTGATAACTTTTGCGGGAGTCACCCGCAATGCACAATCGTGCGAAAGATCCACAGAGAAAAAAATCATTCGCCTTGACCAGGATTTGGACTGCTTGTGGCATCATATGCTCAGCAGTCCAGTTACACCTTGTCCAGTAGTGTCCGAAAATATCCACTGGGAAGAATGACGCCTCGGTAGCTTAACTGGCTAAAGCACTCGACTGGAAATCGGGGGATCCGGGTTCGTATCCCAGTCAAGGCGAATGATTTTTTCTCTGTGGATCGTTCGCACGATGGTTTGTCTAGTGACGTTTTAAAAAGGGCTTAAAATGAATGAGTCCATAACATTTATCTAGTCAAAGTATGCAACACACATTATTTTCTTTAAAAGTTTTGAGTAGAATTTTATCAAAATTATTTCAGTAGTTTGTACCAATTATTTTTTTTTAATACTTCTCATTAAAAAAATGGCTTGAACATAGATAATTCTTCTAAATACATGAATACATACCTGGCAAAATTGTTCATGTACATCAATATCGAAGGAATGGAGACCTCAACATAATTTCTCCTCATGGCTTCCACAATTTTTCCTGCAGCATCTTCTGGAGAAACCACACCCAATAAGGTGGGAAACCTAATTACGAATAAACAATGGAATCAGATCAAAATTATGGCAAACACTCACTATATGCCATAGTATTCACTTTTGTATGCCATACTTTTATGTACCTATTGCACCAAATCCTAAATATGTCTCAGGGGGGGAAGATATCCTTTTTTATTTTACGTAAATATTTTATCCCTAAAGACCCAATTCTGTGGAAGTTGATATTATTCTTAAGAGAGCAATATTTTATTACTAACTTATGTACTTTTTGTGGGTTTTATTATCAGAGAAATGATATATTGAATCAATACAAAAAATCGATTGCATGTCAATGGCTACTTTCTGGTAATGGCATCATTCTACCCCTATCTTAAGCAAGTTTTTTCTCCATAAAATTCTAATTCAATGGGAGCAAAGACACCAAGTGTCTTATAAGTTGCCTTCTTTAAGCAATTAAATAGGTTTTTCTGCAGACATAGGCCACAACTTTTCAAATTATAGTACTGTGATGGGATAACTTAATCAAAATTCTCATGAGAGTACTCTACTCTACCATTCACAGAAGAAATTATATTGAGATTTCAGCCAGGTCAGGAGTTAATTATTTGTTTCGGTGGTAGTTGATAAACTTTCCAAGATTAGAGTCACGGTCAGAATAGCTCAAAACTTCAGTTCAACAACTCCTGAATCCATTTAAATTGGGAGGATTCTATCAATTTCAGATTGTTTGATGTATTATTCCAGAACAGATATGATGCATCAATCTATTCTCGATCATTCAGGCAAGTCTCTCAAACATAAAACAACATCCCTAGATCGCCACGTATGATCATTTGGCATATTACAGGGACTGAAAGTTTAAAAACATGTTTAAACTATAATTAGCCAGTCAACAAAGCCATCAGCCAGTCAGCACACAATGAAGGTTAAAAATATTTTGACAAAGTATTGCACAATAGAGCCACAATTTGATGATCTGATGGATTCAATGAGACTAATTTAACTAAAACCTTCACGCCACATCATGAGAAAAAATAAAACAAAAATATGTCATGCCATTAACAGCTGACAGATGAAAAAGCCAGGAAAAGAACCAGAATGATACCAAGGCTATGAAGAGAGACAGAGCTAATACAAAGATTAAAATTTGCCAGAAACACACTACAGCACACAGCTAGCAAAATTTACTAGAATTCGGACATTGAATACTTGCTTTGATTCAGTGGCAGTTACCAAGTCAATCCATGAAATAATGATAAATATTACTTACCTTAGCTTAGGCTTTTGTACAAGACCTGTTCCCACAATGAATGGGAATATTGTAGTGAATTTAATATCTGTTCCTCTCCCTTCTTCTCTCAGCTCCTCTGACATGGCTTCCATCATCCCACGAACTGCATACTTGGATGCACAGTAAGGCACAAGGTTTGAAAGGCCACAAATACCAGCCATTGATGAGAGGGCGACCACATGCCCATGGTTATGTTCTATCATGTATGGAAGGAAGGCTTCAAGAACCTGATAAACCGCAGGAAAAAGGAGAGATGGCATAATGTGTAACATGTATTATACATAACATGTGTGAGAGCAACTATGACGAAAAACAAAAATGAAAACATAATACTTATTTCAGTTTGAAGACAACAAAAATTTTATGGATAGGAATATGAATACTACAACTAAGGATTCTCTGGTTGGCCACAAAATGTGTTGTCATTCACTGCATATTAAAATGGGCTTACTGAAGTTGCCACTAGCAACTTTGGTGTTCGAGCAAACAAAAATTTAATCAGGAAATGAATGGTAGTTAGGACTGTTAGCCATACGCATCAAACTTGCAGGGTCACAACCTGCATCCGGGGAGTAAGGAACACCTCCATGAGGGAGAGGCATTCTCCAGAGTAAAATGTTTTTAAATATCCACAATTTACGCATTTTGGAGCCAAAAATTTCATTTTTATTCTTCATAACAAATAAGATTTGACAATTTTCGACAATTAAGGATAAAAATACTATTTGACTAATGAAAATTAATAAAGTTTGATAAAATTTAAGGGAGAGGGTCATGACCCCTGTCACTCCCAGCCCTCTAATTCCACCACTGATCTCTTGAATGCATAACTTTTCAGTGCTATTCCTGGAGTGTGCAAATATTTTATTGTATACATAGGGAATAAAAGGATGAGTAAGGGCTCATCACAGTCATTGCCAACAATTTTGAAAGACGAAATACCAGCAACAATTTTGAAAGTGGCGAAATACCAGCATAAATCAAGCTTCTATCGGATGGACTAGGTTCTCTTCCATATAACCATGGATAGGAATATCAAGGATATTTCTTCATATGATGCTTACCCAAAAATGAGCCATAACATTTATATCAAACAGCCGCTGCACCTCCTGTTGCCCATGAGACAAAAAGGGTTTGCAAGGCATTATTCCAGCATTATTTATCACAACTGTCACATTTCCAACTTCTGCTTTCACTTTGGCAGCAACTTGCATAACATCTTCTCGTTTTGAGACATCACAGACGTATGAATAGGCTTTCCTTGGGGCAATGTAGGTACCATTTTGGTGCCCAGCTTGAGACTGTTTGGAAACTTTTTCTTGACTTCCATGTCGTTCATTTATCAATGAAACCTACAATTTAGGATACAATTATTCATGCTTAATAGATAACATTCTGTACATGACTGCTATACAAGAAAAATTTGTATTGTTTTGTTTAATACAACATATTTCTCTCTGGATCATGCATCAATAAAAAAATATAGGCTAGAAGAATTGTAAGGCAAAAATAGTCGTGAAGTATAATTTAAAGTATGAATATGTGCATGGAAACACGACGAGAAGAGCTTGACAGGTCTCAACTGGTTTGTTTTTAGTTAAATTCCAATGAGTTTTAGTCCACATTTTCATTCAAAATTTTTATACTGAATTGTTGTAGTAAATTAGGAGGATTCACTTTCAAACAATAAACGAGAATACTTGCTCACAGTCTCAGCATTCCCAGTTGGGTTGATATCCCAGCAAACTACAGTGGCCCCTAAACTGGCAAACTTGAACGCGAGCTGCCTCCCGATGCCATGGCCAGCACCCGTGATCTGAAGAGAAGATGCAAAGCTACTTTTAAAATATCAATAAAAAGTCGGACACCTATAATTCTAAAAACAACGACATGAAATGAAAACTTACCAAAACTATTTCCCCTTCAACAGACTTTTCAACAGGAGGAATCACCAACTGGTACAAGGCATTCAGGAGTAGCATCACAAATTTAATAACAAAACTCATCCCGTCCAACAGCAATATACAGAGTGTATACACCTTCAGCAGCATGCTACCGCCTTTTCTGCAAAACAAAACAATGACTTATATAAACAAAGCCACCTTAAATGGTTTTCCGTTAGGTAAGTAAGGTCCAAAGAATTGTGCAAAAATAGGCAGATAAATGAAATATATATATACCGCTTCGTAACGTCGACACAATGAAACACCAGAGAACAACAAATCATCACAGGAAACGAGAACAACACAGGTCAACAGGAACAGAGGTAAGACTGCACGAAATGCTGAATTACCTAAGATCACCACAAGCTCGGAGAAATGTGTACTTTCCGCGCTCACAACCTCACTTTCCACAACTCGCTTTCAGCACGAAGTGCCGACTGAGTTAGAGAGTCAACTTTGGGGCTTTCTCTTTCGTTGGCCGTCACTAAAACATTAACAACACGATGCCGTGCCACTTTTCACTCACCCCTACATATGTTCATTTAGAGCAAGGCAATACTATTTAACATTTGCATAGAGCGTTAAATACTGAAGAAGAGACAAAAGGACTTACAAAAAATTGATCGACTGCCCCAGGCATCTCTCACCGATGATTGCGAAAGTGAAATGAAAGTTTCCCTCATCTCTCCTTTTCAAACAGAACGTTGACATGAATAATGACATGTGACAATCGTATGGCGTACCCTGTCCGCCTATGACGCGGTAAGTATGGTTCGGTTTGTGGAACGGTATGCCAAGGTCAGAATTTAATATGAACTTTCTCCGTGCTATACTAATATATTTACTGCTAAAAAAGTTCTTTTCAGATCCCTGTGGAATTTATAACGACCTTATAGAAAGAGAAAGGAGAAATAGAAGATGAATTGATAGTAGAATGGTATCTGAAGCAAAATGTTTTCAGTTTCTGCAATATTCCCCCAGTCATAGGCGGATCCAGGGGGGGGGGGCACGGGGGCACGTGCCCCCCCCAGACCCTTAAAAATATGCTAGATTTTTAATACGGTCCCATTATCATTTCGTTCGTTTTGTATGACGAGGTGTCCTTGTGCCCCCCCCTGAACAAAATCCTGGATACGGCCTTGCTTGTGCCCCTCCCAGAAAGAAATCCTGGATCCGCCCCTGCCCCCAGTTACAGTTGGATTAAGTTAAATAAATTAACTCTTGAGAAAATTAGACGAGAGCTATGAAAAACTTAGTTTAAACATAAATTATTTGCATAAATGCCACATTATTTTATGCTCGTGGGGAAATCCTGATATAGCATCCTAAACATCCTACCGCATCCTAAACACATTTCTTTTTAATATATATTTTTATTTTTCTATCATAAAAAATAATCTCTAACATAATATATCGGAAATAAATCAAAAATCAAGGCATATTTTGCAAAATAAACTAAACAACACAAGAAATATAGAAAGCTTTGCTTTGAAAAACTAATATCCACTCATAAATGGATGAATCTAAAAATATTTTCGTCCACTGGAACACTAGAGCACCCAAATTAGACCTAAGGTCCCACTCAGTAAGTCAGCCCTAAAACGTAACATTTTCATTTGATTTGTAATTCTTCGATGCGAGATAAAAACAATTTGAAGTTGAGTTTCAGAATAACCGAACTTGTCGTGTGCCGCGGGTTGGGAGGACCAAAAATCGGAGTTACCGTAATATTGCGTCGGTGATGATTTTTCTATGTTGCATTGAAATATTTCTAGTATCGATTGAATATTTGGCTGTGTAAAAGGTCTTCAGAATACTTCACTCCGTTTTAAAGTAGGCGTAATACTAGAATCCGGTTTTTTATAGCAACATGGATAATTACGGCGGGTACCTATTTATCCATTCAATACGGCATCGTACTTCGATTAAAAATACTGACATCGAAAGTAAGACAATTTAAAACCTTATATTCAGCATGGCTTGCTTTGTTAGTATCGAGGATAAGGCATCAATAGAATCTATTTCATATATTTACTTTTGCATATAGATGTCTAAATTTGTAGCTTTATCGGCATCTTACAGCCTCATTTATTTATCTATTTCATTGGTGATTTAATAATTTGCGAAGATTGAGAGAACCTCAGGAAGTATTCTTAGCAAAAGTACAAATCATGAACTCAGATATTTCATCTAGCAGAGGACATGCACATTTCAATTTGAAGCCTTTTCTTGACTGTTGTGGAAATTGTGAAGTGTGAATAAAAATGCTTGTATTAAAGGCCTGCGTGACATCCGAGGCAAATAGGTCATGGTCAAGAGCTGGAGAGGTTCATGGGGATTGTGTAACGTTACGTTGCGTAACTCTGCGTCCGAACGTAAATATCGAGAGACAATTGAAAGTGCGGTTGTATAACTATACTTACTATATACTCGAATGATTTCCGACTTTCGATCGAGAGTAACTCACCGTCAACACAGTACTTGACTGAAGTGGCCATTTTAAATTGTTTGGATACATTTGGAAACATATTTTTGTTGAATTTTAGGGTTTAATTTAAATGTATATAATCTTTCACTGTCATTTTGGATGTCAGATTTTAAATAAATGAAACTATGGATAAAATTTAATTAATAAAACGGCATGTCATGTTCTAAATGACGTGAATGAGCAATGGAATTAGGAAGGTTACAGCCAGGTGAGCGAGTCTGTTTATTATGATACATCGATGAGCAAGTTTAATGTTAGTGGTTTGGGATAAGTTTGCGGGCTAATAATAGGATCAATTACACAGTCCAAATGATTACTCAATTTAATCAATGACGAAATTTATTTCAAAGCTAAAATTTTCAAGTCCGTTGATAAATGGATGGAGACTAACTACATTAATTAACAAAATAAAACATAATAGTACAAATAATCACAAAGTGAAATGCAATGGTGACGAAATAAGCACTTACCGTGAAGTTTTAAATTGATCAGGGATTTCTGAGTATGTGTCAAAACTATATTAGCCGAAAATGATAAGCCGACTATCAACCAAAACACAGCTCAATAATAAAACGCACTTACAGCGACATTTTATGATGAATGTGTTGAACGAAATACAAATAATTTCCACTGGTATCCACAGTAACAGCAGTGGTAAGCAGCAATTAGATGTAATAAATAAATTAAATACCAAGTTTGTCAAACTTGATTGGCACCATTGGCATTCATCTGCCCTGATGAAACGAGAGCTAATGAACTCACACACATCCTAGGCTTCAAATTTTCATCTGCACCTACAAGTGATATTTGAATTAGTACAGTTAAACGGAAAATTAATGGATCCTTTCGACGAGGCTCGCGTGAAGAACAGATACTCTAGGCTGTTAAATAAACTGAAAAAGACGAGCAAATTTACCTTTAGGGAATTGGAAACATTAGCACTACTTTATTCTCAGGTATGTTAAGATAAGGCTAGTTCATCATGACTGTTGGAGGATCTGATTGTAAAAATGCGTTTCTTTCACCGTCAGCGTTGAAATATTTGCTCAGAACAAACGGCTAAATTATCAGCTCAAACGCAGTTTCAGACTCTTTCCAAATGACGTAAATGTTATGTTGACAAAATAGTAATTTAATTTTCGTCATACCACTAGAATCACGATAAAAATTTTTGGGACGACATCGACTCAAATTTCGAGTGATTAGCAAGTCGCTACCTTGGTTTGACAAGGTTCTAACTGACCATCAGCTGGTTTTGAGAAAAACCTTGTCAAAGTTTTAAACTGCTCTATTTCTATTATTAATAGGAATTTATTTTTGATTTTTGGCACATACACTAGTGATCCACTAGATACACTAGTAATTATTACTATAAGAAAATATGTTATTTATTTTATTTTTTTACATGTTTATATGAGTAATAAAATAAGTAGAATGCAGTTAGAACCTTGTCACACCAAATATTAGTTTTTTCTCCTATCAGTTGGATCTTTGTCACTGTTCTAAATCTGTTATTATTTTACATAGAGGAATAAAAACCGGTGCAACACATAGAGAAACATAAACTTAATTACCTTGAGTGAAAACACCAAATTTTGCAAAAATGTCAGTTAGAACCTTGTCAAACCAAGGTAGCGAAGTGAATGTTATAACTGAGGTAAAATCACGTCCTCTCACACACTGATTCGACCCGAGGGTTGGCTTGGATAGGTGAGAGTATACCTCACCTATCTTTGACTTAGCCTCGGGCGTCTAAATATTACTAATTCAGGGTTGGGGGCATGTTGAGGGTGTCCGAGGGCTTCAGCCGCAACTCTTCGATCATCAGCCAAACTCTCTACCTAATAGTCTAACACGCTCCCTTAGTGAATGAAAAACGGCCGACTTATATATCTAGAAAAAGATGTTCATTTCGCCCATTAATGCCTAGTGTTCAATTTTTGGAACATTTGACATCACTGTGTACTTTAATGACTACGACTTGTAAGACGGCAATGTGTCAAAATTTTTCTTTCTATACCTCTTAATTAATATGCGCAGCAATACTTTGAGACCAGAGTTGTAATTTTTTGCCGTTCAATCGCATCTAGTGTCTTCAGAAACATTGGAATTCCTCTCATTGCGGTTTTCCAGGGACCATCTCAAAGAATGTAACAATAAATTTTTGCCATTGCACCCAAATATAATATTTTCCGCATAAATTTAGTTACAGCCATTAATAAGGGCTATTAATTAATAATAATAATTAATAAGCTTTAAAATAAATACTTTGATACGTAATAAAATAATATGAGGTTTGAATTATCTCCATTCTAACCCCTCTCATTTTTAACCACATAAGTTGTCATCCTAGATGGCAAAACTTTTTTTATATCACTCGGAAAAAGTAATTGATTTGAATCACGCAGATGTGAATTTACCTCTTTAATACACCGCTTAACACAAACATACAAAAAACCTTACAAACGCTTTGTCATTTCTCTTCATCCAGATGAAAGACGGTGCTAGTTTCGATAGAGGGAAGTTCAAGGTCTTCGTTCACAACTCCCTGGATATGACTGATTCCAGTATGAATGACAGAATTTATGAAAACTTAGACAGAGATGAAGCCAATTGGATATCCATCAATGCCTTTATCCGAGGAATGGGCATCTACCTCCGAGGATCTCAACAGGAACAAGCAGACTTTTGCTTCTCGGTAAGATGTTTATTATGGCTATCACCCTAAAAACCTTTCGAGAAGGCTCATTCTTTAAATAGCTTGGCAAACTAGTAGTTCTCTATTCGTTGACAGTTGCTGACTGCCAAATCATTAACCCAGCATATTTCTGATGAGAGTTCGTCTCAATTAAAATTTATCATCTACCGTAGACCTGACCAAATTCAGTTCTTCAATTCTATTAAGATTTCCATTTAATATTCAGAAAGAGCGAAAGTGATCAATAACGTTCAAGAAACATATGGTCGGAATTGAGTACTACTTGAGCTTTATTTTAATGCAGTCATCGTATAAAAATAATTAAAGGGTTAGTGAGTTGTACTAATTTAGTAGGGCGGTCAGATGCATAAGGAACAATCAAATCAAGGTCATCGTTAGCGCAAGGAATTCGTCAAGAAAATATTATAAAATTCATGGAAAAAGGCAAGACATTCAAAGAAAAAATATAATCTTCTACGACTCAAGTTATATTAGGATATGGTCGTTAATCTGCCCATAAAATCCTCAAGAGACGGGATCGATCTCATAGAGGAATACAGATTCAAAATGAAAAGGCGGTTAAATTTTCTCGCTGTTCCGCCCGCAAGTGCATAGCTTTTACACCTACCCTTCCTTTCAAACCTAAATAGTTAAGAAGGCTATTGAGAGGATTGAATTTTGGTAAAACTAAGTTTTCTCGAGCATTTATTTCACAGCTACGGCGTGAAATTTTTAAAGTAAGTCATAACAATAATTGCATTGATGATATTTGGAATTGAAAGTAATCTGCCGTTTGAGAGTAATGGGAAAGTTTCATATAAATTTTTGATTTCATCGTGAGACCGGATTAACATCGCCGTTTCGCGAAACGTATAGTATGAAGCATATTTTTATATGTTGAATTCTAAAAATAGAAAACAAGAAAATTTTGGACGATCCATTTCAATGAAGATTTTAAACGCTAACGGGCCACACCAGTGCCAATGTTTTCAGTTCAATGATGCAGCCACAAAAACTTACGCAATTCTCCGCGAGAGGCCGAAAGATATTTACGCGAGTGCGATAAGCTCCCAACAAACTTTTCCGTCCAATGGCCTAAAAACCGACATATCAAGACTTATAAATGTTATTTCACTATACAAAAGCTAATTCTGTTAAAGGGAAGATATAATATCCAACATGGAAGGTCATCAAAAAAATAACTGTTGAACTTCGTTACAACAGTCATGCCATACATAGTGATCACTTAATAGGAGTTCACAATAGAGCTGAGAAATACCATGTCATGGATTTTTAAAGATACTAAATAATAAGAGTTCATCTTAAAGTGATCACTGAGGTCGATAAATTTGATTTTACTATTAAAAGTCAGATCGCTCTCAGTGCTGTTTAAGATGTTGATTGTAAGAGGTTAAATAGATTCCTCATCTCCATATGAGTAACGCTGAAGTTCTAGGAGGTGTCGCAGAGAAGTCTTTTGAGAAACTTGGATATAAAGTAGGGCAATGTAATTAGCCACATTAAGAGACACGGTGGTATAGAGAAAATTATCGTTGAAGGACAGGTGGAAGGGAAGGACGGCAGAAATAGGCCACGGTTAATATAATTAATTGGAGCAGGCGTAACTTGGTGGAAATCCATAATCGCAGGAATAGAAGGATCAACAATTTTGCTATTTCCACACGGTAATTTATTGAGACCGACCATGGTTTCGCTACAGAGTAACCGGAAACTTCACTATTCACAAAAACTCATTTTCACCTACTTAACCACAAAAAATCCATGGAATATGGTGAGACGTAACGTTAACAACATAATCTCCAAAGGCGATCCTGGGCGATCCTTCCGCGGGCCCTCTATAGGTGGCTATGGCCCACATTATCAAGGTGAAGAATGCAGGTAAATTGACATTATATATAGCAGTATATGTCTGCTATTTACCTGCATTATTCACCTTGATAATGTTACTCTGTAACGAAACAATGGTCGGTCTCAACAAATTACCATGTGGAAATAGCAAAATTGTTGATCCTTCTATTCCTAGGCCACGGTTGATACAGCAGGCGAATAAGGAAGTAAAGCAGAATGATTATGTGGGTGTTAAAAGATCAGACGATAAGAGAAAATTTAGAGAAGAGTTCTAAAAAACTAATCTTAGTAATGACTGTTGATGCTGCACCTAAAAGAAAATGCTGACCGAAAATCTTAAATATTTTTCAGGTACTTTTCAGTGGTTTTTATTTTTAGATTACACGTAAAAATAAAAACCGCTGAAAAGTAACCGAAACGAAAATTAACGAAATTACTTTCAGTTTTAATGCCAAGTTGCCTGATGATGATGGTAAATTATGTCATAATTCAATGCGTTTATTTAGGGATGAGTCGAACCGATTCCAGATTCTCGATTCCGATTCCATCGATTCTTATCCGTACAAAAAGGTGGGGTATTGATTTGTCAGTAGCATTGTTGTCATTAAGATTTAAGAATTGCATGGAATAAAATAGCAAAGACAATTAAGTTGCCCAAAAATTATATTCATTAAAAATAGCGAATTATTATTGTTGCAATGTAGCCTCAGATTTAATAAAATAATAAACACTTTCACTGTTTCAGACGTAAATTGTTAACTTAAAAATGTAGAGTGCACAATTTTTCAGATGTGTGGCGACCTTTATGTCCCAAATATAAAGTCAATTTTCAAAATATTTATCTTTTTAGAATCGATGGAATTGGAATTGACTTAAGTCGATCGATTCTGGAATCCGATTCCGTGCCCGAGAATCAGTGGAATCGAGAATCAGCGTTTGGAATCGAATCATCACTGGTTCAGTTATATAAGAAAATTTGAAAATCACAAAGAGTTTTACCGTATAATTCACGCGATAAAAGAAAAAAAACTTGTTCCCCGCAGACCTACGACATCTTTAAAGCGAAAAAACTCACCCGGGGAACCATGTACAATCTACTTCGTCTGTGCATCACTCGTGCCCCGTCAGATGAGGACGCGGACGAAGGGGCCAAGGACCTCGTCGAGTTGCTGTTCAAATTTTGCGACCAAGACAACGACGGCTCCATCAACCTTGCCGAATTTCGCAAGGGCGTCAGCAAAGAGCCACTGCTGATGGAGACTCTGGGCCAATGCTTACCGGACCGCTACGCCAGGGACACCTTCTCGACCGCCCTCGCAGAAACGCCTCCCTCCTTCTATTAATAAAGGCAAACTACTCCCGATTCCATGGGGACAGCAAAAGATAATCCCCCATTGTTCAAATCTAGAGAATTATCAAGGATATATGCATAAAATGATGGGAGCCGTGTCTGGTTCAGAACGGCGAGTGGCTAAAATTTATATTCGCATTCATATTGCAAGCAATAATAAATAAACTGAAAAAAGATGAGCAAATTTACCTTTAGGGAATTTGAGACGTTAGTATTACTTTATTATCAGATATGTTAATATAAGGCATGTGAATAAGCAAAAAGTTCATAATGATTTTTGGAGGGCCTGATTGAAAAAAAGGGTTTCTCCTTCCGCCAGCGTTACAGTATTTACTCAGAATATTCGAATGAAGTTTCCGAATGGCGCAATATATAACTGTTTTCGGTTTGATTGTGTGGAATTTGGTACTGATATTGACAAAAATGGGCGGACTTTCAATACCTAATAGCATTATCATCGTGCAAGTTCTTAAAATGCTTCCTGGGACGATTTCCTCACCTCTTCACCAAGAAGCCTTCCACCATACAGGGCGCACTCCCCTTCCCGAAGTTGCCCCCGCGACGCTAGCGCCAGGGCAGTAGGCACGTATGGAAGGGTACTACATGAGCTCTCTTGGAATTTGGAAGGAAATTTCGCGCATGCGCAGTAATACAAACAGGCAGTTCAAATTTGGGAGGCCGAGAAGGAGGGTGGTGGAACCGGCGTTAACGGTTGTTAACGGTCGCCGGCGGATTCAAGCAGGGAGAGCATCTCAGGAGGCCAGATATTTGTGAACAAGGTAAGTGATCCAGTGTATTGTTTCAATGTTAGGTTCGTTGAAATTCGGCCGTACTTTTCACTAAGCGTGAACCTAAAATATTGTCATTGAAATCTTTATTATTCATTATACCGTTTCAGACTATCACATTCGCCATCCGATTTGGAGCAGTTACATGGCTGCCGGGAGTATATGGGATTGACGAAAAGGCAGACAGTTTTCAAAAATGTCGTCAAGATCAAGTGAAGAATGCAATTTTTAATATCGGGCTTGATTTAGTGAAACTACTCCCCAGCTCTCACAAGAAGAAACCTTTAATATTACTCGGGCATTGGCGTGAGTATTATTCAGTGATTTGAATACATCAGTTAATTATTTAGTCTGTTTGGTTTTTAGTCTGTTTTAAAAAGTGGGGAGGCCTGCTAAATTTCCATTTGCCTTTTCTCTTAGATTCCTCATTGGATGCCGCTAGAGAGGTTATAATGAAAGAAGTCCCTTCCACCTCCAGTGGGATATATACCTTCTCTCTTGCGTGAGTATTTTTCAGATATTTGAATACATATGTTTATTATTGAGTCTGTTTTGTTTTTAGTTTGTGTTAAAAAGTGGGGAAGCCTGCTAAATTACAAAATGTTCTTAAAATCCATAAAATTAAATTTTTATCACACACATGCATTCAGGATTGTAATGATGAAGTAGCAATTGAACTCTGCCTCTAAATAAGACCTTTTCTCCTCATATCTATTTGATAGACAACAATGTCCCTTATTTTTATGGCAATTTCCATGCTATTTTTCCAGCTGCAAATGGAGATCTGGGAGTCGAAGCCGGGGAGACAGCTGAGCTCCTATACTTCTTCGACAGGCTTTTTGATAGCATAAATGGTGATTCCCTGAAGCCACCTGCTGGGAAGCCATTACGGTGTGCAGTGTCTCCTTCATCTCAGCATGTGCAATTTTGGGGTGAGGCTCAGAAACTCCTGCAGTCAATAGTGTTCATTCATGGGCAGAAGGAGAGTAGGACTCCCTCTTTAATTAATTGGGGTAGGACTAGGAAGTAATATTAAGGCCCTTTGGCAAACTTTACACAGCATTGGATTTAAGAACCTTACCCCAAGGAATTTAAATCCAGATCCACTTGAAAATAAGTGTGGGAGCATTCGAAGCTATGGGTTTCGATATGATGCTCGACTGGCTTCCAAGTCGTGCTTCTGCTTCCACTTTGATTTCAATTTCATTGAAAGGTTATTTGTTTTCAATATATTTCATTTTTCATAAAATGGTGGTTTTCTATTATCATTTGTATCATGAGTATATCTGTGTTTCATTTAATTTAAATTTCTAATGTAAAACAAGTGGGTCATAGATGTAGTTCACAAGTCCTACCCCAAGTAATTGTTTCATAGGATTACGATTAGGGATGTGTCGATTCTCAATACCATTGATTCCTATACTTGGTATCGGTATCGAGAATCAATAACTTTAGGCATCGACACATTCCTTAGGATTATAAATTTTGAACATGGGTGGCCAATCTAATATCATTAATAAATCTATTTTTAGTGGTGGTACTAAATTGAACCTAAAAACTGATCAATACAGAAGAATTAACTAATTTTAAAAAAACTTGTACAGATAATCAGTTATCTTTAAACATACACCTATTACTGGTGAAAATGATCGATAACCAATATAATTCACCATTTACTCGTGGTAATTGACGAGTACTGACGGATTTTGCCAGTATTTATAATTAAATTTTTGTAATTAAATGGCTTACAACAGTTACATTTGTCATATAGGTTGGCCATCCCTGGTTCACTTGGTGATTTATAATGTTAGGAGTTAGTATTGGTGCTGATAACACTGAAGCCTGCATGTTGTGTTTTCACAACCACTTTGTGATGCTATTGTTATAAGCCTTCCTTCGAATGCTACTTACCTTGTAAGTTTAAAGTGTTATCAAGATACCACTTTGCAAAACTGAAATCTTCTTGTATTTAAATATCCACGCTTTGATGGCTTTCATGATAAGCCTAATTCAAAAGTATTTTTTATGAATGGTAATGAGTGTTATGATGTGACTTTCCAACACTGAAACCTCCTTGTATTTAAACATCCATATGCTTTTATGGCCTTCCATAATTATAACTGACTTTAATACGTGATATTTTATGGGTGGTATTGTAATATGTAACTTACCTAAAGAATGTTACTAACTGTTACTTGTATTTGGTGTAGAAGTCTTATTCATATTAGCGCTTAAATTCATGATGCGCTAGGATAAAACTTAGTATTGTGCTTTATGGGATGTATAATGAACTACTGTTATTCTTAAAATTTAACTCGATTTCATTGTACCGCATTTTAACTTTGCATGTGTTACGACATGATTTGGATGTTTGCTTTCATGTTTTGTGGTTTATTTCTGATATCCTGCTTGTAACTACATGATATGTGATTTTTGAGCAATAAAACAAGTACATGTTATTTTGTGTTCTCATTTTCCCTTTCGAAATACGCGGCAATTGAGGTATCCTATAAAGTAGGCATCTTGCACTACGAAAGGGGGCGGGGCTAAATCGCTCTACTGCTGATAGTTCCCTTCCGCCCACAGTGGCGCTACAAACGCTGGTCCCGTTTTTTAGTATTGAGTGTCCCATGTATGCCTTCCACCTACTACTATAGTGCTCGCAGAGTTTCTGTGCACTAGAGAGTTTCCCCGAGCCCATTTGCCCATGGTAGAGGAACCCCGATTGGCTGCCGGCGTCCAATCCCGTTAACCGGTTCTTGACTCAATGCGCGCCGGGTACGAACCTTCGAAAGAGGCGACCTGAAAGAATCGCCGAAAGCGAACGTAATGCCTCGCCGACGCGCCGGTCTTTAACATAGAAATTCTGTTTATGATACACTACAATAGATATCGGGTCTAAACTTAAAGTGATTCCACTATTCATCGTTGGGGGTTGAGAATATTATTCTCATCGGCTATCTCCATGACTACGCAAAAAATAAAGCAGAACATAAAATTCTTCACCAACCAATTACAAAAATCCTGATAAAAGGTGAATTTAGCCACCGGAAAAGGAATCAAATTAACCTCACAAGAGTCAATTTTAACGGCAAAGATTGCTAAACGATACATGGACAGCAGAAAAATTATATTCTAACTTAAAATAATTATGGCAAAAATCCCACTACATACCGCTATGGTTTTGGAGGCTGAAGTCTACATCTAGGCATCATTCTTGTTCCGGGAAGGCAGGTTCTCGCAGATACTTTTTGATACTCATAGAACTGGTTTTTAGAATTCATCACTTGTGTTATCACTTGATTCCTCGCCAAGTGGAATAACAACCTGGGGCACTTCATCACGAACACATTCCTTTATGTAGTCTTCTTCCTGAATATTTTCCGCATGCCTAACACACTTTATCCAATCTTCCTTACTTATCGATGCTAATGCCTCGTGTGTTAATCGTTCAACATCAATCATTCTGAAAGTAGTGTTCCTCTGTGCGACAAACCTCTTCACTTGCGCCCAAATTAACTCTATCGGATTGTATTTACAGTGGTAGGGAGGAAGGCGCACCACTAAATGGCCCATTGAAAGGGCTAAATCGTCCAACTGATAGGATGACGTGATTTTATTTTTCACCACGTAGTCTTTTACCTTATCGAGTAGTTCCTTCACTGTGTTACTATCACTGAACAGTACGTTTTGCTGTCGCAGCCAGGATTGAATTTGTGTTTTCCGGTACGTTGTGTTGGGAATTTTATTGGAGATTTTGGAATGATAACTCGCATTATCCATCACTATAATTGACGGTCGGTCCAACCTCCTCAACAGTTCTTCAAACCACCAAGTAAAACAATCCGCATTCATGTCTTTGTGGTAGTCGGAAAGCGGATCTCTACTACCTGATCTAAAAACTAATCCCATACCTTCGATAAAGCCCACCTCACTAGATCCTGCATGTGTTACGATTAATCGCCCACCCTTCCCTGTAGGCACACGCATACCTCCTTCTCCCTGGGAGTTCACCCAAATATGACGCTGGCAGTAATTTTGGTTGACCCAAGTTTCGTCCAAGTACACAACCTGTTCGTAAAGTGAGTTCTCTCGGTGAGAGTGCATGATTTTCAGAAATTTCTTCCTGCACTCCCTGATGTCACTGCGCTCCATCAATATTTTTCTGCCATCATTTCCAAGCACATATCTAAACCCCAGGTTGTTGAATATTTTTCTAAAAGAAGAATATGAACCACGATATCCTGCAGCTTCTTGGAAAGCAATTCTCACCCTTTCCACTGTTGGATATATACCTTTATGGTACATATCGAGAAATATTCGACGCACTAAATCCTCATCGAATCCGTCAATTTTACTCCGATTCGGATATGGCCCTCTCTTCTTCCTCTCTGTTTCTTTCCCGATGTTATTGAGCAGCGAATAAACGTAGCGGGTGGACACGCTACATGCCGTGGCTGTCTTTTTCACAGCTTCGCCGTTCTCATTGCGAGAACATCCAACGTTGAAAGCAGCGAATTTACTCCGATGCACCTTTCCACGGTTGGGGACGTTCTGGTCATTTTCACTATGAGTTGATGCCGTTGGAGATGTTGCGAGTGGATATAAATGAATTCCAAGGGATTCATAATGCTCGCTACCCGACACTTCATCCAAACACAGTCTTGCCCGATCCACGACGGAATTATCACCGAGAGTATCAGGACGAGTTGCCACAATTTCCTTGCAAAAGAATTTGTAAACGCACATAACGCGTTCCCTTAGCTCTGCGGAAAATTCCTTAGGCATAGTAACACAAGAGAATTACACAGACCACTGAAGTTGAGATTTGCTCGGAGGGTTTCGATGGACTGACACCTGCAGTGGTTTAGCCACAGTTCGACGTTCGAAGGCCCAGTAAGCTCATTAAAAATTTCTTAGAATCCCGTAAATCTATTGAATAAAGAAATGACCACCGAAGCGGACAGATTTCTGAAAACTAGGGTCAGCGCGGATTATCTTCATTTTGAAGCGCCCCCGCGGAGCGCCCCGTATCCTTTCTTTCACGGTCGTACGTGAATATCTCAAGGGTTCATGCCAACGGCACTTGGAAATACCTGCTAATGAGTTTTTCCCAGAATTTGAAGTGCTGGAGCTTCATGCGACCATCGAACAAGGTCGCTCCTTTTGGTTGGTGGTACCATGGCTGCGAAAAATCACCACGGTAGAATTTTCCGTTTCAAGGGTTTTCCCCCAAAACCCAAACATCAGACGATCAAGTGGTGGAATTCATAGGTTCAAATCAGTGTTGAAATTTTATAACCAATGGACTTCAGGTAAAAACGAATAATGAAAGGAAAATGTAAAGAAATGAAAATATTCCGTATAATTTTGGAATTCATTGGAATAAGTTCATTTTGGTATTTTGAATTTCTACATCCGTTTTAGAGATTCATAGGGTTTGGAAATGAGAAAGTTCTCATTTATAACCGCAGAGACAATTACCCCATACCTGATTACAATCGATTTTTTTAATTGGTTGGTGAAGAATTTTATGTTCTGCTTTATTTTTGCGTAGTCATGGAGATAGCCGATGAGAATAATATTCTCAACCCCCAACGATGAATAGTGGAATCACTTTAAGTTTAGACCCGATATCTATTGTAGTGTATCATAAACAGAATTTCTATGTTGAAGACCGGCGCGTCGGCGAGGCATTACGTTCGCTTTCGGCGATTCTTTCAGGTCGCCTCTTTCGAAGGTTCGTACCCGGCGCGCATTGAGTCAAGA
The DNA here is from genome assembly GCF_921293095.1 of Ischnura elegans. NCBI lineage: Eukaryota > Metazoa > Arthropoda > Insecta > Odonata > Coenagrionidae > Ischnura > Ischnura elegans. The sequence continues at coordinate 30,855,794 of NC_060247.1, forward strand.
ACCGGTTAACGGGATTGGACGCCGGCAGCCAATCGGGGTTCCTCTACCATGGGCAAATGGGCTCGGGGAAACTCTCTAGTGCACAGAAACTCTGCGAGCACTATAACGGCACACTCCTCCCTGTCTCTTCACTCCATGGGAGCACTACAACATGATCACCCGCTATCAAAATCGAATAGACTACCAAGGATATAAAATGATGGGGTCGTATTTGATTCAGAGGGGCTATTGGCTGGAAATATATTAGGAGCTATTACAAGCAAATCATCGCGCATTTACTTAATTTGTTTGGTTTGAATGCTCGGAAGCTGGTTTCTGAATATACAAAAACGCGCTATCTTTATCATCACGCACTAATTTTTTTTCCTGGGACACTTCCCTCACCAACCCCACCGAGAAACTAATCACCCACCACTAAATGAAACTGGGAACGAATATCTTTCTCATTCCAAGCGAGCATCATAAAATAATAAACCACTTCTCTGATCGATGAGGCTATCTATCTCATAAAATGATGGGAGTAGTGTCTTAATCAGAAGAAATTCAAATAGATTTAAATTCAATTGATAGAATGAATGAAATGAAATTATCTGATTTCCTATAAAATAAGTAATAGTGATATTGAAATTGATGAAAACATGTGCCCTTGTGATATCTTATATTATCATCATGTGCTTATTACGTTTTCCTCTATACGTCTTTCTTCAATGCTTTGGCACAAAAGCTGGCCATAGGGCTACATTTAGGGATACCTCCTCACGCGCCGCTTAAGGCGAGCTATATTAATTAACATTGAATCAACCTATAAAATGCTGGGAGTCTATGTCTCTTTCTACGAGGCGAATATTGATAAGACAAACTGTAGTTATGATTCGCAAACTAAGTTCGCTTTTATCGATAGTAGAAAGAGGAGATTCACCTTACAATTTACGGAAAACTACTAACTTTCGATACCACAGTCCATCATCATTGGACAATGACGGAAACTAATGCTAAAAGGTATCGAAATTCATTGATCTAAAAAATAAAAAAAAAAAACGCCGAAAAGAGCCTCCTTGGCAGCTGCACGAAAATCGAAGAGCTTCTGCCGAGTTGTCTGGCAAATATGCTATGAAGTATATAAATGAAGTATTAAAAAACAGATGAAAATTAACAATAGTTTTTATCAATTAAAATTAAAATTTATAAAAATAGAAGGAATAACAATGTCCCAATCACGAAATTGGCGATTAAAGAAACTTTGCAACTACCGATCGAATATCAAAAATCAAGCGAAAGCTCAATATTAAATGATACAGCTTGAACCGAAGGTGTGGGCTCGTGCTTATTTATTTCCCCACTTTTCCCGACCTTCCTCTACTTTTAGCCAGGTTTTGGGGCCATATTCTCTACTGTGCGGCGGGTAAATTTGTAACTTTTTATGTAATAACATGGTACCTCTCCTTAGACCGATGACAAGTATGTGAGGATCTTGACTGAGACATAAGCTGGTATTTTGGTAATTTGAAAATCCCCCCCCTCTATACCCCAACTTCTTCCGAAATGAATCATGGAAATGCTTGGACGGGGCCCACCTTAACCTTGATGCGGTTCCAGTCCAGGGGCAGAAGGGGGCGTTGCACCAAGACGCCGCAGCTGAGACAACAGGTTCTCCTTGCCCGGAACGTATTTAGAGTGCGCTCCTTCCATCCCCGGAGGGTGAGGAGAGGGAGGAAAGTGAAAGTTTCGTTTGCGCGAGCAAGTATTCGTACTTACTTGGGCCAACCTTGATTCTCCCGAAACACACTTCCCCAAGGGCCACACAGACTCAAGCGGCGGCGGGCCCCATTTGAGTTGAATTATCGCCTCGGGGAGGCCAATTTGTTTCAATGTCGCGCGTCCACCAGCTCCCGGAGATTTTTACCTGTACTTCCCGCAAAATAAACGCCCAAATTAGCGTCTAATTTATTTTCTCTTGCTCGCAGGCACACATTACGGCTCCCATGTTTTATCCTCCACCCCTTCTTTACATCCTCGAATTATAAATCTTGTTGACATAAATGCACTTCTTTCCCCACCATTCCCAGTAATTTTTAAACGAAAACAAATTTAATTATTTTGGAGGAATAAATCCCGAAATGCAAAAATACCACAACTAGTACCAAAAGATTATTAATATAACACCATGACGTAAGAATCTGCATGTTTGATTGACATATTGTTCCGCCATTGCTTGATTTGCCGTGATAATAACGCACGCGTGCCGAGTATTTTAGATAATAAAAGATTTGATACTTTGATGAAACAGTCAAAGTCCTACTTTCCTCCTGAACATGTATTGTCTGAATGATTGACTTAAATGGTATCAATGGCTCCGTCATCCCCTGTATTGCAGCATGCTATAAAATATTTACTTTCAAGATATCTAAGGCCCTTTTTTACCTGCTGCCAATGTCATAGGCACGTGATTATTTAATACAAATGCATTTTTGAAATACCACTCGTTTCACTTCCTTCAAATCTTAATAGATCAATTTAATTGAAAATTTATTGTTTAATTTCTTTCACCTGAATGAAAGCCAAGATCTTTATGTACTTTTGAACAGCAAAAAATATTGGTTCCTGGCTCAGAGTTATACGTAATGGCTATAGGACGGGCAGGTGAAAAAAATAAGCATACTAAAGCTGATTTAGTATCAAATATGGAATTGAAAGGTATAGAATGTGGATTAGGCTCACTACATTTTGTTATCGGTGATAAAGATTTGTTGCAAAAAGTTATCGCCTTCGATCGGAAATAATAACTTTTTGATTGATACAGATCACCTAAAAAATTTAGATAACATAAAATCTCATATCTTTTTTAATTATATCCTAGTTCCCAATTATTGCTAATAACGAGAACCTTATGAAAAAAAACTAAAATAATGCTTGCAATACAATTGTGCAGGATAATCACTCGACATGGAAATGATGGATATACGGGCGCAAGATGGGTAGCTAAGGAGAAGCGTTTAAAGATAAATTTAATTAATATTTCTTCCAAAAGAATTCATACAGAAGTTAAAAAAAGGGAGAGTAATGGACAAGCGCAAAGCAGCACTCAGCGGTCATGATCCCAGCGTTTATTCACTTCACTAAACAGGCGATGACATGGCACCATTACCTCTGTCGCTATATCCATTATTCATCGCAAAGATGGAGTGGTTATCACAGAGGGTTCTACACGGAGTAAAGGAAACACAGAGGAGAAAGCTTGCTTTGCAAAAGAGAGGCTCACATCTTAATTTATCTCATTTTCCGAGAGAAAATGAAGATATATAATGCCCCTTCTCAAACGGATTCTCAAAGGGATTGTATTATTACAGCGAGCTAATTTTTTTTGGAAAAAATAAATTGTAGTGATATGGTTTGATTATTCCTGTTTTCTTAACGTAAGTCTCAAAGTACCTACCTGAATTTAAAAGAAAAAAAAATAATTCAAACTAATAATATTCTCAATAATCTGGCAAGGTTTTCGGTGGAAAATCAATTTGTTCCGTGGTAAATTTCCTTGATTATTATTTAATATTGGAAAGGCTTGTTACAAATGCATGTGATATGTGAGACCAAGTATTAAATGAAGAACGTTTAACAAAGCATTTTATTAACTCCTCGTACTGTGTGTAAAAGGTTATACTAATTGTCTCCATAAAGTTTATTTCATTTTACTTTTACATCTCTGCGCCTGTATATAAATAGACGATTCAGACGACTCCCACGTCAAGTAATAAGGAAGAATATCTAGTTTTTCGGAACATTTGCAGGAACACCACACTCTACGCAACAGTAAACACAGCCTACTTATCCATACGCTAGCCGTGAAATTGCTGCGGATAATGCCAACAGAACACAGACAAGGAAGCATAACCTTCTCAAAAGGGCAGCAGAAAGCTTTTTCTCTCTCCCCCATTCACCCAGTCTAACTATGAACTCAATGAGATAGACTATGCTGATTTCCATCCGAGCGTTCTCACATCTAGGCTGTCAATACTTTTGGCCATAGCTCCCATTTTTTTGTACTGGACTCGACGTAAGAGATGAGGAAGCGATTCCGAATCATCTTGATGAGGATGACATTACGCCACCAGCGAGAGAACTGGAAATGCAGTTGCATAGAAAGTGAACGACCTCTTCATGGAAATTTGGCCTCGATCAGTGCAACGAGGACGTCGGTAGATATGCCGTAGACAGTTCACATCCTCTCTACCAGTCGTAATTTGTCTTTTTTGTGTGAAAAATAGCTCATTTAAAGCTCTTTACGTCTTCAACTTGAAATTTACTAGGTAGATAGAGTAAGCCTTTGAATACATTTATTTGACACTCAAATGTAACAATTTTACATATAAGAAAATGCTGAGTTTGTAATTTTTAATATGAGAAACTGGCATACTTTGACTTTACGCCCTGAAACTTTCATGTTGGTAGATAGGTAACTTATTGAAATCATATAAGAGTTATAAGTTACGTAAAAGAGACAGGTCAAGCGTGTGTGATATAACAGATGTCTCCTCTTCTGGAAGAGAAACGGAATGCGTATGCAATCTTACGCATCGTCCGGAAGCGATCGAAGTCCAATAACTCAATCATGGTATTATTTTATATTAGTACCATTCAGTTCCAAGGTTGTGGTGTCCGAAGACTCACCCGGTATGTTATCAAATGCGGATGATGAAATTAGTCAATCTTGGGATGGTCAAGAGATACGTGCTAGGGGCAGAAAGAGGGATATAAAAGAAATAAAATCAGAAAATTGAAAGAACTAGCTTGAGAAGGGGAAAAATGAAGGTTAGCAGTATACCGACCATATCATTTTACAATGAAAGATATGAGGATGAACAAATGATAGTATATAGACTGTCCTATTATATGCGTATCATTTTTGATCTCCAATTTTGGACATTTATATATGTGCAATTTTGATAAATTTGGCACACGTCAGAAAAGGTTGTATTTTAAAAAATTAAGGAATAACTTTTAATATCCTTGCAAAACCAAAAGGACTGGCTTTAATTTAGGATTGGATTGCAGAAAAAGTTGAGAAATATTCCGTCGTGTGGGCAAAAATCTGAGAATAATCGCGACAACCACCACGCGCTCTCGAGTGACCGTCGACGAGTCATTCACGCCACGCAGAGGACAATACAAACACCTCTCTCGTTCCCTTTCTCCGACCGCAACTCTTTGTGACCCAGACGACGCGACGCGACGTGAGTTGTTTCACTGTTGAAACTAATTGAAGAGGAGAGTGGAGGGTACAGTTTGAAGGGTGGTCTGGAGGGGGGAGGGGCAGTTTGCGAAGGTAGTCGAGCCAGACATAAAATTTCACGGGAGGCAGTGCCAAAAATTTATGTGATTGTCATTAGTGCCGAGGGCTCTCGCGAAAAAAGAAAATAATGATTGCATGCTTTACCATTGAGTTGGTTAGGCACTTGAAGGATACTCATATGCAATCGAAGAGTAGTTTTTTTCAAAATTTCAATGCTATTTCTACGAAAACTACGAAATTCTGAACTGCACAACTGTCATGATGACGAAAATTTTAATGGGTAATTTTAACAACACTTCCGAGAAAGTTTATGGTAGTGGAAAAAGGCATGATATTAGTAAACTTACGCGTCATTACACTTTTATTTAGTATTACACGCTCCACTATGTTCTCATGCGACCATTGAGACCCACTTTTTGCTAGGAACAATGACTGCCTTTTGAAAAATCAAGGTTAAAAACCTCCTTATTTAAGCATAGCAAACTGTTACATGAAAACAACGGACGGTAACACGAAGCTAATATTTACTATCCAGGGACAGCATGATTGGACACGGAAAATTAAGCATGACAAAATGTCACAGAACAATAACTTGCCTCGACAGGATATGAACTCGCAAAACGAAAATGAACGGGAAAGAAAGACTAGAAAAATCACTCTCTAAAAATTTGCGGGACCTGGTTTGAGTCCAGAGCGAGGTGAATTATATTTTGCGGAGAATATCTCTTGAGTTATTTCCCCCCGCGTTTCCTCCGCTGGTCCTCATGGGAAATCATTTCACGTGGAGCGAGAACTACACAAGAGTGTTTATAAGCGCGAGGAGCTTTCACTGAAGACGGTTATGTTGGCCAAGATGAGTGGCCGATACCCCGTAACGCGTGGAAATGCCATATCACGACACAGTTTTCACTGCGTCGCAGACGACTCGGTACTCCATCCATGCTACCCCCTGGGTGAAGTTCCGCCCCAGTATACGTCAGCGGGAAACGCCTCGGGGGCGAGAAGTACCTAGGCAAGTAGACAAGACTGAAAGGAATTTTTTATTCGGGAGGAGATATGCAGAGCGCTCAGAAAGTCTTTGTTCGCAGATGCAGAAAATTATAAAGAGGAAACGAGAGGAATGCTTTGAAAAGGAAAAGGAAAAAAAAACATTAAGAGAGTTTGCAGCAGTGAGATTTCGGAAGAGGAATGACGAACGAAAATAGTTTTTCGTTCCCTATTTTTTTAATCTGCAAGCGTGAAAGCGATCCATACTTGAAAAAACGGGGTCTTGTGACGTCAGCGAGCAATACCTGTAACGGAGAGGCTGCAGAGCGTCAGGTGAGGACGGTTCTTGGCTAAAAAACGCGTTAGAGAGCTGTTGTGATAGACTCGAAAACAAGGTACGACAGGAGGTACAAGGTTGGACTAGAGAAGCGTAAAGAACAGGTTAACGTCATTGCGAGTGGAGCAAAAACGACAATTACATCAACTCGGGTGAATCTATTTGGAAGGAGAACGTGTCTTTTTTTCTCTCTCTATTCCGTAACACTAAGCAATTATAAAAAAGTACCATTCCACATTTAATTTAGAGCATTAGAGTGAACACCGACGTGAATGCAGCAGAAAGGGTTCGGGAGCGGTCCATAAAAGGAAGCCTTATTTTCAAAGCCGTCTCTCAAGTGCCGAGGGCTCTGAAGTTGACTCCCATTCTTACAAAATAATAACTCGGCTAAAAATGTCGTACGCCATAAAAAATTGTCAGAAAGCCTTCTGCTTTAAGAACGCTGCAAATGCGACACGATATAGTTTCTCAAACATTCTCATAGTTTTGAGAATCGTATTTTGAACAACTAGTGAGATTGATGTAAGTAGATACTGGACATTTTCGAGTAATAGCATATCTAATGCAATCAGTTTAAAATAGGACATTTTAAAGCATTTGAATAACCTGCAATAATATAAAAATCTAAAATAGAACAAAGGAATGAAAGACTTAGATGACATAGTGGAAAGAGGGTAAAAGTTTGATGCTATCATTAGTGATTGTTAAAACTTATGGTTCCACCTTCTTAAAATTTTCCGATTTGCAATTTGGGAAAATCAACTTAAAGGTAGGGTAACGGCAATGGGAATGTTCATAATCATAATTAAAGGTAAAATCCGCACCACCTGGTTAAATAGGCGACGAGAAGAATGAAATAATTTTTTATAACGCAAGGAAAATGTTTTCACCATTCTAATATACGCATTCCGAAAAATTTTCAAGGTAAGAAACTACCAGTAAGAGCAATGCACATGAGACAAATGATATTTCTTAAAATAATACATAAAGCGGTCTTGCGCACGCATGTATGCTGCATTACGGACAACTGAAGGAGCTATTTGGGGATATAACGAGGAATGTCTCTAGCGCTTCGACTGTTTCTAAGAACAACCATGATCTTATTTCTTTCCCAACAAATACTATATGCTTGAAATGATAGTAGAACTTCATTTCAATTAAATATGTCAAACATTTATTAAATGATTGAATAAGTGTCAAAATGGTTAGATTGGATGAATGGTAAAAATATAACCACGATGGAAAAATCTGACGTAAAACATGCGACGTGTAGACTAATGGTGATTTAACTCAAGTAGGCTGATGAGTTTTACACATCGAGCAATTTGAAAAGAACTATCTGGTGCCCTTTAAACTTTATCCCAGCATTGAAACTATTAACACCCTCTGTGAATTCAGGTCCATAGGCCACACAGTGGCTGCAGATGGCTAGGAACGACTTTGATCAGTGAACTTTCCCAGTGGACTGTGGCTGGCAATAACGTGCTCCTACGTCCAAGGTGACAGAAGATGACATGGATCGGCTGCATAGAGAATATTTCTTGAGCTGATTTGAGTCAACTCTCGTCAAATAACGTCAAGGTTGGATGGAAGGTAATCGTGAAGAAAGGGGCGAAATCCACTGAAATGCTCGAAATTGTTAAAATTAGGAGAAGCGCCTCCATTTCCTCATATAACTCACCCACTTATTTCTAATGCACAAAAATAACGTGTTTAAAATTAAAAGCAATCGTATCTAAACGAGGATTTTTGTTGGCAGTCCCAGGGCCCATTTTGGGATTTGAGACTGGAATCATTTCATCATTATCCACCATACCTCAACGCTTACGATAGGATTCACTAAAATATTTTTTCTCTAACCAAGTGAATATTTGAATTTACATTTAAAGTTGACATTTTTAAATTTTATTTAAGGCTTCCAATACCTTTTGACCTAATCAGGAAAGTTATCGGTGTACCGACATTCAGAGCACATTTTCGTTATAGGAGGGTGACCAAAGGAAAGTGATAACTCGAAGGTAAGTGAGTTCCAGAATGCGAGAAAAAACTACCTTTCCTAATATAAATGAAGAATTGAGAGCAAGTGAACTGATTAAAACGGCATAAAAATGTCTTTCCACATTATTTTCTCCTGTAAATCAACTTCGGGGCCACTCCCACTATATCATTCCTTTCTGTTCGGTTATGTCCCGAGAGCAAGCTTTGCAGTAGCACCAAGCTGAACCAGAAATGAACAGTGATGTTGAACGTGAGAAGACTTGGTTACTCGCCATAAATATGGAACACATTTCAAAGATTCTATACCTAGATATTTCTCTGCAGCTTATGTCATAGATCACGAAGCGGATGTTTGCACGAAGAGATGACAGCAAAAAAAAACATGGCATATCATCGAGATGGAAACGAGAAAAAAAATTACTCTCTCGCCTCTCCCCAGTAGGAAATAAAAATGCGAAAGAAGATAAAATAGATTTGGGGAGGAAATAAGTTGGTGGAAAATAAACAGGACCGACTCTCGTATGCGGAACCAGAAAGATATTTGTTGAGGGTTTTTTATTTCCCGAGTCAGTCACCGGTTTTATCCATTCTTTCGTATTTAATACGAAATCTAACTTAGTTACGGCTCATGACCTCCCTGTTCGACTTCCAATTAGAGCAATTAACCGAAATTTTCTACGGTGGCCGGGGCCGTATCGACGGCAAAGGTAAATTATATTTACAGATAAATTTTTAATGTTTTTGACGAACATACCAATCCTTTCACTCCTCTCTTCGTGCAAAAAAGTTAGCGCTCGAATATTTGAGATAAATCTTTGAAACTCAATCTTAGGAGGACGCGTCCTCCTATTTGATCATACGATCAGATTGGTTCTGAACGCCAAACAGAAGAAGCGACGATTAGGTGGTCGGCCTTAAAATTTCGTATCAAACAGGCGTTATTTTATTTGATCGCTAATAAGTTCAGAACAGATTTGCTCATGTTAGCTATAAATCGCTTCTTTCGCAAAAAAAATGGACGTGTATCTATTTTTGAGGTATACTTCCTTTAGACACAAAAGCGAATAGAGGTAGGCTACCGCATAGGGCTGTTCTAAATGAAAAGGACAGCGGATAGTTGAGTTCCCAGATAGATATTCGAGTGCTCAGAGTGTCTGAACAAGAAAAAAATACTTTTATAGAATGTTTATTATTTTCTGAATCAATTTACAGGTTTTATCCATCCTTTCTTTTGGAATATGCATTACATTGAAGCAGCATCTGCTCAACTTCTTGTTCAAATTCCAATTAGACCAAATAATCGAAAAAAAATGATAACGGTGGCCAGGGTCGGATCGACAGAAAAGAAACATTTATACTTGCTGACAATCTCTTCAATGTTTCTGACGAATCAGAGTCTATCAACCATCTAATTCCTCAGATGCATGTGTAGCCAGACAAAGACATGGGTGAGCGGCGGTATCTACTCGGACACTTGTGCTGTATTCGTCGATGCAATCGGGGTTTCACGAGGGCATTTGAGTGTCTGCCTCATGTCGGGGGTAATCGCCTACTCGTTTGGTAAACAGGCGAAGTGACCAGACGAATGCATGGGTACTAAAATGTGCCTGAGTACTGCAATACTTTTTAGTAGTACGTTTGGCACTCCCCTATTTCTTAATATTTAACAATGTTTGCCTGAAAATATTGTGATGGAGTGCTATGACCCTCTCAAAACAAGAGGCTTCCGAGTACGAAATAGGAGCTATTTATTTCTTCATTGTATTTTTTAATTTACACATTTTTGCCAATAAAAAGTGCTTTAAATTCTTGAAATCACCGTTAAAAACCCTTAAGTTCAGGCGCAGGCTTTATCAATGACGCGATGCTGAAGTTGCCGTCACACACAGGTGAAAACTGAAAATTATCTTCACGAAAAGACCGAAACTGGACCGGCTTGTAAGTTTTGGCACCACAGTCTTCTCCAGTTCCTTCAGACGAGAGATATTTGCTATTGGTCCACTTTTATATGAGGAAGTGGTCGCTGACCTAGACTCACTGCCCAAGGTCTCCCTCGTCATATTCAAGCCATTTTCTCTCCCGCAACTGCTCACGAATTTCTCATCTTCCGAAGAGAGGACTGGATTTGGAGGGGCCTCGTCGAATCTCATCAGAAAGGCTTGCGGAGAAAGTTTTGGTCCAACGCGAAAGGACGAATAAGATTAAGCAGATCGGGTTTATTATGTGACTGAAGTGTTAGCTTCCAACTCCTAGAGCCCAGATTCGAGTCACAGAGGTAACGGATATTGTTCCGGTCTCTCGATATGTGCTGCAGTGCTTCGAGGAGGGCGATTCAAGTACAGCGTCTTTCGAATCTTCCGTCCGTCAGATGGGACGTAAAGTCGTGGTGGCCTTGACGCCTTTCAGAATGAGCAAGCTAATACAGTTGCCGAGTTTTAAAGGTATTATAATCCTCGAAATTCCCTGCTAGAGCATGTTCTGAATGAAGTATTTGAAAAAAGTTTTTCACCGTTTTCAAATGGAGAAACTTGAGGGAGGGAGGCAGGGTTACAACCGTCCAAAACCCCCCCTAGAAATGTGGTAGTAATTCGACCTTGACCTCAAACAAAAGTCACCAGATTCTGAATTCCCTACGGAGATACGGCACACCAACCCAGCCTCATTATTGCTTAAGAGAGGCATGCTTCGTGTCCGATTTGCGAGGATCGTCAATTGCCACCAGGGAGTAATAATAGTGCCCGATTGCGCGCGATATCGGACACTTCAGGAGATAACGATGCTTTGTCGCAGAACTGAATCTCAGCACCGCGCCCGACATAAAAAAGTAAAGTCCTTCCTCCTCTACACTCGTAATCGCAAGTAAAAAATAAGAGCTGATCTTTTTCAAGAAATATCTAGGCCATAAGGGAAGCATTAGCACTAAAGTATCATAAGTCCTTCGAGAATTCCGATGAAGCCTGATCTCCACTTACCAAACGTGTAAATTAACCACAAATTCTTGTCTAAAGTCATAAAAATCCTATTCATCCAGTGGTAAGGTAAAATTAAATATAGCATAAATAGCATAAATAAAATAGATTGAAAGCAATTGGAACAATATGTAGCTCGCAGAAAATCGACGAGGAATAGGAGAAATAATGCAATTTATTCATGAACACGAATATCTCATTAACCGGCAATTTAATTCCTTGTAGTCAGAACAAATCACACTATTTAAATGTTATGAACTATAAAATAAAATCAGTCTGAGTGAAAATCGAATTTCTGTGGAAATAAAATAAATTATTTTGAAGTTCCCCTCAAATTGAAATTATATTGACACATATTTGATATTTTGTACTACAAAATTCGTACAAATATAAATTATCTCATTTTAGATATCTGGATCCAGCAAACCATAAAATAGGCTCCATGACTTCTGCCTTTATGTGCAGGTGAGAAAATAATTCATGGTTGCGATGTGACTACAGGGACGTATCAACGAAAAAATGAAAAACTTTTATAGTAAAAAATGAAATAGTATTGAAAACGCGAGTATATTGGCTATTTGAAAGATATTGTAACGTTCGTCAATAAACTGCTTCTTCATTATTATACTCAAAAACTCATAATTATCATGGTTAGGAAGTTCCTCTGATGTCCAAATACATATATAAAAGCAGTGGCAATAGATCAATTTTTCTCGCACGCACAGTGACAAAAAATTTGAATAACAGGATGTACTTTCCTCATCGGATTTCGCGATGTACTTGACTCACATTAATCTCGACATGCAACATCAATCCTTTTGATGGGGGCGACCAAGCACTCGGAAGATCAAGTCCAAGGCCCGTCGCTCTTGAACTTGAGAAAAAATTCCCGCGCACGACCAGCATTCCTTTCGCTGGCCAATTTCGAAAGGGAGAAAGGAGGCTGATCCGAATGGCTAGAACGCTTGCGGTTAAACGGGAATAATGCGAGCAAAAAAAATTGTGGAAGATATGCGAAATTTCCCGTCAAGTCCCGCGCTTCATTTGGAAACAAATGGACCACTTCCTTTCCATCTTCACCGCGCAAACTCGCCGGAATGAGCTTTTTCCCCTCACCGCCAGAATATTACCGCCACGGAAATTCGCAGTGGGTCCCACCCCCTCAATGGTCCTAACGGTCATTAGGTCTCGCTCAAAACTTACTCCACTTAACGCTGAACTTAAGAGATGAAAGGAGGTTGATAAGAACTTCAATTGGCTCACAACAGTGGCGCAGCAACGGGGGAGGGGGGGTTTCGAATTACAACCTCCACCCACCCCCTTGAGCCTCGAAAAGAGGCTTTTTCATACAATTTATATACGGTATTTTGATAAATAGCCGTACAAAATTACTGCTTTTGGGTGCTAAAAATCACGTTGTCAACATCAAAAATCCCAAGATTTTGCCCTGGACCCCTCTTTGCCCCGGGATGTTTTGCATACACTTCGGAAGGGCCCCGAAATCTCCGGCAAACCCCCAAATTTCAAAATCCTGGCCACGTTACTGGTTCACAGCAACTCAAAGCGACTGTGTGTTGCCATTTGTTGGGAAAAGCACACATTTCTCTTAAAAGTACCCCGAAGCCAGGAAGGTAGTACATCCTATCGACAGTCGCATCGAAAATTCTCTAACATCAATGTTTTGGATTGATACACGGCCTTAGCTTCGTTAGGTGAAATATTTGACTTGAAGATCTGGGTGATATCAAGTTACGCCAAGTTAAGCTGTTGTGAGCGGAGATTTATTTTGTCGGACGCTGGGCGCCTGTCTCCAAGCTCTCATTTTCTCTACATTTTCATCTTTCCGCTAGAGCCTACTTGTGCGATCAATAGGCCACAGCTCGACGCCCGCCATGCCCCCTCTACGATCTGGGACCCGTTCCAATATCGGGCTATCCCACAGGAGAGAGGCACGGCTCCACTTTAATCCCTTTCATGCAATACCACAATCAATACTTTAAGTAGGCTGTGTAATAGATAAACGGCTTCAGTGAAGCGTAGAGGGAAATTATTTATACCCAAAGTAATAATAATAGAGTTAGAAAAATATGAGGAATTGTCACTCGGTGATTTAATCCGAAGGTTGTTTCAATTGGCGAGGATAGAGGTCATCTCGGACTAATCCACAGGCGTAGGAATTACCCTAAACCACCTTAAACGATTTTTGTTCAGCAGTGTCCCATGTCTTCACTCGGGATTCGAAGTTCTTTGGTCAGCAACCAAGCGCTACACCCCTCTACCCACTAGGCTACCAATTTCCCATAAAGGATTGTCATGTTTGAATATTTTTCCTTAAGCTGAATCGAGTCCTCTGAAATTCGCCATTAAAAAGGCCCACTCGTGGGGACAATTGAATGTAATTATGTGTAGAAAATGAAAAAAAATTGAACGAGTAATGATACCTCGAAGTGACGGAGTAACATTATGATTGCGCTCGATGTCAATACAAATGAATCTATTCAATAAATACTCATCAACTCTCAACTTTATATAAATCGAAAATTATTTAAAAAATCCACCATACTGAACTGGCATTCAGGAGTGCAAATGACTCACGCCTCTCAGCGGGAAAGGTCAGCGCGCGTAGCAATTGGCTGGCCAAGATGCGTAAATGCATCATCTAACGCAACCTTTCTCTTTACTTTCACTTCCTTACGTTGTCGCACGACTTATAAAATGGGCTCCTGAGCCCAAGGAAAATGTACTTATTGCTGGAGTCAAATTATGAAATTAATAAACAAATATGAGCTTTCGGTTTGATGAAGGAGGACTACAGTTCTCCTGAAATCCACTGAAAAGCACTCAAGTTAATATTGTGTTTCTCTAAAATAATTTGTGACAGTCAAGTCAAATTTGTACTGTATCATCCAAACTATTACACGCCAAATACCGTCCGCCTTCGAATGTTCAATTGAAAAATTCTTTTAAAATTTGCTTATGTTTTGCAGTGTCCGACGAAATGCAAAGGAGCAGAAAATTAATGATGCGTAAAAAGATTGAAAAATATCTTGCCTACTCTTACAATTCTCTACTAAACAGCATATATGAAGAAAAATAGGATTAGCTCCACGCGCAGCAGAATTTAAGGTCATTTAATTCTATTTACGACATCATTTCTTCTTATCACGCCAGCAACGGCTTGATTAATTTATTCCGGGCCAGAAAAGGGAGAAGCCAGACTTCCAGCTAAAGTTAGGTTGTTATAATTCGTTTCCATGAAAAAGCACAGCGTTCGTAACCACTAGGGGTATATATTTCATAATAAAATACGTAGCATTTACGATAACATCTCTTCCTGTTTTTTTCACCGAAAAAGAAGGTAAGCTTCGCTGCAGGGTACTCTCAAAAGATCATATCATGGAATTATTAGTCACCTACCAAGTAAAACTTAACGGCGACAGTTAAATTGCTCTTTGTTTTCATCAAACGTCATTTCATCGAGGTCCTGGAGACGAAGGTTCCACTGTGCTTCCTCTTCGTTAGTCGCACTGCCTTCTCTTCGTCCCTCTGCGTATACCTGGGGAGGATAGGTACAAATGATTCCAACTCTATGCCGTCTTTGTCAACAAAAAACTATGGATGGAATTTTCGCCCTTATTCAGTATTTAGCCATTTATTCTCATTAATTCAGGGACGCCGTTCATATAGGCCTTATTTTTCACTAAAACAGTATCCGGAAGCATAATTCACTTTCGTACGTTTTCGTACGCTTTAAGTTTCGCAACCGATTGATGCGGAATTTATGATGGTGTTTTACCCTCAAGGAAATGTTTTAGTTCGTAACAACAATATTCTTAAGCTGCTATAGCCCAATAGACTAACCCACGCGGGCCGCGCATGACCAGACTGCAGAACGAATAAATGGCCTAGGAACAGGAGCTATTTTATTTTAACGTATTCGAGCAATTTTAGCTGATTATGCGAAGTAATTTCAAAGATGATTTCAGCCTTGACCATTCAATCAGCGCATGTGCAATCATGCCAATCAAGGCTGAAAATCCTATAAACCTTCACGCAGTACCAAGGCCATGTTTGCGAAAGATTTCCAGCCATATTCTCTGCCCCAAATTTTCCTTTCTGTTCAGTCATATATTCAAGAAGTTTCGAAGGCATGGCGTCGACACAAGTAGTATATTGCCAAAACGATCTTGGCCATCCGACAAGTAAGTTGAGGACCACTGTCTTCGCTCGATGATGGAAATCTGTTACGACACCTCAGTATAGCTCAACTGGCGGGGTAGAACATTGACCTTTAGTTAAAAAAACATCGGCTCCAGTTGATGTTGGCGGCACGCTTACCAATAGCTATGATTACACTTAAAAGTGGTGGGGAGAATTACTCTGCTGTCATCATCTTCTAATTATTTATTAATTGAGATGAATTATGAACGAATTGACGGTGTTTGGTTCAATGAAACCAACTTATAAAGCTCCACATTTTATGCTAAAAATTGGAGATTGGTAAATAAACTATTTATCCAACAACTGCTATTAAATAAGGTAAAGAAAAAAATTAACGGGAATGGGAGCGAGAAAATACTTTTTCCAAGAGCCCACGGAGAAAAGATTCCAACAAAATATTCAAGTTTTAGTAGAACTAACGGCCTTTGCCTCTGTCATAAATTAGTTAAGTGTATGGGGAGCCTCAAAGACGAAGGTTAATTGAAGAACCGAAACTTTAAGTTCATATGCAATTAATCTCTCCCATGGCGAACTAAAATTAGGCAATACATTTTAAAATTAAAACAGTACCTATTACTCTAAACCGGGTTTCATCCCGCTTCATGAAGACAGCTCCCTAAATAGTCACTCCAATGTTCAAGCACAATAATCTTTCATTACGGTTGTCACCACATCGAGTTTGGATTGAGTTCTCGAGAAGAAGGTAATTCTCTACTTCTCACATTTTTTAAAAACTTCATTTTTACTATAAAATATGAGATTCATTTCGATAAGCCACAGAGTTTATAATGAAGCGGGAACATTAAAACACATTTACAATCAAAGATTCTGTACAGAGTTGCCCGTGATTTTATGGAATATCAAAATACGTTTCATACACACAAGCTTTAGCGTCATGATTATCACCCCAACTAAGGATAGTGCGAGGTAGAACGACAGAATCGTTGCCTAGCGATGAACGCCATGGCAGGAGGTTACGCAAAAACGTCGAGGCGACAAACGATTAAGTAAACTCGAGAACCTTTTTTAATCCTAAGTGGGCACCCATGAGGCGTTTGCTCAACGTGGGAAGGTAAAAAGGTGTGCCCAGTGTTACCTCACGTTAGGACGTCCTCAGCAGATGAATCTCTCGCACGCAGCTACATTCACACCGTAATTTCATCACCGGCGAGGACAAAGCAAGGGGTTAGAAACCGGAACGTGAGTTGTAGCGGTGAGTATAAATTAACTTCGAAGTCACTGAGATCTTATTTCCACGGTACAATAAGTGTTTAACTTGTGAGAGAGTTAAATCGAATCGTTGGACCAAAATGGATTCTTTATTAATCTTTCCAGGAGAAGAAAGCATATTACAAGACACGGAGACTTTTAATATAAGACACGGTCTCAGGCGTTACTTTGTGGATTTGCTTCATGTTGAATGAAATAAAATAACTATGTTTTATTCCACACTTTATTTTAAATCGTACGACCGGTTTCAACACTTAGTGTTATCATCAGGTTTTTTAATTTTCTGTTTCCAATTTAAAATACAGTGTGGAATAAAACATAGTTATTTTATTTCATTCATCAAGACACGGAGACTTCAAAAAAGTCATCAAAAATGTTGGTCTAAATCCAATGTATAAAAATTAAGTGGTGAACATAAAAGCATTAAAATGTATGAAAGTATAAAAAAATTGAGTTTCGCAGAAAAGGAACTATGCGATTACGAAAGAATAATACCATTGCCAAATGAAAAAAGAAATCAGGTTTCATATATTGATTAAGTTTCATGGTTGGTACGTATTCTTTCCCTGTTGATATTATCATTAATTAATCCATTAAAAATGATAAAAAATTTCTAGAAGTAAAAATATCCAAAAGAAACTTGTAGAAACGCAGCGCAGTGGAAAGAGTAGGGAGCTACACTTCATAGATAGAGTGTGAGAAGTATAATTTCATTCCTATTTTTGAATTCTGGAATTTATGTCACGGATGGGACATTTCTTTAAATGCAATTATATAGAGAATAAATAAGAGAAACTAATTACACATCTCTCTCCTTTCAAAGAGATAACTCTCCAGTCGTTGTAAAATGGGAAAATCTTAGTAATTCCCTAGCTGTGTACATTTTATCCCGTTGTTTTCACCATGAAATTTAAGATTTCAAGCAAGCTGAATAAAAAAAATCTTTAGTAACACCAATGGTATCATGAAAGAAGTTGGTAACAACTGAAATCAGCCTAAAATCGATCATGAAATGATGTACATCAATAAATTGGAATTGGAATTCATTCAATGGCCTAGTTAACCACTTGTATTTTATGCCCCATTGTAATAGAGATTGAAAAATAAAGAGACCTATATTATTATGTTTTTAAATCTGCCGCATACTATCAAGCTATTTACGATGAAATATCGAAGTTATTAACCCTTTTGCGGATAAGTTGATGACGTCATAAACTGCCGAGCGTGTTGCCTGCTACTCCTTGGCCTCGTCACCACTTCACCACTTCACTAAAAGTGGGCGGCAACCTTCCCGTTTTCTTATTTTACGATTTTTCGAGCGAAATGCTGCATGAGGAAGATTTTGTTTACGTCGTAAATCATCTTTTCTTTCCATCAACCGAACAATTTTAATCAATTACGATATCAGATCCGAGTGTCGTTATCATTCCACTCTTTCCTAGAATTGGCAGAAATTCTTTTTCTGTTTCCAAGGGCAACTATAAGTTGATCGAATCGCTAGTAACTGGAAAACTTCAAGTCATTAAGCCTTATACGGAGCCAGAAGCCGGTTCTGGTCGACTTATTAAGCTCAGAACTTCAGGAGCCCGCTCAATATTCCGAATTTCCTCTGCTTTGGAGGAATTATTCCATCTTAATTCATAAAATAATCATGATAAAATTTAAAAAAATATTAACCCACGATGCCGGGGAAGTAATAAAGATTATTTCCCCGAACGCCCACGATATGACCTCATATTTCATTTTAGAGGGCTTCCTAATGATCACGTGTTCATTAAGCCGCAGTGTAAATGGCAGGAAAGTAGTAAGAGAAATATCACTTAATCAGTACACGCCACCTGCTCTCCAGTCGTATGCGGTAAGTTATCACCAAATGGCCTGGATTCATTGAACGGGTTTTCTATCATTTTAATATCAAGTGTAATGGAATACTGAACCTGATATTTTGGTCACAACTTTATGAAATTATTTTAAACTTTGCCAGTTGTCAACAGTTTAATTTCCAATAAAAGCAACAACTCTAATAATAATAAAACTGATTTTATTAAAACTTTAAAAAAGTAGTATTCATTAGAGAAATCTTTCCAAAGTGTAGTATGGAAATATATTCTAAATTTTCCAATTATTCTTGTTAATTGTAATCCCATAATAATTATTGGTTAACACAGATAAGTATATAAATTGAATACAACCAGTGAAAGTAGTATTTCTCTTCAATTTTTTATTATTATTTTTTCCCGGATTTTTTTATACAATTGACGCAAACGATAAGTTAATGAAGTAGTCTTATGAAATTTAAGTCAAAACGGCTCGAGTTGTTTGTGGTAATTCCAATTTCATACTTATCAATTTGTACATTTTATTCTTAGAAATATTTCAAGTGAAAAGCGTAAAATGGTGAAGTAGATGCCAAAGTTTTCCACTGACTAATATTTTTCAGTCATTAAATAAAAATATGATGTCTAAAAAAACGTTATTTGCCGTCTATTTTTCAGTTTTTTTAAATAAGACAAAAGGTTACTAAATATAAGGCCCATAAAGTTAAAGAATAATATAAAAGAATAAATATAAGTAATAAAAATACGTACTCTCAAGCCAAAGATACTGAATACATAAAATACTAAATTTATGTGTATCACTCAAAACATACTGCATAAATTCATTTTAAAAACTTTTTCTGACTTAAAAATTAATTTATCATTCTGTCTTGCCTCCTAGTTTAGTTGCTTCTACAATGCAGTTGAAATTTATGGAAGGAGAAAAAAACTCAGTCTTGGCTGAGCGAAGAGATTATCAAAATACTTTTGGGGTCAGACGATAAGCAGTCGTGCCGCGCTTGCGCTTCTGATTTTAGCACGTCAAGAAGAAATCATAACAAAAAAGCTAACCCCGTCAACGCACTCGACTACTCCAGTCTCCACGGGGGCGTTGAACCCTCCTGACCCACCACGCCCCCCCCATATTCCACGGGCTCTTGTTTCCTTGCGTGCGCCGAGCCTTATTGTGACCTACCTTACCCTCGGATTTCTTTTGTTTTCGCGCGGCTGTGCGACACTCGCCCGCAATCTCCTTAGAATGTCACTGATACGGATTATGACGTTCTTCCAGACCACATTTTTTTATTGAGGATAACTTAGTTTGAGTGATGAGGGTCCCATTAATATTTCAATACGGCATTCGATACTATTTCAGCTGACAGATGAAGCGTGACCATAAATATCACTGACATTGATCCCTTATCGTGGAAAGAAATTGGAGTCTAATCTAAAATGCCACATAATAGGCAAGCTAACAAAGTGGATGGGAAGGGAGAAAAATAGGCATGAAGGTATGATAATAATTATTTAAAAAACTTGAATACTACCCTTAAATTCATCGGAGCCCAAATCTTTCCATTATTTTGAGGAAAATTAATAGTGATGGAACCCAATAGTTCAACATTATGATGTACAGGAGAGATTCTTCAGTTTTTACGGGAATCACCGGCGATGAATTTCTAACCAACGATTGTGATATGGTTTAAAAAAAGTAAAGATATTCTCGATCGTTGTTTAAGAGGAAAAGATGTAACTTAACAGCCAGCTGTAAAGATTGTTTTACACCAATGGTATGAATAAATATCCGATTCACATCAGAAAATCGATTTAATGTAGGGATATGGCTGACATAACTGTAGCAAGTAGCTTTTGAAATGACAAAAGGCTAGCACGAAAGAATCCAAACCGATTTATTCACCATAATTTGCTTAGACTATATCTGTTAAATAATGATGTAGGATAAATTTGGCGAAGATTTCGGTGATAAATTTAACCCTCCGTCAGTCGCGTCACATTTTGGAACGCTATTTGTCATGAGACGTCTCACAGACACAATTTTGGAAAGGTTAAAGAAAATGGAAGTAGAAATAACTGTTGTAACTACAATAAATAATTCATTGAATACTTAATTTCATGAATAGACAACAAATTTATGCATAGTGATTACTGACATATTTGTATTAATAAAAGAATACTACTTACTTTGACGTTTATTACAGTTTATCTTTCATCGAAATTACATCAACATTTTTTTATTTGGACAGTAAATGCAAACACATTTTTCATAGTTCCACAGAACGGATTTTGCTGATAACCTAACAAATAACTTTGAATACAAGGGGAATAAATGATATTGGGGACATTTTATATAGATAGCGCGCTAAGTTTAACTTGTACAAAAATATCTACTATCACATTGGAAAGTTCTTATTTGATGCAACCACAAAATTTTCATGTATATGTTTACGGTTAATGTTATGCATCTACATCAATGTAATATGCCATCATAAACGTAATTAGCAGAGGGGAAAACGGCGTATTATACGTTAAAGTTCACACAAATTATGTGAAAACCGTAGTAAATTTTTCGAAATAATAGTTTTATTCAGGTGTTACATTTATTGCAATATTAATTCGTAGCAATAAGACGCATAACCAAATTTTAATGCTTTAAGTAGTTGTTAGTTTAAATTATAAACGTATTTAAATTACGGAGCTATTAGTATAGTATGTAGTATGTAATGTAGTGTAACTCAAGTTGTCGAATGGCGTCTGCCAGAATCTAAAAACAACAAAATATCAAATTTACTCCATAAATATGACAAAATATAAAATCATATTATTGACTATTTCAGAATAATAATGAAGTAATAAGACACAAAGAATATGAGATTCCTAACAATGAAAATACGATGCGGGAATGGAAAAGAAAATGGCCTGGCGTCTGGTAGACGCCACTTGTTTAACGGAGGATTAATACGTATCAATTTAGCCATTTTTGCATCAGAAGTCATTTGAAAATATTCTGAAATACAGGAGAGATTATTTTCAGCTTTTATGGAACTACCAGCAATGCATTGCTAGCCAAAAACTGTAATTTAGTTTGAGAAAAAGTAAATATTTTCAAAATAAACAATTTTGAAGCTCATTTTCAAACTAAACAAGTATAATGATCATTTTCACCGCAAAATCTAAAATAAATTTGAAAAAAATGGCCTAAGAATAATTAAAATAAAATTTTCTTTGTCTGAAAACTTTAAGTACAGAACAAATTAATCACGAAGTCGCTTTCCTTCCTCTCAAAACCTTATCTTTTATTTCCCATTACAGGCTTTAGGGACATGGTCATTTAAATTTTTCCAATAGCCTTAGCAAGATCATTCGACGGCAAAGAATCAAGTTTTCATCCTTAAAATAAGCAAAAATTGGAAATCAATATTCCAAGGGGGGAATCACAAACATATTCTTGCGCCTTACCCTCACGTAAACCTCAACCAAAAAATTAAAAGAATCCTTGCGTTGTCGCGTGAAACATGGACGTTGTTTTCGCTGAATATTCGTGGAAAAGGCAGCAATTTTTTCAAAATTCAATGATCTTATGAGATTCAAAATTGGAAAATAAAGTTGAATGTTAATTAATGAGTTTTATTCGAATTTAATGAGAGAAGGTGGAAACTAAGCAGCTTACGCATTGAGATAAGGCAGATAGTAGCAAAGACGTTTTCGAAAATATTATATAAATTAATTTCAACATATTTAGCACACACAATAACTAACATTTTCTCTTCAAGCAAAAATAAAGAGAAAACGATCCTGAAATAATCAATTCCATAGCCAAATTTGTCTTATCACCAGGGATGCCTATGTTAAAAATAGTTTTAAAACTCTAAAAAAAAACGTAAAAACTGATTATTGTGCCTCAATATGAGAAAACAATGGATGAGATCAAAGACCAATAAATGAGTAAAATTTGAAAACTCAAAGATGAAGGTGCATTGAAATCAGGCATATATGAATAAATTTAGTCTATGTTTTGGAATTAGTAATTTTGCTATTTTACATCTGAAATTGATTTGTACATAACGTAAAATGTCAGAAAACAAAAATCAATAGACACGGAAAAAATATGGCAGTTTTTCCGAAGGCACTTCACGTCTATCTTTAAGCGGAATAGTGCCATCATATTTAATTCACAATAATTATTCTTTCCTCTTTATCACCCCACGTCAGTCATTCATCGATCACAAGGAAATTTATCATACCTAGAATATTTATAACTCGTAATATTTTACTATTCAGTCACAACCTTATGTTACCAATTATATTATCCAAGTCTACTCGGCACAGAATGATAATGTTAAATACAGAGTAGCAAATTAAGTGAGCAACTAATTTCTGCACTCCATCATGTAAATTACTAGCGCCAATTACGTGAAGCATGTCAATGAGATGTCAAATGCCCCGACTCGGTGCGTTAAAATATTAGGACTCATTTTCAGTGATTTAACCTTTAGGTAAGTTTAAAATGGTGAGAGTAGAGCGTACCCCAGATCAAGCCTCAAGTGCTTGGAATCCATATTTTGGTGTTGGGCAATTCCTTCTCCCAGGCCACTACACACACTACGAGGATTTTTATGCGCGTTGTCCAAAAGCTTCACCCAGGATTTGAACCCGGGACAGCAGCCAAGCGCTTTACCAACTAGGCTACCACACTCCCACCTCTCCATTGGCTATTGACGGGTGAATTACTTTAGGAGTATTCCTGGAAGAAGTAAATTCCATAGCTCAAGGGGAATGCATAAAAGAGGTCCAATACTATCCCATAGAAGAATGATTTCCGTGGCACCACTTCGGTCGCAGTCTAATCGGTTTTCAAATATTTCCAAGGCGCAGTGATGAATGCAATGCAATTCGATCCATTTCCCCCCAATATTTTGCAGTATTATGTTTGTAATTGCGAGAAATAGTTTTTAAAATTTATGAAACATCTGAAAAAAACTTTGTTATCACCCATTATTATACCTTATTTCCCCATGAAACTCGGATCACTTAGTCCATCAGTGACACGAGTGGCGACTTCTGTAAACATATTTAAATTCCCGGTGGGTGACGACACATTTAGAGTCCATTTTGTAGATCCTCTTATGCAATATTTGTGCTCTAGCGATTCCCACGATATATTCCCAAGGGGTGGGAGGACTAGTGTTGGAAGGGCAAGGGATTAGAGGCCTTGGGGAGAGTCGAGCGAGAGAGAGAGCGAGCAAATAGTGAGGAGAGACCAATGGAAGAGACCCTCAATAAAAGCAGATCCCTTATCTCTCACGAACATGATGCACACTACAAGCCGTCTCCCGAACCACAGAATATTGGATTTTGACGAAGGCTCCGATACCCTCTTACGTTCTCCTTCATGTCGAAAGGTCCGCTTAAGTCTGGGGCCGCATTCATGATCGTTTCCTTAAAGTTACTGAGCCCTCAAGGCCACAGTACTCTAAAATGAATGCTGTGTTAGAATTTTGTGCCAATATAGGAAAATTTGCTGCCACATATACTCATATCTACTAATAGTTATGTGAAATATATATCTGATTTCATAGCACCCAAGCCAAAAGCTCTGGGTACTCCCTTATTTGTGCATATGCATTATACCCCTTAATTCATATTCACTCAAAGCTTTTGATTGGCTTGGTACTATTAGCATAAAAGATATCAGGATAGCAGCAAATGAATTAACTATGGGAATGTTTTTAGAAGAGAAATATTACTCAAAGAAGTATCTGCAATCCTGATAACTGCATTCCTCTTGGACAAATTCGACTCATTTGAATTTCCTTTTGCTTCCTTACGCTTTGACATGCCTTAAATGTTAAACCCCGAACGTCCCCTCCTCCTATTGTCTAGCGATCACAATGGTTTTTAAAAATCTTGCCCCAATTGTTCACTCCTAACATCTCGAATTATTCTGTCAGTAGAGATTAATTTGCCGCTCCTAATAGGGTATAAATTGTTTTGACTCAAAAGCACTTGCACGAGAAGGGAGACTTCCGTATCAGCCCGCGGCACGGAAAAAAATAAATACTCCTTCATGAATGGAAGCAAATACGATTATTCCGTTATATGAGATTCTTTATGCACCGCTTTTGAGGATAGTGACCATGTCGAGGTTCACAGGGGAGTACTTTATCGTAGTCACAAGCCAATGCAATAGAGCGCAAACGACTTCATGTATTTACGGTGAATCCTTGTCTAAGCTCCTCCAAGACTCTAATACTTTCCAAATTTTACATTTTCGCTTGATTTCCATTAAGATATAAGTATTGAGCTTCAATTAGGCCTATAAATTCATTTTTTACATTTTTATACATAAAGAAAATAAAAAAAACGAACAAGTCATATAAAAAATATTTCATGCACATTTCATTATCATCCATGTACCATCACGAAATGTGAAAACTATATAGGTACTCATGAAAATGTACCTATTGAAACGATACTAACATTACTACCGCAAAAAGGTTAAAAGGTATGGCTGCATGAGTAGGCAGATATTTAATTAGTGTTCCAGAAAATTTTTTTGAATTACGAAATACATATTCAGCATCCAAATGGATATAAAAAATTGAAAGCATAAATATCTTATGATATGAAATAAAAACTAATGAGGTTACCACAAAAATTCACCATGAATAACCAGAATTGAAAATTGATTAATTGGCGGGTCGATTCTCAAACATCGATTTACAATTTATTTCGTTGGAATAATTCCTCTGACATCAATAATTTAATGTAAAATCGATTATCTACTTGGTAATATTTGACGATAAAGTCAATGCCAAAACCCCGGAGCAAAGCAGCACACTACATTATTTATTTAGGGAGAACGATTTCATGCATGCGACCAGCTACGGCAGAATTTATCGATCAATCGCTCATCTTCAATTTGCCGTCGGATACTTTTTCACGGTCGGCTAATGGAAAGCCCTCGAATGGAGAATTGAATCTCCGTACTGGGCCTTGAAATGTCGTTGAATGTCGTACGGGAGGAAAAGGTTCTCATGCTCCAGGCAGGAATCATTTTCGTAATATCGCCTTGAGCCTTGAAGTATTTCCACCAAGCACTTGTACCAGATGTAGGGAAGGTAGGCCTGCTTAATCCCTGGAGAAGATGATCGCATTGGCAAAATAGATGGTTATACTTCATTTTAAATTATGTTTATCTTGTTATCCTTAATGTTATGAAAGAAATGCCGACAAAATATTCAAGTTCTTTCTTACTTCAATGCCATGAAGATATGTAAAAATTCCTTTCAAATTTTACAAGCAATAAGGAATGGTTCCAATTTCTAAAAGTTATTTTACCTTGGCATCAAAATATGCGTAGAAAGCATGGGCGTGTTATAAATAAAGTTTAATGTGGCGTTAATGAGAGACGAAATTAAAGCTGTAAAGGAAAAGAAACTAGCCATTAGACATTTGATAAATCTGGCCTTTTCAATTTTATACCATCTAAAATAAATGTTCTTTTTCGAGTTTTGCTTCACTCAGTTACTAAGAAAGATTC
Source organism: Ischnura elegans (assembly GCF_921293095.1). NCBI lineage: Eukaryota > Metazoa > Arthropoda > Insecta > Odonata > Coenagrionidae > Ischnura > Ischnura elegans. The sequence continues at coordinate 30,882,201 of NC_060247.1, forward strand.
ATCAACTTATGTAAGCTACTAGAAATTTCTTTGGGGCCTTTCTAGGGTATTCTGCATCAGTTATACTGAAGGAATAAATTCATGGTCTATTTATTGCATGTTGATCGATCCTAATCCATTGAATAGAGGACATTTCCTAGAAATACTCATAAGCCTATTTAAGGCTTCAAATCAATACCAATGCATCAAAATGCAGTTGAATTAAAGGTGATGTTATCGTCACCAATACCAGAGGTATTTGTGAAATAGAAGAGCAGGGTAAATGGAGATGTAGTGAATTTACTTTCTCAAGATACTCATCTAAAAAGAGCAATGAAAGTGACATGAGAAACGTCATTGGTTATTGTAATTTGCAAACAAAAATGGGGATATAAATGCAACGAGTTGGTATCGGGTTCTCAAGCTCATATCGAAGGCATTCGATTTTTTTTAAATTAGAAATTTCTCTTCTTTCTACTCTTTTTCCCTTCCGATCTTAATTATCCTCATCTCCATTCCTCAGTACCCTTCTGGAAACAAAGCGGCCGATGAACAAAAAAGAAGTGCATTACTAGGCGACGAAGTGTCATTCAGCACATTTGCAATCAGCGAGCGATGCCTTAGACGTCGACGGCTTTTGCTGAGGCTGTCTGTTTTCCACCAAAGACCAAGTCATGACTTTCTTCTTCTGCCAGACCTTTCGCCTCCACATTTCACTCCACGGAAGCATAGAAATTCCGCGAGCCCAAGGTCAACTCCTAGGAGAACTTCAAGCTTCGATAGACGGTTGGAAAAACGAAGAAATGGAGAAAATGCAGAAAGGACTTCAGATGTCACCAGAGAGTGCACAGACTGAATTCAATCTCTATTACGGTGCTCGGAGAAATGCGGGTAAGCAGGATTGCAGTGGAAGAAGGTATTGAATTCTCGTGGCAGCGGTATGTGCAACGCGCATTGAGATTCGAAAGGAAAACTGACAAGGGATAAGAGAAAAAGGGAAAAAGATTGAAGTGAATGACGTGACAAAAAAGGGCACGCAAATACCAAAATAATACGTCAAAGTTCATTGAAAAGTAATGAAGGTAAAATGATCGATTGAGAAACTAAAACGATTATAGCAGAGAAATAATGGAAAAGTGTGCGAATTCAGTTCTGAGTGGGAATAATTTATTTCAGCATGAAATCGGATTGCGAATATTCAACTAAGACCTTGTACTTCAAGGAAATATTCCACAGCAATAGTGAATATTTTCATTCGAATTGTATCATAATTTACACGGAAATGAAATATAAATGCATAGAGAAATTTTTAATCGGAGTGTATTTTTTATGCTTCCTCTCATTTTAAGCGTAACTTTTTATGAAATCAAAGCTATATAAATATTTACACATTGAAAAGGGTTCCACATTGGGCAAGTAAACCACGGATAAAAACACTTATAAAAGATGATAGCCATGCTAAGAAGTCTAGTGTTACATAGGACGTCAAGATAATAGGACAAATAGTCAAGACCAGTAAGGCGCACATATATCAACTGTTATTAAAAATAAACACATGGAAAAATAGGCTGGAATAATTAAGTGGAGGCATTGAAAGTGGAATTTAAAAAAAAAATTAGTGGAAAGGTCACATAACTCCCGCTAGAATAGTATTTTCGTTCCAAATTTCTTGCTTAAAGCTCACGCTATCATCATCGTATTTTTAACTAACTTAAAACTCACGCTATCATCTTCGCATTTTTAGGGTTTATACACTAGGTTCTTCCAAATATTTGTCACTATCTTAAATACGAAAGGTTGACGTCGGTTTTACTTGTACGTAAAACGTTTGAATGTAAAAGGCAGGTCAGGCAAGGAAGACAGAACCAGAAATTACTTCCATGGCCCTTGCCAGGAAGGTCGCGAGGGGACATAGGGCATTGAGGGGTGTAGGGCCCGTCAGGTGACCGTGAGTGTGGCCCGCCAGCACCCGGCGCGGGTGTGATGGGCGCGAAAATATTTAATTTCTCGAAAAGAGTTCCTCAGACGTAAAAATGAAATTAATTTAGGATATAATGGCTTGTGAATTTCCGTTTTGGACAAAATATATGGTGTCAATTGGTCTTTTTGCGAAAATTAATTTTTTTTGCATTTATTGCTTTTAAGCGCGGCCTATAAATGTTAAACAATTGCTTTTATTTTTTTATTATATTGATTCTACTCTTCATGTCAAATTTTAAGAGGTGTAATTCAAAAATACGAGAAATATTTCTAAAAATATGCCACATCCTAGTGAAAGTTCTTTATAAGTAGGAGGTTACGAAAAAAGATAAAATACGGCTGTTATTTCCTTTTTTCATAGCTTATTACCAACCAGTACAGCGAGCGTGATACATCTTTTAACGGCATTCACTCCCTGAGTCAATTGATTCTAAATGCCTCATTATTTCTTTAAATGTAAGCCCTTATGGTTTCATATTTTTCTCTCTTTATGCGTGGTCAAAACATTATCCTGATTTCGCGAAGAGCTGAGGGAAATACCATGAATAGACCTCTCGTAAAGCAGTGTAATAGAGTAGAATCATGATCCCAAACTCGGTCAGATTTTGAGGGATTGCTGTGCGCGAATCGACGACGTGAAAAGCCGAGATGAGAAGTGGAGATCTGGTTTTCGCATCGCTCGGGATACGCAAAGTGTCGGGAGGAAGTCGAGTGGGTATCGCAATGGAATCAGGAAGCGGAAATAGATCGAATCGCTTGCACTGAAAAGACCAGCCAGCCCACGCCGCTTTTGTTTGCCTATGGTCGGGAGGTGTGCTAGTTCGCTTCGAGAACAAGGCGAACGCGTCCACGGCACAGACTGGATGCGACATTTGAACTTTCCATCGCCGGCGTGGCGGTGGACGCAGACTGTTTTACGTTCCAATGCTGAAGAAGCAGGGGATATGTAAGGATATGTCATCTCTGGAAAAATGTCACTTTTTATGCCAGTAAGAGAGCTTGTCCTATTCCTTACATAAAAAACTATGCGTCTGAATATTTTATTTAACGTTTAATTATTTTTTTAAATGGTATGGGATTGACTTTTTTAAGGATTTTACGTAAATTGGAGCCATTTTTTGAATTTGCATGTATCCTATACCAAAAATCATACCTTAAAAATCTTCATATTCTAAGTATTACAGATACGCATGTTTAGATGTGTATACAGTGCATTTTATACACCGCTATAATTTTCAAATTTTACTGTAATTATTTTCATGAGAGCATCTGTTTAAAGGAAAAGTATAATTAATTTAATAAATTTATATAGCTTAGGTTTTAAACAAGTAAAACATGAAAAATCCAAACTAAACCAAAGTATCACATTTTTAATGGCTCCGCTAACGTCTCTATCTACGTGAAAATATCTATCTATTCTGATGCTTTCATCAATAGGAAGACAAAAACAAAAAGATAACGACTATGGACGCAGACACAGATAAACTTTCTCAAGCGTCATGATATTATCATCCGCTTGCGCGTAATACCGGCATCGGACCTACTGGGTTTAGTGCAAATTTTAAGCGTATTCCAGCCCACCGTATTATGAAAATACCACGAATATTTCTCAAAAAGATTCTCCAGTCGGCCACTAGGCGAGTTCTCACCAACCGTGGACAAAAATGGGTTAACAAAAGTCGCCACTCGCATCGCTAAGAGTCGAAGCAATCTGAATTTCACGGATAAATAAGCTATAACAAAGGCTGCTTACCGAAATTTATATTCAGGATTTAAAATTAACACTTTAAAAATTGTATTCAATTAAATGGAATTAAATTAAATTAGAAATTCAATTCCTCAATGGAATTTGTTTTTTAAATGGAGAACACTTGATGACACCTCGACCCTGTCGAAAATGTAAGAAAGATATAAAAAGGCATCCTATGACTTACTGCTTGATCGGGAAACCTAAATCTCAGTCCAAAAACTTTAAAGTGTGTTAATTTAATTTGGCTGTATTTTTAAAAGTATTTTCACATTATACGATTTAAAATGTAATTCTGCAATTGAAGAGAATGAATGGATCACTCTGTAATCATCGCCACATTGCGGACACTTTTGAAACTCGAATAAAAAGGGGCTCATAAAAAATCAAGCTCCTACGAGAGAGGCTGGGGCCTCATCTATGCATTTCCCTTGGGACACATGTAAACTCGTGGTGGAAGCCGGTGGTGAAAGTGGTTCTGCAGCGATGAGGACGAAGCAGACCGTGAACGTCCGCGCCAATCGGAAGCGGAAGGGGAGGAGGCCATTATCGGGGCGGATGAACGAACAATCCCCGCTTAACTCAGCGCCGCCGGTGAAAATGCGAACATTTTATTTTATTTTTTAGAATCCTTCGGAATTAGGTTCTATCTAATTCAAGAGTCGCCCAACGACAGTGTATGCGTTACTCAGCAGTCGGTAATGGGATCACCAACTAGTAATATAGATGATCCACCCGTTATCTTGAGCGATCATTTTACTGCTGGTCGTGATTTCAGTCGATGATTTCATTCCGTCCCAGCATTTTTATGGAGTAATAAAATTAAGATTATCCATTATTCCGACATTCCCTACGTACAAGGGAAAAGTGAACGTTCTGTATGGAATGAGTGAGTGGGTATAGCTGCAAACTTTATAGCTCTTTATAGTTTACCAGAAGGCCACCCGGCGTTGCTCGGAAGGATAGTACCCTGAGATGTGGGAAACTTGGAACTTGGATTTCATGATCATATTTGATTTTAATGTTTTCTTTTTGAGCGTGCCAAGAGGTGTGCCTTCCCGGCAGGATGTTGAATGATGTGACGTAACAAACGTTTATGAGAAAACGACGGTAAGGACGCGTCGGATGCAACCGAAAGAAGCACTACGGGGTTTGGGAGTATGAGATGCACTGATGTACTAACTTTGGTCGCAATCCATGCTGCCGTATGGAAACGCATGGCGGACAGACAAACAGACATCATCTTTTATGTATAAAGATATGATTCAGTGGTATTAACGTTTTTATCATCATCAATATATATCAATCCTAATATTGATTTAAGGCAGCTCTCCACTCAATTCTCCCATATGCCAATCTTTTGACATCTTAGAAATTTTTCTGCTTTGCATCCTTAAGCATTTGCTCTATGTATCTTATCCGCGGCTGAGCTTGGCCGTTATTCCCTTACACTTGTATTTCGACGACAATTTCCGTTATTCCCATGCGCCCACTCAGGCGATGACGTTTTCTCGTCTTCTACCCATGGTTTTCTTAAGACTTAAATTCTCTTCCGCTCTTCATTGAACTTCTGCACCACTGACATGGTATTTCCATTTGATCTTCAATATTCTTCTATACCACCACATTTCGAAAGTTTCCTAACTTGATTTCTCTGCTGCTGCCATTCTCCATACCTAAATACCATTAAGAAAAAATCCACAAAATGTAATTCCTAATACATTTCCTCCATAAAATAGAGAAGTATTAGGAAAAAAACGTGAATTTAAATCATTCAACCTATCACGAAATCACCTGGTAGTGCGAACATGCCAACCAATAATAAATTTCACAAAAAAATTTCAAATGATAATAAGCATCCTCATGGGCCAAAGTAAAGATCCGCAAGGAAACCATCGGTTAGATAATTTCCCTTTTTTTAATGAAGAAAATTCTTTAAGAAGGTGCGATGATTTGATAAAGATGACAACAAATGAGTAAAAATGGATAATTTTTTCTTGAATTCCCCAGTTCAACCCGTCGAATAAACACGAATATAACTTGTAACCATCGCAAATACATGAAACATACATTATAAATCCCAGAAAATAAAGAAGCCCTTGAGGTGAATTTAGCTGGTTTGTGCCCGCACCAGGGCAAACGAATTTTCCTCAACGGAACATGTATTTTAAATGGAGGTTACTTAATGAGACCTCTACGCCGTCGCAAATGTGAAGAAGATATAAAAAGGCATCTTATGACATACTGCTTGATTGGGAAAACTAAACCTCACTCCAAAAGTTAAAATTGACTTATAAAGTTGTGAATACCAGAAGAAGGAGTCAAAATGGAAGGTGTCGAAATATGAATTGGAGTCGAAGACGAATGAAAGGTAAGGAGAAAATATATATCACGGTCATTGAAGGCCATCTATTTTCGTGATGTCCTTGAATCATTCCTCAACAAGGTCACGGCCAAGCTCAACATCATTATGAGTAGGAGGAAGCTATAAAAAACTTACTTTCACAAACCATACTGAACATACGCACAAACTGAAAACAAAGGGGTTGGTTAGATTTTAACGAACAATATATTACTCTCTCCATCCCAAGTTTGATATATCTCTTTCATTACGATAGTGATGGTATCATTTTTGTGTCTACAGGGTTTTATATTCGTGTTACTTTCCTAAAGTTGAATAGTTATATATAAAAGTCGAATCTCTTATATAGAGAAGTTAGAATTGTTTAAATGACGTCGATGAGAATCATTGATTAATGCACATACAAACCACGGGAATGAAGAAAGAATTGTTCCAAAGTCTGCGCAGTAAACTTAAAAACTAAGTTTTATTAATTTGTCCCAAAAGCCATATCCCAAAAATATGATCAATTGAATGATCATTCACCAATTAATATGACGCTATGCCAAATTGCCACTCGGGAATACTCCTAATTACACCAAGTTTAAGATGGTGTCACAACAGGCGACGGTCACAAGCAAAAGATATCTGTTGTTTTTTTTTGCCAGAACATCTTTACGAATATTTTTTACGGGAAATAAAAGAAAGCGAAATTCCATCAATATATGATTTTTTCAAATTAGAGATTTGTTGACTCTTCCTATAATGGTATAAAATATCAAATATAAGAACCAATCACTGAGCAGATAATTTAAAAAAGTCTAAATCTTGGAAAAATAAACGCTCTCAACCGCTATAATCGTTAAAAAAAAACATGTAGCCATGAACATTTTCATTCGCGAAAATCAACGAGGGGGATCGGGTTGGTATGGTGGATAGAGTGTTGGCTTCCCACCCCGTGGGCTCGGGTTCAAATCCCGGCGGTGGCTGAGAACTTTCAGAGACTGCCCGATCCCTGCTTGAATATTGTGTGGAGGACATTTTAAGCGCAACACTCCGTCCGTCGGATGGGACGTTAAGTCGTGGTCTCCTCTCGTTAAGAGTAGGCTGATGCCGACGCCGCCCGGGTTTCTCTCCACCCTTCCTTATGCCTCGTTCACATTACGATTGTTCGAGCGGTCGTCCTGACGACAGTTGGCCGAAACAGCCGTGTGAATGCATGTCCTGACAATAGTTCTCGTAGTTCCGAACGTTGCCACTTTACTATGGTTAGGCACGGGGAGACCGGAAAAGGAAGCGACAAGAGAAAGACGAAAAGTTCGTGAAGCTCTCTCCGCTGAATTTTTTTCATGGATTTGTCCTAGGAAGGAAGAATATGGGCGGAATAAATATTAGTTGGTAAATACACGTTGAACACAGTAATATCTTGACCATGCATACTCCAACAGCTTTGCTAACAGTCAATTTCTCGTTCACTTTAGATGTCAGCACTAGAGGGCAGCACAGGTTTAAACCATCGTCGTGTGAATTCACGATAGTTCCAACGATTGCTGGAACAATCGTAACCTGAACGAGGCATACCTACCCTTCCCTCACGGTGCAAATGTCCTAAGCTGTCGGTCGCCTCCTCCAAATACCACACCAAATCAACGAGTCCCACTAATTATTCCTGAGGAAGGATGGGGAGAGGGGGGCGTGCAAGTTTGGACGTTGGTGAAGGAGGAAAGGATGAAGGTAATGCGAGGGCGAACAAACATGTGGAACCAACCACTGGGTCAAGGAGAATGGGACTAGATCCACGCTCGTCCCAAATGCCGTCTCTTCATTGCCATCAGCTATCGGGCATTGAGATGGAAACGGACACGTCGAGAGCGTCCGTCTAAATAAAAGGCATTCTCTCGCCAAGGAGAGCTGGTATTCCGGATTCAACCAGCTCATTTCAGAAAGCTTCTTCAAGGTGATTTTTCTCATTTCTTCAATCAGTGAAAAGCTCCCGGGGTTGTGGAAAAATCAAACCTGACAGAAATATTTTATTCAGCCTCGAAATTAATACTCACTCATGAGCCGGTTTCTCCACGACTTCATTTTTTCACATCCTCCTTTATATTTCAAGCGACGTGAAGGGTAACTGCGAAGCTTGCCAGCTAAAACACTCAAGGCTGCAGGTTAAACCACCGCATTAATACGGAAATCCTCGCATCGATTAAATCCCAAGGCTAATTCAAGCCCAGTCTCCGGATTATGAGGAGTTGAAAACGTTTTTTCCCCCCTACATCTTTTGACGATTTTTTTATCCCAGGATATAGCGGCATGAAAATTGCGGTGCACTGCCGCCGGACTCTTTCGCATTATCAACCCACGTGTCGTTGTCACGCTCTCCTTACCTCGCGAGAAATTTTCGAAAGACAAAAATCCTGGTACCCAAAAGGTATATTCACGACTTCAACCGCATTACGGAATTCATTTTTGAAAAAAATGTCCCCTTTCTACCCCTATTTTCCGCATTGCAGTGTCAAAGGTAATGAACCACTTTGGGGTGTATAATGAATAATTAAGCTCCACGACGAATTTCATGAGTCGAGGACCGCAGTAAAAAAGAGGAAGTTGTAGGAAAACCGCTCCACCTGTACGCTATATAGGCATTCTCCGCGCCAAAATTAAATTCCTTCCCGATGAGCTAATTAAAAGGAAAATAACGAAAAGAGCACGCCTGGCGGGCGACACGCCCAATAGTGGGTACACAGAACGTTTAAATACCTTTTCTACTTCCATTTTCACCGCCTTAAACCCAGCTGATCTCAAAAACTGCGACACAATGCATCAAACTTCGAGTGGAAACGGTACCTGACAAATTGCAGAGGAAATGGCCAGGTTCGATCAAAATAGCAGCAAGCACAAGAGTTTGAGTAAATGTAGTAAAGAACACTGATAACCTGCTAAACATAGTCGCCTCTATAACATGCACTGGGTATGAATTTAAGAGTTGAAGGGGATAATGTTTGGAACGCAGAGGTCATTGAAACCTCTACATATAATTGAAAGGGAATACGTTGGGAAATTTATCTTATATCGATGTTTCACAAAGATTGGTCCAATTTAATTACATTTAGTCCAAAATGGGCCGCGAATAATGATTTCATTTACATCAAAATGATTCTACGCTTCATATTCTTGCTACTATCATTTGACTGCGACTAAAAAAGATAGGATTAGCAGACTGGAGTTAATATCGTGACGGCAGGCATGGAGAAAAAAAATAACGCTGGTGAACTGAAGAAATAGGGTAATGCTGTCTTTCATTGACAATCACTCTCTCAGCGATTCAGCTGGAGGACTGTTTTGGATGGACGAGGATTGAGCACAACCCGAACCAAGCCGCATGAATTTCAAACATACAGGATAAAGCAGCCAGCTACTCGCTCAGATCCATCTCACGCAGCAAGGTTTACTTATCTTGGAGGAGTTAAATTACCTCGCCAGGATTTGAACCTAAAACCCAACCATCAGTAGCCAAACGCTCTCGACCATCGTACTATTCTCTTTTGTCATGAAGATTAGAAAATATATGACATGGAAAGACCTGCCACTTGTACACACCCTTAAAGTTGACTACAAGCAAACCCGAAATCACTGTATGTGGCATGTTGCTGATACGCTAACTACATTATATTAAACTGGGCTCAAATTAGATGCCGAAGTTAAAAAAAGGACTTTATCTAAATTTTATCCAACTAAAGGAAAGATAAATATTCTGGGCAAAAGGAAAAAAATGCATATTAATTTTTTGATGCGATTAAATTATATTTTTTCTTCCGCTTCACAATGAGAGAAGAACCCTGAATCACCGCAGAAGGTCCGCGGCTGAATAGCCGATTATCTGCTCCGGGCAACGGTCCTCTCGAAACAGAAAGCCGAAGCTAAAAGGATTAAGTTTCCACATTTTATCAAGCAAACATCCCCTTTGGGAACGAGGCGGCAGTTATGGAGGGGGGCAAGTGAATGGTTACGCGGCAAGGCAATTAAGACGCGAACTGCACGGGTCGACTTATTGAAGGGGCAGGCCAAAAGAATGGAAGCTAATTAACCGAGGAAAGAGATGGCAGGGAGGAAATTCTGGCTCGCTTTTGGAGAGGAGGAAAAGACGAGAGGTCCCAAGACGGATAGATAGGGGTTCAGACGGTGAAGATTGGGGATCTCAGTGGAAAAGCTAAGGGAAGTTTATTTACTTTTTTTAGGGGCAAAGGGTCGAGAGATCGACAGCGTTGGCTAAGCTGGGCGAGAGTGGCATATTTTATGTCCTCAAATATATATTTTTTGCTTGAAGTTTCTACTTTAATCCCATTCTTTTAACCGGAATAAATCGACCTTAAGGTTGAAGGCATTTACGATTGCGTGATCCGTAAACAAATTATTTTCACACATGTTATTTACAAATTGCTTGATATAATCCACTTCATCCGTCGACGTTAAAAAATAGGGTATAAATAATTTGGATAATGTATTCTAATATTTTTAAACTAATTCCTTTTGAAGCTCTTTCAGCCGACATTTTTCATGTAATTAAAGTAATTTATCTTAAATTAAAGCATTAATTTGCTAATAGCTCAAAATCTAGCTGGCCAAAGTACTTGCATCTTATTTAATTATTTATCCTAATTTATGATCTACGTTACATTAGGATTTTGTCGACATTACATATATAATCCAGCAGTATTCAACCTCTTTCCTATTATTATACAAGTATCACATTGTACAAAATTCGTATTTTCAAATTAAGTGTCCAGAAAATTGAGCATTAAAGTTATTTTTTGTGGTTTTCAGCCGATGAAGTGAAATGAAAATGAATATTTAAAAATTTAAATCTATTCGACTTATTCTTAGTTTCTCGGACCAATCTCCTCAATAGAAAAAAAATACCGGTTAAGAGCTGTAGTTTCAACGCGTGGAATTTACTTTATAAACATTTTAAAAAGGAAGATATTTGGGCAACTTGACCTGAATGCGAACCAAGATCTTACGATTTCCGGTCAGACACGCTATCAATTACACGACCAATTCATAATTCTTCGAGCCATAACCTGCGCGGTTGCCTGCGCACAGAGATACAGGGTCTTGAAAGCTACCTCATTCCGCGTGTTCGTTTCGAGTTTTATTTCAAGTATATTTATGTTTAAAAAATAATCTGCCATTGACCCCTCTGAATTTCTCAGGCCAGCTTTAGGTCAGCCAGCAATATAGTATGGATCTGGGATCTTTTTCGAGGTAATACTCTTTAATCAGGAACGAAAATAAATGCAATATTACTTAGCTGGAGCTCGTAAGGATTTATACCAGTTTTCCGAAAACCACCTATGCAAACGAAATGTTTTTTTGATGCCACAAATGCCATCTGATTGCAGTCATAATCGCTCCCGTTTCCCGAGTCCAGATGACGGTGGTTAAAACTTAAAGCCGACCAGCAAATTATGGTTGTACTTGGATACATTGTTTCGAAGAGCCCCCTTTGAATCTCATATCTGTATTGAAGGCAAGAATTATAAATATGGATCCGAGGGAGGTTTGACAATGATCAATGCATTGTGATTTCATAAGAATTCAGGAAAATGAAAATTGAATTTAATACAGCCGACACGGGAAATACCTGAAAACACCAACAGCTTCATAATCTTATCTTAAGAGGACGCTTCACTCTTTCTCGACCGGTCTATTTTCACGACGAACTAAATGTTCAAATCTTACGCTATCATATTAAAATTTTCAGCGCCCACATAATATACTCTTGCCAACAATTGTCAGCGATTAAAATTCAATAATTTTTCCTCACTATTTTCTATTATGAATTTTTAAAAATATTTTAGATACAGAAAATATTAACGAGGACCAACATTATACAGTAAGAGGATTTTAATATGATACTATAATTTACTAACGATACTATAATTAATAACGAGAACTCAAATTAGAAAAAAAACTATAAAAAAGACAACAAGATGTGACTTTTCAAGAGAAGGTAATGCGTATTTATGAGCCAATTGGGAAACATATAATTAAATGTTAATTTCACATTATTAATTACTGCCGTTGAATATATCTACAGCGCAAAAAAATCAATACAAATAATATCATATATTCTTCGTTGTTATCACAGCATGATGCTATAATAACTGATATTACTACGCATGATATTTTTACATAAATTAAACGCGAGAACAAAGGTGATCAAGATAGGAGACTACGAGAGGTATTTTTTAATAACCACCAATTTCTCGGAATAACACTCCTCACCATTTCCAACACATGTTATGTGCTATTCATAAATATAAGGATTGAAATAATAAACATGGACGTTTTCCGCAAATTTTTCAGCAGTATGCCCAACCAACTACTTTCCCTCGTATCTCGTAACGCACGCTCCCAAATAATAAAATCTCACGCCGAGACTCAACGCAACGAGGTACGAATTTTTTATCCCTCATATACAAGTCCGGAGCAGGTACTTTCGGGGTGGAAATGACGCCGAAGGCTTATTGTAAAGCTTTACCGCACAGCCAATGAGGCTGCTGGTTTTATTCCCCTCCAGCCTCCCCGCCGTAGCTTCACCCTCCCCGGCGAATTTCTTTAAAATCTCCTTAAAGGGGATGCTCTCGGGGCGGCATAGCTGGTGGGAATGAGCGAGGTGAAATGAGGATTCGGAGGGAAATCGTATGTTTCCCACGGGAGCTGAAAACGGAAATTAAGGTGTTCATCCTAATTAATTAGGTTCGCCATTCGATGGGTCATGATTAATTCATCTCTTCATTCAGAGCCGGCCAGTGTGATGATCACTGAGTGAGTGAGGGAGTGATTACAAAGGCAGCGAAACCGTGATATCCTGCACAAAGAATTGAGGGAAACCTTTGTCAGTTGCTTGCTCGACTTACCATTGAGGCCTAATGCAGATGAGGCATCTCGCCCCTTTAAAGGTAGACGAGACACTTGAGCTGCATGACGTCACAATGGGGGAAAGAGAAGCGGAAAGAGTAATCATATGGATTGGATTTTAATATTACTTAAAGCTTTCTACATCCGAGTACGCTGATACCAAGAAGTAACGAGAATAATCTACAAATGAAGCTCAAGGTTTAACACAGAAACTTTTGTTAATTTTTTCAATGCTGGTGACCCAAAACAAGCCATAATAAATTAATTTTCAAAACACGCAATTCTGTATGGGATATATCTCTCGGGGAAAAAATCTCAAAATGGTTTGAAAAAGAACTACATAAGTTCCAGCTGAAAAACGTTTACAGTCTAGCACTTCATATCAATGAACGTAGCTGTTCAGGTTTTCTTTACGTACGGATAGGAATTTGATAGAATTATCTAACCCTCCTAAACAGCATTGATTGCGCGCTTTTTGGATGTGAAACCAGGGCTCTCACAATCACCAAACCAACTTGAACCTAAACTATTTAGTACCGAGTAAAATATTGGACATTCTGAACCCACGAAAACGGAACGGAATAAAGCTTTAAAAATTAGGTGAGAAACTTCATTGTAACAAGAGAAAATGGTTGGATAGTAGTAGTAGTAGTAGGTAGTTATTTTTAAACGATCCATGCATAGACCGATTACCTTATTTTTTGACGAGCTGGATTGTTCTCCATCACATACAAAAAAGTAATACCTATTACGTAATGAACATTCTTTTAAACTTCTATTCGTTAAAGTGCTACACATCACAATGATTAATGACCCAAGTTTAGCCACTCAGTGCATTTGGTTTAGTAACGTATGAGAAAAATACTAAAAAATGTAAAGATGATTAAACTTGATTACAATAATCCATCTTTTAGATTAAATAATTAACGACTGAAATAATCTTGTTTCTTATTGAAAAAATAAGAATTATTTTTTAATAATCGCGGTCCCTTTTCAAGCACTTTCCCAATAGTGCAGTCAATAATTACAGAGCACTGGGCTGTTTTCAAGGACTGATGTTTGCCATTGGATCTATCGACCCCAAGGCTATTATGCCTTCGAACGATCAGAGTTAATGAGGATAAAGGTCGTAGAAACTTTCCATTAGAGATGCTTTAAGGTGATGACAAATGTTTATGCCAAGCAAGCCTTATAGCAATGAATCAATTATAAAAATAATTGATCATTATTAAAAAGTACGCAATTACATTAAATTAAAAACACGAAATGTATGCAATTAACGGTAAGGTAGAATAATTTCAATTTAAAACTTTTTCTGCCCTTGATCTCTCCCACGAGGGGGCATTTGGAATTGAAATTGCCGGAAATGCGAACCCAAGGCTTTTACGGCGATGGAGGCATCAATTTAGTTCATTTGAAAATAGATCGAAGTCCTTCATTCCTTTTTTTTTTTACATATACGAGGAATAATGAGACGAAATGTGTGAAGGTTTCAACTTTAATAATAAACAAGCTTTACTGGTGTTGAGGGAAAGAATCACTCGTCCATGAACCAAGGCCCATCCATTAATCATCACTAATAAAGAGATGATGACTTGTCTGAAATACTGATTGGAATTAGCGACAAATAATATATTTCAATATATTTCAGCGAGATTTATACATTCAAGCCACATGGCAGTGATCGAAATGCAACAACATATGGATGAAATTGAATTGTATAATACGTCCAGTATTAAATTGATTTAAAATTCATACGTCGATATCCATTTTCCGTCAAATTCAGTCGCAATGCGAATAGCGTGCCCGTAGTGGGGTACGATTACATGATGAAAATCATTACGTCCGATTGGAAAGCAAAGCTTCAGCTTCTTGAAGTTTATTTCCGTTTAAAGCATGAACCAGACGCGAATGAGGCTCTAGCCACGTGGTCCCTTCTATCCTAATCAATGCCAAACGTGGCAAATGGCTATTTTTGCATCCATTACACGTCCAGCTTCAACGGGGAAGTTGTTTTGATAGATGGAGTGGAGTTCACCCCATGTTAAGCCAATGGCGTTCATAATTCACACATGCATGGTAGGGGATTCAAAATCTCTCCTTGGGTTACCAGAAATTTCCAGCTAAGTTCCGAAATCAGATAATTGCTCCGACAGGATTTTTAATCCCCGGAAAACGTATGGTCCCCCACTACCAGCGAACTTTTAGTTTGATAAGGGAATCGATATTTTCATTCATTCATCCTCAGCGTCACAAGATAGTATTCCGTTCGAACGTAGGATATACATATATGCCTAGCATACCGTTCTGCATATGCCTCAATACTTTTTCAAACCCAAAGGTTAAATGAATATGAGAGATTGATGAGGGTCAAAAGTATGTCTGTCTACATCAGTCAATATAATATAGATAAACCAGGATCATCATCGGTTTACCTTTCAATTTTTATAGCACGGAAGGACTTTTCCACTTATAAGTATAGGGGTCTTAGAAAATAAGTCTATGTATCGAATTTCAAATAAGTGCTTCGATACCAAAAAATCTAATATATCTTAAATTTAATCTAGTTATGAGTCGAGTACAATTTTATTAAGATATAAAGTATTTTGCCGAATGTGTGCTCAATGCCGGTAATCTGAAACTCCGTGAATCATCGCAGGGAATTTTCCGATTGTTTTCCTAAACTCAAATACACATATTTACAACTAAAATATATTTCACATGCTATTTCACATCGCAATTTGGGAGAGATTTTCGGTACCTACGATAAAATTTAAAGATTGTTCGCGTGTATGTCCGAGAGGCATTGAAATAAAATATTTATTTTCTGCACCATTGATTACTTAGCATGTCGTTTTACAGCATCAGTCTTCTGAAAAGAAGTCCAACGAATCTCTGCTTCTAATAAAGGTGATAAACAATAGAACTCAGCTATGAAGGCTCCATCGAAGGAATCTCTCGGAAAACCAAAATTTCTCGCCAAATCAAAGAAAACCGTGTGAAACTCATTCTAGTAGCAAAGAATTTTCGTCCATTCCTCCCGCTTGGGCAAGCACTTCTATCTGCACCTCTCCATTTCACTAATAAGCCTCCAACCAACACGAACCATCCCATCCGATTCTCGTATGAGGAGAGAGAAGCCTTTTGTCGCTTGCTTTGCTACTCACGGCCGAGATGATGGCGCAGTGAAATGTGCTCGCAATGATGGAAAGTACTGGAGGAAGCGGAGCGAGGAGAAGAAGAGTGCATAAGCGATCAATAGGATATGAGTCAACGGCGTCTGCTTCCTCTCTCACTCTCGCCGCCGCTGGTTGCATAACGCCCGCAAGACGAGCACTCCTTATCTCGCGAAGAAGATACGGAGCGGCGTTTGCACTCCAGGGCGGAGTGCACGCGATACGGATGTGGGGAAAAGGGAGGGAGGGAGGGATGAAGAGACATCTGCCATTAACCTGAAGTTTGTGAATAATTGCACTGAGTGATCCAGTCATGCTGGATACTGAGAAGATCCGATTATAATCTCAAATTTTCCACTCGATTCCTGTGCGGCCTTGAGTTTAAATGCATCCTTCGCTCCTGGATGGGCCAGAATTGTAACATAAGTCTGGTAGGTGTTCATTTGGGATCATTCCCCAGGATGGTGTAGGAGGAGGTGCAATAAAAATTGATCGTAATAAATATGGATCAGTCTTTGAATTCAACTGTACGTAGGAAAACAATCGTTTCCTTATCCAGCCCTCAACAAATGAACAATCAGCATTACTGATGGATGAGGAAAAAAATCAGCTAAAATGAACTAAATTAACCTGCCTGAATGTGCAGCATTGACCTCAAAATTCAATCGCCACAAGAATTTAAGAGCACCTAGTTTTGGCGATCTGTTGACCTGTCCCTGCACATCAGGGCCAGTTCTAGACATTTTTCTAACGTAAGAGAACAACATTCCGCCCCCTCAAAAATAAACTGAGAGGTAGTAGGATTAGTAGTGAACATTGGACTGAGCGCTTAGGCGCCCCCTTTTGCTTGGCGCCTTTCGCGGCCGCGCACTCAGCTTACCGCTTAACCCGGCGCTACTGAACACTCCGAATTCTATGAAATCGTTCCAGGCTTGACTTTGTGGAAATGCGGTACATACATGATGAAAACTACAAATAGTAATTTCCACATATTAATTTAAAACTACACTACCAACCACGGTTTCGACATTCTACCCTGAAAATGATATAGAATGCAGAAACCACGGTCGGTAGTGGAGTTTTATATTAAGGTGTGGAAATTACCATTTGCAGATTTTATTATGAGTACTCCGAATTCTGTTCTATCCTGCTTTCTATGACTGTCAAGAAAGTGCTAGTGTTCGGTAGTCGTTTTTTTAGTTAGTTCCTTGAAACCTTGCATGTTTAAACAATTTCATATTGAAAATTACTGAGAATAGAGAGAGGACTGTTAGTAGCATCAACTACTTGCATCTCTAATATGGAATCATTACCAGGTAAAAAAAAATCATGCAAAATTTTAATGTTTTTAGAACGTATTGCTAAAGAACGTAATAGATGTTCTTTCTATGATGTGAACTTTTCAGAGTTATAGCGTGGTGTTTAAACCTCTCAGGCGTTTGGAAATAAAACCCATTGAATGAGCATAGTGCGTCCTCTCTTAACGTTGGGGTGAACAACCTAATACTTAAGGCCTCACAATAGTACAATAGTACGGCTTCGTGAGACACACATACAATATTTTCCTACAAAATAGATTTGAATAAGTAATAGACGCACATACTCTATTAATCTAATATCGGTATGCGTAATTTCACTATTCTATGCGCATAAATAATATGTTGCTATCGCTTGTGCACACATGCGCTCTGCTAGCCACAGTTTGGCGAGCCCTGTTTAAAATAAATTATTTCATTTTCAAAATAATATTTAAATAAAAAGATATTCGTGAAAACGTCGATGAATATTTATTAGTTAATGTAAAAGTGAGATCTCAAAGAAATGAATAAACAACATATATGTTATCAAAAAATAAGAGTTCTGGCAAGTTCTTTCTCCTTCCCCTCCTGGCACCGAGACTATTGCCGAGATGATTTCTAATTAAATTAACAACCTATTTTTGTGCGATATTTATTCATGGGCGCCAAGTAATTACTTTTGAGCGATGTCAGCTTCCTCTGAAATCTAAGTTGTTTGGAGATGAATTCTTCTCAGGCTTCCCACCGGGTCTGGTCTTTTGCTGCCAATGTTTCAATGGCCAATACCACATCGTCTTCAACGCATTGAGGTTGTAAATTCCTACAAATTGTTTGAAATTCCATCACATTTTCTCGGCTTTAAAAATTTATTCAATCAACATAAATTCTGACTGTTTGCCATAAAAATTTGGACGTTTCTCAATATGTATCTGGACCACTTTTGATGGGCCACCCACGCAGTATTTCAACCCGTAAGGTTTTTTTAAAATTTAATATTATCAGAAAAACTGAAACAAGGTAAGGAAGGAAATACGAAATGCCAGTGAAATTAGTTTCTTGCACTCATGAATTACTTTTAGGCATTTTAGAATATGATATCATGTTCTTTAGCAACGATTTCACTTTTCTCTATACATTTTTAAAAAGTACACATGCGTAGTTCTAAAGGATATAAAAAATCGGAATCAGATTTTTATAAACGAAGTTATTCTATCGTCTCTGATGTTCTTAAACTCAAAATCCGTAATGAGAATGACTGTAGCTTAATAAAGCTAGCGCCATAAACTAGGGTGATCTGAAAAACTCACTGCTTCGTTAAAAGGTTGCGAAACGGCGATGAGGAGGAAGCTAACACGTTCGCATGGAGTAGCAACCCCCTATGATTATGTACTGGTCCAAAGAGGTTTTTCTTTTCAGTTCTCTTTGACACGTGCGATAATATTGCTTATACCAGGAAGGAAGAACCTTATTATGATAATCCCATAGTCATCAAACGAAGCTGTCAGCATTTATAAATTCATAATTCATCACAAAGATGGCAAGGAGTAAAAAAGGAGTCTTTGTAAACACAAAGGTGCTATCAAATGATGAAACCAACAACACGATGAAAAAAGGATAAGTAATTATGTCATTATTTACGAGGAAATAGGTGACCTATTGGCATTCACCCAAGGCCTAAAAAAATTAAATGCTGCTCAAAATGACTTTGAATGAATCTCACACACCTTCCACGGAGAACTTGATGGTAAAAAAAGGTGGAAACGTAAAAATAACAAATGAATGGATAAAAAAGACCACAAAATTACAACCTGCTACCTAAAAACACTGTTCAGGTATATCTATCGATGCTCTTGTGATGGTGTGACCTTTAGTCTTCCTGTCTGCTGAACAGTCAAATATTTTGATGAAGTAGACTACCACGCATGCATTCCGGTGCCAGCATTATTATGCCTGATACATTTCGAGTATTTAAATAGCATGAAAGTCAGCGATTTCAATAGCCACTATCAAGGCAACTTTCGCAGACTCACTTATGACTCCAATAGCCAATCGGCAATCCTAGCATTACCTTGAGAACGCTTTGAATATTTGCAGATTATTATTCACCAAATCGTTAATGCTAACCCTTCGTGAGGTTAAACGAGGCAAATTCTCTTTCATATTTTAAGGTTAATAAAGATTATAAATAGTCTCCTAAAAATACGATACCGATTGAATTAAATCTTTATCAATATGACCGTGAAAAATACCACTCATTGTTAGCATCTTCATAGAATTCACTGAAGATAACGATAATCACAATATTTATCTCCAACTTCAAACCATTATCTTCTTCGTATATATTTAAGACCACTGTTTTGGGGATACAAAATATAAAATAAAAACTTCTGAACATGCAATAATATCTTAAAACAACAATGTTAATGAAATTCGATTTCAATGGTCTTTGAACTGAAAGCGGTGTATGGTTTCATAATATTCTGCGATTGCACGTGCGTGGGAACAATTATTTTTTACCTTAGTTCAAAAATGCTTCCATTAATCTGAACGGTTAAAAATTATTCATGCCCTTGATTCTCAACGGCAATCACGACTCATATGGACAATGAACATGCAAGCAATGTAGAATACACTATTTCGATGCCCAATCTCAATAATATTTTAGCAATTTATATTTTCACATTCAATCGTCAATTTTGATAAATATTTCAGAATTAGAGGTATAAGTTCAAAAAAATAACGTGCACAGTAATATTAGTGAAATACTGACAGCCTATACACAATTTCAAAGAATTCTTAGGTAGATCATAGATGGTCACTTCAAAGTACAGATGAGGACCACAGTGCCATTCGTAAACATACCTAAACTTAATGATGGAATCTTCTCGGGCTCTCAGCCAGGTTAATTCTATCGTATAAGCTGACGTTTCGAGAGACGACTTGTCTCTCTTCTTCAAGGCCGTGCTACTCTTTGAAAGCCCAATTTCACACTGAACCGATACGACCGTTTACCGAGGACAACAATACGGCTCAGGTGTCGCCCAATTGGCTGTGGGTCTTTCTAAAAATTTTCATGTTCTTTCCTTATCCTTTAAAATCGTTTATACCTAAACTTAGTTTTTAATTTATCTCCATAGCTCCCATATGCTAGAGATTCCATAATTAAGTTTGAGGTGGTCAAAAATTGACAAATTTTCGCAACTAATGCATACATAGGGCTCCCATAAAGTTACTTCTTGTCAATTCTAAAAATAAATCTGTCGGTCAAAATTACATCAGTTGCTGGTCCTTCACAGAGGGAGTGAACACAGATAATGGACTATTTGATGTGGAATCTTGGAAGGAAGTTACTGCCAGGTTTTCGTATCAAGTCTGCCAAATTTACCTTCCCCAAAAGATAGCTTAAGTTTTTAGCTCCCACCTCATTGGTGAATTTAGGGAAATTTAAAAAATGATTTCGTTGAAGCAACCAAGGGCGTAGGGGGTCGGCTGCATAACCTTGGAAAGTGAGCCCATCCAAATGACACCACAAAATGTGAAAGTTAAGTTTTTACGCAACCTATGGGGAGGCAGACCGGAGAAGTCTTCTGGTGTTTTTTTCACGTAAAAAGTGATCCCATTTTTCTCGCGAGCCGCCTATCAAACAGGAAGTACGAGCTTCCCAAGAGGGCCTGTTAAGGTGTTTTAACCCAGTTGGGTGAACACATGGTTTGTTCCAGCGACGAGGCGAGGATCTATCCACGTTTCTCAGCTAGTGGACCTTTTGAGGAAAATTTATTTGCGGTAGCAAAGCCTAGAATCAACGTAAAATTAAAGTATGCGATATAATGCCTAATATATCTTATTCGATCTAATGGTTGTATAAGGATATGGTGCACCTACACGGTTGGCTAAGTATAACAGATTTTTTGTTAACTTCTACTTTCTTCCTGACGAGTCTCTAGTTTCAATAGTTTATATTTAAGTCTTTGTATTGAAATAATTTTCACTTATATCAATATATGTTATAATTAGTATCAATAAAAAATAAAGTTTGCCGGGACTAATTTACTTTTGTGAGCGATTAAAATCGTGCATAATCAAATTTAAGAAGAGGTAATTTAATTAATGATATTAGTTCAATTGCTTATGAAATCCGTAACTTGGTTCTCTCGCTCAAAATGATAAGTAATATCTAAATACTCAAAATTACGACATAAAAATGTATTTTAAATTTAAGCGTGAGAAAAAGATAACAGCAAAATTAAAACTTATCGAATAAGAGTCGTCTTTTTTAACAACTCATCACAGAGTAGCGAAAAAAAATATACTGTGCCAGTTTCCTGGCGTAAAATTATGAAACTGCCGATTTGCTTGCACTGAAAGATATGAAGCAATGTCCGTCCGGAAAATTGAACTTAAAGTTTAATAATGATGCGTCAACTCGAAAGGAATCAAATCGTTACTAATAGAATTGACACGTCAGGAACTTATTCTGCAATACAAGAATTCCAAAATCATGAACCTAGTAGCTGAAAGGTTTCCCATCGGGACAAAAAAATAAGCAGATTTATTCCCTTCAAGGCCGAAGAACGTGGTAGTAGCACGCAGAACAGTACGTAGCGGTAGGTACTTATCTCTTCCTATTCAAGTCGAGTTCTAGAAAGACCTTCACGAAGACCAATTTAACTTGCATTTCCTCATGTGCATTATATAAATACTTTTAAGTCAAGCATGGTTATATATTTCCCTCATATGCCTTAAATTGCTTCCGAAACATAATAGAAACCCATTTAAGGAAATGAAATGAAGGCAGAAACTGCGATACCCCTTGGATTTCTAAGCTGATATGCGTTCGTGGTTCTGAAAAAGTTGCGAGAGAGATGAAAATTAGTTTGTCCGTGGTTTAAAATATTACGTTCTGTCATTGAGAGAAGCAAAGACCGTGATTAAGAGGCTACAGTTGTACAAGGCTGCAGCTGTTTGAAGCGCAAGGTCATAGTAGTTGAGTTCGTTTGAAGCGGCTGCAAGTTGAAAGGACTTTACAAACATGTGAATTCACGACGTTTATCGGGACGAGTTCTCTCTCGCTATTGGTCGCAAATTCACCAGAAGCCGTAAGAATACGTACACATTCGAGAGCTTTACACGTGGTCTGACTTCTAGATTATTTTGAAAATTATTTTTTGGCTATTCAGCATTACTATGCACATATATTCGAAGTACCAAAATTTCCATCATTATTATAAAAAACGATACCGAATAAATAGCACTATTCGACTAGATGAAATCTGATAAAACTTTTTCGCTTAACACCACGCAAATACAAAACAGATAAGATGTTTCTTTACATCGCGTAGACCAAACTAAACCACGTAGACCAGCAGAATGACATCTGGTTTGATTCTGAAAATCCGTAGTATAGATTTTACTTAAATTTTACGCATTTTAATTTCTAGAAAAACTGTTCAAGTATGACTTTATATTTTGAAGAGCTACCTATAATAATTAATTCTAAGCATTAAAGAATAAATCGTCTCCGTGAGTTGGAATCACTTGATGCAAATATAAGGCTACACTGGATCGGTCTTGAAGTAAAATCTAATATTTTAAATTGACATGAGATTAGCAGAGTGAGTCCCAAGATACGTCGGTGAAGCCGTATTAACCGTAGGTATGGAGGTGAAGCAGAAAAAACGACACATATCGGGCAGGCATCTCAACCAATGTCCCACAAAGTATCTCCTCTATATTTCAATCAACACATATTGCACCGAAGATGATCAAATTTTCAAAATGTGTCGCGTTGAGCCATGAATTGCATGTACGCATGCGCAATTTAAAAATCACTGGGTGACTAACCAGCTCCTCCTCTAACTAAAAAATGATTCCACGGGCAATTGAAGAAAACGTGCAGTTCTAAGATTCGTACCAAACGTAGAACAACAATAATTATGATTTTCAAGCCAAAAGATGGGAAATAACAACTGAAATAAAATTAGTGACATTCGGCGAGTTAAATGGGGCAAACGAGGAACAGCGCCCCGCGCTGCGGAAGCGAAACAAAAGAAATACGACAAAACTCACCCAAGAACTCCCGCCGATGTTTGATCCGGAGAAGCCGCCACATCCTGACCCATGGCGCCGACAAAATAGAATAAACTCCGAGATTAAATTTATAAACTTCCGCGAATCCCACTAAGGGGCACGATGCAGCCAAAGGCTTTGGGCGGAACGTTGAGAGAAGGGTAGGATGACTCCTATGATGTATGGGCGTGTGAGCTTCTATTGTCCGCGCTGCTAGTAATAGCGCACGTCGACTCGCCTGCTGAGGTTCGCGTCTTGATGTGGACTCGGGCTTTGGAAGAAAATACACTTCACTTCTTCTGAGCGGCTCTCCGCCTTTTGTGATTGAGAAGGTGGGGAGGAGGAAAACACGCCAGCACGAGAGAAGGAGAAAACACTACTATTAAGAGTTGAGGCGAAGAAGGAGAGTAGGCGGCAGAGACCGAGGGGAGAATGGTGTTGGATGCGGCTGGTGGTATAATCCTTATCGCGAGGAGAGGGGGGCGTCGCGGGGTAGGAGACAGTTTGGAGTGCAGAGGAGTGGTGTGGAAAAGGGAGGGAGGAGTGGGGAGATAGGAGGAGTAGGGAGTCTACTACTATGCTGGACATAAGATTAGTCCGCGTGCCGGGCGGAGAAGGAAGGCTGGGGTTCACGAAGAACGGGGGTGGGGTCGTGTGTGGAAGGAGAGGGGAGAGGAGTGGAGGTAGTATGCGATGGGAGAGGGAGGGATAGGGAGAGTAGGAAGAGGCTGGTTATCGCGAGGACGGAGAGAATGGCGAGAGTGGGGGAGCGTCGGTTGGAGGCCGCCCGCCTTCCTTGGGACTTGCCCCGCGTGAATCGTGGGTTGTGGGAAGGGGAGCCGCGAAGGTGTGGCGAGTGACTGGGTGGCATTTGAGGAGAAAAGGAGACACTTCGGCGGGGATTGATAAACATTAACTGGAAATGCACAGAAATTATTAATTGACCAAATGTCACAGAAATGACCAAATCTACGGGAAGACTATGCATTTTTTGCTACCAGGTATTGCTTAAAGTTTTGCTTCCTTTATTTATAGCAATTGTTAATTATTGTCTTTAAATAAATCGATGGCTAAGTTCTAACATCACGTATCTCACGATTCGGCCGGTTTGACACAGATATCTTAAGCAAAGCGCAAAACCATTCAAAAATAAAATTCAAGCAAAAATACAACTCTTCGTTGGCAAGTGTATGCTTCTTTTCCAGTTTTATGAATTTTTTTAAAAATCTTAGCGTACAATTAAAGATAAATAATCGTTTTTTTTTGCTCTCCGTAAAAGTTGCTATTTCAGATACACGCGTTGTAGCATAGAACACATATGTAGGTATATATATAAATGTGTACATAGAACTTAACCATCGATATGTATTACTATTTTTAAGGAGAACGTAATAACCTAGTGGATGGTACACAATGCTCTTGATCGAAGGGTTTCGATCATATAGCCCACATTCAGCCTTCGGAACTCTGAAAAATTTAATACTCGAAAATGAGCCGGTACAAGGGAATGAATTAGTCCCCTACCCTGCAAGTGTGTCATATGCAAGCCAGCGGCATAGTCCAGGATGACGTCAACCTTCACTTATCCATATCAACCTTCGAGATGAATCACTGATCAAGTGATAGCTATTTAATCAACATAATATTTAATCTAGCAAACATTCTAATGTTTTCTTTTCAACATTATCAGAGGGATACAATATAGTATAGTACAACATAGTAATACCGTAATGAGGTAAGGGGCAATTCTTTTGTCCTAGCAATGGTAGGGAGCAGGTAGCCTTCCTCCCATATCCGCCTCTTAAACAATAGCACCATATAGCTGGGATTATTATCTTTATATTTTTATCGCACAAAGGAAAAATGCGATAGGAGTAACTCGAAGAACTAAAACTCACGGAACGAAGGCTAGCCAGTGAAAACAACCGTAATTCAAAAATTTAACGTATTAATTGTTAAATGATTTATCATAATTGTTAATTGAATTTAACATAATTGTTAATGAGGATTTAACATAATTGGTAGACGTTATATATCCTTAGATAGATCATTTTCTACGTTTTCAAAATTACAGTCACTCCCTATTCTAGACTCAACTATGATACCTATGAATGAAAAGGACATTTTATCATTTAAGGGTGCAGAGGAAAATAAAATGCGAACATTCATATAGTAGACATGAGTATGGAGGAAAATGGGAGAGCGAATGGTTTTATTGTGAAGATAATATCGTATGCGCTTGCCACAGAGACTGGTCGTACGTAATTCACATAAATAGTGTCCAAATTGGACAGAATCTCTCACATAGGTCAACCATGGAATACTTTGGAAATCGAGGAGAAGGGGAGAAACACTCAGAGGTAAGTGGAAGAAACTCGCCACGCTAAGCTAACTAAAGACACCTCAGAGATTATGGTATCGTTAATCACAAGACAGAAGATAGTCATTGAAACTTCAACGTTTAAAATTCTCTTAATTCATCACGACTCGTCGTTTCAAGGGATTCAAGTGAAACCCTTTGGGATTAAAATATGCGATATTGAAAGTGATAGTATTTGTGACTCTTTTCAAACATGATAATATAGAAAACGAGAACAAACATCCATAACTATCAAGAAAAAAATATTGAGTGAAACGAACTGTTTTCAAGTACCTATATTTATAAAATAGGAAGAGGGACTTTAGAAGGTGATTTCTTAGCTCCTATACCACAACGGTGCACGAAATTCACCATTCCGTTGCTTGTCATGGAACACTACCATCCTACATAATGTATGCGTAATTGGAAGTGGATGTTCCTTATCATCCAAGCGGGCAGTCAAACCTTTCCAGTGACCAAGAAGTTTCAAAATTACAGAGTGGGTTTTTGAACTATCCCTTAAAATTTTCCTATTTTTACAGTTTTCTATAGCCAATTTCGACAGCGGAGTTTGCCAAGTATTACTGATAGTATGAATGCGAAAAACTATAACAATCGGTACTATCAGAGCTCCACCGAGGTTGTTATCCCCGTAAGCCAATAGCAGATCCAGAGAGGGGCTATAGCCCCTATTGGGTGTCCAATTTAAACTAGATGAAATCATTATTTTGTTCGCACCCCCAAAACTGCTGGTAGGTTACCCTCACGCCGCCAAACTAGCTCTCTTTGTCCCTATCCTGGATCCGTGGCTGCCGTCAGTTAATTACTGTTTGCTTCTAATATCACTGATTCGTTCATAAAAAACACATTTTAATTATTCAACTTTCACTTTTTTGGATTTCGGAGAAGGGCATTCACGAGGCATAATGATGATTCAGAAAAAAATAGTTGAAAATTAGCATTTAACTATTCTTTCTCAGCAAGCCAATTTTTTCAAACTTAGTAGAACATAGACCACAACTCTTGAGATGCCAATCTTGAAAAAAAAGTGTCGTAATTGGTTTTAGGAACCAAAACAAATAGTGGAATTTAGCCTCCCATCATTAGCATACGGAGCAGGCAGTGAAAAGTAGAACCTTAGTCAATCAAGCGTTCACAAAAAATAGGCGCCTTCTCGGATACCGCAGTCGCTTTCAAATAAATATAGAGGTGAAGGTGAGCATCTAAGGGAACTGACTACGCGACAAACCGATTAGGAAAAACAAAAGAATGACAGATTGAAGCGGGAGCACACACGCTCATCGTAAAAAGTGGTAATCTTCTCTGCGCGTGATCGCGGATTTTTTCATACCTATTGTCTCACGAGAGTTCAACGAAATATCCCTTCATTAGTGGATGATTAGTGACGGCTGTCTGCCATCCTACAACTCCTTCAGTTTTTCTCGCAAATTGGCTTTTTTCGCTATCCGACACAATCAATTCGTAGTTTTGTATTGCAGAAAACTGATAACTTTCTTTGATCATACAATGGGAAATTCATGACTCAATAAAGGATAACCTATCTATGATACTTCTCTGTACCTAATTAGTCCTAAATAATAGAGCTGGAAATATATTGAAATGCGAATGTACAAACAAAACAAAAATCAGCAACTTGCTCGAATAAAAAAATGTGATTAAAATAGTTTTACCTTTCGCAGCAAAAGTAAAGCGATTCTTTTAATAGCACCAACCGGTGTGTAAGTAATAAGAGGCTATTGGAAGGGAAATAATAATTTCGAGTGACTATGCAGTTAATCAAGGATACCATGTTCTGGTGACATAAATCCATTTTTTCTACCCCTTAGACTGACTTCGAAAAAAGTAGGAGTGTTAAGCACAGGTAGCATTTAAAATAAAGTAATTATACACTGCCGTTGCAGAAAGATTCAAGGTATGTAAAGGCTGCTATTAATTTGTATTACCTAGGGGGGACCCCGAGAAAATTATTTGCCAGGAAAGCAGTGAATCATGGACAGGGGAGAGAAAGCAGCAGAATTTTGCAAAAGAAACAAGTTATTCACAACAAAAACGTAGTTCAATCATCATAAAGGGCGAAGGTACGCACGGAAAAGTCCAGGGAATATGGAAGATTTCAGATAGACTACATTATGGCAATACAAAAGTTTAGAAATATTGTGAAAAACTCACATCTTCCCCGCAGCGGATGCGGGTTCAGACCAAAACTTAGTGCTTATAATATGCGATGTGAGATTCAAAAGAATTACGTGAAGTAGAAAGGCGATGAAATAGAACTTGAAAGATCTGAAGAGGACTGTGAAGAGAGAACATCAGGAACTAGAGGAAAATAGTGAGTATCTGGGAGATTGGAAATACATAGAGTGTAGAGGAAGGGTGGGATAGTAAAAAACTGGAATAGTGAAAGCGGCCGAGAAGTCTATTGGCCACGTTTACAGTAGAAGGATAAAGAAGCCGTGGATTACGGAGGATATGATAAAAGAGATGGAGAAGGAAGTGGAAGAATGTGGACATATTTCAGGGAAAAAGGATGTATAGGGAAATAAATAATTGATTACGACGCGAAAGCAAGAGATAAAAGACATTTTAAGGAAATGGAAAATTTTCAGAATGAAGGAGAGGTAGGTGCGTTATGCGCCTAGGTTAAGTCGCTATCGGGCGGCAAAAGAGGGTAAGCCATGTCAAAAATTAAGATTAAAGATGGAAGGATGCTAAGCGAGCGAGACAGGGTTCAGAGTAGATGCAAGGAATGTGTGGAGGATCTGTATGCTGGAAGGAACAGACCGGAGAGATTGAATTTAGAGAAAGAAAATAGAGCGGAGGAGGATAAAATGGGGTCAGGGAAGGATTTTCGAACCAGATCACAAGATCCATAGGGGGAGAGATGTTGGCCGGAGGATTTCGTGAAAACGGTTATAATTCCGCTACCAAAAAAAGAAGTAATCCATAGAATGCGGAGCTAATAGGACTATCATTAGCTTAATATCACGCGTAGCGAAAGTGGTACTGGGGATAATGAACCGACGAATAGGGGCGAGGGCAAACGAGTATTTCTACACGATAACATTTGTTGACGACTGCAATCTGGTACTTTGCAATTGGCATAACGGGTTAAGGAGCTTCGTAAAATTCCGCAGCATGTTTATTTGCGAACAACCAGCTAAGCGGTATCTTCAGGTAAATTATAATATTTATTATTCAATAAAAATATTAAATTCTTCCAAAAGATGCAGCTAAGCGAGTGTGTAATTAAAATCCTCAGGTTTGAGAACAGGCTAATGCCGACGCGTCGTCAGGCTTCTCCTTATACTTAATTCCCCAATCTTCCTTTCCTACCCTCTCCCGGGTAGAGAACAAATGAACTTTACTGTCGGTCGCTTCCTCCATATACTTACCTATAAATGGATTATAAAATAAATAAATGTACTGAGTTAAAAAGGACACCCCGAAAATATGTTCGTTAGACACTTGGCAAGGATACCCAACTTTAGAGTGTCGGAAAAGGAGCATACGTCTTTTGCTGATGAATATAAAAATTCCTCAGGCGAAGGTGGTGGGACCAAGTGAAGGTAGACCTGGAGCGATTAGGAGCGACCGAGGAGGACGCAGGAAATAGAGATAGATGGAAGAGGATTGTTGGTGCGGCCAAATATCTACTTAGATATGTATGGCCCTGGGAGTAAGTAAGTAAGTAAGTAAGCAAGAGAAAATTAACGGAGATCTCCATAAGCTTTGTTCCTTTGAAAGAATCTTCCTTTACGCTCAAACTTTGTTTTCAAACTAAAGTCGCTATGAGGAAACTTACAGAGGAACTATACAGGAAGGATGCTCTCGGGAACCGTTCGTATAACAAAGGGGAAAATATTTTGTACACATCCCTGCCATTAAGTGGAAAACATGGGAGGATATGGAGAAATTGCTTCCTTAGCATAAATTGTTTGCCATAATAATATTTTTCATGGAATAACTATTTGATGAATATTCTACATTCTTTAATAATAACACCTACGTCTTCCAGCATATATCCATCATTTCCCTTGAACCACACCCACCGGTAAGTATCTACTATTCTCGTTGACCTTAGAAAGTTTAGTTGGAAGAAGGATTAGATGTTTTCTTAAGCAAACTACCTCCACTACATTTGCGGGAGGCATCAAGGTCTTGGTGCTTTTCGATGTCGCAATGACCATGGAAACTTTACTCTCAGAACATAAGCGTCGGTATACGAGGGACAAGATGGCTATAAAAACAAGTTTTATGCAAATTACAAATTATGATAATTATTGAGGTACACTACCGGTTCCGTGACTTTTTTTTACCATGCAATACTTCATTCACGTTCGCGGGTACGTTCATATTTTAAACATAACTTTTCTCCAGACGTGATCTTTTTTGGCATTCTAAGTGGTTTCCGGTGACCACAGAAGAACTTAGAAAAGTGATGGCATCAGCAGCTAAACCTTCAAGCTTTAGTAATTTGGGAAACATAAAAATAGCTTAGTTAATAACCATTCTACAGTGCATTTTCAAATCTATAATATAAACTGCACATAGAGATTAGGTATTGGTAATTTAGGGAAAAAATGAACCCAGAAAGAAAAAATTCTTTTGTGATTGGTTTGCTTCAACCTCTAGTTCACCAACATTACAGATGGATATGAAGGCTAATGGTAATATAATGAAAGGAATGGACAAAGAAGAATGGACTTCAGATCTCCAATTATTTACCTGATTTTCATTTTAATTTCTGAAGTTTAATTGCCCTAAGAAAATAAAAAAAATAAATGAGAATTATATACTATGAATTTTTCAACGGACGAGTTTTCAGAAGAAACTCCTCGATAGGTAAATTAATAACCATCTGTCGTTTAGCAATGATTTAAAAAAAGGTATTGAGACCATGCTTCCTTCAGGGCGGTGTGCCTACATTCTCTATTCTGCGATTAATTGGTACTGTAGATTTTCTAGTTTGTGATACTCTCCTCAATACGCAATGATGATCCTCATTTGTTCAATCCCCCGAGAAACATAATTTGTAGCCAAGAAGAGCGCTCCGGAATATCTGGTTAACACGTGCGACTATAACGTAAAATAAGTCAGAAACTAATCAAATGACCTACAGAGATTAGTGGAAGTTATCAAGTACTAGACGATTCGACTTCTCCGCAGTAGTAAGAACGAAGAAGCTCAGGGAACTGAGACGTTGCGGAAAGTGGCCAAGAGTTTTCCTTCCACAAGCAGAATTCAAGGCCACAAATACCACGACATTTCACTTTTTACCTCTCTCAACTCATTATCTTCTTTCTATTACCTGACTTTTCTTTGATTGGCGTCATGCGCCATTATTTACGAACTTGATGAAGAGGAGAATTCAACTCAAATCAAGTATGAACAAATGTAACATGCGACACAGCGCATGCGACCGAGATTGAAATGTAAAATACGAGATCACGTAAACTACACCTATGTACTACCCCAAGCCACCTAAATAGGCGTGTGGCGAGGGGTTTAAGGATACCAGCCGTTAAAAAAAGAGATGCGCATTGGAGATGTGTGACTTCTGAGTCCTATCTAGCATTTATGAAATTTCCTTTTCTTTCGGGGGAAAATGTATCCCTATGTATTATTTTATCATTTATGTTGGGCCTTGTGAAGTTCTAAGTTGATGTTTTAAGTGCCACCCAAAAAGTATTGGTCCATAATAGCTCAAGCGATCGACCCCGAACAATAAGAAACTATTATGGAATAAGGAGCTATGCCAATGTCCATTGTGCCAACCACCGCGTCTTGATCAACAACAGAGGTTTATGTCCTTAGTACAGGCCAAAAGCTCCCCAATGGAAGAACTCTTACCTCCTTGGGCTCCATAAAATGTGGACCCAAGTATCCATATCGAGTCCTTATGATCGCGGGGAACTCGCGTATTAAATGGGTCGTTGTTTCTTCTCCCATCTGTCGCCAGCTGTACTTGTCCTAGCATGTTTCTCCCATGATGTGCAGATGCCTCATTACGTGATAGTGGCCAGTAAGGAAGCCTACTATCGTTCGAAGTTGACTTCTCTTCATGAGGAGAAGTATTCTTCCGATTAAAATGTTCTCCAATGAAGAGCTTTACTTGTCGTAGCACTGGTGGTACTTGCCAAATCTTTTGATGTTGGGCAAGTACCCACAATCTCCATATGATCCTGGTTGAGGATGCAACTGGCACGAATACTTCTGGAGTAGTTGGATTATGTTCGACGCCGGTGTTAGCCAGTTCGTTTGCCTTTTCAAATACCCGTATGATCTAGTACCCATAAAAGTTCAAGGTTGCATCGGCTACCCGAATGATTGAGTACCTTGCGGTATTATGCTAACAGCCTATGAGATAAGGGCTTTTAGAGCAGCCAGACTATCGTTGGTATCGGTCTGTTATACTGGTCCGTCTCCTAAATATTAACCACACAGGTTAGAATGGCAAAGACTACCGCCTGAGACACTGCAGCATATACATATTCATTGAGAATAGATATCCTCCAAAGGGGTGATTGGCTGTAAAACCAGTCCCCGTTTTCCCGTCTTGCATGGACCCATTTTCCAGCTTGCTTTATGCAAAAAGTGGGCTGTAAAAAGAAGTTTAGAGGAGTTGCACGTAACTATCATGTGATCGCACCTATCTCAAAAATAGATTCTATCTACCTGAGGTTCTTCCAAAGTAGTCTGTGTCCAGAGGAACTTCCTCTGTCCATCCAAATTCCGAGATTTCTCATTCTATACAATGTAGCCCTCGAATGAACTTCCACTTACAGGTAAATCGGGGTTGAGTTCTGGAGAGTTTCCATCGCTATGTTATTCATCGCTATAGTATTCTTTATTGCTCCCGTCATGCTCATACAGGCCATTATTTTTAGGTGGTTAAGCTTATTTATTACATCAATAACAATTTAGCGGAGAAAACTAGGTTTCACAACCGATTTATGAAGCCATCTCAAGACTCTAGGTTGCAGAAGGGTTTACCGAGAGCCCTACTGCACATCCATAGAGAGGCACATGCCTTCTTGAGTTAATTGTACAAGTGTTCTCCCCAGCTAAGTTTGGAGTCTAGGATGACTGCAAAATACTTAACTGTTGATGATGGCTGTAACATCTTTTCGGTGAGGAAGGAGGTAATGAATCCCTTTAAAAAGATCGATATTGATCATCTCTGGATTAACCGAGGGTCCTGTTTAAGAACACCATTTTGCTGTTCTGTCCAGTGTCTTCTGCATGTTACCACAAACCGTATCTGGAAATCTGCGAGACACTGCAAAATCTGCGAGGTATTGCAATATCATCATCGTATCCTTGTGTGCATACGCTGATTATATTGAGGTGTAATAGTTTGCTATCGCCCACATTTTACTATATTAGTGGAGAGAGCATCCCCCTCCCTGTGGAAATCTTCACGTCACCACTTCGTATCTCCGTCACCTAGCTCCCCCTATGAATAACCATAACGGTTCTCTGCTCGTGGATATATCCGGTCCATCTCACAGTACGTATATGGACTCCATGGCTATCAGCTGCCAGAAATATTTGGTGAAAGAATGTATTTTTGAGGGCTCCCTCGATACCAGGAAAGCCCCCAATCCATAAAAACGGCGATCCATTACGTTCTCCAGCCGACAGAAAAGATAGTGAATTTCAATTTCCACAGCCGTGCCCTTCTGGTATTATGTGTTGATAAAAATGCAGAGAATGATCCCGAAGAAGGCCATCTTTGATGTGTCTGTCGGTTATAATGTTTACGTTTTCAACAGAAAAGACATTAAGTTAACACCCCTTAAGGTGCTATCCTCATTAGAGTCCGTCCTTCCAGTTTTGGGAATGAAGGCGACTTTAGTGATTCTCTACTTCTTTGGCAAAGTGGCGGATCCAGGATAGAGAAAAGGGTGAAAGGGGGGGGGATGATTAGGGGGTAACCTCCTAGCAGTAGTGGGGGTCCGAACAAAATTATCATTCTATCTTCTTCTTCTATATATATAAAAGAAAGTCGAACACTTATAACTCGAGAATGGCTGCATAGATTTTAGTGACATTAGGCTCTTTGGATTCGTCTCAGCCCCGGATAACATATAGGAAATTAAAAAATTCCTGGAAATCCTAATACATAGGAAAGAACATGGGAGCCTAGGTCATTCCGTTTATAGGAAGCCAACGCATACTGACCTGTATCTAAACGGACAGATCCACCACCATCCATCGCAGAAGGCCGCTGTATTATCTACCTTGGTCCAAAGAGCAAAGTTAATATCAGATAATACAAGCATCTCAGCCGAGTTAGACCACCTTAAGACAACATTTTTACGGAATGGCTATGGAAAACAAGAGATTTTTAAGGCCCTAAGCAGATTCAACATAAAACAAAAGAGTTGCCCGGATGAGCCGCCTGAAAAACCGCTATCAACAGCCTTAATCCCATATGTGTCAACCATATCTGGTAAGATCCACCGCATTCTACGACGGTATAATATCAAAATTGTCCATCTGCCACCACCTACATTAAGGCACCGCTTGGTGAGGGTGAAAGATCCGATTGGGTTGAAGACACCAGGGGTTTATGGAATACCTTGTGAATGTGGTAAAATGTATGTGGGGGAGACAGGCCGAACGATTGAGACGAGGCTGAAAGAACACCGGAGATTTTTCAGATTAGCGCAACCAGAAAAGTCGGCCGTGGCGGAACACAGCATTAATGAAGACCATGCTATTAAATGGGACGACACCAAAATCCTTTGCCATGCTGAACGTTACTGGGACCGCGTAGTTAAGGAAGCAATAGAGATCCGCCTCAATCCCAAAAATTTCAATCGGGACACCGGCTATCATCTAAGCACTACATGGAGACCTGTAATTAGCTGTATTAAAAACATAAGGGTTAAACGTGAAGAATTTCAAAAGACCTACAGCCAATCGGACGACACCTGAGCCGTATTGTTGTCCTCGGTAAACGGTCGATCCTGTTCAGTGTGAAATTGAACTTCGATAGAGTAACACAGCCTTGAGGATGGAAGACAAGTCGTCTTCCGAAACGTCGGCTTACATTAAAGCTTTAACCTGGATGCAAACCCGAGAAATATTTGTCAGAAGTATTCACCAGGAAAAACTTAAATCGTTTATGTTTTTAGGAGTTGATTGTTAAGACGGTCAAAAAAATTTGATTTTTTTTCGTTTTTACTAATGTATTGACTGATCTTTTTAACAATATTAAAAAAATTAAATGTTCAAACATGTTAAAAATATTAAATTAATATTAAAATAGTATTAAAATAATTGAATTAGAGGTAAGCTCAGCTCGAATTGAGTTGTCAACAAACACATAACTACCGTGTGTGTAAACAAATCTCCAAGCAATTGTTGATTATCAGTAATGTCCGTGTACTCTGCATGAATTCAAAGCTTTTAACTCTGTAATAAACGAATACGAAGTCACCAACTATCTAACTGAATATTTAAAGTCCTTGGACGCACCTGGCTTACCAAGGCACGATTTACAGCTAAAGGTAGGCTCTGTGTTCATGATCTTTCGAAACCTAAACCTACCAAAACTATCCAACGGAACGTGTTTGGTTATTTAAAAAACTGATAATGAAAGTGATTCACGCCACTATACTCAAAGGAAAATTCAAGGATGAGGAAGTTCTCAATCCGAAGATTCCATGATCCCAACTTATATGCCCTTTTGAGCTTAAACGTATTCAATTTCCAATTCGTGTTGCATTCGTGATAACGATTAACAAATCGCATGGTCAGTCTTTCAGTTTTTGTGATGTTTGTTCTCATGTGTCAGTGAAAACCCATGATTTTCTGATGGTAAATAATATGTGGTATGTTTACGAGTCGGTAAACCAACCGCTGTATTTCTTCCTTCGCTTCAAGGGCGAAGCTAATACTGGCGGGTCTGTAGGGTATAGAAAACTCGCCAAGGTAAGCGAGAGGCGTGGGGGCCCTCCCCAGACATTTTTTCGGATAAAAGGTTCAAAATGGTAGTTTTTGCGGCTGTGTGAACAGTTAAATATTTTGTGACTCATCCGTCCCCCTAATATTAATAACCAAATGTTTTATAATAACGATTCTCTGAGCTTTTGGGGGGTTTTTAACCCCCAAAAACCGCCCCTCGCTGCGTCCCTGCTTCGCTTCGCTATTTTTATTTAGCTTCATTCGCTTTATCTTGCGTCTTATAACAAAACAAAAACTGTTGTTTATTAGAAGGCGCTTGACGCAAGTCATTAAACCCGAATGTGTAGGGCCGTGGTGCGTTTACGCATGCAGAACGTTTACGCAGTGCGTTTTTTTCCAAACAGAGATACTATAACTGGCGTGCCTAAAGTCATTTGATACGAATGCTGCTTCATAGGGGCTTTTCTTACACTATTTTGAGCATCAGTCAAGCGTCGGTCTAGCGTTGCGTTAACCTGCCCCGTGAACGAGCCAAGTTTACGCTACGGACTTAGACCTAAAAACATTTTTTTACGGTTAATAACACAAATAGCCAACAACTGAATGCGTATAATGTTTATTTAATCAATATTTTCTCATTTAATTTATAATAAATCAAATATGATTAAAACGATACAGCCGCTCTTTATTTATAAATGGTGCAACTAAACTATAAGTTCATTGAATGTTAGGCGGTACGAAGTTCGCCGGGTCAGCTAGTCTAGTATAAATTGGATTACTAAGGGGGGGGGCTAAAGTTCCCTTTAGCCCCCTCCCCAATTGATCCGTCACTGCTTTGGTAGATACCCATACGATAGGCAAAAGCATTGGAAGTAGCGCCAACTCGTTTCCCTCTTGAAGAAGTTCCAGGAGGACT
The DNA here is from genome assembly GCF_921293095.1 of Ischnura elegans. Classification (NCBI taxonomy): domain Eukaryota; kingdom Metazoa; phylum Arthropoda; class Insecta; order Odonata; family Coenagrionidae; genus Ischnura; species Ischnura elegans. The sequence goes on from NC_060247.1 coordinate 30,918,920, forward strand.
ACATTTTTACTGGCCGATTTATAGGGACTAAGACTCGTGGTATCCCATTTCGTGATATCACATCTGTCGATGCTGGAGGCCAGAATCGAGTCCGTTCGATCTGGACGGGTGAGAGACCTCCTTTGTTGAATCTCCTCCGATATAGGTTATTGCTCATTCAGCTTGATTACTATTGTTAATATTTACTTTGAGCTCTAAGGAACCTGAGAGGCACCAACCTGGAATAATATTGAAGACGTTCGCACGGCCTGGCCTTCAAATCGTAATCCCGCGCAATACATGCAAATACCATGGCTGCTGGATCTAAGGGAAAAGACGAGAAAGGCAGTATTTAAAATATTGACGGTGAGCTTACACTAGAACGAGACAGCTGGAGTTGACGAAAGAAAGTGGAAGGATTGAATCGCAACATCTAACTTACATTTTATGCTTCATAGTCTGTAGACTCAAGAATTTCGCTAATTCAGGGCACATTTATGGATACCTGTCACAACAAGAAGGACAAAAAATAATGAGGAATCGAAGATTAATGGTGGATTTGGAAAAGACGCTTTTTAAATTAAGATATTCCAGACCGAAGTTCGGAAAACAAGTTCTTGCTATCTCTTGCATCACTGAGCGACATCGTTTGTAATTGTGACGTTGTCCCTGACCTTCCTCACGATTTTTGCCGTGAATTATGAATACCAAAATAGAGACAGCTTTGTTTTTACGACAATGGGCTTAGCAAACTTGAATTCTCACAATTACTCATCAGCTATTATCGAGCACATACCGTACATCAGCAGTATTTGGCGTGTCAAAGGGCGACAAAAGGGTAAAAAAAACATAAGGAAGTGGATGCCATCAGGTGAGTTTTCCTCATCAAAAAAACCACAACTGTTTATTTCTAGCCGTGAATTCGCCGTTTTTTCTAAACAAGAATGAAATTAACTTAGTCACTCCATCAATATCTCTACATTTGGCAATAAAAGATTTGATTTATCCATAACATTGAAATAAACTTAGAAGGGGCCAAATTTTGAGATGAGAGAGCAATTACAGGAAAATTCGTGGTAAGGAGTAGGAGCACTTACAAATCCTGCTATTTCATATACAAGGCTCCTTCGAGAATGTCTATGAATAAAGTTAAACCGCAGTCAAGAAGAGAGGATTTCAGGGAAAAGATAGCCTAAAGAATGATTCAAAAGACTCAGAACGAAGTTCAAATACTAATATTATTATTCACTGTGTTTTTTGTCGGGAGAACAAACATTACGAATGGCACTTAAAAGCATCTCCTTCATCGTGTAATCAGCAATAGGCATATTTACTCCTAAATGACGCAAGGGAAGGCACATTGAGGGAGAATGGCAGGAAATAATTATAAATTATACAGTAATAGGTACTAATAATTATGAAGCTGCATACACACAGCGTAATGCAATGAGAGATCATAGCTTTTCAGATGTACTTGAAAAAAATCTTGTAAACATAAATATATAAACTCAGGATTGACAAAAAAGATTGGCTGAGATAAATATTTCATAAACAAACAAGGAGTTTTAGAGCACTGATCAAATTCATGAGGAAAGAGAAATTAATATCGATTCAGGAACTTGTATATATTTTTTATCTACTTCGTGGTCCTAAACGCTAAGGTTACAGTTTAACATAAATTTTTTCTAATGGCATTTAATGTGAATGCCACCGCTCTTCACGATAAGATCAGAGATGGGGAACGTGCCACGGATTCGCGGGAACTAAATATACTGCAAACAATTTTCAGATATATGTGCCATGTACGCCTTAATTTCCTTTTCAGTCTTCATATATTAGCATTATAATACTCTGGATCGCTGTTGCGTTTAAACCTTCTTCTCAGAACGAAGTTTTCTATACCCTAGAGTTCTTAAAGGAATCCCAAATTTCACCCAGAGCAACACCTTGATCCGACCATCTTGGAAAAATTTCTCTCGCCATATTCAAAATGCCCATCAAATTTCCTTTTTAATAGTTCCAAATAAAATTTCCAATTTTTTTAAATTGAATTAGCGGGTGAACATTATAGAAACTATTGTATACTCAATTGAAACTGAAGAGTGATAACTTACGCTCGATAAAATTTCAAAGTTTTGAACACCCTTCAATGGACTGCATGAAACAAGTGAATTTGAACGCAGTCACGCGCACGGGAGGTAAGTTAGAAGTTCGCTCTGAGAAAATGGCTTGGTGGTGCAACTGTCTAACACGCTTGACAGGCAATTGGGAGATCCGTGTGCGAGTAGTCCCGGCTAAGTAAAATATTTTTTCAAGACGGACTTCATTCTTGGAGTATTTATCCTTGAATGGCCTTAGAAAAAACACAATCCAGTATGTTACTTCTTCTCGTTGGTGCCTTCACAAGCAGCTCGCATACCTCTCCATGAATTAGTCCATTTATTTATTTCCATTACCCCATAAACAGCACATTTACGGCATTTACAATGGGAAATAAACAATTAACAATGAGGAACATTCACACACGCCCACGCCCTGGATAAGGGTAACTTACCCAGGCGGGACTCGAACCCGCGACCTTCGCTTCGGCAGGCGAGGACTTTACCCCGCCACCACTGAGGCCGGCGATTTTTTACACGGTATTTTACTTAATATTAATACTACTTATTTTACTATATTTAATAATATAGTAAAATAATATATTATCTTTACACGGTATTTAACCTCAGCACTGCTTATAGTGTCATAATTCCAATTGTCATTTAGCAAATTAGGATCCCCTGCTACAGTGGCGTAACTAGGAATATGCTTTTGGGGGGGGGGGGGGGGGGAGGGATGAGATGGCCTGGGGTGGCGACTCCTCCCTCTCCCCTCGGGGGGTTCGGGAAAATTTTTTTAAAGCGACATACCAGGAAATACATTTTGCATCATTTTGGCACTAAAAAAAATAACTTTAAGCAGATGCAGTTATTTTAAGTGAAAACTAGACAATGGTTTTGAATATTTTTTTATTTCTCTGAGGATTTGGGGGGGATCTATCCCCCTCATTCCCCCCATAGTTACGCCACTTCCCTGCTATACGGATTAGGATATTCGGTTTTTCGGCGCACGCATCCGACGAAGCCTCCAGGATACTCATGTCCTTCCAAAATTCCAATCAAATTTAAGGCTTATTATTTTTCTTGGGTACATATATTTTCACTAAGCACTGCAAAATCATCCCTTACCCATTAGAGGATGCTCAAAAAGTTTTAAGTGACGCATGTGAACACCCCCCTCCTCTGTCTGTCCTGTCCCTCCTATACACGTTGAAACCGTCTTAAAATATTTCTTTCGAGTTGATATCTCTAAGCCACAGCTTAGTGTCTACCAAACAGTCAGGTTTACATATTTCAATCGATGGGTGAAATTCAATTATTTCATTTCTTATGCCACGGTAGTTAACCTAAGAATTTTAAGGTCCTACCTTGGTGCTCTGAAGTATCGATCATTGAAACAATTACCGCAGATGCTTTGAATCTTGGAGGATGTACTTCGCTGTTGCGTCCGCCCCGTCGTTCAACACTTCCCGAGTACGGCTCAACTTCAACTGAATCATTTGCACACATGCGCATGAGCGCATTTTTTCTCTCTATATTCGCATAGCGACCCTCACTCCCGTCTTTAACAGTCTTAATCGCATGGTATTGTATTTTGAGGAGGCGACCGATACTTGAGGTTATAAGCGCCATGAGAGAAAGGTACGGAAGGAAGGGTGGAGAGAAACCTGGCGCCGGCGCCTGCTCTTAACGGAAGGCGCCAAAGGGGACCACGGTTTAACGTCTCCTCCGGCGGACGGAGTGTTGCACGTGAAATGTCCTCCACACAACTTTTAAGCAGGGATCGGGATCTCTTTAAATTCTCTGCCACCACCGGGATTTGAACCCGAACCAACGGGGTGGGAGGCAAACACTCTATCCATCACATCAACTCGATCCCTGTATTACTCGTTTCATGATTATATCGATTCCGTATTACATTTCACAACATCACATTTTAACATCCAGGAATTCTTATTGGACTGTACACCAGGTTAATTCAGTCGTATCAACCGACGTTTCGGAAAGCAACTTGTCTCTAATTCTCAAGGCGTGTTACTGTCTGAATGTCCAAAGTCATGAATTTCATTGCATGAATTTGGACATTCAAAGAGTAACACGCCTTTAGAATCGATGACAAGTCGTTTTCCGAAACTTCAGCCAATGCGACTGAATTCACCTTATGTAGAGCCCGAGAAGAATTTCTGAGTATTATTCACCAGAAAAATTTTAAATCGTTTATCACATATTAATTTTCCAAACTTTAGCCAGCAGGTTAAATGGTGAAACTGTTAAGAACCTTTGTCAACATACATGGAGGGAATCCGAAATGTTAACATTATTCAGTAACCTTTATTTAGGCTATTTAATGTAACTCTAATTATCTGTAATATAACCACTTTCCAGCCAGAGAGAACATTCATTTCATAACTTTGCATTAACTAGCTGCTTTTCGCTGTACTCGTGACTATCATTAATATTCCGTTTTTATTTTTTCGGAATACAAAATTAGTCAAAATTCTTTTACAAATAAGTGACTCAACTCTATAAGAAATACACTCACGTGGCCAGAAAACATGACTATTCTGGCATTAATATATCATTTTTTGCCACCTTTACAGTTTTATTGAGTATATGTTTATTGAGGTATGATTTAAATTATGGATTGCAGTCACCTCACGAGTCGCATTCTTGGCTATCCTCCAGCATTCAAAAACCACTCTATTCTACTTTACAACGCATACATTTCACTGTTATATCTCTTTCATAGTTTATAATTCTCACACAAGTTAATTTAATGAGGTAAAAAAAAAAAAATTAACGAAAACAATCTTTGGAAAAGCACCTGTGGAAATTGACATGACTTACACATTCTTTCAACAAATGCTAAGTTTTTACAAAGATTTTTCATAAAAATTGAAAATAAGGTCATTTAACACTGACGCAATGAAAATAGATTAGTCATTAATGGAATACAAAACGCTGAAAAAAAGCAAAGGTTTATCCGCTTCACTCAATAATTTACGAATTTTCCGTAAATGCTCAACAATGGTAACACGTGGATGAAAAATTATTAAAATAATTTTTAGAATATAAACTCCATACTTAAATATCAATACAGTTTATAACGAGAAAAATTTATACAGTGACTAAAATGTTCGTAGAGCGTTGATTCAGATGTCTTTCGTATTTCCCTCTGAGCTAAAATGTGGTCTTCTCGAACGGGGATCGCACAAAGCCTGCCTGTCATTTCCCACATCATTTTAAGAGAAATAAGAGAAAAAAATCTCCAACCAACGTGAAAGGGATTATACTGGAACTCCGAATGAAAGGAAAAAAACGTGAGGGGAAGGATAAACATAACAAAAGGAATAAATCCAGGCGTTAACGAAATACGTAAACAACTTTTAGTTCCATTTTCATGAAAGAGCAACAGACAAAGAAAATTAAATTAATCCCATTTGACTCCTTAAAGGTTAATTGTCATCGTAGATTATTTACTTTTCCAGCATATCAAAAGCGAATAGAATAAAAACAGCTCTATAGGGCAGAATTTAGCTTGAAAAGCAGGGGGAAACATGCTGATGACATCATTCGCGCAAATAAGGAAAGACACGTTGGACGATGTGAGAGATTATTTACGGAAAGAAACGCGAAGAGTGCATGGAATAGAATACAAAATTATTTTCCTCGGAACTTACGCATTCCAGGAGCATAAAAAACTCTTTCTTATAAGCATTTTTGAGTTAAATAAAAAGTTCTTTATTCCTCTACCTTTCGGCCATATTCAAAGGTAAACCCTTGGGACGGGATGTAAGTCATAAACGTAGGCAACTTAAAAAAAAAATCCACCTATGCAATGCATATTTATGACTGATTGTGAGTAGCTCTCTAATAAGTGACACTCGCCAGTAAAAGAAGTAGTTCCTGAACGATCAGCGGTAATACGAAAAATATTCAATAAATGTCAGCAGATGCCGATCGTGAGTTGCTGTTGAAAGCAAGGGGCTCAAGGAATTATGAAAAGGAAGGCGAAGTCGAATGGGACAGAGTATCACCGCAATGAAGAGGAAACTTCCGGTATAATATGATGTGATATGAAATAATATGATTTTTTACGAGCCAGGTGTCATTACGATATCTTCTGGTGGTGATAAAGATCCTGTTTAAAGTTGAACGCGGGCAGTAGTGAATAATATAAAATGTAAGTTTTGAATTTCTCGGGGAACTGCAAGTTGAAAATTACAAAGTATGATATGAGATTTGATTTTTAAAAATCGTGCAAAACAACGATCTCAAATTATTTGAAAAAATTAGCAGAAACGTTAGATTGTTTCTACACAAATTTGATGGCCTTAATTGCGATTTCGCAATAACTAATGTTCCAAGTGGTAAAGTGCGATACTGTGGTTTACAATATTGTAAATTATACAATATTGTCCACCCGGCAGGCTCGGGTTCAAATCCCGGTAGTGGCAGAGAATTTTCAGAGACTGCCCGATCCCTACTTGAGTGTTGTGTGGAGGACATTTCAAGCGCAACACTACGTCCGTCGGATGGGACGTTAAGCCGTGGTCCCCTTGGCGCCTTTCGTCAAGAGCAGGCTAATGTCAACGCTGGGTTTCTCTCCACCCTTCCTTCCTTACCCTTCCCTCATGGCGCAAATGACCTCAGCTGTCGGTCGCCTCCTCCAAATACTAACACTACAATATCTACTCTAAAAAATCATTCCAAAGAATTCCAAAGGAAGACTATTCCTCATAACTGCACCGGCTCAAATCTCACCGCACCCTCCTCTGAGTTATCACAGATGATCTAACTTCCCGAGCTCCAAAACCCAGCAAGTAGGAGCATGATAAAGCAATGAACTTTACCACATTCTGGAAACTTGGGAAGATCCACGGCTACCGCTTAATCATCCGCTTGAATTATGAATCCGCAATACGCACTCTGAAGAATATAATGGGAGGCAATTCACATGATCCAGAGCTACTAGAGGATGGTTAGGACGTAAAATCGGTTTATGGGAATGAAGCTAACACCAGCGCTAAGAACAAGTAAGCGTGGGTGGCACTGCAGGAATATTCTTTGATCTGAGAGGAATGGAATGGGAAAAATACTGATGATTTAAAAAAAGTTACATAATAGATAGTAATGAAATTTGATAACCTTGAGATCGGACTTTGAAAATTTCACTTACAAGAGAAATTTTCCCCAGCGATTAAAAAAATAATTTAGCCAAGAAGGAATTCAATTTTTTATATAAATAATTAATGTTTTTATAAAAACGTTTTCCTAATGCAGAAGCCAAGTTTGTTCTTGAAATCCTTATCCCTTAGCAGTCTCCTAAGTGCGCTACTCTTGTTAAAATGATAACAGCTCATTAAAGTTAAGCATTTTAAATTGAATTTTATATTGAATTTAAATTTTTTTTAAATTTTTAAATATTGAATTTGATTTTTTTAAATTTTTAAATATTGAATTTAAATTAAAGAGGCTACGTGAAAATAAGAATATTCTCATTTTACCGGCGGACAAAGGCAACGCCACAGTCCTGATTACAAAAGAGCAGTACGAGCAGAAGATATGTGACATTCTCAAGGATACCACCTACAAAAAACTGAAGACCGATCCGACGGCCAAAACGGAACGCAGCACCAAGGCCATTATAAAGAAGTCTTCCATTCCAACTGAAGAACAACGAGGACTTTTGCCGCGTGCCTCCAAGCCACCGAGGTTATACGGACTCCCCAAGATACACAAGCAAGGAGTGCCGCTCAGACCTATAGTCAGCCAAATTGACGCGCCGACATATCATCTTGCGAAATACCTAGCTCAATCCCTACAGCCACATGCTGGAAAAACTTCGTCTTATGTGAAGAACTCAGCTCACTTCATTGACATTATAAAAAATGTCTCCATCAAAGAAAGCGATATTTTAGTGAGCTTCGACGTGGTGTCGCTTTTCACCAACATTCCGATTCCAGATGCAGTTGAAGTTGTAAGATCGCTCACATCCGATGGCATTCCAAAGGACTTCCCGGAACTGGTCGAGCACTGCCTAAGGAACTCGTTTTTTCTATGGAACGGTTGCCACTACGAACAAACGGAGGGCACGGCGATGGGTTCACCACTATCACCAGTAGTAGCCAATCTCTTCATGGAGAAATTCGAAAAGGAGGCACTCGAATCCTGCGAAAAGAAGCCGAAGTTGTGGCTGATATATGTGGACGACACGTTCGTCATCTGGCCGCATGGTGTACAAGAATTACAAGGGTTCCTTCGACACCTGAACTCACAACATCATGGAATCCAATTTACTATGGACATGGAGAAGGAGCAGTCATTAAATTTTCTGGATGTCCTCGTGACCAAAAAAGACAACGGGAGACTCGGCCATGCTGTCTACAGAAAGCTTACGCACACCGACCGATACCTAAATGCAGCATCTCACCATCATCCCAGTCAGAAGGCCTCACTAGTGGCTACATTAATTAACAGAGCGTATAATATCTCCGACGATATCTCCCTCTCCACGGAGATAAAGCACCTCACTACGGCACTGCAGAGAAATGGCTATAGGAGAGAATTGGTCCTTAAAAGGACCACGAAGGAAGAGGAAAAGCGACGCAAGGCCACCATTGAAAACCAAAGTGATGACGTTGGAGAAGAAGAATCGTCAAGGAAGCTATACGTCACTATCCCTTTCATTGCTGGAACGTCAGAGAGGATCGCCAGAATATTAAAAAAGCATGACGTGGTCACCAGATACAACTGTGTGACCAAGATAAGAGACTTCCTCCCCGGGCCCAAGGATATCATTCCCCAAGAACTGTATGAGGGGGTATACAAGGTGCCCTGCTCCTGCGGAAAATCCTACATAGGGGAAACTTGCCGCTCCATGCATGTGAGGATTAAAGAACATCAAAGGGCGACCAATAACAAGCAGTTTCAGCTCTCTGCCATCGCCGAACATGCATGGTCGGAACCTGGCCACGACATAAAATTTGAGGAGAAGAAACTTTTAGTTAAGGAGTGCCGATACTTCCCTAGACAAATCAGGGAAGCGATAGAAATTCAAAAAACACCTTTGAATTTCAATAGAGAAGACGGATACTTCCTTCACAGCGCATGGAAAAGAGTCATCAAAGAGAGAGCCAATCAGAGAGAAGCACCCAGTCGGACAGCCAATCACAGTGTAGCTCCCATCCAGCCTACAGTATATAAGCGAGGCAGAAACCAACAGCCGACACCTTCGACCTGAAGACGCTGGCAGGACAGCCAGCGAAACTGTTGTCAATCAACCAACAACCTGACGCGGAAGAAAACCCTGGAGAAATGCAGAGATCAGACCATCGCCGCGGAAACCTACGCTCTAACATTGAATTTAAATTTTTAAATGGAATTAAATATTTTAAATTGAATTGCATGGGAATGCGGCTAGTTTTTTAATGAGGGCCATTATCAGTCATAAACGACTCGTTTGGCCATATCAAGGCCTTACACTTATTCCTTGATTTCATTTCCCTGAAAATGGAAAAAGAAACACCAGTGATTTAATTTCCAATGGGATCTATAAAGTTCACAATTAGAAAATACGTCTTGCCCGGCTGGTATACATATCACTTATTTTACAATGATAATATACATGAACAGGAAGCCTTTCATATCTTTTCGAAACATGGAGATACCGTCCAAAACTGTTCAGAATTCCAACCAAGCCACCAATGGAATAATTTAATGCAAAAATGTCGAATAAATGTATTAAAACCTTATATTGGGTTCAGCCTGTATCGATGAAAGTCTAAGAAGAGTCTATTCAGATTGCAGAAAAGTTTCTCGGGTTTTCCACCGGTTGATGTCGTCCATGTCTCCCGACGTTTCGTTGGACGACATCAACCGGTGGAAACCCCGAGAAACTTTTCTGCAACTTATACGCCGGGAAAACCTAAGATCATACATATTTATTCAGATTGATCACTTTTATCGACTAATTGTTAGAAGTATACGGGTTAAAATATCATGAGTATTTGCTATTGGAAAAAAGTCTCTCCCAAAAATTAGCTACCATACAAAAACATTTGAGTAGTCATGGAGGGCGCTCTCCAGCCATTAGGACATGCATACGACCCAAATATCATATAGATGGTTCGCGATCAATAATCTTCCACGACAGCTATCACGCGAATCATTCGACTTTTGGACGGTTAGATGTCAAACAAATTTCGCAATAAAACGGCATCCCTTTCAGCTAAAACTAAAATATTACCTTCTCGACGAGTTTGATATGCTTTTGACAACGAGAAACCCTTAATTTGGCAGAACTTGAGGCGGAAAAAGGTCCTTAGTTGAGTATAGTATTTCCAGAGACATATTGACTGACAGGTCTTGGAACCTACTCATGGAATCGATCCCCATCGCATGATAGTGAAAGCTCCTTCATGAATTCTTAGACGACAGTTGCGTAATGGGGCCCCTTATGTCCCTCACTCCACCAGCCTCACTAATAAGACGAGACGTCTCACAATTTTCCGTCAAAGGATAGACCATATTCCCATTAGCCACTTCCTACACGATCCTTCCCTGTGCAATACTAAGAGGCAGTTCGTCTTGTTCCCGCTGCTATTCAAAGCGAACCAGTACGCCACGGAGCGAAAATGACATATATGGAGAGGTATCTCGACTTAAAACTAGGACGCTGAGCGGAGTTGCTGGCGAATTATTAATTTATCGTGATAGTGTAGATGGTGCTATGTTTCAGTGAATACAACGATAAATGATTAGCTTTCTCAAATTTTGGTATGAAAAATGGTAATCACTCTATCTTATCAAATAAATAAATTCCTTAATTTTAGAAGTTATTGAGCATTATAAACTTAATTCATCAGATGCTGCGAACGAAGCATGTTTCTGTATGGGAGAGAGGCTTGGACGTTGAAAGGTACAGAGGAGTCAAGAGTGGAAGCATTTGAAATGTGAAGAAAGATGAAGAAAAAATGGACCGAGCAAGTCATATGGAAAAGAGAACTCTAATAAATACTTTAAGGAGAAAACGAGAGAACTTAGATGGCCTCACTATGAAACATGATAGCCTGAATCGCAGAAGGACGGGTGGAAGTGAAGAAGGGTAAGGGACGGGCTCGAATGAGTTACATAGGACACGTTATAAAGGATGTAAAAGAGAAGAAATACGTCCCTACGAAAAGGCAAGCGGTTAGGAGCGAGGAATGTGTAGCTGCGTCACACTTCGTCCTTCTGTTATTCAACATTAAGTTAGCTTATTTAAGTTTACCGGGACAAGCCACGGTGATAACGTTTACGGTGTCACCCGCAATGCACAATTAAGTCAGCTCATTGCGATGACCGAGGTCATGCAGCACAAGATTATCTCATTTATGTTAGAAAGACCTTACTTCAGAATCTGAGTCCTTGCATTCCGAATTAGTTAAGTTTATCAATTACCGCAATTAAAATTACAGTTTTCCATTTCAATTTATACAATAATACGAAAAATAAATAGAAATGATTTCAACCTTGTAATTCATTACAGAAATTTTAGTTGAAAGTATTATTTCGCGTTTCACCACACCATTCTATATTCATGCGCTCTGCCCTTTGCGAGTGCATGTAAGGGTGAGTGGAGGTAAATGGAGGGAGATATGGGGTGGGAAGGAAAATGATCGTTAGGCACGTTTCACATGGACACGGACGGTCCGCGTTCCGCGCTACGCGCGCGGGGAGCGGTCGCCGCTGTTCACATGGGCGGGAACGAAATCCGTCCGTGTCCGGCGCAATATCAGCTGCAGGTGCAGCTTGTCTAAGCAGAATAGTGACATACTACTAAGTGCAATTCAAGCAATTGCTGTATACCAGGTTAGAAAATAAACGGAAGAAAAGTGCCCATAAAAGGAGGTTTAGGGTGCACCCTATTGTGGCACAAAGAAAATCAAAAGCAGCTTTCGTGAGCACATTTACTGAGGTTCGTCCTGATGAAAGTTTTTCAATTATTTTCGCATGTCCACTTTCACTATTCATGGAGAAAAGACGCACTCGCACTGTTACCTTCAATCTCGCTCTATTTCCAATGAAAAATCTGCTTGGTCCGCATCAGCCGTCCGCGTTCATGTGTAAACACAAACCTGTCCCTGCGACCCGTGGGCGCGCGAATGATCCGCGGATCGGAGGGGCCACGCGGATGGCTTCTCCGCGTGCGGACGGTCCACACTCATGTGCAAGCTTCCATTAACGTCAATCGAACCTTATCCGCGCGCGTAGCGCGGACCGTCCGCGTCCATGTGAAACGGGCCTTACGGTTTAGCAGGAATTTCTGGGAAATTAAGGGTATACATATCCTATGAGGAAACCGAGGAGAGCGAGTAATAATAAGGGTGATAAATTTCGATATAAATTTAAATAAATGATGCCTTTCGTGAGCTTAGGAGACTAGACACAGAAAATTGATTGGAAATGAAGTCGTAGAGGTGTGGCGTTAGAAAAGAATCCCCCTTTGAACTTTGAAAAGACTTTGAACCTTCTTACTTGCAGCTGAGCAAGTTGGCCCGAGTTACCTCCATAAATGAAGTCCTTTAAACGGTTACTAAAGGAGCCTTTGCGCTAGCGTGACAGATATTCAGCTCCGTTCGCAACGACTTAGCTTGACTTAAATTGGCGTAATTACGGGAGCACGAGACTCAAGAAGAGCGGCTATTGCTCCAAAACAACAACATGATGAGTAACTCGCATTAGAATGTCCATTCATGGAAAAAAGAACAGATAGACCGGAAATCAAGCCGAAAAGTCGTATCTCAAAAAATCATTCCGTTCAGGCATATCTTGAATTTCTAGTCCAGAAAATCGTATGTGTAAAATTTGAGCCGTATGTATCTTATCTGAAATTTCTTCCATAAAACCATTTGCAAAATTTACCAGAGTAAACTGTTAGAATATTGAGATAAAATCACGAAAAATATTCATAAAATATTGATAGTTTAAAAAATGAATGAAAATCGAGTTCACCAAACGAAGTTGAATTATTGGGAGATATTGTAGGCTGGTATCCTGACATACGATTTTATGGACGAAATTTTAAATACGATTACGACTTAGGTTTTATACGTAAGATTTTGTGGACTAGGAATTCAAGATGGATACGCTTGAATGGAATGATTTTTTCAGATACTACTTTGCGGCTAGGAGCAGTCGAAATATGTATCAAGTCACCAGTAGCAAGGAAAATAGTAGTGCCTATTTACAGTCATATGAACTATTCATTTCGAATATTTTGAATCGAAATTTATCGGTGAAATGTTTCACTTTTAAGTCTATATTATATTAAATCAAGTTATGCCAAGTAAACTTGTTGTAAACGGGGCTTAAGTCACCCCATTATAAGTGCCTGTATCATGAAGTTCATTTGCATTCCGGTCACACGCTTGAGCGTGGCCCGAAATGAAAATATAAGAATTGTCCACTGAGAAGTACGAAAAATATAACTTCCATTCTGCAAGCCATTATTCAACTTCATTTTATCCTAACTGAGGTAAATTCTCAGCGCTGGGGAAAAAGCATTAAGATTGTTGATTTCGGTGATGTGCATTATGAACGTACTTGCCGTGACATCTCGGATATGGTACAACTCCATGACTCACATCATGAAATTGAACAAAGCGTTGCATGACTCATACCGCATACTGAATAAAAAGTTTTTTCCTGGTAAATGGGGCTAACATTAACGAAATTTCAAATTACCCGAGCTTCTTAAATGTAATATCCATGGGGTAGCTATGGAGGAGGTCAGAGCACTGAAAACCCTCATAATACAAATAGGTCTTCAAACAAAAATGTTTTTTGATTACTTTAATAATCACTATAAAAATTTATGAAAAAAATTATGTGGTTGCACCAACAAGGCTGGATGACAGAACTGATGGCCTTTACAATGTACACAGATCAACCATCACTTTTATTAGATGTTAATATTCTTCATAAACTACATTTGAAATGTAAGAAAAGTAGTGATTCCTGCTGTGAACAACCTCGTTAAATTTAAATGAGATGCGCCCATAGCAGTTGTAACTAACCAATAATTATCACAAAATAAAGCGAAGAAAACATTTATGTAATACAAAATGCGCCTCTAAAGTAGAGGCGCATTTTGTATATTGTATATCGTTGTCATCTTTGTATTTTATATTGTTCATGTTTTCTCTTTCATAGCCCTGAGGATGATTTTAAATAAATCGAAACGTTGGCTATAACTTGTTTTACATTGACCTAAACTCCAAGAAAAATCATAAAATGTATTAAAATGCTTGACAAAATGAACACACAAAAAATAAGGATTAAGCTGGTTTATTGGAGTGAGAAAATGGCATCTTTTCAATGCGAAATCATGTTGATGAGTTTCGGTTTGCTTTTTGGATCGAATTAAGGTTTATTTGAGCATTAATGATCGGTGGAATCAAGAACGCAAGAAGCGATAAAAATGATGACATCATTAGCGTCATAATTTTGGCTGTTCTACCATATCGACCAACACATTGAAAAGCTGTAAATAGTTGAAAGCGTTCACGTTGCGACGTATGATATACTCAGGGTTCTTATGTTGATGTTAAAAGAGTAATAATTTTCATCAAAATTTATAAGGGAAATACTTTTATCCCCGAAGACTGAACTGCGGAGGCATTCGATAAAAATGAGGAATTAGTTCTTTTTTCATTGCGATGGTTTTAAAGCGTCTGGAATCAACAACGCATTTCAATTTACGCCAAGTACGTCAGTCTTTTGTCATGGACTGCCATTCAGAATTAATTTCTCAATGTGTATTCACGTTACCAAAAATTTCACGGCTTAAAGTTTAATGGAATTGTTCAACGAGGCGTGGGAAGGTAGCATTGGAAACAAATGCTTTTGATAGCTTAAAACAGTAAAATTTTATATATTCTTTGTAAACGTAGTGAGAAAGATGGAAATAAATTGAAATGTAAGAGCTGTAAAAGTAATTAATGAGAACAAAATTCACGATTTTAATATCCAGTTGAGATTTCGGTGCCACCAGTTCAGTGGATTGGGAGAAGCAACGGAAAACAAGAGCGAAGGAGAGAACTTAATTTTTTTAACTCCAATAAAAAAGTAATAAAAACAGCTTCATTTGAAAATATTACAATTCAGCTTCTGAAATGCCAAA
The DNA here is from genome assembly GCF_921293095.1 of Ischnura elegans. Classification (NCBI taxonomy): domain Eukaryota; kingdom Metazoa; phylum Arthropoda; class Insecta; order Odonata; family Coenagrionidae; genus Ischnura; species Ischnura elegans. Next base: position 30,934,163 of record NC_060247.1, read on the forward strand.
ATTTCAGTTTTAAATCCAGACTGAATTGATTTTTATATCCAATAACCTATTCATGGCCGACAATTTCATTACGTTCACTTTCCTCCGAATCTTCCAGGGAACTTTTCAGGACTTTTACATTTTTATGGCTAACGAATGAATGAATGCAAGAAATGAAACTAAATATCAATGAATTTGAGAAATTACTCCACAATCGAGAACCGGAGAATAATTAAAATCGATAACTGAATTAAAAATAATTTTATCACCCTAAAACTTTTGATACAAAAAAATAACCAAGATCCAGAAAAGGAGGAAAAGAGTATGAAATGAATAACTCTTATAAAAATATTTTCTATTCTATGTTAAATATACGCAAGAAACTCGAAATGTCGGCTATAGTAAGTGTATTCGCCCATACTGTAAAAAGGGAAATTTTGAACTCGTAACTTAATTTTTTCATTTTAAGGGAAATAAGTCTAGAGTTTAAAAACTGGATTATGAAGTTATCGAACAAACTCATGGAATGAGGTAACTACCAGAGAATTGGTTGGATTGTTAACAAGAAAGTATTCATGTATCCAAATATCTACCTACACACACGTACATGTATAAAAATGATTACAAAGTAAATGACCAAGGTAATACAACGACATTAAAAAATTATATTGTGAAAATGGATGTTGACCACCTTTTAGAGACCCAATACTTCTTTAGCTTCTGTGATAATAAATTATGCTTATAATGAATGACGGTATAACAATGACTCAATAGTAAGAAAACAAATACATCCATGATGTGATACAGGCATCCTCAAATATGCTCGAACTACAGCTGTGATTTGGACATATATGCATGTAGAATAAATATTACACAATAAATAACACGGACAACGAATATTGATCGTACTCTAAAGCATCCTTTTAGAAACCCAATACTTCAGAGTCTATGATCATGAATGATGCAATATACCAGCAATTCAATAGCAAGAAAACAAATTCATTTTTGATATCATAGAGGCATCCTCAGAAATGCGTGAAATACGGCTGCGAGTCGAAGCCCAGCAGCAGAACGTGGGTAACTGAGGAAACGATAAAAAAATGAACGCGAAGGCGTAACACATTTACGCAGGTCCAAATGCAATGAATAGAGGACTGGGTGAGTGTGTCAACTCTCGCACACACACGAGTGAGGATAATGCAGAGCGAACTTCGACGTGCCTACATTGGCAGCCCTTCGCTGCTGCTACAGCCGAGGATTCACGTGAACTCATTCCTCGCGCCCAACACAAAGAACATCCGCCGGCGTAACACGATGTGTCGCGTGGAGGAAAAAATAATATATAAAGAAACAAAACACTGACGGCAGGGCGCCTCGGACGGGAGAAGAAAGAGGTAGCAGAGCGGGCAAAGGTCGAGTGGTTTCTTCCATTTAATATTTTTCAATTCTTTTCCTCGTCCTTCCCCTCAGGTCTTTCATTTACCTTTCCATGGGGTCTTGGGTGCAAGGGTAGGGTCGGGAGAGATACTCAGATGATATATATTCTAAAAGGCGCATGATAGGAACGCAGTAACCAAAAGCCGAGGCGAACATTGAAACTTACGAATAACTATGCGAAATGGAAAAAAAGCAAAGTATACGCACATAAATTATAATAAAGCCCTGATACGATTCCATCACCGTGATCGTTGTGTGTGAACTTCAATATTATTATGAGAAATGAAAGAAAACAAATGAAGTATTTGTAAATTTATTTTATTATAATCATGATGCCTTTTCCGCGAGTAATAAATTTATACTACAATATCAAATGGAAAATAGCATATTAATTATTTACAGATACTCTCTCTGAAAGCCCTGACACTCGTCCTTTTTCGTGAGCATTGAACATAATGGCAATAAGTATTCAATAGAAATAACATGAAATTAATGTTGACATTATCCAATCAGACCCTTCCGATTCATCGCATGATCTTGGTGCATGTCATTTAAATCTTGGTCATATGCGCAGGTGCCTATGCACGTTCTTACATGCATTTCCTCTTCATGGCAGATCACGGTGGTTTGTTAGCGAGAGGGGAGGGGAGAGATGGGGGGGACAATGAGGAGGGGGTTGGAGACGTTACCATGACGACTGGTAAACTGGAGGAGGTCGGTGGTTGGCACGGGAGTGTCGTGCTTTGGAAAAGCCCGAACCTTCCTCTGCCCTACCCCTCCCCGAGAACTTTTCGCCACCATCTCTCCCTCACGGTGTTCCAGGGGGGGGGGGGGGCAGGGGGGTTGGTTATCCCTCCCTGCCCCCCCTCTTACCTTCTCCTCCCCTTTCTTTCAGTGCCTCAACTTGAGCCGTGGGTGCGACGTTCGCTTGGTGCAGCCAGTCATTAAGAAGGTAAGGCATGGAGTGATGTTGAGGGGGGGGATGTGTTTTATATTTTTTTATTTTGGGTGCCGCGCGTGTGTTGTGAGCGAGTGAATGCCCCTGGGTGTGTGTGGTTGGGAACGAGTTGGGAGTGGTAACGGCACCCAGAGATAAAATGGAAGGTAGAGAGCACCCATTCCAGGTTGTCGGCTTCAGTGGTGGTGGGAAGCCACCACTGTTTCTCTCTCTCTATCTCTCTCTCTCTCTCCCCCCACCCTTCCCTCATTCCTCTCCCATCTCTCCCCCACCCACACCTTCTAGGGTACCCACACCCTAATCCCTTTAAGCTCACTCCCTATCCCTCATAAAGCCCCTGTAACTCAGCCTAACACACACGCCCCCCCCCCCCTACTTCATCCCCTACTAACCCACCCACCCACCCATGGCGCTGACCCGAAAAATGCGACCCGTTAATTTGCGTGCAAAGTTTTAAATGGTTCAGGAATTTCGTTCCGCAACCCTTTTTCCTCTTGTCTCCGTCTCACCTCAGGCAACTCCCTCCGAACCGCTCGTGTTTCCCTCCTCCGACGCAAAATGCTCTCCTTCCTCCCGTTTACTCTCCTCAATCCATTAATATTTTTTCTGGTTCCTTCCACTCATCCCACATTTCAACGCAACTCGCACTCTTATTAAACATCCTCTCGAATCGGTGCTTTCGGTAGTTTGCCAATTGATTAGGTCCATGAATGAGTGCGGTTAAAGTCCGATCGTGTTGCGCATAGGAAGTGAAAAGTGTGAGGATTATATGTGTCTATTTATTCACCAGATATTTTCACCAAAAAAACTACGCGCTGAATGGAAGTATACTGAAGCATTTTGCTCCCGATAATCAATTAGTATTCGATCTATAATTTTCAATTGCTCACATACGCGCATGTCTTGAAAGTGAAACAGAAGTGCAGGAAATGATTAAGCTGTTTTAGATGACAAATTAAACATTGTCGCTTGGATATATTTTCAGCACAATTGTTTTTCATCGGTACATATTAATAATTTTTATGCATTTACTTCTAAATGAATAATTTCTCGAATTTGAAATTCGATATTGGGGAGAGTGTTGTACCAAGGAACTCTTTTTCAATTTTTTTCATATAAGGCAAAATATATTTACTGAAGATTCAGTCTAATAGTAGCAATTCAATCCATACTATTAATAGATGTAATTCAAGATTCCAAAAGTGTTTGTAATTGTTCCTTAGTGCATCATGTTCATGTACCTAAGAACAGTACCTATTGTACCGAGGAACACAAGTTAGATTGGAGGGAGCAGTAATTAAAAACGTGAAAAATGGAAATCGATATGTATTTTGTTTGTTAAATTTGAAAGTACATTGAAGTGTTACATAATGAAAATTAACGTAGTTCGGGTAAAAACTCAATTTTTAATATAACTCCTTTCAAGTTAAAATAAACTTAGGTCAAACCCTCCTAAATTAAGAGCATTCCCTAGCCCAATTATGCAATGAATGTAACATAAAAAAGCAAATTATAGAATATTTGAGCATAAATTTCGGCTGACTATAAAAATCACAAACATAAGAACATCTTCCAAGGTACATCATGGGCTTGTGTTCCTTGGTACAATAGGTAGCCATTTTTAATTTCGGCTGATTTGTCTGTTTAATATTAAGTCTAAAAGACCTAATAAGTAGCTAATACTACTCACCAATATATGTTAATCACCTGTGCTGCAATAACCACTGTTGGTGTGATAGCTTTTTGGTAAAAGACTTCGATTTACAGCTAAATATATTTACTTTTCAGCGGTGAAAACATCAAACTGGCGTTCCCTTAGTAAGCATAACGCAAATGGACTCGACAATTGACCTGTTATGCATTCTTATCTCAGCGTATCTTTCACATAAAAGCTTACTTTAAAGAAGCAAGGTCTCAGAACTTGCCAGTAGTTTCAAATGTTCCTAAGTACACTATGCCCCAGGTACACCACCCTCCCCTACTGTGCCGAGGTTGTGCTCGTAATACTAACTTTCAATGAAAAATGAATCGGGTAGATCGCTCTAGATGACTTATGTCTATCGCAAGGTTGTGTATTTGGTGTTTTATTTAGTCACGCCATTGATTTGAAAACGCGAGTCTAATCTCTCAATCACGAGCATTTAAGAAACTGCAATGATGTAGAATAATATATGATCATAAAAAACCTATTCATGCTGAAGTCAATAGATGCAAAAGAGAAGCCTTGTGTAACTGTTAAAATATTGGCTGATCGAAGAATGGAGTAGAGTTGAATAATGACAATTTTCCTATTGATGAGTCATGATGATGATACTGAAGTTAAGAATTACGAGCGAAATATTTATATATTTTATGGTTATTTAACCGTGTATCATGATCCATGATTAAAGAACAAATGGTAATACCCACACTATTTTATTTATCACTTAACCGACCATGGTTTCGACTCTTGGTGTCATTTTCAAGGTGAACCATGGTCGGTTAAGTGATAAATAAAATAGTGTGGATATTACCTTTTGTGCTTTAATTATGAATATATCATTATTCCACAAAATTAAGCCGGAAACAATTTTGTGCGTGTATCATGATACTTAGGTAATTATTTATAATTGCATAATTATTAACATAGATGGTAAGCAAACTATAGAATTATATCAATGCACAGTACCCTAATTAATTGAAATGCGATTGGATTGAAAATATCAATTCCTCAAATCACTGCGTAAATCATTGTATGCACATTCGACAAATATTCCCCATTTTTGCGAATTCAAAGCACGACGTTCGGTGGTAATGTAATATTTTTCCTATCCCCGCGGCGAGGGCTGCACGTCATCCTGTCAAGCCCATAACGGAATCCCTCCAGTCCAACTTCCAATTTGAGAAGGAATCGCTTTTCCTCGGGAGAGCTGTCCTCAAATATTAACCAGTCACCCCGAAACAGCGAAAGGAAAGTTGCCGCTCCTTCCCTAAAAACCACAGCCGCCAAGATTACGCAGCACGCATCCGAAATCCCCGATGACTGCCGACGTGAAGTAGGGTGCAATGGTCGTAAGAGAGACAGCGTCATAACATTCCGCCCACATTCCACATTTCGATGATCTCCATTTCCATCAATGCGCTCACGCGGGACGTGGGCTGACCCCGATATGGAACTCCGCCCGAGGTGGGATGAAAAATTTTCTCCTCGATAGGTAAACAGTTTCGACATATCCCATCGGTCGAACGGGCGTCGGACCGCCTCTCGGTTCTCGCGCGCGGCAGACGAGACCCCGAAAAAAAATTGATGTCGCAAAAACTGGATTCGAAAAGGCGGTCCAAGTTAATATATCTATTACCTCATGCCTGAGACACGTACAAGTTTACCTCGTGCGGCGTGTTATATGATGGGTTAAGCGTCTTCTTAATTGGCGGTCAGCATCATTTTCACTAACGGCATACCGCTCGAAATCGAAGTCGTGGGAGCGTGGTGTCTTATTAGATAGAGCATTATGCTACCGATTGAAGGGTTCCAGGTTCAATGTCGGGTTAAGCCTAAAGGTAGTGGAATATGTCTGTTGTCCCACTAAAAGTAGTAGAACGAATTGATGAAAAACCGATTGATAATTTTCTCGTTCCACATCTACGGCGGAGCTATTAAGTTGCGTAAATGGCCAAAATAGCTAACCTCACTTTTGGATTTAAAACTTTCTGGGGTGACATTTTAATGCCAAAAATAGACACTTCAAATTCCATGCAGGAACCAAAATAGGAGCTGTTTAAGATGCCGGTACTCTTCGCAAAATATGCTCATAAATAACGAACAACATTGACTACGCTAATAACATTGAATCGAATGTTTTGAAGTGCCTGCCTTGCTTACGTTCTGAAACGCACAACAGTTCACATGAAATTTCAACTGAGCAATTGTTTTCCAAGTTTGTAAAAGGTTACTTTGATTACAATATTCTTAAGTGACATGCACATACATTTACCTCCAATGCCCGTGACAAGAACTGTACCTTTTCTTTAAAATAGTTAGGAATGGATTTCATTTCCTCAGAACGGAATTGAATGTTATTGAAACGAAAACTGCGGTAATAACAGGCACTCAAAGTTAGGTAACGTATTTTTTTAAGTGCAAAAATCTAGTAATTTTGGGAGAAAATTAAAATTAAGGGGTAGGGGATTTTTTAAAAGTATGTATATGACCCAACTCAGGAATAAAGACACTTAAAGTCTCTCTTATTCCTTTTGCTGGTGAGAAGTTGATACTTCGTTATGGACATAGTGGAGGGATTCTTGCTTTTAGATTGAAAAGACATCAATGTGTTAAATTAGAGAACCTCATCATTATCGAACAGCCAACTTACTGATAAACAATGTGTAGTTGTTACATCGGTAGTGAGAGCATGATGTACCATTCAATACACTAGGCTACTTTAATATGAGGATCAGAGCTCTACGGCCTTGAATAAAAGTGGTATAATGAAGTGGTTCAAAAGCCTTAAGGAATTCCGTTTTTGGAGCACTTCATTATACCATTACTAGGCTACTTGTTGAAGTGTTTAGGGTGAAGCCTTTGCATCCCCCAAATCTTACCGGTGCGAGTTGGCCCAGGGAAATAAATTGGCTCTCAATAGGTGAAATTTCCTTTCCCCGTGACAAGATCGCAGAAAAAAACCGCAGTGAGTTTCACTCGGAAAGAGGAATATTTGTGGGAAAAGGAAGTTTGTTTGGAAAAGGCACACTCGAGACCGTATCTCACATACATTTCGGAAAGGGTTTGAACCTACAGGCTTACGGCCTTGCCACGTTGTTTAATTTTGAGTAAGCAATGCAGTCACCAATCTAAACCAACCTTCGCGTTCAAGCACTGAGTGTGTATGGGGAGGGTATATCCTGGATATATATTGATAAGCGGCAAGAATGAATTAAAGACTAGTTCACAACAATATAATTTGAGGCCACTTGGCGCGATTTTTTTCTGAGAACTTGAGAAGACAACCCTGCACAAAAATCAAACCCTGCACAAAATGTGGTGCGAGATGACTTAAGGAAGTAAATTGGCCCATCCTGTCCTGAGTGTGTGAAATTCATAGCCTGTGATGACTTACCCTAAACCCTAATATCATCGTCCGTGATGAGATCTACCCTAACCTACAATCCAAACCAACCATAGATGAGTACAGAGAGATGAGAGTGATCTTTTTCGATTGGAACGTAGGTTTCAAAATTATAACATCATTAACAGTATTAAACCTCGACTGCAGAAACTTTCTCCACCCGAATACGTTTTCGTATTTGTCGATTCAGTCAACTTTCAGAATTTATTTCCATCAAATTCATAAAATTTTGCGCCGCTTACAAAGAAAGCTTCCATTTCTTCCCCTCCTTCCGGGAATCCATTCATCGTTTTCGGCATGATGGAAAGTAATTGGTTTTCTCTCGAAGAAGAGAGCGGCGTCTAAAAGTCAGTGAAGTTTACATTTGCTGTCCTAAAATTTTGCGCTAGCTTTCTTCAAATATACAAATTAGATAAGATGGCAAAAACGAAAAGACGTTTTGCTCATTTTTTTGTCAGAGCTTAAGAATCAATGGAGTTCTTACAATATTGAATTTTCGAAAATAGCCGTATTTTTCTATTCACTTTGAAAATAATTAAACTAAAATGTTCCAGTGCCGTACCTAAATATGATAATAACTTTTTTAATTGTATATTGGTCTCTATTGAAGTTGAAAAGCTGAATTAATTATGTAATTTGACTCAAAGTTCAAGCATAAACGGAAAACGTATTGTACTGCTTGAAAAGTTCATCACAACAGTAAGTGTACTCTAACTTTCGGTGCGAATACTTGATTTTGTGAAGTAACTATGTAATAAGGTAATTGGACTATTCGGAAAAGGTTTGTTTTTTAAGTTTCCATACAAGTCATACAAATTGTATCCAGCCCAGTCATGGGCAACAGAAAATAAAATTTTATGACTAATTTCTTTTTCCTTAGGGAAAATCAGCTAAAAAACTCAAAAATAGCGTTGAATGCATACATTTCTCGATTGAAACTCGATTTCCATGCATGGGATTGACTTCCAAAAATTATATGCTTCAGATCGCCATTAAATTATCACGAAAATGAGTGTCACTGAATTTCATAAGCCTCAGGGTTATTAGCATTTCATAACGAAGCGTTTGTGCACAGCTCGTGAATATGAATTTTCCACATGTGATATACCAGTAGAGGACATTTGCTGATTCCAAGGTTTTAACCTCATTGAGTAAGAAATTAAATTTCCCAGATGATAATTACTTTGTCACCTTAATAGTTGATTACTATCTCAAATGTAAAATGTAATGGCATTTTTAATTGGTACCTAAGTGAGTTACGACACAAAGCTCTTGCTTGTATAGTTGCGAGAATATGATATTCATTCCTGCATTTCAGAGTTTATTCTTGAAACCTTTGTCCTCATGCGCAAATGCGTAGTTTTTCTGTTCTGCTTTTGTATTTAAAGCTACTGACTGCGTACTCTAAGAATGAGAGTGTCACTGAAAGAAGATGGGAATATTTTACTTACGTATTCCTCTTGCTAACGTTTTCCAAAAATTATTTTTGTATCTTAACGACTCAAACAATTGATTTCCTAGAATGTTTTCGTTTCTGATTGAGATTCGTTGAGATCTATTGACTAATCGTGGTGACTAGACATTTTTTTCAAAGGAGCATAGCATAATAAGAATTTTTTATTCGGCTTAAAAATTATTTATTAAATAAAGTTATAATTTATATACTAAAAATAAGTATTCATAAAAAATGAAATAATCATTTAGAAACATTTACTTCCACCAAAGAAAATTTAAGATCAGCTTAAAACCTACACGTAATTAATTCTAGGGATTTCATTCCACGATAGATACATCTTCACACTTATGATCACATTTTAAAATCGTTTAACTCCAATGCCACCCGAGCTCCAAGCGGCTCCTTCATTCACTGTCTTCCGATTATTGCATCAATAGAAAGTACAATATGATGACATATCGTACTTTCTGGAGAATAATTATCAATCATTAACAACCATCAAATTTAAATTCGTCTTATAACCTTTTAATTCCCTTCGCTGGCAGAATGGAGATGCGTTTCAAGTTATGTGACCCCACCGACCACATTTTTCCCTACTATATATATTAAAACAATGCCATTTCTCATAATGGCAGTTTTATAAAAAAATGTTGGAATTTAATGTAGAGCTGAAATTTGATTGCGAAAAGAGTATTTTTGTTGTGATATGGCTGTATTCACAACAAATATCAATTAAATTTTCATCCCCTTGCCAAAATCCGAAAATAATCGGGTACGATCTTACCTACAGGCATTAAGAGGGGAGTTGAGATTCCTAGCAACGGTAAATCTTGAGACCACGAAGTATATGTACACTTAGTAATGGCGGGAAGAAAATTCATCTAAGAGGAAGCGAGCAAAGGCATGCTCCATTGATAAAATTGAATGAGAAATCTTTCAGATGCAAATCGTACACGTGATGTAACACTCACGCGTAATGGTCAACTAAGGTTATAAATATGACTAGTCTAAGGATTTCCCACTTTCAATTTAGAATGTAAGATGTTGTTTGTCCAGTCCATGGAAAATTCTAGCAAATGTTTGAAAATATTTGCATTTTTAGTTGTTTTTTCATTCTCGAATCATTCTCTTTCTGCAGCCACCTTTATTGTCACAATATAAGATATGATAGGAATGTTACGTATTCACCTGTATAAAACGATCATACCTCTAAAGCGTCTCATTAGTTCATTCTAACCTCCTCGCCCCCATTAAATTTTTCATTTCATAAATTACTTAATTCGCATTGCAACACGTTTCTATCGCAAATTCTTGTCCTTCCTACAACCTTTGACGCATAATGTGAAAAAGTAAGTATTACATGGATCGTTGCGACACCAATGAATGCACATAAGCCCACAATATCATCCTTCCTCTCACCTCGATTAATAAGTATCAACCTAATTAAGGCGCGCCAGTTTTAGTATCTCTGTTTGGAAAAAATGCACTGCGTAAACGTACCGCATGCGTAAACGCACCACGGTAAGCCCTACACATTCGGGTTTGTCTTGCGTCAAGCACCTTCTGAGAAACAACAGTTTTTGTTTTGTTATCAGGCGCAAGATGAAGCGGATGAAGCTAAATAAATATAGCGAAGCAAAGCAGTGACGCAGCGAGGGGAGGTTTTGGGGGATAAACCCCCCCCCCCCAAGAGCTTAGAGAATTTTTTTATGAAAGATTTTGTTATTAATATTTGTGGGACGGATGACTAACAAACAAAACATATTTAACTATTCTTACAGCCACAAAACCCACTATTTTGAACCATTTATCTTAAAAAAATGTCTGGGGGAAGTGCCCCCACACTTCCCGCTTACCTTGGCGAGTTTTCTATACCCTACAGACCCGTGGTATTAGCTGCGCCCAAAACCCCCTATCCTAGCTACGCACTTGAAGCGAAGGAAGAAATACAGAGGATGGTTTATCGACTCGTGAACATAGCACGCTAAATTGACCATGAGAAAATCATGGGTTTTCATTAGCACATGAGCACAAACAACACAAAAACTGAAAGAATGACCATGCGATTTTTTAATAGTTATCACGAATGCAACACGAATTGTAAATTGAATACGTTTAAGCTCAAAAGGGCATATGAGTTGAGATCATGGAATCTACGGAATGAGGACTTCCTAACCTTTGAATTTTCCTTTGAGTAAAGTTGCGTGAATCACATTCATCACCAATTTTTTTAATGATCAAACACGTTCCGTTGGATAGTTATGGTTGGTTTAGGCTTCGAAAGATCATGAGCACAGAAACTACATTTTTCTGTAAATCGTGCCTTGGTAAGCCAGGTACGTCCAAGGGCTTAAAATATTCAGATAGATAGTTGGTGATTTCGTCTTCGTTTGTTACACATTTAAAAGATTCGAATCCATGCAGAGTACGAACTATTTGAATTTACCTCGTTTTAGTCATCCACATCTTCGTTCTTGCTCGCTAAATCAACCATCTTTGATTCTTTTGGTGATCAATCATATTCTGGAACTCTTCGTTGATGAGCTCACTGAAACTAATTTGCAATCATTCCAAGGAAATGAGTTGAAACTACTCGATTCTTCGACAGGAACACGGACATTACCGTTTGTCAACAATTGCTTGGAGATTTGTTTACAAACACGGTAGTGAAGTGTCAACTCGAGCTGGGCCACGGCTGGGCTTACAATCAGCTCGAATTAAATTTTTAAAATGTAATTTCAATTTAATTAATATTTTGAATATATTTAGTAATTAAAATGTTGTATTGTTACTAAATTCTGTTAATAAAGTGGTAAAAACAAAACAAATTATTTAATTTGTAGTTTTGACCGACTTATCAATTGTTGTGTTACTATAACTCCTATAAGCATGCCCATAGGAAAGAGATGAATTTTTTTTGTGAAATTATCCTTTTTTAATGGCCTATATGTTAACCCCGCCTGAGACGAATCCAAAGAACCAAATCTCATTGAAATCGGTGCAGCCGTTCTCGAGTTATAAGTGTTCTAACTAACACGATTTTCGACTTTCTTTTATATATATAGATTTGTACATAAATCGATACCTCTACTGCACAAACGCTCAACAATCGCCCACCGAATACTAGGGCTACTACGAGATGATCGGATTTGATTCGGCGGAGGTGTAGTGATCCGGAAATGGAAGATTTCCATTTCCAAAATATGCATAAATATGTTGTTGTGTGACGTCTCAGAATAGCCAGTTATGACAAACTGCGCCTCGGGATTTGCACCGTTTCACTTTCAAGAACGCCTAACCTTCCTCTTCCCCTTCCTTTCCCCTTCCTCTTTGATGAAAACATCCAGGTTCCACTTCCCTATTTAATGGCACGGTGGAGATGCTATTGGGACTCACTCACGTACTCACTCAGTAACTCATACTCAGTCACTGGTCACTCGTTAGTGGTCAGTCAGCAATGTAGCCGTCAGTTGGAGTCGATGCGCGGGCCGTGCGACCTAAGCGCCTCGCTATCCACACGTGCCATCACCAGCAGCTCCTCTCCTACCCGAGACTTATGGTAATGTTCTAAATTTTGGCCATTCTGGACGCACAAATCCATCATTACTTTATGTATATTCATTGAGTTGATTGGGTAACTGGGAGTTTAAATGGAAATAAATTTTGGGATAAAAACTTTAAATACTTGTGTGTGATTATTCGCTTCCCGACACCAAGGGCAAGAACCCACGCAATTCAAAGCGTGCGACCCGCGACTTTTGAGGTGGCGGGCCGTACCATTACAGAGGTATCGAAATGTACCCCTTATTTTTGCATATCATTTACATTGTTCATGGCATAAAATCGATCGAGGGGCGAGTTCTATTGTGATAATTAAAGTCCTATAATGTTACCGATTGTTTTAATAAAAAAACAAAACGCCGCCAAAAATAAGAAACGTGCCTATTAAAAAAAAATACTCACCAAACAAGAAAAAAAGGAGTTATTTATTATAACGTTTCAATTTCTTTCCGATGCCATCTCCGATTCAGGCAACAATGATGATCCAGATTCCAAGGCCTGTGCGTATCACGACAGTGTGAAGGAGTCACGGAGGAGTCGGCCGTACACTTCCGCACCGGTTCCTCGTCTGCCCTTGCACCGCTCGCGTAAAGGACGCTCTCATTTCCACGGCGGCCTTGGCGGCCTCCCCCCGGTCCCGGGTCCTTCTTCCTCGTATGCACTTACTCACTCGCCTATGCTCGCATATCGGTCACCTTCCTCCGTCGTCCTCACAACTGCTAGAGGCCAAGTTTCCATCCCATCCCCACTAATTCTAGCGCTACGAGTACCGTCCGACAATCCAGAGGCTGATATCGTAATTTCAAACACCGCCATAATTTTATCAATTAATTCAATTAATTTGAACAAATTCACATAGGATTAAAATTAAGTCCATGTGATTTTTTCAGCCGAAATTGATTGAAAAAAGTGCAGATTGTAACAAAAAAGTAAAACTTGTAAGTACTTACTTTAATAGTGGGATAGTAATTGACTTGTTATCACTACGCATCTTGTTCTAAAATGGAAATATCTTGATATTGCCAAACCTTTATAAGTACCCAGAGCCATTTTCAAGGTGAGACTCCAACAGTGACACTCCTGGTTTATTCATTGTTAGTGAGTAGGAGTGTTAGCGTAAATTAAATCAATCGAAGTTTAAACAAAATTTTCAAAACTTTTCCCCCTAGGCCGATAAACACGGGATTCTATTAATATAAAACAACAGAACTCATGTTTTAATTCCGAAAATTTTAGAAATATGATGCAGATGGTAAAGATGCAGATGGTAAAGACGTAGGTACCCATGCTGTTGAAGTACAACAAAGTCCCTTCCATTTTCAACTGCGGGACGAAAGAAGACTAACGCTAACAATTATTCATTTAAGCAATAATAAAGCTAACTTAATTTCAAACTCCTTTTCCAGTGCTAAAGGTACTCTACCGTACGATAAACGTTATTTGAAAGTTTATAGCACATTTTAAAAATGGCACTCTAGTCCATTAAAAATATAATTGCTATTACTACTAGCAATAACCACCAGAAGATAAAAATATAATATATAATAAAGAATTCGTTGCTATAACATAACATCTATAGTGAAAGAGAGAGTATAATATTGCATATCAAGTCAAACTCATCTAGAATATGAGAACCACAGTCAAACAAAACTATGCCAAAAGTATCTCTCAAATTTTAACTCAAGAAAACTCAGTTACTAAAGATTTACCCTCTTTCTTTCCGTTAAAATAAAATAACAACTGTTATTGTTAACAATTCACTTACTTGTGCAATTCCCAATAGGGTAGTGTCCTTCATCAAAGAAATCGAAATGCATTGATTGCTATTCGTTACCCACCATTAGGGTTTTCATAATATACAAATTATTTGGTTTTGGAAATCCCAGTTTAGACGAATGGATATGGTCAATTTTAACCTCATTTGAAAAATGCCAGATTGGCGCCCATGCGATTCCACTCCACGTGACGTCACATGGACCCAGTTTCTGTACGAGTAAATAGGATTTTTACATCGTCTGAGATTACCAATGCATGAGTCACAGAGTTCAGGGAAACATCTCTTAATAATAACTTATTAAAATTGTCTAAGGTCGGAAAGTTTCCTTCGTTTGATAAGGTAGTAATAATCCATATTTAAGCCAAGCGCTACCTGCTAGCAGGGTACTCTGCTACCTGCTAGCAGCCTGCGTCGTATCAGCGCTCAAGTCTCGCCTCAAGGTCACCTCACAGGGCAGCGGCGGGAACCAGAAATACGTCACACGGACTTTTCCCATCATTCCTACTTAGCCGTCGCGTTTTCGCGCGCTTGAAAATTTTCACTTTTCGTTTAATCGCGAAAAATAGATATCGTCATTCGAAAATCTAAGAGCGTGAAATGCGTACTCCAGGAGTAATAATCTTTCGATTTAGGCAATAAAAATAATAGAAAACCACCCTATTGTCAAACATTCAATTGAGTGACAAAAATTTTAGAAACTATAATTCTGACGCACTCATACAATCTTCACCTATTGCATCCAGTGCGCGAAAAAAACATGCAATTCTGCTTAACGTTCACAGAAATACGTTTCTAAGTATTTTAATTACTATAAGATGATAAAAATCTGGGTTTTACTATACAGTTTAAATAAAATCGGTTGGCTTGTCCAGCATTTACGTCGCGTTTTTGAAATAACTAGGTATTTAGGAGCTTCAGGCTCTGTTACAGGACCCTAACATGATTTACATTCCCGATGGATCCATTTTGATATTTACTACTCATATACAAGAAAGAATTGTCCTAAAGGTCAAGTAAATCGATGGAGGTTCTTTTAGGACTCCTAGGGCCTTTTTATATAGTCTAATTAAGCACCGTTTCTATCAAGCATCTTCCTGTTTGGTTCAATCGTTTCAGTACGAGTGATTGAGTAGCACAAAGACAGACACTGATCCAATTTTATTCGTCAATAGTGATGAAAACGGCCTTGGATATAATTTTTTGGAGTATGGGTATTCGTTTGAAATATTTGATTCAAAATAACCCTCGTAACTTGAGCTTCGTAGCCCTCGCGCCAACGTGAAATTAAGCATTTATTCCAAGAGTCAATATATCTCATGTATAAATATTACTTTTATTTCAATCAAACAAGCCTACAACGCCGCAACGAAGCAAATGACTCTGGGCGTGACATCACCACATAAATTTCATGAAATGAAAATAAAATAAAAGTCGCCCATGAAAGGGGTTGGCGAGTGTCCCGTGT
Source organism: Ischnura elegans (assembly GCF_921293095.1). Taxonomy (NCBI): domain Eukaryota; kingdom Metazoa; phylum Arthropoda; class Insecta; order Odonata; family Coenagrionidae; genus Ischnura; species Ischnura elegans. The sequence continues at coordinate 30,949,901 of NC_060247.1, forward strand.
TACAACGAATATTACAACGTTGAAAATTATATAAGCAGGTCGTGCTGTTTTCATTTTTATCGCGCGCAATTCCCTTTCCATACACTTTCCCGTGGATATTTATATATTACAACTGCTGAATCCAAACCCCGAAACGTCATCAACGGTATGCAAAACTTTTCCTGAAAATTTGAAAGAGAATATTGTGGTTCCAACGAAAAGTTAAATGATGCGGGCGAATATTATTTTGCTTAGGACCTCTTGAAATTCAAACTAAGAGCATTTAACTTATCACATTAAGAAGTGAATTCGTTTAAATTTAAAGCCCGCAATTGGTCAAATATGTACCATAGGAATTTCCAGATTATGTTAGCGAGGATATTTAAAATTCAGTGACCACTGAACGCTATCACGGCGATCCTCATAATAAGATTGTCGTACCAAAAACAAAGGTGGTTTATTACGTAGTAAAAAAGGAAACAAGATAATAAAGCGACATTTTAAAGCGACACGAATATGTATAACAATTTAATTGGTTTTAATTTAGTCTATTTTTCTTTGAATACTTTAACAATTAACGCATGCAATACCTATATAACCTGGGGAAATTTCTCACTCTGAGGTAGGATTAAAGTAAAGCACTATATACTCGATAATTTCCTTGTCTCTCCGTATTATTTGACTTTCATATGTTACCATAGAAGGTATCATGTCCACCTTCTTATAATCTATGGTTAGTGCAAAGTAACTGAACAACTTTCAGAACTATTTAGCTTTTAACTACCCCGGCCTCGAAAAGGACGGGGTGAAGTCCTTGCTTGCCAAGCTGAAGGCTGCGGGTTTCATTCACACCTGAGTAAGAGTTTTTACTTCTAGAGAATGGATGCAAGCAATTTCCCATTTTTTGCTATTGACCCCAAAATAAATGTCTCACAATGGTTTTTCGGGTTCACGGAAAAATATAAATTAAATAAATAACAATGTAAGCATAAAAAAGCGGAATAACTAGCTATGGCGCATGGTTTCATCTATATTTTTGATTTTGCGATTTTAAACTGTCTTCGATGGTTTCAATGTGCACCTATCACCATAAATACCCGAAAAAGTTTTTTTTTTGCTGGTTATCACCCGAAGCCAGAAATTTATTCAGCTGTCCAGCCCAATTCACGGAAGCATTTATTAGGACCCTTACCCAGGAAATCTCTCTTCCGGACGAACCCAAAGATATAAAGGTTTAAAAGCCCAACGCTGTGATTCCCATCTTTCCGTTCCCCATCACGCTATTCTGACTTCTTTTTATCTTGTAGCAAGAGGATTTACAATCCCAACCTCATTTTCATTTCATATACTGAACTTGAAACTTTTTCCAACCCAGTGGATTGAACGCACACCCGAAGCTATTAGATGTTTTGATTGAAATTATCCACAAATTAAGAACCAACAAAAAACGAAAACATATGCATTCCTCTAAGCATTATTTGACCTCGAACTGAACACGGAAGAAAAAGATGGTGCGCAACTTACGGGATAAGGTATTCACAAAACTTTTTTATTAGATGACACGGTTGTCTTTTTACAAGTTTTTTCTCTCATCCATTATCACATTATAAATCCTGAACACCAAAGATTCTCTCAAACCTAAACCACCTCAGTATTGGACTGTTCCACCATCTCAATACCCCTCCTTCAAACTAATAAAAGAGCTCGTGACCCAAAACTTCCCGTACCACCACCCTTGCTTTCCTATCTCCTCTCTCAGTAAGTGAAGGACCCCTCTATCCCACCCTGACTATCACCTCATAAGCAATGCGTAGAACCCTTCAAGACTTCAAGACATGGAAAATTCAATGTTTATGTTTATGCATGTTTATTAGACATTTTTAATGATGCATCAAAAGCGAAAGAAAAATCAGAACTTTTTCTAGTTTCAATAAATACTTGAACTCAACCTGGACACAGTAGGATTAAAAATGCGGCTTAGCATTAATACGTTAATAAGGCATCCGATGATTTGTTTACTCTCTTTGCAGGTTTTGTCCTCATCGACCAAGACCATCCTCTGCTCATTTTTCTTCAAAGGTATTGCCTCTACTGCTTGCCAAAAACCCTGCAGAAACCTGAATCACTCAATTATTTTCCATACTCTTCCATTATTTTCAATACTCTTCTCTCGGACTAGCCATAAGCCAAAGTGTTTAAGAGCCCAAGTCCGTAATCCCTTCCCACCACCACATGAAATCACCCTATAGCTCTGCCATCCCAATAAGAAAAAGACAACCTCTCCACCCCATCCCACCCCTCTTCCCTCAATCGTTCCCCTCTCCTTAGTGACTGCCTTTGCCATTACCCCCTCCCCGATTCCGCCCCCGGAGACCCCTCCCCCCCCTCGACTGCTCCCTCGCAGGGGCACCATGATCATCAGAACCGTCTCGCTGCTCGTGGTGCGCGGTCGGCGCAAAGGCAGCGGAGCGCCCAGGGCGAACGCCGATTCATCTGGCGGAGGAGGCGGTGGTGCTGGCGGCAGGAGAAGCGCCAAGCAAACGGTACAACGCACTGCTTAAGACGACGTCTCACTCCCGCTCGACCGGTCACTTTACTTTGTTATTTTCCCGGAGGTTTTACTTTTGGAAAACCTCCCGCACGGATATTTCTGATTCTACTAGATAAGGTAGTTTATCTAGGGTGATCAATTCAAATCGAGTCTGATAAGACTAGATCATTTATCACGAGAATAAAATCAAGTATCATCTAATTATATCTTGTCTCAGCTAAGATTTATATAAGGAAATTAGCTGATTTAAATCCTTTGTTAATTTCTTCTTAACTTCTCTTCTTATTTCCCCTTAAAATCTTCGTTAAATTCCTAAAAGCATCTGATCTGAAATCTGATCAGGTGAGGTCTGATCTAAAACCTGGTCCAGTTTGATCAAATAACCCGCTCAGGATTGACACTCGATTGAAAATTTCCGTGCGGGGTGAGGTATCATCTTGAAATCAACAGGATAAAACCTTTGTCAACATTTAAGAGTATCTCTAAAATAGAAATTTGTAACCGGATAAATAATTGAGGCAAAGTTTTCATCAGATACATGCAAATGTTGGAGAGGGTCTACGCTGCATACCTTAAATATTTCAAGATGATAGCTCCAGTATTAAACAAGTCGGGAATCCACACCGGTCGAAAGGGAGTGATTAATCTCTTGGGATTCCTTCCTCGCTTTGCTTACTCCCCTGTAAGTGTGTATGCACATTATTTTCGCATTTTTCTTCCTCCGAATCATCCCAATGCTGCATAAATCACTACATTTCACCTCCCCACTTCTTGCATCCTTCCACTTCCCTTCTAATACTCTCGTAACCCTATCGAGCACTGCAATTTTGCACAATTAATGATCGTTTAGTTGGCTTCATGAGAGAAAACTTGGAGGAATGTTTTTTTTTTGCTTTATTCTTTGGCATTCGTTCTTTACAAAAAAAATCTTTGACATTTTCAAAAAGACGAGGACTCTTCACATGTTACACTGTGAAGCTAAGGATTCATGAAAATATAACAACAAATTGCAACATATTGATGCAATTTACACAATTGGATACCGTGTAATCATATTATATGAAGTTGCAATAGTATTCTATTACACACGCACCAAATGGATATGTCGTGATTCTAAGTATAAATTCTGAATTCAAGAATAAGATGAAATCAAAAAGATATCAAGAGGTAGGATCGGCTTGAGAAGAGAATTGATAAAGAATTATTCGCGCGAAAATAGTTTTTCTGGTGCTGCAAACGACGCATTCAAGATTTTCAGCCGGTTGAGAACCATTGCTATTAAGTTTATTTACCCTTATGACCATAATAACTAAAATTAATATACCCTAGACTCTTTATCGTGCATAAAAACCTTCGAAAAAGCATTCATTTACTAACATTTCCCAAAATATACAAAAGTAGATTTAAGGAAAAATACTATATTTTATCGTTTAAGGTATACATCAAATCATAAGTCACCCACCCAAATTCGTAACCTGGGTCGGTCAAGTAAACTTCTGTGGAACATACAAAGGTGTATCTTTTATAATGCTTCCTGTCACCAAGTTCCACCAAATATCGCCATCAGGCATTAAGTAGAACTTCATTGGTTTTTTAACTGAAATTCTGTGGAGCGAAATCAAAGTATCAGAAAAAATCGTTTCCTTCACATACAATTAGAGAGGAATTGGATCTAATGAATTGACTGATGCCATAATAAGTCGCACTTAATACTGAAATTATGAATATTTTAGATAATCAATTTCCGCACGACTTCTATTCTACTTTATACTACTTACTTACAACTCTACTTGACACATGCCTAACAATAAATTGAACCACAATCTGCGGGATAAGGTATACATTTAAATAATAACCTCATCACCCTAACGGAATAATGAAAAAGTTTTGTTACACTAAAAATACAGAAATTCAAGGTCGAAGGACAATCCTTGAAAAAACTATTGTTTTCATTATTCTACTGCCAGCGAAAATGGAAAATCCAAGTCTCCTGAGTTTTATGTCTTACCCGCTACAAAAGAAAATTTTCTCGGATATCAAAGAAGCAAAATTTATACCACTATACAGCTATATTTTCTCAAAGGCACCTCAAGGCTCCGCTCAAGCAATTGTGCATGGGAAAAAACTGTTTAATATGTATGAGAGATCTCTGTGGACAGAGCAGTAAATAATAACGGAGATGCAGCAATAAATCTTATTGTGCGCTCTGCAATAGCTAAACCATATAGTTCTGATACGTAATTGATGTAGCTTCTAGTAGAAAATATATGACTATCCCTGTATACTAGGCAGAAAATACGCAAAAATGGACATTATAGATTTGTATAAACTCGAATTACAGGTATAATTAAGCCCATTTTTTTTACGACATTTAATTGAACATTTCAACATGCGAGAGGATGATCGGTGAAGGCGCTATTGATTACCCTCAGCGTGATCATTTGCAATAATCGCTTCTTTAACGACGACTTTATCCGTGATGAAATTACTTCTTTAACAATGGGAACGATAAAATTCAAATTTTCATTGGAAATTATCCCGTCACTAGCAGTATTTTAATGAGCAACTAACTTTATTATTTTACCTTACGTTCAATCAAGCGCAATTCACAATTGTTTCTCCCTTGAGCATCATAGGATTCAGCTATGTCATTCCTCAAGTTGACTGAAATTAAAAAAATATATATCCATCCTTTATTCTGCCTTCCTTTCATCGGTGATGTTGAAGGCCAGAAATTCAGGTACGAACGGTATATAATTCATAAATCATCTTATGTCTCTAAAATAGGTATTTTGAAAACAAAATTTCAAAAAATTTGGTACGGACTACGAATCGAATCGAAAATTAATCGAATATCTTGGCTGCTGTTCTTAGAATTCTTTTTTCATTTTCTGTTGCACATATGACAATTACGCCGGCCCGGGGGCGGTGGGTGAAGTCTTCGCATACCAAACATGAGGCCGGAGGTTCTAATGTCACCTGGGTAGGTTACCCCTATCCAGAACATGGTTGTTCGTGCGCATTAAAATTGTTCATCATCATTATCATCATTGGTCAACAATCCTAAGGTTGGTTTGACGCAACACTCCACTCCATTCTCCTATCTGCCAATCTTTTCACACCTACGTATTGCTTCTCTTTCACATTCTTCTTTACCGGTTCCTTATATTTTGATCGAGGTCTTCCTTTTCCGTTCTTGCCATGTACTTGTCCCTCGACGATTGCATTCTTCAGGCCATCATGTCTCAATATGTGGCCTATAAGGTTGTTCCGTCTTCTTATTAAGGTTTTCATGACGTTTCGCTTCTCTCCTGCTCTTCTTAGGACTTCCTCATAACTAATTGGAGCATACAGAAAACCTCGATGTAATAGGCCATACAGAGCTGTTTTCAGTGGCATGGGAATAAATAAATAAATAAGGGATGACACAAAAAAAAGACCAGTCTGCTAGGAGAGCGTGCCAGTGCTTTCGTTTTTTTCATGCAACTTTAGTACATTTGGCAAATTGATTTACTTCTTTACGTTCGCTTAGATCCAATCCCTTCCTTTATCCAATCCTTATACTTACTCACCAAAACGGAGGATCATGTGTAATTTACCTCATTCATACATATGATTTTTTTGTAGGGAGGCGGGGGTGGTAGTGGTCGTCGGTGTTCGTCTTGCGGTCGGGGGCGCGGCACTGGGGGCGGGGAGGCGACGGAAGCGGAGGCGGAGCGGTGGAGGCGGCGAAGGATTCGCAGGATGAAGATGAGGGCCGAGAGGGAGGCGGCCGACGGAAGGTGTCCACCAAAGGTAAGTGGACTCACAAGAAATATGGGACCCCGGATTGAGGCCCGCAACACTAGCGATGCACGAAATCATGGCATTTACGCCATTATTTATTTATTTCATACACCACCGGAAACAACACAGTTCGGACTTTACATCGGGGTTGATAACATTTAACAATCAATCGTTCACAAACATCCATGCCCTGGTTAAGGGTAACTTACCCCGGCGGGACTCGAACCCGCGATCTTTGGTTTGGCAGGCAAGGACTTAACCCCGCCGCAACCGAGGCCGGCAAAAATTAAATTTGGAATATAACTCTTTTAGATCCAATACCTAGATTTAACACAAAAAGACGGGGGTCGTCGTCGCTACCTAGAAGGACCATTACGAGTATTATATATTTTAAATATTCATTAGTTTATGTTAAAATTTATTATCATCTTTTCCTTCATTTATCAATTTAGCTGAGTGATTTTTTACAAATGATTTTACAATAAAAAATTTAAATGAACATAGGCCACGTGGCTCCTGCTTCCCCTGTCCTAGCCTAACACACGCCACTCTGAATGGCATTTATGCTGCTTATTTCCATTCAAAATGTAATAAGGTACGTTCAATGCATAAAAGTGCTAACTAAAACCTGAAAATGACCACACGTAATATAGTGTAGTCATTTCCTGAATAAAACACGCGTAACCGTCACAAATAAAATGGAAATTTTAAACCCGTCATTTGAACGGGTGTTGGTCTTTTAAGGTAGGCCGGTGGTATAAATCCACTTATATGTGAAAAAATTGAATTATATTTAAGAAATACGTACCATAAAAAATAAATCAAAGTCAGAAAAAATGAAGACGACAGAAAAAAATTCTCGGCAATGTGATTAAGCATGTGGGGGTGTAACATAACATAAACAAGCCACCATATTGTTTTTATATAATTTAAAACTGACAATGGTAGTGAGGGACTGTTGTAACATAACATAAACAAGCCACCATATTGTTTTTATATAATTTAAAACTGACAATGGTAGTGAGGGATTGTTGTGAAGAAAAAGGAAGTTGTGTAGAGAGAGTTGAAGGAGGCAGACGTGTTTAAAGGAAGGATCGGGATAAGGACTAAGAAAGGTGGCGGTGTAGCAGAGAAAGGAAGAGAAAGCAGAGAAGGGGAGGCGCCTACGAGAGGAGAAGAGAGCGGGAGGAGGAGAATACGGCGGAACTCAGGATACACGCGGGTGCAGTTCATGGCGGGGGTTCAGAAGAGTGGTGGTGGTAGATATAAATGGAATTGTGATATCATGGTGGCTTTTGATGTTGGTTTTATGCTCTAAGTTTCAAAATATAGAGTTTGTTTCGAAGTGTATTGGAATTATTTGTTTATAAAGCAGCAAAGATTTTAAAAAGTTACAGGGGTTACCCGTCAAAATGATAGATGTCTGGTCGTTCTAATGTTAAGGTTTCTTGGATACTTCAATTTTATTTATATCACTACTTTTAATACTGGTGGTATAAGTAAAAGTGAAATATCCAAGAAACATTACAATGGAATACCAAGCAGTGAAGAATGAGTTAATGAATTTCGTTCTAGTGTTAATCAACTTAAAATATTTCCCCCATTGCTGTTATTCCCGATAGATTGTTTAATTATATATTACAGAAGACCCATCACTTTACGATATTACTTTGTTTCGGAGGACCGATCGTAAAGCAAATTCCATCGTATGTTGAATCTGCATTATTTTATCATGAGAAATCAGTTCGAAGTGTATCATCATGTGTAAATTTTTGTCATTAAAAATTTGCTTAGTTTAAAAATATGGCTTAGATTTGCATAATTGACAAAATATTTTGCGAGTGGAAACAAAATCGGCGAAATTTGAATTTTCTCAAGTGCGAAATATCAGATCAGATCGTCAGCCAAATGCAGTGTGAGTCGAACCCATCGTAAAGTGAGGGTCTACGGTATTAATCATGCCAATGTCAAAAGACGCGTGCGACATGAATTTTTCTCAGTTCGTGACGAGCGGGCAAGAGGTGAGTGCATTTGAAAATGTATAAAAAAATTTAAGCTTAAAAATTTAGACGGCAAGGGCCATCGTAAAAGACCCCTCGTTTTGTCATCATGCAAGGGCCTACAGACCTCTGTCAAGTTTAGGCATCAATTACGACAAACCATCCGAGAAAACGGCAGAGAATGAACACTCCATTGATATCTCGGCATAATTCTAAGGCAATATTATGCTCGGCACAAATACGAACGTATTCTGTTTTATTAAAAAAAATAATCTCCAAAACCTCCTACTTAGGCCATTTTCAATTTCAAATCCTTTCCCATTTAGATTTTCACAGCTTATCACGGTCGTGAGACTAGTTAGAGGCATTGACTTACCAAATAACTTGACATATTAATTGACCTGGATTGAAGCTCTTATGGGCGCAGATAATGTTTCTGAATGCCACCAGAGTTATGCGAAATAACAATTTAAAAATTTGGAAAATGTTACAAGAAGAAAAGCCTTTTTTTTGCTCGCTGACTGATTGTTATATTTAAAACAAAGAGTATATATCTGTTCCAATTTTAATCATTCAAAAATTTATACGATACGAAGGGACTGAGGTGGTGTTTTGCGGCGTCTGTTTACAAAAGAATACACCGGAATTACTCTTTTGGGTGAGATATAGAGGGGGGAGTAACTAATGATCAGTAGGACCGAGTTCTGAAACAATTTTAAGTTCCTTCTCTCCAATTTCCATGCTTGAAATTCTTGAAGTGATCCTCCGCTCACGGAATAGCACTTTTGGTGCGCAGTTGCGACTTCCTCGGCACATCCAACTGGATTTGGGGCCGCCAATTTCACCACCTTCCCCGCCTTATAACCCTTCCCCCGATGCCCTCGGAGTATAGTCACTAATGGTCCTCTAATGTGCTAATGTTCCCCCAGGGATCCCAAAAAGGTCGGCAGCGCTGTCATTAGACACTAATCCTAGAAGTAAATGGACCTGGGTTTTTTGCTTTCAGATTCCTTTCGAAAGACAAGATATGGCCGTTGTGGCGGCAAGAAAGCGTCATTATTGTACCACACGAGCCGTTTAAGAATTCTTGGCTAGTGAAATGACAGATGTACATATAGAGACATGATACACTTGGTAATGTAATTATTACGCATTCCATCCGGATCTAATTCTTGATGAAAAGCGTACAACATGAATGCACAACACTATCCTGGATATGAGGAATCCCTAACCGTATCGCTTAAACTAATACATGCTAACAACGAGTTGAAGAGTTAGGTATTTTAATGAAGTCAAAATAATATAGTCTCTATTTTGTTCATCAGTTCCGGGCGAAATATTGATTGTCGAGTACTGTGAGGAAGACAGCTTAAAACACAGATTAAAAGTTTATTTAAAATTGATATCAGACTCATTGGTGCGCAGCTATTTTTTTCATCAAAATATCCCCTACAAGACATACCTGACTGGAATAATTTGAAAATATTTAAATAAGTAAGCCAGAAATGTAATACGGGAGGCTATGAGATCGGTTTTGACTGGTGTCACCTTACTTGGGGCACTAGCAATACCAAGTGAATTTACACGAGGAGGATTTCTTCAGCAAAGGATATACGTCTCGCAAGTCACTGCTTTCACACCTCCCTCACGGATTACTCGTACTATTGGTGATTATAAGAAAATAACTTCAGTTAAATGATGTGACAAACCGCATTAAGTGAGCATGATTCAGCCGTCAACTTGTCTTAAGGCATATTTTATGTGAAAACCTGCCGATAAAAATGGACGCCTGTTAATACAGCTGTTAATACAACAGCGTTCAGTGCGGGGAAACGGAAATTACCTCAATGATGCCCTGCAAAAAATACCAGTAAGATTATTTGTACTTCAAAGCCTAATTACTATAATATTACTAGTATCGCAATATAAACCGACGTAATTATTAATATATATTATTATTATGTAATTATAGATTCTACTCGTAGCATTTATAACCTCATCGTAACATTTATAACCGTACCTCAAACGGATAGGAAATTATCTCTAGAGCAAATAAAGATACCTGTGGAGCTCAAGGGAAGATTACCCGAAATTAACGAAAAGAATATCAATAAATCACCAATAAATCATCATTCATGCTCTTGTAATCAAGGCAACCAAATGAATTACCGGACCAATGAGAGATCAAAACATGAATACGAAAAAAAGTGCAACTTGAATACAGCGTATTCCAAATGCTACACACGGTGGCCGAAAAGGAGAAAATGGTAGAGATATCATTTTATCCAGTAAAAAAAACATCAAACACTGCAATACATTCATACGGCAACTCGAGACAGCTGACAATGTGATTAAAATAAAACCCGCAGCACTGAGAAATCAGCTTCACGCGCAGTCGCATATCAACCAGGCTAAAGTGAATGCAAGTGAAAATCGATATGGACCTCAGAATTCGCTGCAATGCACACGTGTTTTTTTCTAGCCATTCCTAGTTTAAAATGAATACCCTGTCCCATGCAATGCGCCGAGGTGCGAGCCACGTGGCGTATTGCACCTGCTTTCGAACGACAGAGGAGATGAACGATGGGAGAACAGTCATGGGCGTAACCAGCGAGGGGCAGGAGGGGGCAGCTGCCCCCCGTAGAAGCAAAAATCGCAAATGCCTTTAAGGCAAATAATTTTAAAAACTAATAAAGAGCTGTTAAAGTTTCCTTAAAATGATGATTTCATTAACCTTTTCGATGCTTAAATCTTACCTACTACTTGAACAACCATGACTTGTCATCCCCCTCTAGTTTTGATCCTGGGTACGCCCTTGAGAACATTGTCACCCTCTAGCGGAGTTTCCCGACGACACAATACGTCTGCCTCTACAATCTCCACGTAGGCAGCTCTAAATATCACGTAAATTGGCTAAGGGGTGATTTCCACCCTCATGCTCTTCCACCATTTCACTCAACTCACCCACCACCTTTCCCCAAAACCCTAATGGTGTAGGTGGAGGATGTGGAAAGAGGAACCCAGTTCCTCCCATAATGCACCTCGGCCGTGCACGCACGCTCTCCGTACTTGGCTGAATCCTTTTCGCGAGGCATCAGCATTAACGTAACCGAGTTAATCGGATTCTTCCACCCAATGCTCTTGCGGCTTCCTTCCCACGAAATGGGGGAGTAGTGTTCGGAGCGGGGGAGGAGGGCACGCTCGGGGGGTTGCGGAAGGCGAAGGGAGGAGAATGTGGTTGCGGGTAAAAAGGACGAAATCACTGCTTCTGAGGCTGATTCGAATTCCGTTCCGATGGCGAATGACGCAAAGGATATGAGGACACAATACCAACTTGCTCGCAAATTGTTTCAATGCGCAATGTCACGGCATTATTCACCGAAGAAGAAATTTTTCCATCGTAGCAGTTGTGGCTTCGACTAGATCAATGCTATGGCATTAGTGAAGCACTCAGAGTTCCCATTTACAATATTCCCACCCTCAACGGGGGACTGGCACGTAGCCTTGGGGGGTCTTTGTGGGCTTGAGCCCCCCGAATTTGTTTCACAGTGGCGATGTATCTGCTGAGGACACCATTAGCCCGGGAGCACCTCTCCTCTGCTTTCTCTCCATTTTCCGATATACTTACTTCTGAAATAACTAACGATGAACTTAGATTTTATTATTATACGAACGAAATATATAGCTGATTTAATGTAATAAATGGTTTACCGAAGCGTGCAAGCTCACGACATAATAGCAGGCTACCTGTAAGCCACCAAGGAACCCCTGAGAAAATTTCCTTCCACGTGTCTGTCTCGGGCACTCCTTTATTACGAAATGCATTGCAATTGAAACTACTGGTAAAGAGTTCTTGATACAGAAATGAAGTTACCTAATGACAGTTGACCTAATTCTGCATCTCTAAATTGCTTCTAAAGAACTGATTTTTAAGGCAAATTTTGCCCTTGGTGTATACTAATTGCTTCTGTTTGAAGGACTGTTCCTTAATCTATGGAATATTAATAGCAGATAGTTTGTATAAAATTTTAGATTTCGAAGATTTCTTCAAGAGTTTACTTCGATGAAATATTAAGTAATAGTAGCAAGATGTGATCATAAGTAAATTACCAGTTAAAATTAATAGCCACGAATGAATTCAGAATTAAAGTTGCACATTTTTGCAAGGTTTCGGTCGCATTTTTTTGTTTTCAAATTATTTAATATGAAAACTTTTAAAATAGCCTCTTTTGATGATGAATACATGAAAATGTTGTCCAATGTTAAACGATGGGTTTGTCAAATTTATCGGCCCCATAAGAGTTAATATATTCCTGATTCTTTGGTTATTACATTTAATTTGAACAATCCCACATCAATCATTGATTAAAGACGAGGAAACAAAATGGTATGACACAAATTTAGCAAAACTATTATTTCTGGGGTTTCTTTCATGATAGACAATAATACTCATTAAGCCCGCAACTTTTAACACGTACGGTGTTCTATATGCTCGAGCAAAAAATTAAAACCAGTGTACTGCACACGTTCATTTGGTGATATGAAACTTCTGAATCATATGACACATTGCACAGTTGATATATATCCATCTAAGCCAATTCATCAAGCCATTGAAACAACTGCGGCTAGCAAACATTTAGCAGTTATTTTCTGTAAATGTTTTTCCGTAATAAATGGATGTAACTGAGGTTCATTGGAGTATTTTAATTTAAACATGGAATGAAAGGTAACGAGTGGAAATAATAACGCATGCGTTAAATTGGGAACGACGCCACAGGGAACAATCCGATGATTTTACTGAAGAATGATTTCAGAATTATTAATTGGATAACATTTTATAAAAATTGAAAAAAATTATCACAAGAGGCATAAACAGTAAAATAAGGCTGATTGAGGAAATGCACGAGACGCTCTTAAATAAAATATTGAAGTATTTCGTAACGAATTAAATGGAGAAAATTGCGATTCGAATTACTGTGGCGGCGGGCTACCTTCCTTGCCTGGCAAACAAGAGGTCGCGGGTTCGAGTCCCGCCTGGGTAGGTTTCCCCGGTCCAGGGCATGGTAGTTTGTGTACTTGTTACATTTGTTGAACACCCCGGTGTAAAATGGCCAACAAGAGCTGTATCCGGTGGTTTGAAAATAAAATAAAAATAAATAAAAAAATAAAATAAATAAATTGAGGACCATTTAATTCGAATCGCAACCGGCTGCCATTACCATAACGACATATTGCTTTGAATATGGAGTAACTATTTTGCGTTTCGTAAAACTACAGTGCTCTCGGTATAAACAGTGAATTCTGGAGCGCACTGAAGTACCGTGACTGAGGGAGTATTCATATATTTTTTTCCTCGACTCTCTCCGTGTCTTACTATCTTTTTGCCGAAATGAGCGCTCGCTTGAGGGAGCAGTGCATCGGTACACGACACGGAATTTCACTTCCACGGAAAGTTCGGAGACTTCTCTCCATTCCCAGCAACTTCCAGCCCCCTTTACGACCGAGCACCCAACCCCCAAACCCCCCCTAAGCCTCGCTGGCAAATGAAGTCATTTCCTTTTATTTCCTCTTCCTCCTGACTCTTTCCATGTTCTTATCTACTTTCCATGTCCTCTTCTTCAAACCCGTCGTCTATTGGCACGCATAACTACCCCGACGTCTCCGCAGGGAAACCCCACAGGGAGGAGATGTATGTCCTATGGGCTGGAGATACGTAGAGAGAAAAAAAAGATTCCACACACCGGTTTCGAGTTCGCGTGATCCGCGTAATTTTGAGGAAGATATGAATATACGACTGAACCTTTTTTTTTGCCTTCCCCGAGCACACAGCGGCACACTTGAGTGAAGGGAAGAATCCAAGCTGCGACGCAAGTGCTGCTTTTACAGAATATACGGGAGAAATAGTTCAAATGGAACGCTTCGGAAGAAGGGAAATAGATAAGGAGGAGATTCGGATGATAGGGAAGTAAAATACGTCCTGAGAACCACTCGAGGATGTAAAAGTTGCGCCGTGATATTGCTAGTCGTGGGGCCATAACGTTCCTACTCGACGAAAGATTGCGGTCGCGACTCTTGCCTGATTTCCTGTCAAATAGATGTCGAAGGTATGGGTAAACTCGAAGATTTATTTTCTTTTTCCGGCAGCAATTTATATTTCACATGCTTTTTCCCGTGAGTTTTATCAGCTACTTAAATTTTTTTACGTTTTGATACGAAACGATAAGCCTGCATTTCAGAAAATTCCTCATTATTTTATAGGCCTTTAATTTACATCTATAGCGTACAGAAAGTTAAGTGAAAAAAGTGAATAAACCCAATGAAACCTTTTTCGGGCAAAGTAAAACGAAGAGACAGACACTTTTGTCAGTCATTGTACGATTTTACTCGAAAATTGGTTTCGGTCAGTGAGGATAGATCCCGGACTGCGTGTGAATTTTATGCATTCAGGGTGAGAGAGTCACTTTGATTCTCTGATCCATCTCACGCTCCAAGGCCCTATTTTGAGTGTGTCAAAATGATTCACCCTGGATATGTACCCACAGCCTTGGATCAGTAGACCAAAGCCGTACCCGCTAGGATTCCACATTTGACATCTATAATTACCAATACAATGTCTGTGCGTTAAAATATAAGCGTTGAGCTCCGGAAGCAATTTACCCTGACTTAAATTTGGAGCATTATTCTTTATAGAAGTGAGACATAGTCGATGATAGCATCAGAAAAATCAAGGTTGGTAACTTTCCAAATTTGGTATACAAGAATGACGATGGTAAAATAGATAGAGAGTATGAGGGTTCTAGGTGAACCCTTCTAGGGATACAACGCACCGGGGCCGGGAACCAAGCCCGTGGCTTATACGCCCAGACATCCGGGGAGGGGAAGGAAAAAGGATAGAGGCGCCGCCGCGATGGGAGTCCGCCGACGCCTCTGGGAAGGGATAGGTACGGAAGGGACTGGACGAGGGAAAAACACCCCAACGCTATAGAAGCGAAGGGGGCCCTACTATTGGCGAAACCAAGCATAAGCAATTAATGTGCCAGCGATTTTAGTGGATTTTCCTATGAGGAAGAAAAATCCATCGATCGAATCGGTAGAGGTAAAATAGATAGTGTGATTAATGCGGAAGTTCCAAAAAAAAGTGAGAGAAAGAAGTCTCTTGAAAACCCTGGGTTAGGATGGAACAATTTAATCGGCCACATCATGAGAGACAAGGAAATTATGAAAATTATCGTTGAGGGGCAGGTGGAAGGGAAGATTGGCAAAGTAGAATACGGATGAGAGAGAGTACCTAGTTGATGAAAGATATAAAGCAAAAGAATTATGAAGTTGTTAAAAGATTGGCGGATAGGATAACTGAGTGGAGAACTGTGTCAAACCAATCTTAGGGCTGATAGCTTGATTGATGATGGTGATTATTATTTCTTTTGGCTGAAAGTCGGACGTAGCTGAGAAACGCTGGTCTAAGGAATGGGTCGGCAACCTTTTGAGGCAGAAGAGCCAAAAGTTACGTAACCAGCCTCCAATCCATATTTCGGCAGTGCTTTAATTTGACTACCGGCAAAGTATTCACTATGGGGACGGTTTATCCTTTGCGCTTCCTACAGTAATGGTTTTAATCCTGTTTGCGATATCTTTTTTAAGTTTTGGAAATAAAATAGGTAATATAATAATTATTTTTTGCACAGGTCCCTGAAAGGTAGCAATTTGAAATCGATAGAGTCGCAACTTGACATCGACAGAGCCGCATCACAGTGGGCTGAAATCGAAAAAGGCTGGTCAAAAATCGCTGTAGTCTTAAACATAGTGGATTGATGAAAATTTTTGCATATTGCGTATTTTAAAGATGCAATGAAACGTATTTAGGATGATGTAGTCCACAACATCATTTACGAGGGCAACAACTATTAAAAAATGGTTAAAGAGATGCGGGAAGAATAGTTGGCGGGGGTAAGTCGAAATTTTGATGCGGGAAAGATAGAAATTCTTCTATTGATAATAAAGTTAAAGTAATCAAATAGCTGTTTATGAGATTAATGATGATTAAAAATTGCTATTGCTATTAAAAGGTTGAAATTTTGGGCATTGAAGCGTAACAATATAAAAAATACCATAAAGAAATATTTTTTGCTGATTGCTCAAAAACGAAGGCTTAAACTCCTATTCTTAGTCAGAGGATGAAGACTCCTCATATTCCAAAATGTTATATTCTATCACCAGAAGATATTTCACGTCCTCCTACAATTTTTTATTTTCGGTGAATCCCCGCAGGACATGAAAAAAAAAGAATCTGCTGTAAGCAGAAGGCTATGGAATAGGTTATAGTTTGCGGCAATCCAAGACACTTTTCAGGTATTTTTTTCACGATATCTTCTTATATCTTCCTTGTGCCAGCTTCCAACGCCTCTTCGAAAAGCTACCCAAGAGAAAGAATGGCATATTTCACAATTCCCACTTCATGTATCAAAAATTTGTGAACAGTTGGCGGTATGTGATACTATAGATGAAGTTTTTCGTACAGTTTAGCTGTTTTAAGAGAGTAAACTGTATCATTTACTTCAATTCCAGCCAATAACATTCTTAAAGTTACTGAGAAGCGAGTAATTATGTTGTTCAAAATTCCTAGAAAAGGATTTATCAGTACACTCTGTCAGGATGGTCGATTAATAATTTTACCAGCTCAAAGATATTTGGGAGATATTTCAATACAGCCGCAGGAAGTGTTTATAGCTTTTTAACAAAATTTTATACAAATTCGCAAATCTACTATTCACTCTGGGGAACTCATCCCTCTTTCTAAAACATTGACGAAAAGCATGTTTTTTTTTTAAAGTCCGCAATCGAAGCTTTTAATATCTCGTCTCCTTTCAAAGAAGCTTTTTTTTAATGTAAAAACTCCAACACACATAATTTCTTCTGCTTGATGGACCCCTCCCTGTTTTCCAAGGCCATAATAGGTAAATATTGGCGAGTTTTTTCGTTTAATCCATAACTGAGCGCTAACATTGTGATTGTCCTGCGGCACAAACTTCGACACGGGGTACTTAAGGGAGTCTGATGTTGAGCACTCGGCTAGAAATGAGCGAACAAATAACTTAGACGGAATATTGTGGAAATACCAAATGTGTAGAATGGAAAAATGTTTCGATTTTTGCCCTTTGTGCGCATGCGGGACGTGAGCCTTAGGGTTTCTGTAATCCTGGACCAGGGTATATGCTCATTTGTATGAAGGGTTGCTTGATCTCAGGATACAATTTTAAATCGGTAAATAACAGGTTATGTTCTTACTTGAAATTACTTAGCCTAATATTAAATTGATCTTGGTTGTCTCAAAATGTGTGATAATTCTAATCAACATATAGGTTTAGTTTTTGTCCCGA
Organism: Ischnura elegans; assembly: GCF_921293095.1. Lineage (NCBI taxonomy): Eukaryota > Metazoa > Arthropoda > Insecta > Odonata > Coenagrionidae > Ischnura > Ischnura elegans. The sequence goes on from NC_060247.1 coordinate 30,967,594, forward strand.
GAAATAAAAACTTGCTGTCATGTTATTTTTGTCATTAAAGTAGAGCAATGGTAAAGAATGATCGTAGGCTTTCCCGGCGTATAGAATTGTGGAAGGTTACACGGGATTTTCCCGGGTCAGGTTCTCCAACTCTTTCTCGGCCGACGTTTCGATGGGCGAGTTGTCCATCGTCTTCAGGGCAAGAAGACGATGGACAACTCGCCCATCGAAACGTCGGCCGAGATGGTGTTGGAGAACCTGGGGCCGTATTCTGTATTTCGTCGGTGCCGCACCGGTCGGTTTCCCTTTCAAGCCCACCGACTGGACATCAAACCGTACCGACAACGGATTCCGCACCGACGACGACACTTTCAGCGATTCTGTAAGGTCGTCGGTTTCAAACCAGTCGGTACGGTTCCCCTTCCTTCCCAAGCAGGGAAAATCCGAATATATCCGAAGTTTCACGTGTCTTCCCCTTAGGGGGAAGGGTAAAAACAAGTGAAGACTCGTTGGCACAGTTTGTTGTCGTCATTCTCAATCTTTTTATTTGCGGAAATTACGACTTATTGCTAGATTAAGATAAACGATATTGGATAAGTTGTTAACAATGCTTATATAATGTGTGGTAGTAATGCTGTACCTACAGAATCGAAGGAAACAATATTACAACATCACAATAAAGTTTGTATGTGATGGAGATTGTTGTTGCTGGAATGAATTATTGAAACTATCCTTGAGATCGTAGTTTATTTTTTTAAATATTGGTTCCGTATAATGCTATTTATTCATGATTTGGTAATATAGTTGTCATTAAGTAAGTTCCGTATAAATGTTATCAACGGAAGGTTATGCCCATGGTTATGCCATTGGCACCGTAGCAGACGGAAATAGCATACCATGGAACGTGAACGTAGGATTCAAATGCAAATGTAATATTAGAGGAACAAGTTAGGAAATTGTTATAAAAATATGGAGCTGGGTGCAATTAAAAGAAGTGTAATGACGAGGAAGTAAATAAATTGTGATTGGGTGAAATACATATGTATAAGTTGCGCATTCCAAGTGAGAGAAAATGATAATATTGCGGTAAACCTCATACTTATTAACAAATATCTTCTTTTATCGTCAAGGGAATCAATGGCTGACGATGAAATGAAATATAGTTGCCCGTTACAAATGAAAGAAACTGATACCGTTGTGGCAAACTTCATACTTAAATAAAAAGATCTTATTTCTATGCCGAGAGAAACGCCAAATTGATGATGGAGTGAAATAATAGTCGCCTATTCAGAGTGATATAAAGTGATAACATTGCGGCAAAACTCATATTTAATTAAAAATATCTTTTTTATGTCAAAGGAGCAAATAAATGATGATAGAGAGAAATAAAGCCTATTACAAGCGAGTGAAAGTGCGGTAACATAAATGAGAGAAAGTCATTATATGTTAGCAAACCTCATTTTTATTAACCATTATCTTATATTTCTGTCAAGGTAATTAATATAAATGATGACACAGTGAATTATAGAGGCGTATTCGAAGGGGCAGAAAAAGATAACATTGGAGAAAACCTCATTATTTACTCGGTGATGAGGTAAAAACAAAATAAAACGTACAATGCGCACCGGGGAATTCATGAAACCCACTAGTCGGTGGCCGTACCGACACCTCTTTGCTGTCGGTACGGCCACCGACGATCTCCCGTCCTCTCGTCGGTGCCGCACCGACCGGGTTCGTACAGAATCGCACGACTTCTTACCGGGAGTCGGTGTGACGTCGCACCCGACGAATTGGTGCCGCACCGATCGGTTTGGAGTTACAGAATACGGCCCCTGACCCGGTAGAGCAATGGTGTTAGGAAGAGATGGCAATTCCAGTAGGAAATCCATAGAATTTCCAAATTTAAAAATTTTTATATTACTCCCTCCCACCGACATATGGGAAAGATATCATATAGGATTTCAGCGAATGAATGTAACGAAGTTCGATTCGTAGCTCACCAGTAAGTATGATATCTTAATTGATTATGAATCAATACAGAGTCAGAGCAGCAGATATCATAAATGTATCTTATACATTAAATTAATGGTGTGACACCAAAAGTTCGCCCGTGACGAAATTTTAAATAACTAAATGACCCAACTTTTGCAAATGTACCGAAAGTACACCGAAATTAATTATCTTAGGCTTTAATCTGGATGTTTACTCCGTTTCATTCATCGCTAATCGTTATGCAGCTAACATTAGCTAGCCATTTAAAGATAGTTATATAACTATTACGAGAGTGACGGTTGACAGATGACGGTTTCTTCATAAATATAGCCAGCACCTTCACGTCAGAAGATACTAACGAGAAGAGTAGGGCTGGGAAAAATATAGGCTGAGTAGTATTTGAAAGACAAAACACCGCTCCAAATGTATTTGAAATGCAAAATACAAAATACTTTTGACTTGGGTACTTGAAAAAAACAACAAAACAGTATTTTAAATACCTCTTAAAATAAAAAATAAATTTGTACGGAAACTTGGAGATCATTACAAAAAATATAACCTGCCTTGGCACGTTACGGATAGTTGCAAATATGAAGAAATGATTCAAACGATAGCGAAGTGATATCTGAAGCATAATGTTACAGAAGTGTCATCAGCCTTACTTCAGAAGTACTTTACTAATGGATTTTTTATTTCAGAATGGAAAAAAATACCAAAAATCTGTGTTTGAAATACAAAATACAAATTACAAATGTATTTCAAATACGTTCATATTTACAAAATACTTGTAATTGAAATACTGCCCATTCCTGGAGAAGGGCAATTTAGACATCAACTAATCATCCGATTGGTTATTACCCTAAGTTTTTACCGGGAAAAAATACGATGATATATCCCTCCTCTTACAATTAGTCGTGCTATTTCGTCCTATCTCGTCCCACTGCCGGCCCCACTGGCAATGGGGCAAGGTCGTATCCTGCCAATCCAAGTGTTGCGGGATCGAGTCCCACATGAGTTGGTTTTCCATCGTTAGGGTATTGCTGTATGTTAGCCTGTTCCCTGGAAAACGTGACTACACGCTACGCTTATGGGAATTCCTTGAGCAAGCATGGCCGCTGAACACAAGACTGAGCGTTATCTCATTTAAGTGGAGGTCAGATGGGTCACTTTCTGGTAGGCATAATCCAACCATTGACCTTGTCAACTGGACCCAACGTCATGAATCTGAGAGAGAGATATGGACGGGTGCTCGGAATCCACGATATCCACAGATGATAAGTCGGATGAGCTCGGTGGATTCAAGATTTTCAATGATGCCACTTTTTTTGCCACCCAGAAAGTGGTTCACGTTGGCTTCATTGATTGCTCAATTTTGTGAACAGAGAAAGTCATCTTATGCGTTGAAGTCGGGGGTTTGCCACAAGAAATCACACATTTGAAGTATTGTTATTAATATTTAACCTTTTCTCAGGTTTCCGCGCGGGTTAGATATGCTATAACCCGAACGCGCCGAAAAGCTCGGTAACCCGAATAATGGGTACCTCCGTATTCATTCGAATTATTATTTGTTCGTCAAAGAAATTTTGTATTCATCAGAGAATCCAACGATCATATGAGTAACTATTCAAATAATTACTCGTTTTCTCAAGTAACAACGACAAATTACTTGTGGCACACATATCGTTCGAGCTACAAGAAGGCAAAAGGGTCATGGGAGTCGTACGGGACGACAAAAAACAAATATTCCCACAACACAAATTGAGTGAAACCTCAGAGTAAACTCAAATAGGAGCGACATTCAGCTTTTGCATGAAAGCAAGTAAGCATGCGAGTAAGATGCCAATGGCAATCAATGGATGGACTAGTCTGGTGATTCCGAAAATATCGTACCTTTACATGCATTCTATTTCAATTGGAAATTTTATGATTATTTAAATTAATACTCAAGAAAAGGAGTATTTATAGATTTAAAAATTGAAATATGTGTTAAAATATTTCTTGGAGTGTAGGTCAACGTATGTTATGCAAAAAAATTACATTTATTTGTGTAAAAATATTGTATATCTTTGTTATCTTTGTATTTTATATTGTTCTTATGTTTTTTCTTTCGTAGCCCTGATGATGGTTTTAAATAAACAGAAACGTTGGCTGTAACTTTTTTTTTTGCATAACATACGTTGATCTACACTCCAAGAAATATTTTAACATCTATTAAACGAGGTCAAGATAAGGAAAAAATAAATAAAAATTGAAATTTAACATTTTAATTTTTCCCATTTCCATGGTGATACTAAGGTTGGGATATGTCTGAAACCAGGGAATCCAAATGAAGTTAACTTAAATAATGTCAATTGGCATTTGGATTTTCTGTCTTCAGGCATTTTTCATTTAGCCAATTAGCAGCTTAACTTAATTGTTCCACGGAAGTTGAGGTTCCAGCCTCGGCTTTTGGTATTGTGCGGCCACCTTGAGCGAGCGCTCCTTCATTTGTTTACTCTGAGGGTGAATCATACATCAAATTCGACTCACTGGGGCTCCTCGATCCTCCCCGCCCCGAAGGCGACGGCCTCCTCCCGGGTGACCGCCTCTCTGAACAAGGGCGTCCTCCGCTTGAACCTCCTCTTCTCCTCACCCCACACTTCCATCGCTGCCGTTGTTGTGTCCCTCCTGCAGGTGGTCGAATGGCTCCGAAGGCACACCCACTTCGACCGTCGGGAGATAGAGGCGCTGTGGAGGGCGCACTGGCGCCTCGCCGTCGCTGAGTCCTCCTCGGCCGCCGGTTCCTCCTCCTCGTCGTCCGCCGCCCACCCCGCCGCCGCAGCGGGGCAGCCGTTCCCCGCCACGCCCCTCCTAGACCGGCATAGCTTCCGGCACCTCCTGCACACCGCCCTCGGCATCACCGACGACGCCATCCTCGAGCGCCTCTTCGCGGCCTTCGCGGGCGGCACGGGAACTACGGCGGCCAACGCCGGGAGCGGTGGCGGCGGAAACAATGGCGGGGGAGGGGCCGACGGCGGGGGCGGAGGAGGGGGAGGCGGAGGGTGGTCCGGTGGGGCGGGTGAGTCTTCCTTCCTACTTCTATTCTCTATGCTGGAACTCCCAGACACGTGGCGATGGTTTCTCTGCCCCTATGGCCGCCTGAAGAAGTTGAAAGTCATCAAGGCAAGGGATGGAAAGAAGGCTAAAAGTACTGAAGAACTCTTCTCGGGAAATCAGCCGGGTTAGGATGGACATTGCTGCCAGCATTTTGATGTTCTTCTCTGCAATCGTAATCAGGGCTGCATTCGGGACATTCGCCCGGATGACGATGGCAGAGAAGGCCATCGAAACGTTGACAGCAATGTTCATCCCGACCCGACTGATTTCCCGAGAAGAGTTCATCATCAAGATTCGCCGGGAAAGGAACAAATTCTTAATCAAGGTAAAAGTATTTAAAATGTTGGTCACGTTCAGCCGATGCCATTGACGTCATCAATCTCACTGTTTCTACTGATGCCATCAATCAATAAACAAATTTTGAGTGAACGGTATGCAACTATGGAGCCTCTAGGAACAGAATTGTGCCTGTTTGTGTTGGCAACCTGAACAGCCATTCTTAGGTTTTCGTAGAGTTGATCAGTTGATATCCCAATAGTTTCAGGGTTTTCACCGAGCTGGAACTAGTTTATTGACGACAGTTTTGATGGTTCTCCAATCAACGTCCTCGGGCCGGGTGAAACCAATTAAACTTTTCAAAAATGAACGAGTTCCAACGCGGTCGTAAGTCATAATTTCAAGACATATAAGAATAAGTTTTTGATGACTTTATATCAACCAGACTTAAACGGCTAAAATAAAATAAACATCGCGAAGAAAACAAATGAAACTAAGAAATAATTACAGCTAACGCCCATATGATAAATTAGAGAAAAAATACGAATTTATCCATATCCTACGAACTCAAGAAGACAAACAGCTAAGATTACTGAGCAAGAAACAGGCTGTCTAACCCGTCCCTCATGCAGCCATTCATAAAAGAAAAATAAACACGCATTGATATTTCATCCCAAGCTGAGGACAATTATTTGAAAGACAGCCAAGGAGGTTATTTATGACAGCGGTGTTAACGAAAAAGTTCCAACCCGGTGAAAATTAAATAAATATGGAGAAATAATTATCTATGATATTTAGGCATTACATCTAAACCATACCTGATATCAAAAGAACGCCGTTAGGCCTTCTCTTTTCACAACTTCGAGACGCGCACAATGTTTTTCTGGGTGTCTTGCTGCTAGCGAAGCCCAGAGCGGTCTAAAGGCATGAATAGGAGGAATGAAGGATAGCAAGGTGATTCGTGATACTATACCATCCAAAGCATAGCACGTATCAGAAATATGCCAGTTATTTAACGTACCGACCACTATTCTGGCTAAAGAAAGTTATGCCATTTGTTTTGATGTGCAACGGGGCCTTTCTCTACTCCCCACGGAGCGCAACGCATGAACAGTTGTGAGGGGAAACAGGAGGACGACGATGTGCTGATAACAGTGACGCTGGGAACCTAGAACGGCCAAATAAGAATAGAATCAAAGACGTCATGCAATGGAATGTTTAGACAGACTCGAAAGTAAACGGTCAGCTTGCATTACACGAAGAAAGCTCTCATCACGTCAAATCCTCAGCTTTGTGGTATTCGTGAGTTGGCGATTCTTTTGAAAACATATGCGACAAGAGGAGCAGGCGGTGGATTTGGAAGTAACGTAGGCAGAAGGAAGTTACCAGCAGGAAGACGGGATTACGTTCGAAATGAATCACTCTAAGAGAGATTCTAAATGTTCAAAGCTGCATACGGACGTCATTCTAGATAAATTTGACATTTCGCATTCCCTTGGGAACTTCGATTTTTTAACTAATTACGGGCAAACTCAAGTTTCCAGAGAACGAGGATCCTTCTTGGATGTTTCCAACGATTTGTACCGCAAACTGAGGCCGGGATTTCACCTCGATAACCGCTTATCATGTTTACGGAAGAAGGTATGAATGACCATACCCGCATATATCTAACAGATTATGGAAAATTTAGTCGCTTAAAATTCGAATAATATGTTCCGTGCTAGAAAAAAAAATTCATGGCAATTCATTAAAAAAAAAACAAGATAAAGATTTTCAGCAAAGGATCACACGTGGGAGAGAAATTTCATTACATGAGGGCATTACCATTAGCAAATTTGCGACGCCATTTTTTTATAATCGTGGAAAAAGAAAAACTTAAAATAGATTTGAGATCTGGATAGTGTATTCAGCGAAAGGAGATCTTTCATCACGCTACACATTTTACCAAAGAGCAAAATGCAATTTTCGGAGTCTTTCTTATTAAGTAACATAATTATTAAAATTCGTATCCCATTTCACTGGTTGCTGGAGTTTTAACTACGGTACTTTTTTAACACATTTTATGAAAAATATTTGATATTTTCGGCGATAAAGGATAATCACATTTCTCCATTGTGCGATTGAAATATAAGCATTAATTCTCGTTGAAATGACTTGAAATTAACTGGTAGGAGATAAAGAAAATTCTCGAGAAAACTACTCCAGAAAAATGTATCGCAATGGCACGGTATAAAAAGGGAGGCCTTTTTTTCTCAGTTTCGGATCATTAGACGCTTTAATAGCTATCTAAAAGTATCAATGTCAGCAATACTAGAGAATTATGGAACTTAACAATAGCTTCATGGATCACAATGCAGCGCTACGAAACCTACAGTAAACATTCTGATATGCCGCATGATGTAATTGAACTTTTGTAATTACGAACGTACTTTGTTGTACTGAACGAAGATATTTTTTCGACATCATTAAACTTATTTCGGCAAAATACAAATATTCTAAAAATAACTTTTCCGCATAATTTGGAAATTATTCTTGCATTTTAAGAAATCCCACTATTTTCTAAGAAATGCAAAAAAATTAAAAGCAGATTTCCTCATAGAAATTTCAAAATTTTCGGGGATGTAAATTATTTAAAAAAAGAAAAAAATTTAAAGTTTCACAATGTGCACAATCGTCACCGATTGTGTAACGTTTGTAAAGGAGAAAGGAAATACGGTTTTGGCGGATAAACCCTACGGATAAAACCACTAAATTGTTGACTATGAGCGTGGAGAAGTTTTTATTATTGAGGCATCAAGGGTCTTTTGTTTTCAGAAAAAAAGGGATACACAGGGATGGTATTTATCCCCTGTGCAGGCGGACGGGGTCCATTCTATATCTCCGGGCCAATGGATCGCGGAACCCAGTGTTTAATCCAAGGTATTATTTGAGCAACACTTGGATGCGAGCGTTTCCCCATGGCAGTCCCAGTATTCCTCCGCTAAGTCTTTCATGATGTGCCGGATGGTAAAGCCAGGGCGAGAATGTTAGTAATGATTTTCAGGCAACCGAAGAGGTATGCAAAGAAATAGTCAAGGTATGTTGATCAGAATAATGTAAGGGAGTAAATGTAAGAGGTAAATATCATTCGGAAATGAAAAGTAAACCAAATAGGCCCGAAGCAGTAACTTCTGCATTCCATTTGTGTATAGGAAACTTTTTTTCCAAGTTTCGAATCATGGCCGAAATGTATCCTGGTGAAATAGACATTTTAAATGCCGTGATGCCCCATTTATTACGTAAAAGCTAAAAATTAACTTTAATTACAATACAACTATGGTATCAAACGTTTAATTAATTATTTTTACTAATTTCTATGCCAAAAAATGCTGTTTCATAAACTGACAAGATTTAATTCGGCATTAATTCATAAAATACTCACATTTGATAGTATTCTTATCATACACGATGTTAAATAAAGTACCTTGATTGAGTTGATGATTTTCCCATTTTACCTCATCAAACGTTTCACATTTTTATTCATCTTTTTCAATTCCTCTATGCACGCCTATGCAATAACATCTGATGTACCTCTGTAATTGTATGCATGGATATGTAAAAATTCAACATTTGTTCTGTAATTTTATTTAATGTCACTTAATTCGTTGCATATAAAAACTCACCTCTGATATTTTCATGCATTCGTGCCCATGAATTACAAAATGAAACCATATACTTATGAATAACAACTGTAAAATGGGTATGTCTTCCCCAAAAAAAAAATATCAAATTGAGTTTGAGCTTTATACATAAGGAATAGTTCAGAGCAGTGATTATTTCGGAAGCAATATAGATATATTTTCAGGAATGAGTCGGGAATACTCTCCAAGATTTTTACAGTGCTAAGTACCGTAGCATTATAAAAATAAAAAACGAACTTTTTAACAATATTCCTTGCAGTGCTTGGCCAAATACTCATCGTATGGAGTGTCGAACATCGGCAGTTGATGAGAACTTTAATACGTTTTGCCATAGTAATTTTCATTGAGCTTCACCACTCCATGTCGTGAGCCAAGCTTCAAGAGAACACGACAGAGAAAATGAGAAAACTTTCTGGTGGAAAAATTACTTTCTCGGGCTAACAGAATCAACGGATATAAAGCGGATTAGTCTGGTCATCCATGCGGTCCCTCGCTAATCCTCCGGCTCGCCACCAGGGGGGTTACCATGTAAATTCGAGACCGTCTTCGGATTCGCCTTCGGCACGGAATTCGACTTCGAGTCCGCTTCCGAAGGCTTGCCGAAGACGAAACCGAAGGTGCTTCGGCGCGACCACGTAACAACCTTCGACTCGCCGGCTTCGAATTCGAAAAGCTTCTCGAAGAGACGCAATAACTGACAGATGAAACAATGACGTAATCATTTACAGCCAATGAAGAACGTGTGCCGCATTGGGTGTGTCTGCTTCCGTCTGCTTCACAAATACACAGAATAAGATGTAAGTATTTCCATTTGAGGTAAGTAACTCGGATAGTTGCTCGTATTGTAAATATCCTTCATTACTTTTAAGGCGCAAGAAGTTGTTTTTATTGTATAAACTTATTTACGTCGATTACGGTAAATAATGAAATGCTGATGAATGATATTGAATAAACAATCCAACGAAATCGAGGCCAACGATGCCGGAATGCCAAACTGCAGCTGTTTCAACATTCTGAGGCTTTTATTTTCGTCCCAACAATAGATGAACAACCTTTTAAAATGTCAAACAAAGTATTTCTCTCATAATACGTAATGCGTATTTCAACAAAGCAAATGTTACAAGCCGCCTAATTCGTTCGTTCATCCACTGTTGGGACTCCTGAATTTAATCAGTGTGAAATCAAGCGACAATTAAATTAAGGTATCAAGAAATAACTCATTAACCGAATATATCATGTGACCATAGCATTGATTCTTTAATATCCATTCATTCATCAGTCACCGTTGTGGCTTCATCTATTCGCCAGTTTTGGTTGCCATTCTCTCTGCACAAATTATACTAATACTGGTTTTTCATTTTAGTTTTTGCATTTAGAAAGTTAAGGAGACTGGAGCCATGGAAGGACAACATCATAAGGTGAACTACAATGTTGTTAAGCTACTTCTTTTGAGGTAACACATACTTGATAACTGTGAGCATTGATAGTTCCCTGAATACTGACTGGATAACCGAGAAGGCAAGTGGTATAAACCTAAAGGTATGACATAATCATTTGGCGCATTTTATGATTTAAGTGCTCTATATCACTGAGATGGTATGTTTTGCAATCACTGCATGTCTTCCTTTACCAACGAAATGGAAGTCTTATCCCGTAGAGGTAAGTTGTTTGTTTATTTGTTTTGTATACGGTGGTGGGAATATTCATTTATATGGTGGGAATGTGAGGAAATATAATAAGTTGTAAATGAATTTGCATTATGTTTTTGTACATACGAAAGGCGTACTTGATACCATGAAGGAAGGTATTTACCAGAAAAGTAATATTTAATGGATGCTAGTTACTTTGGCTGCAATGATACTAGCATTGAATTGAAATGGTTGGTAAAAAATGCCTCTAATTCTGTCGTAAAAGCATAGACAGTGACATAAATGGTTGCAAGCCTCCTGAAAGATGAATTATGTGCATCTTTAGTTTGAGTGTTAGTGTCATTGATGCCATTCCATGATTAGATGGCATGATTCCTGTGAGGCTTTTTTTACTGTGTTACTCAACCTGGGTTATATTTGTGGCAAATACATTATTAATTTAATATATTAATTAAATGCCTTTCTACGTAGTTTATAAAGTGTGTTGTATTTTAATTAGATCATAAAGCTACTGTCAGTACATGCAGATGTTCCGCGGTAACAAATGTCATTTATTTTTACATTAATGGAAGTTATATTTGTATGCCTGAGAGGTTAGATGTTTTTGCAGTATGTAATAATGTTATTTCTATTGCTCTATTATGTTTTCTAATCAATGCTTGTGTTTCTCTACCAGCAAAGATTACATGCTGTTGTTTGTTACATGAATGAAAGGTGTGCTCATACTCAAAAGGAAAAATTGAAACCTTAAAATGCTTTTTAAAAACAGTTTTACCTAACAAATACATCTTTAAGATAATATTTTTTCCCTCAGCATTCATATGTCGTCTAATCCATTATGATATTTCTAAACGATACCTTTATTGATTATATTTTGTTTGCAAATTGTTTTGGCTAGTTAAATGAATGTGAATTATTATAATTGAAGGAGATAATTGTTTTGTTGTGATTGATTATTCACAATTCATCTTTGCAGAGTACTTCAATTTACAATTTCAGAACATGATGCAGGCAAAGGAGCCAATTTCAGGGTCTCTGTAGAGCAGCGAGCCATAATGCTGCAATTTATGGAGGAGCACCCTGCATTTGCTCGTTACCAATTATGTTGCCCAAAAGGAGCTGCCTCCTCCTGCCTCATCTCATGTACCTTCTACTTCACATGACCCCTCCCAAGTTCCACACCCAAACCAGAAGAGCGATGAAGGCTCTCAGGGAAAGGGGAAAAAGGAAGAGAGAAAAAAGTGGTGAGTTTTCTGGCTATCTGGGGATAAATGAATGTCAATTACTGTGCTAGAAATGAAGTGATCTCTCGAAACATAGTGACTGAAAGTAGCTGGCTCAATGAATACGAAATGCATAAGTAAGGGATGTTCTAATAGTGATATGTTTTCTCATAATAATATTCTATTCTTCACTCTTTTAATTTATTTTGTTAAAAAGTATAGATATCTCCAGAGTGTATTTGGGTTACCTTTGTCTCCAATCCAGCCAGCACTAAAATACCTTTAATACGGATGACATCCTTAGAAACTTTTTCCCAAATAGCAATATGTTTATGGTTGTTAAACACTTTTATCTTTGAATGGAATGAAATTAATACTAAACATTATTTGTAACGAAGCCTCAATTAAGATCATTCATGTGTAATTTCCTCTGTCATAACAAACATTTTGATGTACATGACTTAGTGAGTATCTAGTTCAATTAGATTCAGCCAGTTCATTCCTTTGAGAATCTTAGAGAAATTCTCACCTTAAGATAGAGATAAATCACAAAGTTATTTTTAAAAGGACAGAGGCACTTTCTGCATAAGTTGATGACATGATAGATAATTATCATTTTATGCCATTTTCATTATTTTCTCTCAAAGGTGTGGATAGCCAATACATTTTCAGCATTCCACTGCAGTGTTGCTATGTCAGAGTATTTATATCTGCACCGTAATTTTCTATATAAATATTTGTTTCACAAAAATACATTAATTTCAATTTTTTGAGAAGTCTAATGCGTTGTGAATAAATTTATTTCAGACGATAACTCCACATTGCTCAATCAACGCATGGTCAAGGCGGCTGATGTGAGAAGAACTGCTGTGGCCCAAATGGCGAAGACCTTCCAGGCTGTTGCGAATGAGTAAGTTAAATTGGAGAAAGGGAAAGGTATCCATACATCTTTCAACATTTCGAGAGACTAGAGATGTCTCCAAGTTAAAAAAATGCTTTATTATTTCATGCTAACATTTTCCACTGGCTACTGCCTACATTGGCATAACATTGAATTAAGTCGGTAAAAAGGCAAATTTCCTAATTTCACAATCTAAGAACATACAAAAATTATATAGAGATAATTGAAAAAAAATTCATTAGTCGTTCTTAGAAATAATTCAGTCCCAATGGTGAACTATTTTTTGAATTGGATTTATTTGAACAATACCATGTCATTAGATTTCCACTAACTATCATAACATTGATGGGATGAAATGATTTTCTATTTAAAAATATGTTTTCCTGCTCTTTTGGTGCGTTGATGACTAAATAAGTAAACATCAACATAGCCTATTGTGCCAGGTATTTGTGTGACAAGGTAATTCCTGGGTGAAAAGAAAGTATATGTTATTATTAATTCTTGATTTCTCTCTTTTATAGATTCATCGAGTACCTGAGAAGGCATTAACTTTGATATTTTTTAATGGTAGTATTTCATGTAAACCAAATTGATTTTTTTATTAAAAGTAAATGTATATTTTAATTTATTAAATGTATTGATAACTTTGTAATGTTATGGATAAATAAATCAAGAATTAAAATATAATGTATCCATGCTTGCGAATTATCCTGCTCATTTCCTCTCTCCTCAATGGTAAGTGGATCTATTTAGCAAGGATTTCGTTTGAGTTGAGAGTTTCTGTTAATTCCTCAATGGAATTGGACACGCTACTTTGGCAGAGTCAGAGATTACTATCGGTTCCGGTGCTTTTTTGGTAGCTTCCCTGACCATAAAAGTGAAGTGCATAGAGGACCTACGTAAGTAATTGGATTAAGTCAGTAGCGTATAAGTCACATGCAGAGATCATTTTCTTAGCCTTGATTTATTTTAACTAACTTTTGACTTAATGGGTATGGCCATGCTCCTCCGTGCTACTGCCATGTGTGGTCTCAAACCTGCCACAAGTTCACGCACCATATCTTTTGTCAGGCGGTAGAGCCCCTTGAAGACAAGATCGTCCACAGCAAAAGGGTCTGAGGAATCTGATTCCACGCAACCTAGCGCGATTGTGTGCAACATTTTTGAGCTCTCTCTCTCCCCCTTTGCCTTCTTCTCAAAAAGTTGAGTCCCCATATCTCATCCATAGCTTTAGTTAAGAGTTTCATCATGCATCACAGATCAATCAAAGATAAGATTTTTATGTTAAAAGAAATAACATGGAGATTAAAATATCAAAATTATTCTAAATGGCAATGTCCACAAATCCTTTTCACCATTCGAATTGTAGCTCCCATTATGTTATATTAGCCTAAAATATGAAAGTTCGCGAATCATCACTACTGCCACAGCCAAAATTGCAATATTTCGGAAATTAATTAATGAATTCATCGAAAATGTTTAGTGTCATCATGTTTTCGTGACAGTAATATTCCAACCTAACTTCATCAATGTGAATTGATTGTCCATATTGGACTTTTATTGAGATAATTGATTGGCTATGGCATTATGGAAACGTTAGTAATGACGATGATTACTTACCGATGCAGCTTAAAAACTCCATATTTAATTAATCGTGAAGATGCCGGCCCAAACAACGCGAATGTATTAGTTGCATTCCAACTTTCATGAAGTAAATTCGAACGATAACATAACTTGGGCATTTTAATTTGAAAACTTGACTATTTCATTACTTCAAAGGAAGCTTCAGGATATTAGATATATTCAATTTCTTACTCATACCTCAACGTAACTGTAATCAACATAATACGATAAACGGAGTCATCATCTTGGCCAAAACACACAACCGGGAATTGATTCAAATATCTACAATTCGAAGCCTGTAAATGGATTATGTTATTGTGCCATGTTTAAAATTGATTAAATTAAATAGTAGCATCATATAAGCAGCGTGGTTAACCTCAGAGGACACAAAAATTACGATATACGAAAGCTCGTCAAACCTTGAACCGAGAATCCGTGTTCGGCACTGAGTATTCGAAGCCTCAAACCCCTTCGAATTCGCATGCCGAAGTTCGATTCGAAGGTCGTGCCGAAATTCGGAATGAAATGCTTACGTGGTCGCAACAATCGGGAACCACTTCGAATGTGACGTAACTTCGGCTCCGCTTGCCGAAGTCGAAGTCGAGAGTTCGGAATCGGCGTTTACGTGGTAACCCCCCAGATCCGGTATCGGGATTGATTAACGTCGCGAGCCCTTTAGGACAGGAGGTACAGGAAAAGTGTGGGTTTTGCGTGGGAGTTGATGGATCATCCGCACGTTACCCAAGTTTGGAGTTCGGATTCGGTAATTTTGGGTATAAAAAGGACTGAGGTCATAAAACCCTTCTCGCCGTGGCACTTGGAAATGGCCCGATTACGGCCAGGCGGAGGGAAATGAAAAAAATTATATATATGAAGAGAAGGAAAGTGAATGGCTTTTGGCTCGGATTCTGCTGCTGCTGCTTCCCAACGGAAACCGATTTCACATAAATTATTACATTTTCCACGGGTTTGATCAATACATTGATTTTTAAGGGGCTTAGTAAGGATCCAAAATAACGCTGACGGTGGAGAATTTGTTTTTACCGCTAGATACCGCTAATTCTACAGTTTATCCCATCAATTTATCGACCTCATGGCCGAACGGTGACAAAAAAATACGAATTATCAGCATTAATTATCGGAGGATTTCGTTTTCGCCTCGAAATTTGCAAATTCTCGAAATTGAAGTTCAAAATTGGCTATTATTTTGGCGCCAAAAAGATTTATCGTAAAATCCGTTCGCACATGAAAATTTTGTTTAGCAACTTTAGAAATCAATTTAAATATGTCTAAACTTGATATCTATCTTTCATCTAAGGGAAGTAACTAATTTAAAAGCATGACGAGCGTGCTGCACCCGCTCCCAGCGGCCTTACCCCGCTCTTTTCAATGCAGGTCCACAGAGGGATAGGTGCGTTTCTAATTTTAAAATGTAGAAAAAAAGGCAGGGTCTTATGTACAAATTCATTTGGAATGTTCATGTACAAATTGAGGTCAGAGGACCTCTTTAAACACAACATTGGAAGTAATTACACTATCCTCTGTTAAACGCACATGATGACTCATACTTACGTATCAACAGGAGACTGAATGTGGAATCAGCCACATTTTGATAAAAGTTATTTGAAGAATGCAAGATATTGTTGCAAATGAACAAATTTATCAGTTTGTGCGCCGTTAACGTCAGGAATATTTACCGTTTTTTTTATTATTATTTAAAAACCAATTTTTGGAATCAATAGCAATATTTATGGAGTAATATATGCCGTCGCGTGTCCTCTGATAAATTCTGTGCATTTTAGTACCTCATTTGTAGAGTTTGATTGCGTATAAGTTGAGAAAAAGGTCTATACAGTAGAAATAAAATAGAAGATTTAGAAGGACTTGAAAAATATGAAATTAGGGATCAAATAGATATTGATCACATAAAGTGTAAAATCGGATTTTCCCTTAAAGTGAAATGGTAAGAATTTAGTGCATTCGATAAGCCAATTAGAAGGGACTAATCTAAAGTATACTGCAAATTTAAGTAGCCGGCGAGAAGTTAGAAGCAAGTATATTGGACTTCTCCCGTCGAATGCTGATAGGATAGGTGATCAGATACTTTGAGGCATTATGAAAGTATTCCGACAAGAGCTATTCCTAGAATTCCCTGGAAAATACGCGTAACAACCAAAATTTAGACAGCAAATAAAATGGATAATGGACAGTTTTATGCAGGCGCTCTCAAGATGTTGATAAACCAATTTATTAGTGCAATGATCTAACGGTACAAGAATATTCATGAAAAGTAAAGTCATTCCTTTGTATATATATTGGTATACGGATAAAATACTTATAAGCGACGAGATGATTTTCATATGCCAAAATCAATATGGAACGGAAATGGTTGCCGGAAACCCACGGGATTAGCAGGAAAAGATACCCAATTGGAAAAATTTTCTGCGATCGAGATAAGAAAGCCATTCCGGTTCCAGGAAATGTCTCATCAATGTGATCTTTATCTACACATAACTCATGTATTCAATTGGATCCAAGACTAGTCCTTCATCTCCAAAAATAATCATCATTTTCTCTATTCAGAAATTTATGTCCAAATAAATCTTCAAGATAGGTTGGTAACAAACGCATTTTCCAGAATCAGGACAAGTCTATCATATCCTTAAACAATCATTACTTTCGGAACTCAAAAAGTTGTGTCCTAAAAAAGATAAGTATTCAAAACAATCATGTTATACTTATATGCATTCAGGTAAAATTTGAAGTTTTTTTTACAGAAAATAGATAGTTAAATGTATCGTTTGAACGATGGAATTGAATTTTCAACTTCTCAATGCCATCTGCATATATGAAATGCATGGTTGAATAAGACCTCTTCAATGAAACAATTAAAATGCCTACAGTAAAATTATATGTACAAAATTGAAAGAGCTGATATCATCGAAGTAAAAATATTTGTACAGTATTCGTATTTACGAACTAACCAAGAAGCTCAAAAGAATAGGACGAGCAAGGTCTTTTGAACCCACCGTATAGCTGAGAGACTTTTTGAGTTTTCCAATGGAACTAAATAAGCTAGAACGCTAGAAAGTAGGCAATGAAAAGACAGTCAATTTCAATAATTACTTTTTGTGTTGAAGATTGTTTTCGAGGAACTCGTCAATTAGCTTTAGAATTTGAGAACCCCACCGTACATGTAAACTGAAACTTTTAGATGTAGTGTAAAAATGGTGGAAAGTCATCGTTTAAACAGTGCTGAACGTTCTGACAGTCCATCGTCACTACCTTTAATTATTTTTTGAGCTTCGAGTCATCATACTAATGCAGTCTCCGTTAACATGCATTTGGAATGTCTATTAAAAAGTGCTTGAATCTGTTTCACAATTTAGTTTGTTTAAATATACTTAATCAAAGTTACTGCTTATTTGTTGATAAACGGAGGCATATGGTTATTTTACATTGAACCTTAACAAAAAAATAGTTTAATTTTATTTTCAATGATTTAAATAATATTACACATGATAAATGATTAAAATTAAATATTACTAATTACTTAGTCGCGCATATTAAAATTTTCACGGTTGTTTACACATAAGATAGCATCGGCTCCTAAAATCATGCCTCATCTATCATGATCAGGGAGACTACAAAGACTTAATTAACAAAGGCCTCAGGCCTGAGCTCAATTAATCAGAAAATGAGAAACTATCATTTTTAATTATTCAAACTTTATGCTTCACGACCCCTTATTATATATATATATTTTTTAAATCACGAGATGTGGGTCAATTGTAAATATTATTTAATTTTTTCCAAACTTTGCCAACGTTTCGGACATTTATTTGTCCATCCTCAGGGCTATAAAAATGATAATTTATGATACAAAATTAGTTACATACAGGCAATTTTACAGTTGTTATACATTAAAAAACATGGAAATACATATTCAAAATTTACCTTTAAGTCTGATGTTGTTTTTATTTATTTATTTACAATTTGGTTGCTTGGATTTCTTTCTTTGTTGGTTATGTCATTTATTAAATTATGATAAATTTTGCTAAGGTAAGTAATGTCTGTTCTTTTATTGCAGCTTTTTTATTTCTGGATATGTGGTACATTTCTTTGAATAATCTTTTTGATAAAACTGGTTCTGTATCTAAAATTTTGGCCTCTTCGAAACGAAATGAGTGACTGTTTGTAATTGCATGATCTGCTAATGCACAAATTTGAATTTTGGTCTTAATTGATGTTTTATGTTGTGAGATCCTATTTTTTAAATATTGACATGTTTGGCCTATATAATTTTTATCACAGTCTTTACATGGAATTGAATAAATGATATTGCTTCTAAGCTGCATAGGGGTATTTGACTTAAGTTTAGAATATATGAGTTTATGTTGGGTTTTATAGTTTTTATGTGCTATTTTAAAATTTGTTTTTTTGAATACTTTGGTAATTTGTTCTGATAATCCATTTATATAAATCATTCCTCGATATTGGTCGGTATTTGTGTTTGATATATTTGTTGTAGTTATTGTATTGTGAGTCTGTGAAGATGATTTTTTATTTGAATACAGTATGTTATTGATTAATTTTTTTGGAAAGTGGTTTTTTTCTAAAATATTACCAATTATTTTCAAATTTTTTTTATGGAAAATCTTATCACTTAAACTGAGTGCTCTAAATTTGAGTGCCATGGCCGTATTTATTTTGTGCTTTAGAGGGTGGTGGGAAAGAAAATTTAGATATCTATCTGCTTTATGCGGTTTCCTGTACCAATCTATTATTATGGAACCATCAGAGTTTCTTTTAGTGATCATATCCAGAAAAGGAAGTTCATTATTTTTTTCTTTTTCTATTACAAATTGCAATTTGGGATGGAAATCATTGAAATGTTGTAAAATAGTGTTATCTTGTATATTATTTGGTATTGCTAAATATAGGTCATCAACAAATTTGTAGATGAAAGGTATATTAAAAGGTATCTTTGGTAGCACTGTATCTAATAGTTTGTTCATGGTGAGATCTGCCAAAATGGTTGCCACTGGGGATCCCATTGGAACACCATTTTTTATATGGTATTGACAATTTTTATATTGTAAATACCCCTGGTTAATACATAAATCAAAAAGTTCAAAAAAATCTTCTTTGTTTAGAGTTGTATTTTGGTTTAGTATTTCCCAATTATCCATTACAATTTGGTTTACCAAGTCGAGGGGGATATTTGTAAAAAGGGATTTTACGTCTAATGAGCAAAGGTTATAATTTAAAGGAATATTTTGTTTTTTAATTTTGTCAAAGAATTGAAAAGAATCTTTAATATTGTATTTATCTGAGGATAAATTATTAAGAATGTTGGAAATGAATTTCGCACATTCGTAAGTTGGGCTGTTTACAAAACTTACTACTGGTCTTAGAGGATTTTCCGGTATATGGTTTTTTATGGTTTATGGTTTATTATGTATAAACAGGAATATGACAAGAAAATACATGACTTACTTGATGATAACGAAATCTATGCTAAAGTTCCCATAAACAAAAACCTAACCACATCACTTCAAAATAAAGTAAATACTCTTGTTAAAAAACTTTTTAAGGAAAATAAAATTGATTTTAAAACAAAATTCAAACTAATTAAGCACAATAGTACTCCGCCAAAACTCTATGGATTAGTTAAAGACCATAAACCGGAAAATCTGTTGTTTGTGAAATGTTTTTTAATGTATAACAACTGTAAAATTGCCTGTATGTAACTAATTTTGTATCATAAATTATCATTTTTATAGCCCTGAGGATGGACAAATAAATGTCCGAAACGTTGGCAAAGTTTGGAAAAAATTAAATAATATTTACAATTGACCCACATCTCGTGATTTAAAAAATATATATATTTTTAATTATGGCACAAATGGACGAAAATCATTGTTGAAACTGTATAGTCAATGCTATTGGAAGATTATGTCGGTGGAAGATATACAATTCAACAACGTAAATACTTCTGTATATCTTCTGACGTTTTAAAACCTCTCTTATCAATTAAATTTCGTTGAATATAGTATTATCATCCCAAAAGAGTCTCCGTCAAAATAGATTTGTAATGCAGATTAAAATTTCCTTGACACTGTTTCACTATAAACTTTGAAGAGAAATCAAGTTAATTCTACCATTAGGAAACAATATTGTTTAAATGCAGGAAATTTCAACTCATGGTAGTTTCATGTCAGTCACTTGATCTAATGTTTGGAGTAAATGAGTTATATACAGTTAACGATTGTTTCAAGGCGGTTTAAGACATTGGAGTACAGCCTCAACTCTGGTTCATGATAGTTTCCAAAGAAATCCTTTCAGTTGGGTCATAACCGATTGTATGAGCCGTCAACAAGGAACTGTATTGGGAAAAACATTTCATCTCGTACCTGACTCGAAGGTTGGCAAGATAAGCTAAAGAATGGTTTGTCTGCGAAAGACCACTTTCATGATCACTCTTATTTTTCCGTTTTATTTAAGGCTACCCGACCATAAAAAAATGAGACAGTTTTCAGTCCTTTTGTGCCTCTCCCATGTGTTTTTATTACGTATTCCCAGGTCTTTTGCGACTTTGTTTTCATTTACTTTAAGGTTTTCTCAGTACTATAATAATAATTGTATAATTGTTTCCCAATCAGTTTGGTTCCCGATTTTTATATTGGGAGTTATTATTATTAGCATTATGCCTCCATCGTGTTTTTAGCATTGATCTTATCCCTGCAATTTCTTTCTGTCACGTATATTTTTACAAGTGTAAATTGTTTTACGAACTCAATCCGAGCATGTGTAGCGTATGGTAATTCCGGTTTTATGAATATATCATTGATGTATACTTTAGTTTGTTGTGGTGTGGCCTGGTTATATATTAATTGGCTAAGCTGAATTTTGCTCCTAATGCATTCGTTATTAAACTTAGAACCAGTGCTTAATTTCTAAAATATTTGGTACTTACTGGAACGCATACCATCACGCCTTTTTCAAGTACATTAAGCTAAAATTTTCGCTTTTTTTAAGTTGTAATTAAAGTAACAATGAGGAATCATGTTTTACAAAATACAAAAAAGGTAAAAAAAATTGTCACGAACCAATTTTCCTCGAGGAACACCGTTCCAGCCGAAATTACGCACTGATTAGAACGTGGTCGTTAAATAGTAATTTTGAATCAAGACTCTCTGTCTCCGTAGTTCAGCTTCTCTCACTCTTCACAGGCGACGAGGGTAGCGGCGGTGGGCAGCAGCAGCAGAGTGGCAGCCAGAGTCCGCCTCCGCCACCGGTGCACGCGGGCCCCAGCGCCTCCGGGGGGATAGACGCCCGCCGCTGGGTGCTGTCGCTGTCCGTGCTGCTTCGCGGCACGCCACAGGAGAGGCGGGCCCTCTGCTTCCACGCGTACGACCTCAACGGCGACGGCGTCCTCTCTCGGGACGAGGTGGCGCGACTCCTCAGGCACTCCCTCGCCATCGGTGGGTAGATTTCAACAGAATGCTCCACATGTTTCCCTGCTAGCCTCCTAAATAGAGAGGTGTTTGGCAGAGGGTGAACCATCACCACATACACCAGAAGATTAAATTTTACTTCCACTAGCATCCACTACGCAACATGTACACTACATATGACAAATAAGGCATAGGATTAATCTTTATCCCACTTGTGAATGCTAACTGCCTATGAAGCTAGAACATGTTAAACATATCGTTAGAAATTCTAGGAAAATTAATTCCTTAATCACGCATTAAGGAATACAAAAGGAAGAAATCTACACTACCAGTCAACTAACGTATTTCTAAGTCCTAACGCTGACGCTATCTTATCGTCATTGCGTCTACCTAGGTACAATAAGTATAGGTTCTGTGCATTTCAATTGTACGATGTTGACAAAAACCATTGATAAATCCGTGAGAGTATTCATGTTGGTATCCAATTCATCGGTAGTGAGTGTATTATTACTTAAGAAAATATAAAGAAGAAAATCCCAGTGCGCAGGATATTCCAGCCACGCTAATGAATATAAATACTAAGAAAAGAGCAAAAAAATAGATTATGGGATAGAAAAGAGAATGAATTAATATTACGTTCAATAATCGTAAAAGCGAACTAAAATCCCATTCAAAAGTTCAGTGTCAGCAGGATAGATTAATGGGAATGTGAAAGCAGTCATTTACAAGTATAAACTGAATGTAAAGATGATTTCCTAAGCTATTTAATGAATACATCAACACAATATTGGCCAAATCTTCTCGCATTCTCAATAAATTAATTATTTATCTATGACTTATAGATGTCGACTCGATCACCTGATGCAAACAAAAGTCGCATTATTTCTTTCGTTAGAGATCCCTTCAGTCCCTACCCCTTTTACAATCGGTAACCAAGGTATTTTCAGATTGGATGTATTTTTAACGGCCAAATGATCAAGTTCGTTGATGCGACCATAGTAAATTTTAATTTACAACATTTTAGAATTCAACCAGATTAAGCCTGACTCAACTTTCTATATTGAGAATACGCATTTTAACAGGGCTGTTATTGGGCAGAATTTTAGCCCTATATTCAATAGTTAATGGCCAATCTTAGAAGTATTTACTTTATAATTATATCTTATCAGCGAAATTTTAGTATCTTTGATAATGAATGCCTACAACACATTAATTCGCTCTGGTAGCTACCTGACTAGATATTTTCTGTCCTGGTGATATGAAATGAAAAAAAAGATCAAGTACTTTTTGACATCCTTTTACTAATTTAAGTGATCCTCAATAAAAAGGGTGATTCACTACCACAATTAATGCTTGAAAAGTTTAAACAAAACGTTAATCATTTTATAGAGACTATCACGATGCAACTAGCTAAATTCATATTTGACTCGAAAACTAGTACTCTTAACTATTACATTATTGCCTAACATAAGCAATCGGAGTACAAAAAATTCTGTGATTCACTTTTAGTGAACACTAATGGACTGCGTATTTTTACGTTTATTTGCCTTCCAAACAATCTTTCAGGGTAAAAATTGAAACCACAAGCATGAAATCTAAATAATAAAATTATAATTAAAATTCCATTCTAACGACGATGTTCATTATTTACGCTTTAAAATATCCTCCTGGTTTGTTAGCATTTACCCTTGATATTTTGGACTGCAAGTTATTTTCTAAGTTTACTCAGTTTTTAAGCCTAATTAACTTAAAATTTTATTATGACCAATTAGGATGCATTTTCGAAAGCAATTATAGATGAATGCAGTATTCCGCAGGTCATCATCGAAATACATTATTAATTGAAGAGTCAAAGTCCTTGATGCAACCAAAACCGGCAAAAAGCGGTTCCACTTCAACGGCATTTCCATGAAATGGAAGCTCTCTTAATTAATTTCTCATGGACTGCTTGAAAATTTGAGATGTAATTACTTCCGGGACTTCCGTTTGACCCCTTTCGATAGTTATGAAATACGAGCCTTGGAAAAGTTCTATGCAATAAGCAGTCAAAGTTACCCGTCACCACAACGACCCTTGACTTCGTTTGCCCTTCAAGTTCCTTACCCAGTTTATGAATGAAGTTCCTTTTCCATTCTTCACATGCTCCAAAAACATAAAGAAAATAGTCTTGAACAATTTCGCAAGTTCATATAGAGAATTTAGCGATAAATATTTGCGATTTTTCCTTACAGACATATCCTATAAATCAATTGATTAATTATAAAATTAGAATTAACATATTCACTCTTTTGGGCTACAATTTGGTAAAATATTTCCAGTGATCAATATTACAATGGCGTAGACCAAAGTGGAAAAAAAACTCTTTGAAAACACTTTTTATTGCGAATAAGATTCTTTAAAAAAATTTGCATCTCACGTTAAGTAAAACCTATTTATATATACATGCATGTCTTCTGGGGAGGGCGAAAACTCTTATGCAGCTGATTAATTAAAGAATTCCATTTAAATAAAAATGTCGGCAGTGAGAATGAAAAGGATTTCCTCAGTAGCCTTATGATGATACATGTATGCCATCATGTAGAAGTTTACCAAACGAACTATTTTAAAACATGGCATCAGGGAAAAATTTTCACTTAACCATGAAAAATAGTGTGGTCATCAGTTTTTATATAGACCTAGGATAGGTTCATGTTAATAAATATGCTTGCTTGCCTGGTATCAATATTAGTAAGAAATAGATAATAATGTCCTTCATGGTAAATGAGATATTTTGGAAAAAGATGCTATTAAGATTATATATATGAAAACAGTATATATGGATTTAAACACTGATACAACACATTTCTATTTAATAGAAGAGCTGAAGCTCGTACGCATGTTAGCCAAGTAAAATTTGAATGGTTTGAAATTGTGATATATCGGTACTATGGAACCGAAAGTATTACATCTAATCCTTCTCAAGGACAATTTCCGATAAATATGTTATTGGGTTCAATACACTGAACTGTTGAGGCCTTGGCGTCATAGAAATCCATTTTAAATTAGAAAAAATAACAAAATTTGCTTTCTACAACTTAAACTATAATCGTCGACTACACTCGATACACTGTATCATTTTCACTCGTCTTGAAAATGACACAGTGTATCGAATCTAGTCGACAATTTCAGTTAAAGTAATACAAAGCAAAGTCTATTATTTTTACTATTTTATTAAATTTTCTACAAAGGCTGGGGCTATGACGACTTGGGAGCATTCAACTTTTTACGCAATAACTTTTTACCTGAAAAAGAACCACGTTAGCGTGAAAAAATTAACTCAAATTAGAAACGAGCAGAGAGCTGCGTCCAACCATGCTTAGGATTGATGACGAAAAATGATCTCATTCTCATTTGCACACTTTCGCCATTGATTCTGGTGATGAAAACATGGTTTAAATAGATATGCAAAATTATATTTCCTACTAATTGAATTAACTATCAATTGCTTGGGACTTGAAGAATTTCCATTTCTCAAGCCAGCTGTAAAGGATATATAAGGCCTTTTGGTATAGTAGTCCAGCAAATAAGGCCTTGTTGACCCTTCCAAAAGAAATTAAAATTTCAAATTCATCCCCTCCTTCTTCTGCTTACTGTTTGAGGTCTCCTATATACTCCGCTATTGAGTCCCTTGAAAATGATAGAAACCTATTGGGGATCAGTACAATACAAATACTCACGTAATCTCTAATAATTTTGTCCAAAGCCAAGAATGGAACTTAGGTCAAGTAAAATGAGAACACAATCTAAGTTTCGGGAACTCCAAGGGCTCAGCGAATGATTTATCAGACTCCATAACTATCCGAAATCTGAGAGATAAAATTGAAGAGATGGCAGCCTGAGAATCTGTGGTAGACAGTGGCGCCGACTCCATGGGGCCTGAATGGGGCCCGAGCCCCCTCAAACATTCGTTATGGGTGTGAGGAAAAAATGTGTCAGGCTTGTCGATTTTCCCCGGAGTGTCCAGATATCGAGATTCGAGGTAACAGGGTTCTAATTTTGATGACATGACTCTTCTAAAATGCTTAAAAAAACTTAAAACTCGCTACTTATAAAATTTCCCGGGCAAGATCCCCGGTTTGGGCCCCTCAAGTATTTTTTGTAAGTCGGCATCCCTGATGATAGAGGCAACCTATAGCGATGGAACGAAGTATGCAGTGAAAAGGCATGCTCCCAAGGGTTGATTGATCCGGATTTTGCAAAACAGGGTGACAGGGGAGGAAGCTGCGGGCATGAGACCTTCTTTAATCCTTTAAATGGGAAGTTCATCGATCGAACTGGTTAAGCTCGTGCCGAGGACCGCGATGGGACCACCGCGAGGGAAGAAAAAGGAAAACGCCGTTATCGGATCAACTTTGAAAGGATCAGTCCCGATGCAAATTACAATGGATTCCATTCAAAGAGGAGGATGCCATGCTAAAAGGATCTTTAATTAGGAATGGGAAACCGCGAGAGGGACAAAAATGACTCAAAGGCGAGAAGAACTGAGAAGTAAAGTGTTACACGATTCGTCAAACATCGATATGTTAATTTAATTCCAATTGCGAACCTAGTGCTGATACCAAGATAAAACTGCTGTAGGATCTTTATAAAATATTGATGCATATTCTTTTCATTTAATTTATTTATTTTTAATCCAAGTGACATTTATAATGCATAGAACAAGTCATTATATATAAGGATATAATTAATTGGGATCACAACATAAATTATTCACGGAGTAAAACAATTTGTTTTGCAAAAACACTTATTTAATCCAGTTAATACCAAGAAGATACATTTCTTAGCAACTCGCAGTCATCTTCAGAGGAATAATTTTTGAGCACCAATCTTTCATGAATCATTGATCCGTCCTCTCTCCTATATCTGAGTTTTAATCTTGAATGAGGAAATAATTTCCACTATGTCTTTGCCATTGAAAAAATCCGTGAATGCAATAAACTTAATGTGTCGCACGGTAATTACAATTATAATTCCTATTAGATATTTTTATGTCTTCCATCTCGCTATGTTTTCTACGGACTTTTCATCTTAATAAAAGCACTTATCACTCAGAACA
Source organism: Ischnura elegans (assembly GCF_921293095.1). Classification (NCBI taxonomy): domain Eukaryota; kingdom Metazoa; phylum Arthropoda; class Insecta; order Odonata; family Coenagrionidae; genus Ischnura; species Ischnura elegans. The sequence continues at coordinate 30,994,568 of NC_060247.1, forward strand.
AATAAAGTATTATTCTGGAATGCACATCTATTTACAACATTTAAGCATATTCAAAAAGTATTTCGACCGTTATTTCCAAATAACTCGATTTTTTTGCTCTGTAAATAAGCGAAAGACGTTGTAAAATTGATTGAAAATTGCAGATTAAAAGAAGCAGTAATTTTTCAATTCATTCTTCATCAGTAAAGTTTAATCAGTATCAACTGTACTTAATTCAACAAAGGGGAGATTACATTATAAGTTTTCAAACCATTCACTCTTCTTGGCAAAAGCGTAAAGAAAAGAGTTCGCTCTAATTTCAAGTCGTGGATAAAATAGGTTATTATAAACATTACGTGCGACAATTGATCAATCTAATGGACAACCACTTCATAAGGAATTTACAAATTTAGAACGTAAATGAATCATGGCTTCTAGGAACACTATTCCATTCCCTAAACTTGAGCGCACACTGAGTTTACCAAATCATGCTTGTTTTGAGGTTTAAGTGCGCGTGAACTGCAAGCAACTGCACTCACGCTTTTAAGTGCATGAGCACCAATGTGGTCCGAGGATCACGAGGTTAAACATTGCCGGGCGCCTGATTAAGCCTTGTGGACAAGCCTTATCTATATCAAGCAGAATAGCACGTGGTCTGAGCGAATCATGATGCGCTTGGTAGTGGTCATACTTTCTCTCCGGATAATGGGATAGAATTTTCAGCTGTTGATACCGGGGATAATAATTCATCATCACCGTAGGCTATGAAAAGGCAACTTGATCCGGCTCTCTGTGGGGATTTAAAACTTGCGAGTGAGGTTTACAATTTTTTCAGGATTAACTGCCGAGAAATGAGGGGAGCTATAAATAATATAAATTTTATAGAGATAATTGGCGGTATCATTTAATATTAAATGAATTATTAAGTCCATTCAATGTAGTGAGGTATATTGAACATATTTAAAAAATGAGCATGTGACACGCACCGAAGATTATGGGCTGACCATTAGGGTAAATGCATTTATTTTAGCCAAGGCTGAAATCGCTGCGAGAAAATTATTTAGCTTTGACGAGATTCGATCACTGATCTCCCATTTTCAGGAAAGGTGAGCTCCCAGTAACACCACGAAGCTTATAAGGACACAAGTCCGGATATTGATAGATCCAGTTTCGAATCTCGGCCAAATAAATGATTTTTCATGGCGATTTTTATCCTTGATTGGCCCGTGCTTTTGATTGCCCATAAACTTACTTACTACATGCAGTACCTTGAATTAATATGTCTCATACATTAAGTAGCAACGTTTTTAAGTCACTGTAGAGCACTATCATAGAGCTAAACGTGACATATTGCCTGCAAAAATACCACGACTGCGAAGTAACATTAGTCAGGGGTCTCTCATAAGATATAGATAGTGTTTGTTTGCATAGTGCATGATACTGAAGGCAAGTGTAGATCAAAAATACTATTGATGCCAATGCTAGCAGTGCCTTCATTGAATGAAAGCCATTGGTCGTTTTGATGGTTCAGGGAGCCTCCGAAAGGTGTCAGCTCTAATATCTTTCTTCATTCATTGCCCCTCCTCAACGTTTTACCAGCCCGCCAATTGTGTAACGGGGGAATCAAAAATATCGTTGAGGTATGAATGGTTACACATCAACCCTCATTGAGGGACCAGGATCACTTAACTCAGGTTATCTTCCAGAAACCAATGTTTCATTTTATCTCTGCATTTTTTACTTTTTCACATGTCAATTTAAAGCAAAAGATACTAAAAGGTATTATTAATGTAATATTATTAAAATGGTATCCTTTACATGAAATAACGGCATCTAATATGACGCGCGGTTAACCAAAATGGGAGGCTCTTGGCTCACGTTGATAACATTATGAAAAATGGAGCAGGGAGGAAAGTTGCTCAGGAATTATTATTTAATGGCCATTTACGAAAGCATTAAGGCATCTAACTAAAATGTTGACGCCGAAAAACATCAAATGTAATATTTAAGAGTTCAAAAAATATTCATGCCAATAGGATTTCAAGCGAGGGGATGCAGATAAAATATTTTTCATAAAAATTCTCCTCAAGCTCACATATTAATCTAAATTTTCAAGTTTATAACCAACTTCTCCAAACCACCTGGATGCGGAACTGGAGTAACAAACGTCTGATATGCAAGGGAAATGAAAATTTTGGCATAAGTGAGATGAGCAACTAACAAAATGTCACCATTAAAAAACGATTTTAAGAGTTAAGACATTCGGGCACTCACGGACATGAAAAGTTTTAAAATATCTTACCGAAGTTTTAAAAGAGATAATGAAAGGTATTTTTTTCCATTGACACACCGATGACTTAATTTGAAAAATACGGAAGCTCCCGAAAAAGACAGGAGTGTTGGAAACCCAAGTGTTAACGCAATCGGCAATTTAAGCAAATATTGGTTAGGCTAGCGAAATCTGATGTTTTCTTTCCTCATTGAAATGTAGAAAACTTGCGATTGAAGTTGAACCAAATTTGATGTATATATGAGTAAGATAATACGAAAGAATTATTTATGTGTTTAAAGATTTTAACAGGTGTGAGAATTGTGTGGAGAGCTGCGTCAAACCTATCTTCGGATTGATTATTGTTGATAATGATGATATCTGAATAAGGATTAATGGAGGGAAAAATGATGAGTATAGGTAATTAAAACAATATTTCATAGTTAATAACACCTACCTTGAAATTTCAGGAAAACATTGCGTAAAGGTCAAGACCAACACGGCATGCAGTTCTCGTCTGTATTCGATATTTGGCTTCCTCACATTTGGTCCTCGTCAAGGTCGCAACGCACCATTTGAAAAAGATGATTCCTCTTCCTTGTACTGCCTGTCACCTCTTTTTGCACGGTTCGTTACCCTCGGTTTCTTCTCCGTCTTCCGCGGATAAGACCTTGTCTATTAAGCCTGGCGAACTCTAGCACGGAAACAATAGTATGGGATGTCAGTCAAAATAAATGCCTACTATTTCGTTAACGCCTCATTAATAATTAATAACAGTACAGCTTCAGCCAAATAAATTTCAAAGTTACGAAAAAGTAGGCACAATATCAAAGTTACATTCGAACATTGCACTTACTGATGTTATACGATTGGCGTTTTGTAATGTCAGAAGTATTGTCTTTGAGTAGCATTATTTTACCAGTTAATATTTCAACTTAGGTATCAGAATGGTATTAGAATTAGAGGCATTATTGAAAAAAATACAAGAGGAAACTTCATTTGAGGAACAGGTATTATAGTAAATTCTTGACCGAATATTTAATCAATAAAAATGCTCTAATTTCTTTCACCATGGCGTGGAAAGATAGAAGGGAAGAATGTAGCGGATTGGTGTGGAAAGTCGACTGTCTGAGACAATTATTATCAATATATTTTTATCTTCCACCGATAAAATTGATTTTTAAATGAATTATTGCTATTATATTATTCTGATATAACTGATTAAGTAAGAGAAAAAAGCTTCCACACGATTAAAGACAACGGTGGATAATAAAAATCAACTCGTGTTCGTAATCAATGCAAAATGGCAGACGAAGAAATTTGGAAGATAATGTAGCTCTACGGAAACTATGACATATTTAAGTAATATAACTTTTACCATTTAAATTCTTCCCTTTCATGTCATTCTTATCAAAGAAGGTTATGTTGCATTCTTACGGCGCTTTCCCGTTTGAAACCGATTTATTTACATCAAAATGGGACTTTAAAATACCAAGCGGAGGAAATTAAATTCCATCCCTCGACACTCCTTTCCAATTTTGGAAAGCAATTCTGAAATTAATCGGCGCAATGGTGGAGACATTGGATCCATCCCTAACATCGGGTGGATAAAAATTGCCGAGTAATACAGTTGCGAAGTTATAATTAACTGTGGCGTTTTCACTTTAGTAAAACTGTATTTAAAATGTGTATAGAACAAGCCTCGGTAGCCTTCGTAGTCGGACGTGTTTCTACCGAGCTCTTGTTTAACGGGAACGCGAAAGCTCGACCGGCGAGCGAGACCTCGTTCGCCGGCACTCCTTCGGCTTCGGCCCCCGCTCAGGCGCCCAGTGCCAACCATGGCGACTGAAAGACGAAGCACCCTTCTTCTCACGACGGAGGAAAAGGACGATTTTCCCTCACCACTGGAGGTCTACATTTTCTTAACGGAAACGCTGGGCCTCGTGGATGAAGATATCTACGGAATCCAATTTGGTTTTAACAGAAGAATGGTTTTTGTGAAACTACATACCGAAGAAAGAATGCAGATAATCATGGAAGATGGACCGAGAAGTCTGCCCTTTCCATCAAGAGGAAACGAGAGAACAAAGTGCTCCATCGAGAGCACAGCCGGAACACCTGTCCAAGTTAAAATCATTGGTCTCCCCTTCGAGATTGGGTTGATGGAGATATCGAAGGAATTATCCCAATTTGGAAAGGTTCAAAGAATTTGGGAGAGTACATGGGGAAGCCACCGCATGCAAAGGTTCTACACAGGTACGAGATTAGCCCGCATGGTGATAGACAGCAACATACCTTCTTTTATTAAGGTTTGCGGACAACGTGCTCTCATAATATACGAGGGACAGAAGCGTACGTGCGCAAGATGCGGTCAAGTCGGCCACGAGAGAAAAAACTGCCCACGGAACACCAGCGGAAGAAGTTACGCAGAGGCAATGGCTGCCCCACTCTCCTCTGCACAGTTCCTGGATGAAAGGTCCTTGGAAGAGGCAGCACGAGGCCTTATCGCGCTTGAGACCGCACCGAGAGACGAATTTCCAGCCTTACCCATGAGGCCCCATTGGACCAGACAGTCCGAATCGGACCATGGATCCCCGGATCGGAAGCGACAAGCGCGTGAGGCTCGCTCGGCATTGCAGGACGCCCCCGAGATCTCGACACCCCCTCCTGCAGCTGTGGCCGACATTTCCCCCTCCCTCACTTCGACAACCCCTCCCGCCGCAGTCGACTGCTCCCCTGCCTCTCCCATGCCGGTAACGCAGCGCGAACGGGAAGAAGACGCCATGACGGAAAATAGTGGCGTAATTGTGGCCTCCGAACTCCCTCAAGTCACGATCATCAGCGAGGACCTATTCCGGACAATGGAGGAGAAGACCGCTAGCCAGCCTGCGGCATCACAGGACATTGATACTCCTCTCACACCTGAGGATTCGGAAATCAATATTTCCGTTTCACTCTCCCCAATCAGCGACAACCCGACCATAGAAACCCTTTCTCTTCCATTACCACCTCCGACATCCTACTCCTTGTCCCCTACGCCTGAAGACATGTCCACTGAGCACCAACATGCGAACTCTGACTCCTCCCTGTTTTGCCCACCCGAGCTGAGACCAAGCGTCACCAGAAGCCGTTTCTTCATCCCTGTCTCCGAGACGACGTCGGAGACGAGTGCGGATGAGGAGACCTTGGATGGGACGCAGTTTAGACAAGAGACATCGGCACCGAAGAGCCCCAGGCGACCTGGGAAACGGCGAGGGGAAGCAGGCCGTCGGAAACCACGGCGCCAGGGCGACACAAGTGAAAAAAATAAAGAGAGTAAGTAACACCCCGCCTCACAACCACCATGCGCTGTCTGACTTTAAATATTGCCAGGATTTCAAACCCGATCAAAGTAAAACTCCTCTCGTCCTTTATCCAAAATTTGAAGCCTGATATCGTCTTGCTACAGGAGACGACTTTTGATTTTGTCTGGCCGGACCCAAACTTTCAGATATTTTCTAATAACCTAGGGACTAACCTAGGTGTTGTCACTCTTGTCCACAATAATATCTCCTGTCACCACATTCGGCGTCACCCCTCAGGACGTATTTTATCACTCGTTGCCGCAGGAACCCATTTTATCAATGTTTATGCCCCATCCGGGGAAGGAAATAGACATGCACGTGACCGTTTTTTCGAAGACGATCTACTGTCATACTTAACAACCTTCACTGGGAAGGCTGTAATGGGGGGAGATTTTAATTCGATATACAGACGCGAAGACTCGGACACGAACCGCGAAAAAGTCACTTACCGGCCGAGCCGCTCTCTCGCGCGGCTCATCCAAAGCACGCGTGCCTCTGACGCCTCTCTCCTTCCCGACGCCCGCCCCGCCCCTTTCACGAGAGCAGGACGCAAGTCTCGCACTCGAATTGACTATTTCTTCCTTTCCTCTTCCATCAAACCCCTATTCATTTCTATCCAAACTCTACCTGTAAGCACCTCGGATCACTGCGCTCTAGTGCTCGACCTTAACCTCACTGATACGCCTTGCATTGCCCGGCATCCCCCCTCTCCATATTGGAGTATGGATGTAGGCATCCTTGGGGAAGAAAACATTCGATTAGCCATTGGAGATCGAATCACAGGCCTAATATCCTCCATCCGCCCTATGACAGACATCACGAATTGGTGGGAAAAGGTCTTCAAGCCTAAAATAGCGAGTTACATAAAGAAACTACAGAGGCAAAGGTCGAAGGAGATCAATTTCACACTCTTTTTTTATAGAAGTGCATTGAATGACCTGATGCAAGCACCAGAAAAACATGCTACCTTTCAAAAACTTGCTACGTCATTGAAAACTGCTATTTTTAATTTAGAACTAAGAAAATATGCCCCACGGTGCTGGCAGCGGGAATTAAACCCCGACACATGGGGTCCCCTTACACTTGCTGACCTCCAACGCACTGTAAGATTACAACAAACCCAGACACACTCGCCTCGCCTCTCAAACAACAAAGATGACCTTCTCCGGGAAGCCACCGCACACCTCACGAACACCTTCCAACGCTACCCCCCTTGGAGTGAGGCGGACATGCCCCCTTTGCCAAATCTTCCAACCCTCCCGCTCGAAGTGCAAGACACACTCACCGGCGGCATTGCGGAGGAGGAGCTCGATGCCGTAATAAAATCGCTACCAAAAGGAAAAGCGCCAGGTATGGATGGATTACCATTTGAATTCTATGTAACTTTTTGGAATATACTAGGGAAAACATTAAAAAATGTTCTCAATCAGTCATTGACCGATGGAACGTTGACTCCGAGCCAAAGATGCGCCGTCATTAGCCTCCTTCCAAAGTCGGGGCGCCCAAAATCATTCCTCGACTACAGGCCGATAGCGCTACTCAACAGCGACTATAAAATATTGGCGCATGTGCTTAAAAACCGTATGATCGAAGTTACGGACCTTGTTTTGTCTCCGTTACAATTTGCTATCTCAAGGAAACGAAACATAATAGATGCCACCTTACTCATCCGAGACATAATTCTATCCGCATCCGAAATGGAAAAAGAACCTTGCTCCATACTTGCTGTAGACCTCAAGAAGGCCTTTGATTTTGTTCGCGTTCCATATATTATTGAAATAATGAAACGCATGCTTTTTCCTGATAAATTCATTGGGTTCATCAGCACCCTATATTCAAACGTGAATGCCAGAATTAAAATAAAAAATGCCCTCACCCCGGTTGTTGAAATAAGGAATTCCGTGAGACAGGGTTGTCCGCTATCTATGCTATTATTCGCCATTGCGATGGACCCAGTCATTCGCACACTAGAAGCAGCGAACATTGGCATCACGTGTGGAGGTTTTCGTCATACAGCTATTCTATATGCTGATGACATCAGCATATTTGTAAATTCAGACGAGCAGCTGGTGACTGCAAAAGAGATTATTCAAAGATATCAATCCGGCGGGTTAATCATCAATGAGAAAAAATCAAAATTCCTCCATATCAGCGGGCCACGACCAGTATTGCCAGCACCCTGGGCGGAGGTGTCTCCATTTGTGAAAATATTAGGCCTATGGTGGGGCGCTAATCCAGAAGATATGCTCACTCGAAACTGGGAAGTGGTGGAGCGGGCCGTACGTCAAGGAGTGGGGATGTACACACTCAGTTCGCTGCCTCTCACGGGCCGTGTTCGCGCAGTTGAGCAGGTGATAACGCCCAAGATATGGTATACAGCTCACGTTTGGCCCCTCCCTAACAAGACTCATGCCATTATAGTAAAATCTACGAACGCTATGATTTGGTACAAACATATGCGGAAGGTCTCCCGCTCGCAGCTCTACGGTCCGTTTGATCGCGGAGGGCTAAAATTGACGGACGTAGCGTTAAAATGCGATATACTGCTAGCGAAGACACACGTACGAATTCTCGCGGGATCGGACAATCCGAGGAAAACCTTAATGAAAAATGCATGGGCAAAAGCTGATAATCTCATTACTTTCCGAAAAGCCTCTACAAACATTAAAAAGTTGGTTGAAATTCTTCGTGCGGGGGAATCATTTACTACGAAAATTATCTATGAGAGAGCATTGGGAATTAAATACCCGCACGTTACTCGTCCACCGTCTAATTCGTGGCGGAACTGGGCTGATAGTGGGAAAGATGCTAGACTCATTAGTACGATGTACTGCGTGATAGCCGACCTGTTGCCTATAAGACAACACCTCCACCGTATGCGTCTTGCCGCATCCCCAAACTGCCCACTTTGTGGGCAAGAGGACACCAACAGCCATCATATTCTTGGCTGCAATGAACCCCCTATGGAATGGCTAGTCTTAAGGAGAATCCTCAGAACTTGGGATACTTTCGGTGCCGGTCCAGATAGTGACGATAGGCTTATTTCCCTAAATTTTCGACTTTTCCCTTCCTATAAAAACAAAATCCTCTCCACATTGATATCCAAATTTGTTTATCTAAGACTGCATGGTGGGGATGTGGGCGGGGGTCTCTCAATGCTGCTCAGCAACCTTCCCCTCCGCGGCGCTCCACCGTCTACACGACCCTGGCTCCTAAGACTCTTGAAGGCGAGGGAGTGAGTGAAGTGACTGGACGTCGCCCTGATTGCTCGACGTGCTTGATGTGGGAACACACCAGGGCAGTGACAGTTGTATGCAGAGAGGACCTTGAGCAATAGACTACCGAAAGGCAACAGCACTCTTCAAAATGTTCTAATTGTTCTAATGTTTTTTTTTAATGTTTTTTTTTTGTCTTTAAAAATAACTAAATGAACTTTGAAATAACTCTGTACATCCATCTTGAAAATAAATGCAATTTAATCGTAGCGCAGTAGGCAGCGCGTAAGTCTCATAATCTTAAGGTCGTGAGTTCGATCCTCACCCGGGGCATATTTTTTTCCTTCAAAGGTCACGGGTTCAAGTCCCACCTGGATTCTTTCAGAGAATGGGTGTACAATGGGCTCGCTTACCCTTTTTATTTACTGTCGATCTATGATAGAACTTAAAAATATACAGATCCCAATTTTTCCATCATTTGATCATTTCCCGAGGTATTCGCGACGTAAAATTAATAACCCTTATGTAGATGAGTTGGTGACGTCACCAGCTCTTTCCGAACGGATCGTTTCTTAGATTCTCCCCTGCCATGTGCATTGGCCTCGTGTTTTTCGTTTCGTTTTCGTTTTCACTCGTCCGAACTAAAAAATGTAATATCGACAAGAATTCATGAAAAATGTGAGGAAACTTTCGCAGTTTTAATTTAATATTACGAGTGAACGACTTTATGAGGAAGATTATTTTTCGCTACTTTTCGATGCATGACCTACTTTTCAACTGATATAGGGTTATTATTAATGTACAGAAGATTGGTGGATGTCAAGTATCTATGCCTTCCAAAAGCCTTTCTGTCCCCAAAAGGAGGGGAGACTGAAAACAGGAGGAAGAGTCAAGTTATAAAAGTTTAAAAAGCATGTAAAATGATAAATACACTCCGATGAGCAAACACTTAAAACAAAGCGCAGTCCTTTAAATAGTAAACTAGACAGAGGTCCAATATGAAATGAAATATTCAAGTGGTCGTATAATATTTCGCGACGGAAAATTGATGGCCCTTATGTAGATGAGTTGGTGACGTCACCAGCTCTTTCCGAACGGATCGTTTCTTAGATTCTCCCCTGCCATATGCATTGGCCTCGTGTTTTTCGTTTCATTTTCGTTTTTACTCGTCCGAGCGAATGTTTCTCTCAATGAACAGGTTCTCCCCGAGCGCGTAAATGAACTAAAAGTTTTTGAACTAAGTTTTAATTTTAAATTTACGAGTGAACGACTTTATGAGGAAGATTATTTTTTTCTCTACTTTTCGACGCATGACGCACTCTTCAACTGTTCTTATAGTCGTACAATATTTCCCAACAAATGGACGCGTAATATTCCCTAATTTTTGCAAGGTGGACGAACGATGGGAGATATTATATGGCCATTTGAGTTTTTCATTTCATACTGCATCTTTGAGGCCGTAGGTCTCTATTCCTCTGTTTTTGTATTTACGCAGAGTTCGAAGAAAAAATACTAATTGGGTCATAGTTGAAGTCGTGGGAGAAGAACTATCACAAAATCAGGACATTAAAAAGCAAAATGCTAATTATGTTCGTTCTGATGATCATTTATTTCAGTGTTAAAATCTTTTAAAGATGGTAATTTATTTTTTATTTAATAAGTCTAAGATTCACTTTGCGCCTGATCGATATGTCCTGAGTTCAAATCCAGGGTAAAGGCTTCGGAAACTACGAAAAAATTCTTAAAGTGAAAGGCGATCCAGAGAAAGAAACTGCTCCCCTACCCTAAATGCAATTCACACCCCTGAGGCTTGATATGTGGGTTAACTCTACCGTCACCTCTTCACACCAACCCTCAGGTTGAATCCCTGATTAAGTGAGATATGGTCCAATGATCTAGTCTATTCACCCATACCTGGCACATTTTTTTCATTCACGAAAAAATGTTATCATTTCCCTTTTTAATGAAAATACTTTGCCTTAGGAAAAATCCCTATGATTTTTAAAAGCCAATAGTGTAGTTAAGGCAATTAATCACAGAGTGAATTTTGTTTTGTTCCTTTCTTATGGGCATGGACCCCATAGAAGCACTCGTAAGTATTGAGGAATTAATATGCCCTGTAAGTAATAAGTAATAGCAGCGGGGGTACTTGGTAGAAATCTTTTATCGTAGAAGTTGATGGAATTAAAAATTTGCTGTTTCCACATGGTGTAATCTTTCCGACCATACTGTCGTTACAGGGCAACATTAACAAGGTAAAGAGAACAGGTAATCAATGGGTTGGACTAATATATATGTATATACCAAATACAATTACAGCCCAATATTCCTGTGCTCTCTACCTTCATTGTGCTACTTTGTAAGGAAACCGTGGTCGGAAAGAATAAAACACCATATTATGAAAACAGCAAATTTTTAATTCCTTCAACTCCTACGAATGCTTTGTGAGTTTAACGTACTATTCACATGCTTGTGGGTCATTCTGGGGTGAGTCCTATCCTCACCTATCCAAACCAACCTTCACTGAGCAGAATCACTGTGAGTGAGTGAGTCTTTCGATAGTGACATGCATATTCTTATCCTGCAGGCAGGAGACGGTCCTCTTCCCCGGGCACCTCTGGGGCGCCGTCCGGGGGCAAGGTGCAGAGGGGCGGCCGCAAGGGCGAAGGGGGCGAGGGCGGGGCCGAGGAGGGCGGGGGCGACGAGGAGGGGGGCAAAGACGACGGGGGTGGCGGCGGCGGGGGCGGTGGAGGCGGCGGGGGCGGCGGCGGGGGCGGTGGGGGCACGCGGCGCAGCGCAGCGGCGGACGACGAAGAGGAGGAGGAAGGGGAGGAGAGCGTGAAGGAGCTGGCGGAGGTGGCGCTCGCGAGGCTGGACGTGGACGGGGACGGCAAGGTGTCCGCGGAGGACTTCGAGAAGGCCGTGGCCGCGGAGCCCCTGCTGCTGGAGGCCCTGGGGCCCTGCCTCCCGGAGAGGGAGGCCGCGCAGGCCTTCATGGAGTACGTTCTCTCGTGCTCTGGGGGATGAATCACGGGATTCACGTCCTCATAACGCAATGGCCATATTCACGATTGGAATTTTTTTCTTTTGATAAAAAAAACTTCTTGTCAAAATTTTGAGATATTGGCAAAATTTTGACAAGAGTCTACTTAATAAACCCTAAAAAATTATATATTATAGACTAATATTTAAACTAACAATGCATCTCAAATAGAGACCAGTCAAGCGACAGTGATGCTTCCTCTTACGGCCGGCTTATTGAAAGAATCAGGACAATTTTGAATTAATATTTAACGAAAGATAAGCTCACAGATGAAAAATAATAATAGCACGTTTTAGACGTCAGAGACCACTCATTTAATTGACCTTAAGGAACTGTCATCCAACGCCTAATGCTCCCTAGTTGAATGTATTGCTGAATTCTTCTGTACCGCGAGTAATTCACGGTGAAATACGAAGCATTAATTAGGGTTTAATTTACTTAGCGAATATTGGAGAATCTTCGGCTTTGAAAAAATATATTCCGACAGTTCAAGTAGAAGCGGGAGTTTTTTATTCTAAATGGTAAAGGTGATTTGTGCACTTCCATTTTAGAGCATAAGGTATGACAAATCCCCTTTTTTCGGTGCGAACGACTATTTTGAAGAGCAAAGTAATCGGAGTGCGGCGTTAATAGCCTGACTGCTGCCTCTTATTAGGTTTAGCACAGTGCAGCCTTAAAACATGTCACAATTGCCAATGAATAGGTCCTTTTTGAAAAGAGAATTGATATTGTCATAAATTGACTGGAAAAAAACTATCTCAACAAAAAGTCGATGTCGATTCTATTTGTTCTGTTTCCCAAAGATATATGCATACAACCAAAGTTTGCTTATATTTACCTGGACTCCGAAAGTTATCTTATACCCAATAAATATCCTTATCTAGCTTAATTTAATTTATGTCCATTTATAAAATATTACACAACATCCATGAGAATTATATTTTCTCGTAACTATGCAAATTATAAGATTAATAAAATGAAGGGCATAGAGGTTTTGCATCTAAAATTTCCGTCATCAGAAAATGCATGGGATAGGTATTCTCTTCAAGTCTCATGCAAATAGCATTGCATTCATTTTTAAATTAATTCCTGCTATTTGGGTCAAACATAAAACCCGCTCAGGGAATAAGTTCAGATAAGTGCAATAAAACCTAGGAAATAAAAGCAATGAAATCTGCTTTAACAAATATCTTGGTATTTAATCTCCATTCCTACAAGCCCTTGAATAAGAGAATTCTTAAGTTACTTAAGAGAACGACCACAGCTTCCCTAAAGCTCACTGAAATATTTGCTGGTATTTGGCTTAAAATTCATTGTTCTTGCCGAGGATAAGATCTTTTACTGACATGATATACTTTCTGCTGGCCTTCCGCATCTGTTTGCCACGAGATTAATATTAGCGAGATTTACCGTTTTCACATCGATTAGATACTTTATTTCGAATTCTTGAATAAACTATTGGTAAAATTTTGAATTGAAGATTCATATTATACACATTATTTATGATTAGCGGCAATAAAAACCCTTTATATAAATAACAAATTATTTTAGTTTAAAATGACCAAAAGTGCATTTGCACATTTTTTGGAAGAACCCCTACTCTCAAAGGTTTTATGCATGAGATTTTCGTGAAACAAGCATTATTTATATTTAAGCATTTAAAATACGTGCGGTTGGCTGGTGGATATGGCATTGGTTTGCAAATTAAATAGTTCCGGGTTCAAAAACAGGAGAAGCTTTTAATTCCTACTAAACATAGAACTTGATGGTGCTAGGTAACTAAGGAAAAGAATCAGCGCCCTCGTCTTGAATGTGTGTACATAATACACCACTGGCATTGTGAGCTCAACCTTCACCTATCGTAACCAAACTTCGGCTTAAAGTATGAACAATTAATAGAGTAAATGATAATAAATTAATGGCTAAGTCATTTATAACGGAAACCATTATTAAACAATTATGTACCTTCGGCATAGCTCGAGGTAGTTGATTAATGAATAAATCGTTAACTGGATAAAAATGCCTTTCATTTACATTGTTAAGATCACCGGGACCTAAAATATCTAAGCTCTTATTTATGACTTTTCTATGTCAAATATTTAAGGGTTTAAATCAATATCACAAACCATTCCCCCAATCACATTAACATCAGGTAAAAAAATAATTTTAAACTATGGAATGAAAATACATGTAGAGGTATTTCATCATCAGATGCAAAACTTTTACGTTAGCCATCTTATTTTCTCCAAACCAAGTAAGAAATGAGAAGGAGATATGAAGAGAAGAATCAAGGAGAGATTGAAAAAAAAAACTGAAAAAGAAATCGAAACCGCATAATTGGCGAAATAATGAGATATAACGGCCTAATGAAGAGAATGGTTGTGGGAGAAGCGGGTGGCTAGAAGGAAAAGGAAGGTGACGGATAAAATATGAGGGAAAGGTAACAGAGGATGTGAAAGAGAAGTACGTAATTGTTAAAAAATAGGCTCGGAAAAGAACATATTAAAAAAGCCAAAACCAAGCTAAGAATTCTTCATAAGTGATGTTGAATAAAACAGACATTGTTGCATATATTATGCACGGAATATCGATGTTCCACACTCTTTTGAGTAAAATCCAGCTGATAACCCTCAAATAGGCTTCCAAATTTGTCCCTTCGATATGTGAGCAACGTTATTTGTGATATGTTACGAGAATATGGCAAACAGAAAAAGAATGAAAACATAAGCTGAATGTGAAATTCCACATAAAACTAAAATAATGCGAAAAAGATAAAAAAATCTCAAACAATAAGAATTTATCCAGGGAAAAGACCGACGAAAAATAATTTCAGTCCAAATTCTCTGATCAAATCATTGCTCGAATTAGGGGAATTTAGTTCCATCTAAATATTACACGAAGCAATTAATTGAAATCTGGAAACTGACATCCCTATTTAGGCACCTAATCTCTGGACAATAAATGTAACGAGCAACCAAGTGATCAACCGGAGGAAGCGCATTATTATTAATAATTCCTTTTTTCTTGGATCTCTCTCTTTTCTCTTTTGGAGCTCTTTTGAGATCTTTTGAGCTCTCTTGAAGAGCTCTTTTGGATTATTCTTTTTTACGGTCATTACGGGCCTCGATTTTAAGTGAAAATTAAGGGAAAAGTTATCCATGATGGGATTCTTCAATGAAATCAATGAAAATTAATATCATTCTGTAGGTATTAAAAGCAATAGAAAAGGCAATTAATTATGAAGCCTACATGTTAATTCAGTGTAGAAATTAATTATTTCTATAGAATGGAAAATATTAGTGACAATAAACCGTGAGTTTTCATGAAATCATTTCATATGCCTTCCTAGAAGACATTAGGCAATTATCTCAACATATTGCTCGATTATCAAAGTACTCGAACTAAATGAATTTTTTCAATAACTTAAAAATGTGACATGAAAACTCGGAAGGGCAATTTATTAATAAATGTCTTAATGTAAGCCATTAGATTGTAAAAAAATATACTAATTATCCTGGAATCACATCAGAGAATTTAATAACTGACTTTTTATCCTAAAAAGTGCATATAAAACAAGGTTTGACGAAGCGTTACGAAGGGATAGCTTTAAAGCTAGTTGAATTTTTTCATTAAGCATTCTAACATAAATATTACATGACTTTTGCTGGGTTGAAAATACGATAACTGAGAAAGGAATTATAATTATGTGCTAGGATTTTCGTAAAATTGTATTCGACCAACGCAGACCGAAATAATATTAAATACGAGATAATAAGGCAGCGCAAATGCCTGCCCACTCGAATAGTACAAAATATAAACCATCCTCCGTCGTTATGAGCGCAGAAAATTCCCATCGGACGGAATATTTTTCAAGAGCTTGTTTGAGAGCATGCGCTCCCGCAAATAATACGTCCAATCGCTCATGGTTGCACCGAGGGAATTTGAAGAGGTCTCCGACCAGCTCGTGTGCATGTCAGGTAGGAAAATAAATATATGTATTTGTACAGCTGATCCCTTCACCCTATTCCCTCCTCGAGACTATAGGATGCTTCGTCGATGATCTTCACCCACCATAAATCTTTGAAAGGCCCTTCCCGAGGGAGGGTTGAGAACATACCTATTAATCTCTATATAGATGACTGACAAAACGGAGGAAGAGTAAGAGAATAAACATATTACGGTCAGGGTAAGAGCTGCCCTTTGCCATAGTATGGACCGAGACGCATTCAATGCGAAATAATAATAAGGTGGACATTAGATTCCTTTTTCAAAGGTATAAATCACTGATGCGGAAGTACCATAACCATGGGAAAACGTGTAAGTGGTCTACAGATTTTAATTAATTGAGGCAGATTTCGATTAACTATTACGCTAACAAGGGAAAATAACGCACGATTCGAATTAAATGAATCAATTTTTGAAGTTAAAGAGAGAGGTTATTAGAAATTCTAGGGCGTTAACTGGAGTCTGTTTGGTTTTGTAAATCTTGTAAAAAAATAGAAAATGCATAAATCATCCAGTATCACTAGTAATTTCATCTTGATAATGACATAGTTTATCAATTGTCGGGTTGGTAAATAAAAATGTGTTGACCATGCAAACTTTTGCCCGTGATCATGCCGTAAGATACCCCAAAACATCGCGATCTAAATCTTTATAAGGCTATTGGGGATCCTGGTAACCTTGTGCGTGGAGCGTTTGCCCTCTGATCGACAGGTCCAGGGTTCCGGATTTCCATCGGAAATACCAAACGGAAATGGTCCAGGTACGAGGTGGCTCAGGGAAAGAAACCTGCTCCCCTGGCCTTAAAATGTGACGATCACGCGCCCTTGTTTCTCTAAGGTGAGTTATAACCTCATCTATGCGAAACAACCTTCGGATTGCATCAAAGAGTACGTGACTCATTTTGACACTTTTTTTTAAGTGGAACTTAAAACTTTTAAAAATTAAATACCCTCTCGTATCATTTTTACAGTTTTGGCTTTTTTCAAAATAGATTGGGATATTTTACAAATGTATTTTGTCATTATTTGCACCTTAAGTTTCCAAAATTTGGACAAAAACCGATAAAATTGTTGTTTTTCATTTACATATTTCAGTCAAATAGACCTAACACCAATTACGTGAATTTCTTTAATTAATCTGAAGGGAATACTATAGTATAGACCTTTTTCTGCATTAGCCTGTAACTCAAATTTAAAATATTCATATACCAAACTATTTTATTACATGTAAAATGTTTGCATATTTTTTATTTTCATGAAGGTGAATTCTGACAAAGTTATTAGCCATTTATCTTGTAATTTTCAAGATGATAGCTTTGGTTTGAAATGAGTAATTTTTGGCAAAAAAAAGAATATGTGGCCGTCAACTTATTTCACAGTGGACTGACTTCGAAAAAAGCGGGCCAAAAATGATTCTTTTTCACTTTTGATTTAAGAAAAAAGATTATATTTTATAACTATAGAATAATTAGTAGTCACACCGAAGGAATAATTTTATTTATTAGTATTTTTTTAGAGAAGGAGACGTCTTTGAAGTTGACATTGAATGATCTCAAAAATATGCCCCAATTTTTTGAGAAAATTGCATGAAGTATCTTGCTGCAGTTACGTTTTGTTTAAAATACCTAAATTAAAAGCATGCCATGAGTTAAGATGAACAATTTTTAGAATCTGTTGTAGTGAAAATTTTTATTCTATTCATAGTTTGTTTTAGTGCACGTACCTCTGTGGTCTATTCCCCTTAATCCTGCACCGAAAAACTTAGTTTGGCGAGCGCCTTGATGTATGGCGAAGTGGAGAGTGGGATCGCTTGCCGCAAAGTGTGGGCAGGGCAAAGAGAGAGAGGCTAAATTGATGGAGGGCGGGAAACAAAAGACCCGAGGGCCGGGAAATGAAGCGGTCGGGGGAGAGCGAGTGCGCGCAGGTGAGTAAAGGGATCTGGCGAGGTGAATGGTGGCTCGGGAACGGAAAGTATCTCGAGCTGGGGCAGTTGACGTCGCTATCCGCAGAGTGTATCCAGTCTTCAGATTCACACTCATTAGAATTTCCCGTAATTGTGCTTCAATTATCTTAGTTTTCGACGTTAGATATATGTTCATAATCCTATAGTATTAAGAACGAAAATTTTACGAAAAATAGTTTCCGGCATTTTGTTGCGCACTTGCAGCAATTGCAACAGTTAATTCGTGTTACTCGGCGATTATTAATGAGAAAGAACCTTTTAAAAACAAAGATTTCATTTCATTGCATATTATTATTAAATTATGCATAGCAATAGCTTGAATACGGAAAATTTTTGAGGTAAAAACAATACCAGCGTTTTTCGCAAAAGCTCAACTTTGATTGTGAGAACTTCATTTACAAAATGATCTGCGAAAATTTTTATGCGTCATCACAAGCATTAATGCATTGGCAAAAGCTGTGAAAAAACTTTCACGAAAGGATTGATTTAAGTTTTGGCCACTTATTTTCAACTTCTGCCTACTAAGCGGCGGTAGACAGAATATCGGAGAAAGAGAGTCCCTGTCTGGCATGGGATGTGAATGTGTTCCAGGCGTAGAGCAGCTGGGAAAGGAAAGATGGATTTTGTCAGCTTGGGTTCCTTGAATTCCTCCCCCCCCCCCTCGATGGAGACCCTGATGTAATGCTTGTCACTTGGAGCGGAAAAGCTCTTGGGAAGCAACGACTTCAGCACACAAGATGGCTGGGGGAGGATCAACAAGTAACCTTTCGCCGTTCCGTTAGGAAACATATTTTGGCTGAGTGTCGTTAAAGTGACGTTGCGTCGCTTCAGCAGATTACCTTACGGAATCCTATTGAAAGGGTAAAAGGGATTTTCGCTGCTGGAGTATAAATTGTTTTTGGCCATGTTCTAAGAGAATATACATTTGAGAAATCGCATCAATTTCATATATATTCTGATAGATAATGCCGAGTTAATTGATGTGGGAATTGCAAGGAGTCAACTACTGAAGTCAAATAAAAATCTAACTTGAATTGTACCTGTATTCTCGTTTTTTTTATGGCTCATATCTGTTAGTCATTGGTCGCGGGTGAATGCAACACAGAAATATAACCGTATCAAATGAAAATGGGAGTAAAATGATATTTTATCTAGGAATATTAGGGAATCTCAGGTCTTATGGTGAAAATGCACACGGAGTAAGACAATGCACTTATAATATCCATTTGCAATTAAAGAATATAATTCTCTTGATAGGAACACAAAATAGTGTGCAATAAAGAGGACAAGGAAATATTAGAAAAGGATTAGGCATTAGAAAAGATGATTTCATTCAATAAATCAAAAGTGAGGTATCAAAAGAGTATTGCAACGAAAGGTATTATATCGTAAAAGGTCTACAGTTGTTACTGAGTAACTTAACTTTGCATCCTAGAAACATTGACAAAATCTATCCATATTTTCCACAGTCAGTCAAACCCTCCAAGACAATTGCCAAAAATTACTAACATTTTAGGTGCAGCACATGTATCTCCATTCCAGACAATGTGGTCAAAATAAATAGTAAAAGTTACTCGGAGGATAAGAGCTCCTTCATGCCTTTTTACAATGTAAGTTCAACAATTACATAGTTAATCATTTATGTTCACTTTGTATTTACAAAATGCAAACTAAAAAGGCTGAAGATATTAAATCAGCAAGGGATTGAGAATTGAGGGAGATGAGCGCGTGGAAATTGGATATGAATGAGAACCGGGATGGAAAATGAATTGATGAGAAAAAGGGTTATGGGCCAGACGAGGCAACGAAGGGTAAACGATTTGGGGAAGCGAAAGAGATTTCTTATTACTCAAGGCAAGCTGGTGTCGAGATGCCCACTCTCTAAGCCCATCTCGCCAATCTGCACACCACCTGAACCCTTAATTCCGGCGGGATATTACCCACCCGCTCCCATTTAAGAGCTGCCTAATGAGACCATCCGATAATCGTCCACCTCGTGCAACGGCTGTATCCATCATTAGACCAAGCCCACGTCGAGTTTGAGGGAGTAAAACACGTTACGCGACCAATTGAAGCATGAAGTTGCTATAAGACACCCTCTAATTTCTCAGAAAGGCAGTGAATTTCAATTATTTCACTCCCAAATTTCGAGCCCTCTTCCAAAATGGAAATGGTTTTTGAGACATTTCTGTCGGCAAGCATTTCAAGGGAAACATATAAAATTGCCACGGCCTGACTACTGAGAGCTGGATCATCTGAATGCAAAATTTTTGCTGCTGCGAAAGCCAAAATGTTTACTAACTCAGATTTCATGAGAACGTACAAGAAAATTAATACCAACTCAGGAATAAATGGTGGATTTATAATTTGTAATTACGAAATTTTCTCTCGTTTTCCATCGGTCTATTTTTGATGTATGCCCCTGAAATGGTGAGAAACTATACCGCAGCATGCAGTGACACGAAAATGTAAAAAGAACTCAAAATATCATTAAATAAAACTAACTCTTTATTCAAGATCGAAAAAAGTTTCGACTCGAAAAATCTAACAGGCTAGAGAATCTGAAGCAATTGAGACACAAAACCACGCCCTACTCTATCTTTCTGCCAAATTAGTGGCGTCAAATACGGTCAAACAAGGTTTATACTTGTATAGCTTCGCCCTTTTCATGCCAGATGTAAACAAAATTGAAAAGTGTCAATCGGTTTTAACGCAGGAAATATGTAGCCGTGCACCCTTTGTAGCAGAAGAGAGGTGTTTGCATGAAATTTCTTTCCAACTAGAAAATCTATAATCGATTCCCTCGGTGGAATAAGATAGAGAACTTGTGGGGACAACTTCACTCACTTCCTATCTTGAGGAGGAATTGCTTAGTTTATACCACCTCTTGACCTATTACCAGATCAGGCTATCTCGGGGATGGAACATGGAATTAAATGCATCACTAACATACGGTAGATATAGTAATACAATTCAATAATACCATTGCCTTTACACTTTTTGACTCTATCGCTATAATTATTTCTTTTTGTTAATTGAAAATTTAGAATTTGTCCCTTAGTCACCGCGCGCCATTAAAAAAAATCCATTAATCCGGCTCATTATCCAGAATATTACATTACTGCAGGACATAAAAGAGAGGAATTTTTAAATTCCACTGAACATGGAAAATGTGATAACTCAAAGTAATATAACAGATTGTCCCGGCCTTGCGACTGTTTGTTTGCACTATTTAATTAAATCTTAAACACTCCGCTATCCAATCAATAATAAGATCCATTTTTCCCTCACCTTGTATCAAGAATTCAATACTATATCACAAAACTCTTTGTGGTATGCAAAATTATTCTAATTTTTCAATGAAAATTTAAGGCACTATTTCTGACTGCCGGAAAATTCATTTCTTTTACATATCAACAAAGTTCTTGCAAATCTTAAAAAAATATAAATTTGCCAATCTTCGCTCGTAGGAAAATGTTTCCACACATTTCACAAAATTGTTTCCATGGTGTTCGTGAACTAAATTTTTAGCCAAACAAAACCCAAAATCTGAGTATCGGTAGTTGAGTTAATTTTCCAATCTGTACCCAATGTCTTCACTTTTCAGTTAATAAAGCTGAACATCGTCAATAAAGTATAATTTTTGGTTCCTTTCATTTTTACGAGTACCTGCATACACTTTGTGATTAGCTCATGATGTGATAAGAACCTTACATGCACTCTAGGAAATTTTATTATCGAAACCGAGAAAACTTTGAGCGATAGTTATAAACTCCGCCTCAAAAACTGTGGCTCGTTGTTTATTTATTCCGTCATTACCAGCATGGTAACCAAAATTAAATAAGAACTGTAACTTTGGAAGGTCGTAAAAGTCTTAAACAATCTTATATATAAAAATGAATCGCAAAATGTGTTGGTAAGCGCATAACTCAACAACACCTGGACCAATTTGGCCAATTCTTTTTTTTTAATGTTCGTTGAAGTCCAAGGATGGTTCTTACGGCGAGAAAAAATCGAATAATTGCCGGGAAAACCCTAAAAACAGCCCTTTTCTTTTTCACATACAAACGTTTTCTAATCTATATATATAAAAGAAAGTCGAAAATCGTGTTAGTTAGAACACTTATAACTCGAGAACGGCTGCACCGATTTCAATGAGATTTGGTTCTTTAGATTCGCCTCAGGCGGGGTTAACATATAGGCTATTAAAAAAAGGATAATTTCACAAAAAAAATTCATCTCTTTCCTATGGACATGCTTTTAGGAGTTATAGTAACACAACAATTGATAATTCGGTCAAAACTACAAATTAAATAATTTGTTTTGTTTTTACCACTTTAATAACTGAATTTAGTAACAATATAACATTTTAATTACTAAATATATTCAAAATATTAATTAAATTGAAATTACATTTAAAAAATTTAATTCGAGCTAATTGTAAGCCCAGCCGTGGCCCAGCTCGAGTTGACACTTCACTACCGTGTTTGTAAACAAATCTCCAAGCAATTGTTTACAAACGTAATGTCCGTGTTCCTGTCGAGGAATCGAGTAGTTATAACTCATTTCCTTGGAATGAATACAAATTAGTTTCAGCGAAAGGTGAGCTCATTAACAAAGAGTTCCAGAATATGATTGATCACCAAAAGAATCAAAGATGGTTGATTTAGCGAGCAAGAACGAAGATGTGGATGACTAAAACGAGGTAAATTCAAATAGTTCGTACTCATGAATTCGAATCTTTTAAATGTGTAACAAACGAAGACGAAATCACCAACTATCTATCTGAATATTTTAAGTCCTTGGACGTACCTGGCTTACCAAGGCACGATTTACAGCAAAGTGTAATTTCTGTGTTCATGATCTTTCGAAGCCTAAACCAACCATAACTATCCAACGGAACGTGTTTGGAGATTAAAATAATTGCTAATGAATGTGATTCACGCAACTTTACTCAAAGGAAAATTCAAAGGTGAGGAAGTCCTTATTCCGTAGATTCCATGATCTCAACTCATATGCCCTTTTGAGCTTAAACGTATTAAATTTCCAATTCGTGTTGCATTCGTGATAACGATTAAAAAATCGCATGGTCAGTCTTTCAGTTTTTGTGTTGTTTGTGCTCATGTACTAATGAAAACCCATGATTTTCTCATGGTCAATTTAACGTGCATGTTCACGAGTCGATAAACCATCCTCTGTATTTCTTCCTTCGCTTCAAGTGCGTAGCTAGGATATGGGGTTTAGGGCGCAGCTAATACCACGGGTCTGTAGGGTATAGAAAACTCGCTAAGGTAAGCGGGAAGTGTGGGGGCACTTCCTTCAGACATTTTTTAAGATAAATGGTTCAAAATAGTGGGTTTTGCGACTGTGTGAATAGTTAAATATGTTTTATTTGTTAGTCATCCGTCCCCCTAATATTAATGACAAAATCTTTCATAAAAAAATTCTCTAAACTCTTGGGGGGGGGGGGAGTTTATCTCCCAAAACCTCCCCTCGCTGCGCCACTGCTTTGCTTCGCTATATTTATTTAGCTTCATCTTGCGCCTGATAACAAAACAAAAACTGTTGTTTATCAGAGGGTGCTTGACGAAAGATATTAAACCCGAATGTGTAGGGCTCACCGTGGTGCGTTTACGCATGCAGTACGTTTAAGCAGAGCATTTTTTCCAAACAGAGATACTGAAACTGGCGCGCCTTAGGTCATTTAATGCGAATGCTGCCTCATAGGGGCTTTTTTTGCACGATATTGAGCATCAGTCAAGCGTCGGTCTGGGGTTGTGTCAACCTCCCCCCTGAATGGGCCAAGTGTATGCAACAGACTTGGACCTAAAAACATTTTTTTTACAGCTAATAACCAACCATAGCTAATAATAGCCAACAACTGAATGCGTATAATTTTTATTTCATGAACTGCTTTATTAAACCACAATGCCCAAAATTTCTTAACCTAAAATGTAAGAAAATTTGTTGAAAAAAATCCGCGTAAACGTGCTCCGATCCACCCTATGTAGATTCAATAAAGAAAATGTCTTTCTGACAAGCAATTTTGGTACTCTTTTACGTAGTTTTATTGAATTTGTATCCTTATTTTATTATAATAAACATGATTAAAAACGATACAGCCGCTCTTGATTTATAAATGGTGTAAGTAAACTGTAAGTTCATTGATTGTTAGGCGGTACGAAGTTCGCCGGGTCAGCTAGTATAAAATAAACTTCATCGGTATTTCCTTTTTTTTAGATTTTAGTGTAACTATAATTTAAATCATTTCAGTTCGCCCAACAAGTCTTGTAAAACCAGGAGATGTTATAGTATCGCAAAGGTACGTTATTTTATTTATTATATTTAATAATTATATTAATTTTTGTACATTACTCAACTCCATTCAATGATCATAAGAAACTAATCACCTTTTTCTTGCTTAAAGTTAATCATCTTGCATTTATTAATAGTGCCCATAAGTAGCTTATGGATAAATATCCGCGATATTTGATTGAAGAACATGTAGGATGTGAACAACAACATTCAAGAATGGAAATATAGTCATAAGAACTATCAGAAAAATCTATCAGCATTAACTTTTAAGGATAGTAAATAGAGTTATTTCTGACGAATGCGAGAAGTTTTTTAATATGAAGCTAAGTACCCTGCAAAACGCCCTGCAGATTGCTCGCAGGGTATTATGTAGATGTATTAAGTCTCTTTCACACTACTTGACATGTCTTGAATAGGGAACGTGGAATAAGTCGTATTGAAGGCTAAAATGATATTCAAGACTATTTGAGGCAGTCTTTCATGAATGATTGTTCAGCATATCTTGAATTGAGTTGAAAGGCCTTAAGTTAGGCTAAAGTTGAATATTATAAGACCTGGTACAAACTCTCTCATCACTGAAAATAAAAAATATGAAGAGAAAACATATTTAATTATATTTTTAATTGATATTAAAATCATAAGATTCCCACACATATAATATTTCATTCGCAAAAATTTCATCATCATACATTTGAGTTTATAAAAAACATAAAAATATCCCAGCTTGGGCAGAAGCACAGGACACAAAAAGATTTTTAAAAACCTTCACAGAACTAAAATTTTGGTGGTATACATCCACCTTCCTCAGAGTTAGGACAAAATATATAAGAACAAGGAAATGGAACATACGAGGATCTCGCAATTCATCGATTACATCAAATTAATCATGCTCAATTGACACGGACAAGAATTCAGATTACTATTGAAGATGACATTAATCACTTTAAAATTGAAACTAACCGTCTAACTCAGACATTGCTAAGGAAATCCAGAATTATTTTTCGTAATATTGGTTTTCGTGAAAAATGAAACAGAATTTTCACATAGGCTTACATTTTTTTCATAACTAGAAGTGAAATTTCCATGCTTTTTGCAGAAAAAAAATTAACACCACAATTACCCTCAGAGCACGAATCTCATCAGGGAAAATATATGCCACTTGAGCCTTCAATCAACTGTTATCGAGCTCGGCGTTTAACTCTACGTGGATTTCACCATAGGGGGAGCACTGTCACACGATCGATCAAACTGTTCCCGGTATATCGCCGAGAAGTAGACGAAAGTCTTAGGAAAAACAGAGCTCGGGCACACATGCCCTCGGGGGCCTTCCCCGTGAATTTCAATATTTGATGGCACCCGTTCAATATCGCCGTTCGTCGCATAAATTCCTCAGCGCCGTGAGCTTCTCGCCACCCACTCGATCACGGAAAGGGTTCTGGGAAATGATAGCTCCTTTAGATGTTACCGAAGGTTGTTCGACAACCGTGCTCAATCTCGGACGTCACGGTCGATATTGAATTGGGGAAGCATCAATATTTGGCCATTTCTTGAAATCTCGTCGTTTTTCTCGTGACGGCAAGATCACAGTGAAATTCTTACGTTTCCCCAGTTGCTTTAAGGGCTCTGATGACGCACGGCATGGAAGAGTAAAGACCCTTTCACAAAGACTTAAATTGGCGTAACTCCACTTTTTACGGCCTAGGCTGAAATGCGAAATATTCTCCAGCTCTTACCGGGCGTCAATCGTTAAAATGCCTAAAATTAAAATCAGTTGACATATTCTCAACTAATTCCAATGCCTTTCTAATTCATTAAGTAACAGACTTTTTATTCATACACTATGTAATTTAATCTCACTTCGAAAGAACATTCAGCGCTCAAGGGATGATGTGTATGCATTAAAGCACATTAAAGTTGCAAAGATGATTTGTATTGAACAATTTACTGTTTTTATCGTAAAATTATCTTTCTTTATCATGAGCAATCAATTTTAAATTATAAACAAGCGGCTGACTGAAATGGTAAGTCTATTATCCGTCAGGAGAAAAGACAATCGAAGAAAGATCAAAACTTCGCAAGTTTGAGCATCAACAATGGGCCCCATGTTCATGCAGAAATATTTTTATTTCTTATTCCTCGAAGTTAAATCCCCTCCCCTCATTAAAACTAAGACCTTTTTGGGAAATTCTCGGCACACTCAGGATTTTCTTCCCTCGGACCCTCCAAAAATCATCTCAGGGGAAATTTTCAAAAGTTATCTCCGATTTTCTCTCAGCTTTTTCAGTCCTTTTAAAGCACTGATTTCTTTAGGTTTAGCGGAAAATTGTATTTTTCCAGGTAGTTTCCAAAAAAGAAGCACTCACTCTATCTTATTTAAGTATACCGGGACTAGCCGCGGTGATAACTTTTACGGAGTCACCCCCAATGCACAAATTGTGCGAAAAATCCACAGACCCACACATCCGGGATCCCGGTCAAGGCGAATGATTTTTCCTCTGTGTATTTTTCGCACTCACTCTATCATTATGAATATTTTATTTTAAAAAACCAGCATCAATAACAAATTAACTACAGCTAAAAAATGAGAAAAATATATAGCTCATGATTGTTTTTTCAAAGAAAACACCAAAGGTAAGGATGTGTTACTCACTAAGGAAAAGTGGGTTGATACATAAGAAATGACTGTTTAGCCGATGAATAAAGAGTTTTAATTTGAATAAATTTATTTAAATAAAATTAATTTGAATAAATCGCAATCAAGCATATTTCATACCAACTTATCAATTATCGAGTCGCAACATGAAAACAAATAACAACGTATGTATGTTCTTTGTGGCATGATTATTGCTTTTCGTGATATGATTTAAAATAATGACGTGACTTAGGTAAGCCTACTTTACTAGATATAAAACCTTGTTTGTTATCGGAGGTATAGATTCATCCCAATTAATACCATCAGTAAAACGTAACATCCGCAAAAAAATACTGAACATCGTATCTCTTCGTTCTTGCGCTGAGCCGTTGCTTTCACGTATTCAGGGAGCAAAGGATGGACGTCAAACGAAATCGGCTTAAGAGTGGCGGTAGAAAGCAAAACATTGATTGGTCGCATGTTCCACTATCGATAGCATTCGAGAGACGACGGCAATAAATACCAAAGAGAAATTGTATATCCTCTTCATCAATGCACGAGGTTTGTTCTGTCAAACTTATCGTGATGCTTTTTGAAACAAAGGTATATGGCTAGGAATTCGCAGATAGATTTGAGCTACAGTTATAAATAAGTCTACTGGAGGCAAAAGAGAGGCTTGACATAGTTTTGAAGGATAAAAAAGAAGTAGGCACAAAAATAATTAAGAGAACGTATATAAAAGTTTTTGACCCGCGAGATGGAATAGAGAAATTGGTGTAATTAGACAGTAGAGGCCTGATCTTATGAGACTGACCTGAGAAATCTGAGCGAACGGAAGAATGAGGATAATCTAAAGGAATATTTAAGAGATTAGAAATTTCATAGGTACCAATATCATTTGCGTGAAGATGATTTCCACAAACAAAGAATGACTTCTTTTCCTTTCAATGATTCATTTTAATATGCTAAAAGGTTAGTGCGCTCAAAATAAATCAGTAGAAGAAACAGAACCCATTTTCCCATTTACAACGCTAAATGGAGCTAAGGTATTAATTAAAATTATAAGTAAATCTTTGAATAACGATACTAATAAAAAATTCCATCAAACGATTCATGACTCGCTTGCTTCCCATTAATTTCAACGGTGGCTATACAATGAGTTGCAGAGATTGTGTAAGTAATCGTAACCTACTGTGGAGGAGAATGGACCGGAGAAACGTAGAGTCCGTAAGAATGGGAGGAACACTAAATGAGAGAAGTTGAGTATAGCATGGAAGGGTTGGAATTGGTCTCGAGTGTTTGCGTAAAAGAATAAAAAGTTGATGCAGCCTATTCGAGGCCGGGGCCTCGGGGTGAGAAAAAAGTATCAGTCTAGCGGGTCACCGACCTCGCGAAAATTCTTAAGAGTCACTCGGTTAGTTTTTACTAACCCTCACACAGCTAGGTAATCGTTTTCCAATCATTTAAATAGCCAACATTTGTACGCACAACGCTGAAAAACCTATTAGGCACACGGATCTTCAATATTTTTATGTGCGAGTGAAAGAAAAGGTGAACAGTAAAAAAATACATTTCAATCAACATACCTTGTGAGCACAAATAGTGCCCCTTTCGCGGATAATAATGAATAAAAATAATGTACGGGCAAAGACTAAAATTAAATTATCTCCTTAAAATCAGAGGATAACCAAAACTTTAAAACTGATGGTGTTATCATAAATTACCTTTGAAGTTGAAGCATTATATCTGCCGAAGTTCTGCCGAAATTCTTTCAAGACCCAAACTGACGAGGAATGGTAAATCATTCAACACTGGATATTATCGTGTACATTTTAAATATGTGACCGCTGTCATCAAATTGAGTCAAAATGGAAGAATCAACATCAAGTTTTTAAAAAACTTATGGGTCACAGTTAAACTTCCTAAACTTTTTGTAAGTAATCGTAGGGCAAGGCCAGCTGTCATTATAAGCCATAATTATCTCTTTATGGATGGAATAAAAGTGTAAAATGATGGGTAACTAACTCTTGCCTATATAATATTAGATTGTAACGACTACAACTAACATCTTTATTTAGAATACTTTTTCGATGCCGCAGTTGAATGTTACATTGGTATTGAATAGCTTGAAATTTTCTCTTGGTGGTAAAACTAAGGATTAATGATTTTATACCACAGTTCACCGTTATCACAAATGGCGTAGAAAGTTGGCTAAATAGAAAGCTTCCCGTCTGAGGTGACGTTCGGATACAATACCGTAAATAGCGTCATCAATCTTCGTCTCTTGAATGATCATCCGTAATATCCATGAGCTTATCCCTAAGTAACAGGGGAATACCAACGAGGAAACTAGCCGTGGTATTTTCATGAGAAAGTCACTGTCTATTTCATCATCGATCGCACTCAATGTCACTGGACTTTATGCATTTTCCGGTGCTGCGAATGATAGCTCAATATACGAAAAGAAGGCAATAATAAATGGATGATTTTATGAAAGGTATCCATTAAAGCATCGCCAACGGTAAAATAGCAAGAGTATAGTACAACGACCCACCCTCAAGCATGTCATTCAATTCGAATCTTTCAGGCATTTCAAAATAAGGCCGAAGGAGAAGAGAAAAATAGAAAATAATTCAACAGGCAGGGAAAAAAACATATTTATCGTCAAACTTTTTATTTGATTAAAATTTGATCAACCTTTGTCTAGCGATTAGAGATCAAGAAAACATTGCACAGGGAAACGTGGGAAACATTGCACAGGGATAATTTAAGATAACGCATCGCTCCCGCTATTGAGTTGTCTTTATCTTGACGCATTTCGTCTTCAAAACTTGAGCTATCGTCTTGATTTTTTTAGATGAAGGAGTAGACCCTTGTCAATATTTACCTATGTCCCAAACTTGAAATTTGTGTCTCGTTATTTTCTTCGGCATAAACATTTATATGCACAGAAAAATGACGAGGTATACTATGTGTAGCCTGAACATTTCAAGAAGATAAATAATTTTAAGCCACCAGCCACGCAAAACACGACCACTTTAAAGAAAGCTACGATGCATCCTCAACTAGAGATAAATACTCGGGGGAGTTCAAGACATGAAACGGGGAGGTAAAACCATGGCGACGTAAAATGAAACCTGCATTAATTGGGGAAAAAAGGAGGGCGGTAGCATATCGAATTTGAGGAGAGCAATACCATTTATTTGTTCGCCGATGAGCGCACCAACATACTATTCTGTAAGCCGGTGGCGGCGGGGTGAAGCCCTCGCCTGGCAATCAGAAGGTCGCGAATTTGAGTACCGCTGCAGTAGGTTGCCCCTATTCAGAGCATGGCTATTTGTGAACGTCCATTGTTTTTGTTCGTTGGATTCCTCAGCCTTAAATGCACTGTTTTCGGGGTGGTGAAGATAAATTAAATTGATAAAATATAAAATCTGCCTCAATAGGAGTCTGCTGGGAAGAATTTTAAGCACTACCCGTTAACCTATACGAAAATAATAATTAGTGCATATGCGCCTCGTGATATATTTGACCGGTTGAGTTGGAATCCCGTGAAAATCTGTGGGACACTCTTTAATAGAATGTCGTTCCTCTTCCCTAGGAATAATAAACCTGGTTTCGCTACTCGCATCGCCTTGAAGACGGTGCGAGATTCTTCCAACCCAAATCCTTCCAAGCCTTTCGTAGCCAAGGGGCGACGAGTCATCGGGCTCATCACGGCAGTACCTCTTTCCCATAATGGTTCTCAAACTCCATCGCCTACTGAGAATGCATAGTAAAAAAAGACTTTTGGACCCGACCCGACCTCTAGAGAGTAAATCCACCAAGTGAGAAGATTTCGACCCCGTCGCCTAATTTGGGCCTACCATGTGCTGAATTCCTTTATTTTTCGTGGTAAACTCGAATTCCAAAACCTATTCAATCAGCAAATTGCCTTCCTCATTTTATCATTTTTTTCGTATGGCGCATCTGGAAGCACAGACTCTACCACAGCTTTTTACTTGTAATTTCGTGGCGAGGGAAGGGACAGCATATACGCAGGGGCGGATTTAGGAGGAAAAGGTCACAGGGGGTATTACCTCCCCCCAAATTTTATGAACAACTTTTAATGTTTATTAGTTTGGTAGTTTTTGTACCGCAGTAAAGAAGTAAAGGCTTTGTATATGCAAATGCATGACTTCATATCCCGAACGTGAGAAAAAATTGAGTTTTATGTATCGTAGAGCGTAGCACTCCCTACTGTAAAAACGGCCCTCTCTCCCCGACGGTATTCCATACCTACCGGGCCCAGATCATTCATCCCCCCCATCCATTTATTAAATTTGATGCCGAATCCTTCCCTGAATATACCATAACATTTTTATCCTTAATTGTTTGTTCGAAATAATTATCATAACGAATTATCACCTTAAATTCTTGTAATTAGTCTGTTAAATCTAAGTGCGATTATTTATCTATTTTTTTAAAATACTGTTTTGCTGAATTTTTTTCATGCTCTTGGCGATGTGCACTGGTTGCATTAGTCAGTAATCCTATTTATTTACTTCTTTTCTTCTACTTATCTACCAATGCTGAAAATTTAGAAAGCTGTACATTTATTTTCTCATGGGCCCTAGTGCCCACGATAATAAACGAAATTATTATTATTATCCTCGTTTCTTGGAGAGAAGACGGACGAAACATTCAGGATTGCGCAACAATCCCAATGCGTAGTTCAACAATCGGTCCCAAATCAGGTCATAGTATTTATTAGTGATGGCAAGAAGTGATTTCATACGCCCTCTCGCTCCGTCCAATCTGATGGCCCCCTTTCGTACTCGCCTCCCATTTCTCTCCGTTCCCGCATCCGACCACGCCCACCTCTTCCAATTCATTATCTGCCGCATGCATCTCCCCGGGGCGTCTGTCTCGCCTTTATCCGCCTCTCCTTCCGCACAATAATCTCCGAGAAAAAAAGTTTTCCCGCCGCAAAGTGCGCCCCGCTAATTTATTCCTCAACCTCTCCTTCGCTTTGTTTTCCTTTCGTTCCTCGATCTGGCTGGAACTTCTTCGAGAAGACGTCGATAATAATTAATAATTCCCAACCCGCCACACCGCATCGCATCAAGGAGAGCCCCCCCAAAGCACTCATAACTTTTCTCCATTGATTTTCTTGAAATCCACAATCAGAAGATTGCATTTATCCCTTCATGATCACACTGTCAGTTGCCGAGCCCTCGGCCTTTCGTTCAAAGCCAGGGTTTCATTCCCTACCTCCCGATTCCATCGATCGTCATAATAGTATTTTACCACAATAACGAAAAGGCTTGTGCACATATTTTATCAAAAAAAATTATTGATGCAAGTAACTTTGCGAGCACAATGTAAATACCCATGCATTCACCAGCACTAAAAATATGTAAAAAATTTATGTAGGTACTATGTGCACCAATATAAACGGTAAAAGATAAACTACAAATGGTAATTTACACATTTTGTTACATACCTCTATGTGATTTTCATATTGGTCGACGGTGGATTTACACATTTAAGTGTGGAAATTACCATTTTTTGTTTATATTTTGTCATGGATAGGTACATCGCATTTCCATCACGACGAGTCTGAAACGATTTCATAGTTTAAATATGGTTTTAACAATTTAATTCCTACACTATCTCCAAGTTAAATTGATTTTAATGGGAAAAAAAGAGAATCCCGTCGCCGAAGTTGTTCCGGAATAGCCCCTTCCTCCTTTTCCTGGATGCATGTAATTCGCACACCTGTGCCTTAGTTCGTTGAGCTATACCCTCACCTAACCAAACACATCTCCGAAGTTGAATTTCTGTGTTATTGAGTAGTAATAGTCGTAGAAATATTATGGTAAATATTATGAAATGATTAAAATATTGCGCAGATGCATGGAATGATTGTATACAGTAGAAATCATTGCGCGGCAAGTGTCAGGAACAGTAGGAATGATACGAAATAAATACGTTTACAGAAGATTAGAGATGCCAAATGAAAGTTCAATTAATGCTGGTAAGAGTAAGGTAAGAGTAAAGAGCTGCCGTTTGGGCCATGATTTATACAACTGAGGACTCTCAGCGAAAAAGAGCAGAAACGTTACGAAAAATACGTAGGGAGTGAAAAAGAAAGTCATTTTTAATAGCAGATTTTTTTGCCGGTGGACTATTTTGCAGACCGTTCATTCTATACGAAAATGGATGGTATCCGGAAGACCATTCATCATTTGAGCTAAAAATCCATCCCGCCATTAGTTCCTCTCGATCGAATAGAGCGTGGATTTATGAACCATTGTGGATGTATCTTTGGTGGAACGACAGTTTTCGACCGGAAGATTCCTGGCACTTAGTGGAGAAATACCTCCGGGCCGCATCGACAAAATTCTGGCAGTGTGAACGATTTCACGCGGAAGGGAACTTCCTCTCGATGAGTTAGGGACATTGCAAAAGGAGATTGAATTCCAATAGAACTCCACGCCACGGACACGTACAGTGGGCGCCCATTGCGAGCATACCCAGGTGGGTCATCACCCAGGAGGAAAGACTATGAGTACCATCAATTGGGTGGTTTCCTATTATTTTTTTATTGCCTAAATCGAAAGATTATTACTCCTGGATGTATGTTACGCTTTTAGGTTTTTTAATGACGATATCTATTTTTCACGATTGAATGAAAAGTGAAAATTTTCAAGCGCGCGAAAACGCGACAGCTAAGTATGAATGTTGGGAAAACCCCGTGTGACGTCATTCTGGTTCCGGCTGTCGCCGTGTGAGGTGACCTTGGGGCGAGGCTTTGAGCGCTGATACGATGCAGGCTGCTAGCAGGTAGCAGAGTACCCTCTAGCAGGTAGCGCTTGGCTTGAATAAGGATTATAACCCTTAATCCTTATTAAGACCATATCAAACGAAGGAAACTTTCCGATCTTAGACAGTTTTAATAGGTGATTATTAAGACATTTTTCCTTGAGCTCTGTTCTTCATGCATGCATTGGTTATCTCAGACCATGTAAATCTCCTTTCGACTCGTATAGAAACTAGGTCCCTGTGACGTCACGTGGAGTGGCATCGCATGGATGCCAATCTGGCCTTTTTCCGATGAGGATAAAATTGACCATTGCCATTCGTTTAAACCGGTATTTCTAAACCAAATAATTTGTATATTATGAATACACTAATGGTGGGTAAGGAATCGCAATCAATGCCTTACCTTTTCTTTGATGAAGGAAACTACCCTATTAGCGAACTATGCATGGCTGTGAGAATTTTTTATTTATGTAAGGTTTTAAATGTCGGGTTGCCTGATGGATTGAGCATTGGGATACTGATCGAAGGGCCCTGGGTTCATATCCTTCGGACACCCCAAAATAAAAATATTCGAATGACGAGATGGTTCACTTTACCCCCCAAAATTGAATGCGTGATATCTCACCATCCCGTGGCTTAGTCAGGGGCGATGTATAACCCCACCCAACCAACTAACTTTCGGGTTAACTCCTCGGTTTGAAAAATGGCACTAAATACTCAATTCATTTTTCAAAGTTAAATTCATACGCAGTCAAAGCGACATTGTGAAATTACTATTTCAGAAGAGAATTTCTTGTGTACGTCATCAAATTCATCCACGATCGTCTAAAAAGGCACATTAACCTCACTGATTCATATTAAAAGTCCACACTTGTGGAGATCTTACGCGAAAAATATTGTAAGAAAAGTAACAAGGCTTCTGTAAGTATAAAGAAGATGAAAACTTTTTCCGCAGTCGATTAAATTGTCACATGAACAATAAAAAGTTATGGTACCTTTTCACACGATTTATTCAATACGACCGGTTTCGTCGCAGAGGCGACATCATCAGGTACAGAATACGTTATATTAACAGTTATTTTGCTGTTGCTTATCCGGTTGCTAATACGCGTTGGTAGGGGAGGGTTGCGTTGGGGTTGGAGCGTTACACAGCTTCAGGGGAATTTCCAAGAGGGGGGAATAGTTGATAAAAATATTTTCATTCGCTAAAATTCCATTCTTGATGTGCTTCCTAATCTCCAACTCCTCCAAGCAGTCCATCCTTCTTCCCTTTTTCTCAAGGTGGAGAACCTCCGGAACAAAATCCCTGAAATGAAAAGGTACCATAACTTTTTGTTGTTCAGAATAGATTTTCACAAGGTAAAGCCAGAAACAATCGAGTTTGAATTTTCACATTATTTTATCGGTAAAGTGACATCGGTTAAATGTTCTCACTTTCCCTTAGACTTGCATACGCCATGTTGCAAAAGAGCTCCAAAATCCGGTCATTATCTCCCAAAGTAGAGTGGAAAAAGTTTGATAATAACAAAATCAGCGTAACTCGATCCCTAATGACACATTCCGTACGATTTGCAAAACTTTGCACTACTTGGTAAACCTTGCAGCTGGGTGAGTCGTAAGAAAATCACGTTCCCCGTGGGATCCCCAGAGAACTAAACCAAAACCCGATCTAGTTAAAGTTCTCGGCACGAATTCGGGGAATCTTGGAGTTCAAGATCCAATTCAAACGAGTCTAGCCACCCTCTTTAAAATTACTGTCGGTATTAATCCTACTTGCTTAGACCTTAGAGTAATTTAAAATTTCGATCGAGTTCGTGAAAAACTGACTAGCAGCTGTAATTTACAGTTTAACTCCATTTTTAATTTTTGTGAGCTGGATTTCACTAGGATATCTGAGTCTAACATTGATAACCCTTAATTTACTAGCTTCTTGGGGAGATTATAGGGATTTTCCAATAGGGTCAGCAGTCTAATTTTAATTTTTATAATTATGCGAAAAATTCACTAAGAAAAAAATCATTCGCCTATCACGGTCAAGGCGAATGATTTTTTCTCTGGATTTTTCGCACAATTAAAGCAACGCGGACTCCCGTAAAGTTTTCACCGTGGCTAGTCCCGGTATACTTAAATTTGTTATAATTATCTAGATGAAATTTTAAAAATGATGAAAAAGATAAGCCTAAATAATTTAATCTGTAATGAGGTTAATTCATTTTTTTATGGAGAGGAAAGTTTGAAATAGTTGATGAAGTACATCTCAAACTCAAATATGTCGACTCTTTTTGTATGGATAGAGGCCTCTTTGAATTTCTGCGCCGTTCGAGGCGAAAAATTACCCGCACCGGGACTAACGGGATACCATTTTCGACCGTAAATAATCTTAGCGCCATTGCAAAAATTGAACGTCCCGGGGTGCTTCCGAGAAGGAACGAAATGAACGCTGGGATACGGGACAGCCAGTGTTCTCTAAACTCGGGGGCGGGCTGGCGGCCTCGCTAATGGCCTCGTCCCCGCCGAATGCAGGCCCTGGAACGGATGGACACTTTTTTTTCGCGAACGCTTCGGAATTGAGTGCACACACGGAGTCTCACTTAATGGGCCGCTTCCGTTAGCAGCGATGTAACACCACGTGATGCGCTTAATACGGCGAGACGAGCGGCCTACAGGTCAATTTTCCCTTCTCACTACAGAGTGAGTGTCACACAGCGGTCGATCAAGTGAACGAATGTGTCCTTATTTATCAAAAAAAGGGGTTGAAAAGAGTTGAGTATCATAAGGGAGACTATGGCAGGAATGAATATGGCAGTGGGATTTTAAAGCAAATACAAACTTGGGCGATTTTCACGGGTGGTGTCTCAGTGATCGATCAAGTGAACGAATAAGTCCCTGTTTATCTCATTACCTGCCCGTGATCTCACATGAAAAAACTTAAAAATTAAAAACTTTTTGAACTATCTGTCCATCTATTTGCATATCTAACCTCTATGGTACATCCATTACGTAAATTTCTGTGATATCCACATGACCTTTCAAAAATTTTCGCTTTAAATTAATTGATATACAAGCTCCCTTCTGAAGTCTATTAATTTTTAAGTAATGTCATATGAGATCAACGGGAGGTAATGGGTTTTAGAGAAAAAGAAAAAAAATTTCGAAAATCATTTTGCGTATGTATGAAGTAATTTTGTTCTAAATATGGCAGTGGGACCTCAGCGTAAGTATTAAGTAGGTTAAGATTCTGCTTTTAAGCATTTGAACAAGATTGAGATGGAAAAATTCGAGATCGTGTGATGATCTGATTGCTCTGATTGGCTGGCTGTGGTGACAGCGTTTAACTCTATCTTACTCCATTCGATTGAAAATTGTATTCTCATTATATTTAATAGCCAAGAAGAATCCTCAAGATTATAATAAAATCTATTCATGTGTTTTTCATAGGCTAACTTTTATACACCCCATAACTGTTCAGAAGTCTCGATATTGGCCTCAGGTCTTTGTTACTGATCAGCCTCTTAGGGTCCTTTCGCATATATTTGTTGGAAGTGTGGTTAGGCTATAAAATGAAAAAGGTTTCATTAGATTTTGTACTGCAATGAAAATTGCCGAACCATGTGTTTTTTACTCATGTAATAAAGAATATTTATAAGAAAAATTATAAAATAAAGAAGCTGCCGCATAAAAATTTAAAAAGAGTTTTACAAAAATTACAATAAGATTCATCAAGAAAATTTACATTGAGAGAGGGATTTCCCCGATACCAGGCGTAATCCATTGAGAATGTCCAGCGGTGTCGTTGCTAATCTCATTCATCAGCTGTGCAGCAGTAAAAAGTCTAGGTTTTAGCAGAAAAAAGAACCAA
Source organism: Ischnura elegans (assembly GCF_921293095.1). NCBI lineage: Eukaryota > Metazoa > Arthropoda > Insecta > Odonata > Coenagrionidae > Ischnura > Ischnura elegans. The sequence continues at coordinate 31,031,998 of NC_060247.1, forward strand.
TTATCTCTCACTCATTCAGGAATTCAATCCAAAGATTGGCTGGGATTACAGAAAGTCGAGCTCACCTCAGATTAATAAAAAAGTTAAAATATCCTGCTCAAAACATTGGTCCAACCCAAAGTAAGAAAATTAAAATTGCCAAAAAATATATTACCGAGAGACAGAAATGACAAAAGATTTTATTAATCTTTCAGGTGTAACAATTCCGCATGCTTTTTAATTTTAATCTTTTAATTTTTTTATTGAAGAATTAACTTTTGCCTGGATTTATCTAGATGAGGACACAAGAGCGAAATTTTCCGTTCAACTTCCACTAATATCGGATTTCGTCCATAAATATAATGTTTACGAAGACCTAAATAAAGGAGCGGAAGAAATTGGTAGATAACTGCAATCTAAAAGGTCAAAAAAGCTCTGTAAGTTTTTGATGTTTCACAATATTTCATTCGCTATGAGATTTGCTAAGGATTCGCAGAGAGTGAAATGTGATTTAACTTAAGACTCCACAGCTAAGAACACATGTTGGTTACTGGAGAAATAGCCAACCTCCCTATCTTTGAGGAGGTCTTGCTAGAGGAATCGACAAGCTGTGTCGCAAAAGCTATTAACTCTCTGAAAGAACTCATTTATAAGTTGTCAAATAAATAAGGAGGGAAAAGAAGGAGGAATAGAAGGAAATATCATTCCACCGAAGAGTTCGCTCGGTGTAGTTGATAACACTGGGCAAAAAATACAATGTAGCCATGTGATTCTCAGAAGAGAAATAATGTATCGTGAAAGGAAATAAGTTCACGGAAAGAAGTTTATAAAGAGATTGCAGTAGAAGAGACGATCACTTTCCGGGTGAAACGTGTGTGGGTAAGGATAAGATCGGTGTTGATTTCCCATGAGAAGTAATTAATAGTTTGTATACTTTATGATCACTTAAAGAGCAGCTGGCGGGATTTGCAATATATTTTTCGAGCAAGAAAATATCACCAATGACATTATCTAATTCTTTTAACAAGATGTTGCATCAAATCGTTTTGTCGACATTATTGTAATTTAATAGTGATTTTGATATATATACAACAAACACTGATAATTATGGAAAATCACTTTTTACACAGTTATTAAGTTGAATGGACAAAATGGGAGAAATAATAGACCAAATGGTTAGTTGGAATAATATAGGCAGGAATTAGGATATACGGATATAAGGTAGAGAAAATTCGGAATCACAAAAAATCAAAAGAATTGAGCCATGCTCAAGCCAAGTTTAAATAACAAAGCATGCATTTATCTTGAATTCTATGTATAAAAATATTAGCTTCGTGTAATGCACCTTCTCCTTCACCCGTCTTCTGGTTGTGACATCTCACGCATAAAAAAAGGGTTTTCCTCTTATCAATTAGCTAAACAGGACTCACACGGGACTGAGAAAGGCTATTAAAATTTATGAAGTGAAAATCAAGCTGCACGCTAATTGGGCATTGTGCGAAACGTAGGGTGAATGCCTAGTTCGAAGTGATAGCCGTGAAAGTCAATTTCCGGGGTTGAAATCTTGACCAGCGAAATTCACGACTATCCTGTGGAGTAGCCTGGAGGGACTTTCAAAGAGCCAAAATAGGTTTTTGGTCAAGGTGAGAACGTAAAAAAACACCAGGGTTCTCAAAATAAACATCATAAAGGGCTTAGCTACAATTATTTATTTATTACCGCTCATATTTACCATACCATTAACCTTATATTGTCTCAGATATTTTGGTGGGATTTTTGTGGCTTATCTCTAATTGAAAAGATATTCCTTTACCTGTAACTATTATAATTTTCAACGTTATTTTCAGACTGCCAAGTACGACAAGCTCTTTCTAATGGGCATAGAATAAATCTTCTTTGTTAGCGTCTATTTTTACGGTAAAACTTACAAGAAAAATTCCGACTACGATGAGCTAAAGTTATCCGCATTGACGTTCCACTATGAATTAAAAAAAATTGTATTACTCTAATTAGTTGGAAATACATCTACAAACTAACCGTTGTAACGTTCATTAAACGCTTTAACTATTAATTTTAACTATGCCGCAATGTTATAAAATGTTGAAAATTGCTGTATAATTAAAATAGATAGCTGGGGTCCGCTGGCTACATTTTTTCCATGAAACCTTTCTAACCCAAAGTTGCTTTTGGAGAAAAGTTAAATTTCAAGACTTCTCCTTTTCAAAATGTGAAAATTTTCTACTTCATCATAATTATTGCGGAAGCCGCATATTTCGCCATTAAACTTTACAGAACAAAAGGACACGTATTTTAAATCTATTCTGAATTAAGCTGAAAACGTATACATTTTTGATTTTACTTTCGAAGCAACTCTGGGTTGTAATGGATTAATGTATTGAGCGCTGTAATCATAATGGACGAACTCATTCATTATGCCCTTCTCCCGCCTACGAGTCATTTTCTGGCTACGCCATGACCACTATTGGGTGGATACGTCGATGCCAAAATGCTTGGGGTCGCTCGATGCGGCCTTTTGGAAGGAATAAGAGCTCTTCTGGGAAACGTAGTCGTGAAGTCTGGGGTCGTCCATGAGAATAGTGACTAGCTGTGAGCTGCGCTCGGTGAAAGTGGCGGAGAAAGTAGCGAGAGTTCAAAATGCGCTAGGAAATGGAGACGGCGCGGCGACCTTGTTGAGAGCTGTGTCCACTGTCTGGAGGAATAGCGCCATAATAAAGCCCCAGGCTAAACAACAGTGCGGCATCATTGAACGGAGGACCAGCCGTTAGTGCGATGAACCCTATGGACCGGTAAAGTCTGACGTCACGACAGCCGGTTGCCATGGATATCGCCATCGTTTTTCCAAACAAATTCGTCCCATTTCAAATTCGAGTCACAGCAGTTTCTGCCTAAAGGAAATTTAAAATAGTGAATTTATATCTACCATACCTTTAAGATAACTCAATACTACTGAAATATGCAACAGGATGTCCGCAAAACATAGAATTTTTATTCTAATCCTGGTGTAAACGATCGACACATAGTGCACATTTTTACGACCGCAGCAGACCACATTGGCATTCGTAAGGCATCTCTACGCATTTATGATTATCCACATTGGCCAGAGCTGACTTGCTAAATTAAAATAGGAACTGTAGGTACTATTGTTTTGCCTACAACTTAAATATGGAACACCTAGCGCTTTATTTACATGACGCTAAGTCTAACCAATAGTGATCCCGAGACGAATTCGTGACCCGCTCTAACGAATGCTGTGAATATCATCATAATAATGATAATGCGTAAATACGCGAAGTAAGTTCACATTAATTCTATTTTTCGTCCAAAAGCTGAAAGCGGTACAGGCAGGGTGTTCCGACGGCCCTGTAGTTCGCTTGTTTCACGTTGGTGGTGCGGCGAGAACTAAATTCATCTCCTGTAGTAAAACAAAAGTTAAATGGGACCAGAATGGATATTTAAAACTCAAAAATCATTTGAGCAATTACGCAAATTTTAATATCACTCTAATTATCTGTAATTATAGCTAAAATTTAATCATTGTAGGGGATACATGGCCGCCCTGCGGAAGTGTCAACATTTGGAAGCTAAATTTCGGGTTCAATATTACCTGAAGTGCTATATGAATACAAAAATAATTAAGTTCAAGTCTAATGATACTATTTCAGTAAACTGTGATGCTAAGAACTCCGCCGGTGAGATAGAATAAAAAGCTAAACTTTCACTCAATGATTTGAGATGGGCCAAAATGGTTTAAGTGGAAACATAAAAAATGACCAGCGATCTGTGTCGTCACGACTTTACCAGTCCATTACTTACTTCCGTCCCTTCGGATGCTTTTTATACCGGTTAAAAACCCAAAATCAACAAAAAAAGGTAGTGTAAAAAAAGGAAAAAAATTTCCTTGAGACTCGCATGTATCTCTGCCTCCTAGGTTATTTTTTTTTTTACAATCACTCAAATCTAAAAACCAACAAACCTAATTCTCTGGGGTTATGATAATCAATTAATACGAGAAATTTCAAAAGAAACAGTTCATCCTGCGACTTGGATACAATATGTCTGTACTGGATGATAAAATGCACGTACTTTATACTTTCCATCTGTGTGGGTAGGTTACATGCTCGTTTTACTTTATGGGTATCACAAAATTAGGAAAATTTTCCAAAAATGTATTTAATCGATCAATGATGCATTTGTGACATCCTATGCTGAAACGATTTTCTAACAATAATGAGTACATACCTATTTCAGATTTTTAACAAGTTATAATTATGTCAATTATCCTGATACTTAGCGCACGTTTTTCTTCGTTATACCACAAAATAATCTCTCTATAGTTAAAGCTAGCAAAAAATTAGACATGAAATCACAATTAATGATGTTACTCAGATGATCACAGACCACAGACTAAAATTCACGGCGGAAGTCACCGACCCCTTTTCTTGCTATGTTACTTAACTAGTTGAGTCTCGTACATCGATAGAATCACTACAAAAAATACTCTTCCCAAAGAAATTAATTGGGAATTATCGACAAAACTTAAACCACATAGAAAATATGAGAAACGGCGATCCTTCAAGTTCAGAAAATACGTGTTTTCGGCTTTAATTGGATCTAAACTACGACTCTGATCTAAGCTTTAATAATCCGCGGAAGCCTGAAAGAATTAAAGAAGCTCCAAGGACCATAATGAAGAAAGAGACCCAAACTTTATTTCCCATGCACATCAAAACAAGAGAGAAAGAATACGCCCCAGATGAAGCAGCATTCATCCCTTGAAAAAAAGCAAAACTGAGAGAAAAGGGCATAATAAAGTATCCCCAGAGATGGTCCAGTAGGTTCTGGGAAAAAAATAAAGAGAAATCAAAGTTAGGATCAAGTAAAAGTGAAAGGCTCGTTGTGAGAGGGGCATGGAAGAATGGAAAAAGAGGCGTTTAGACAAGGAGCGAGTCGAAAGAGTAAGAGGCTCCTTCTCGCATCCATTTCGTTTCTGCATCATTCGGCAAAAAAACAAAATGACACAACACGGTGATAATTGGGCAAGTATTCAATCCATACACAGGCACAATCACACTTAACGGCCAGAGAGATCACGTGAAACAAGTCACTATCTATGTTAACTTAATGCAAAATATAAAATTAAATATATATATATATATATATAATTTTATATTTTGCATGAAGTTAACATAGATAGTGACTTGCCCCTCGTACTACATAGGAGAATGCACCACACCCATATCCATCCGAATGAACAACCACAGACACTCCTGCAAAACCCCCCCCTTTCATGAACCCGTCCCCATTCACACCGCCTCACACAATAGTTCCTTCGATAAATGTTTTTCCCTAACCATCATTGAAATTCTGCCAGAAAAGGCAACCATCATCGAGGTGAGAACGAGGGAAATGGCACATATTTGGGTTGAAAAGGCGTTTGAAACGCCCGGGCTAAACATTGCCCACTAATAGTCAAAGCAAACCCTACCCTCCCTTCCCCCCTCTCCCCTTCCCCTTCTTCCACCCCCACTACTTCACCAAGGAGAGCTTCTGGAGGATCGGCCTGCAGCAGTTCACCTTCAGCACTGACGATAGCGGGTCAACCCGCTGAAACGTTTGCAAGCTTCTTTGTGAGTGTCCTTTTCTATGTGTTCCTATGTTTTTATTAGTGTTTATTTTATTTTGTCCGTTATTTATACTATCGCGTAGTGCGCTTTCCTCAAGACTTTATATATATATATATATATATGATGATATAAAAAATAAAATATATTCATAGGGGCAAAGTCAAAAAAAAAACGTTTCCGGTAAGTAAACTGTTGCTACGCGGTTAGTTAGCAGCAAAAATTGAGTGCACAAATGAGTAGTATTGCAACAAATAATCGCTCCAAACGAGAGTGGAGTTATAAAACGCAATTGAAGGATTAATTACCGAAAAATCTTTCTGCATAGCAGTTATATAAAACAAATTTGTAGATTTCTGGAATGTTTCTCGGGTTTTCCACCGGTTAATTGATATGGGTATATGGTCCCAACTGTGCCAAGGCTTCAAAGGCTATGTCTGCCATCTTCTTCAGGGGTATAAACTGAATAAAACTTGACTGAATTCTATGGAATAGATAGCTATTCGAAACCTACCAATAGGCAGGTGGTTCATGGGAGAAGAACAATTTTTCTAACAATTAGTATAAATTAGGCTGGACGCGGTCATTCGGGAGAACAGTTGCAGAAATCATGTAAAATGAGGAAATAACCAGAGATTGATATGGCAAGCGTACATTATAAATCGAAATAATTGAAGCTATTTCATTACGTCCTTTTCACATACACAGAGAAGTTACAGAAATGAGTTTACTGCCATAATGGGGTTGTCAGTATTATATAGGGGTGTGCCTTGACAATATTATTTAGAGCGCTGTGGCCAAATGAGTACAGTGTTTGGACACTAAACGGAGAGTCCCGGGTTCGATTCCTGATGAAGCTTTTATACACCTCATATCGTCACGAAGCGTGAGATGGCCCAAACAAATGAATTGGCCCCCATAGCTTAAATTTATTTATTCATAGTTTGTTTACAAACCTTTAGTTACACAAAATTTAATGCAATAAGAAAGCAAGGAGTTAGTTTCCCATAAGTTGAAAAGTGTTTAAAGTTAACCGACTCTACTCTAAACAGGCAAAAATACTCAATCACCATGAAAATAATGCAAAATATAAAAAATATAAAAACACCTTGGTACAAGTATCAAAAAAACATGAGAAAATACCTAATATTTTAGTTTCTTTCTTCCTTCCCAAGTCCAGAGTATAGTAAGAAAGATAGGGTTGTCTAACATCATAGATGGTCCTCTAAAATTTGCGAATAATGCGTATTATGAGATGAAGTGAAAAAAGATTTCATTTTGTTTGTATTACTGATCTTATCATCACAATGGAATTCAAAACTCAATCATAGCGCCTGATGGATCAAACAAATGGTCTAACTCGGCTCATGGTAATCTTTGGCTGAGAAAAGATGAAATTTCTCTTTAAAAATGTATCGAGGAAGATAGTTTTATCCACAGCGACGCAAAAAACTATTGCTGGTCCTCTAAAATAGATTAATGAGTGGTTTTGACTGTGAATGATGGTATATGTCATACTGTGGTCAGGCTCACATTAATTCAAGCTAAAGGACGCTATTCTCCAGCTTTAAACACCATAGAAGCTCTAATGATACTATAAGTTAGGTTGTTGTGAACGAGACTTAAGAGAAACTGGATAAGTCGCAATGGCATAATAGAAGCAAGCCGAACTTCAAGTAACGCGCGCTGTGGTGGTACATACATATGGTGTCAGATGACGGGTATGGACTGAGAAAGTCACGGTTGCATGTGACGGGACGTGCACTCAATAGAAAGAATGGCACCCGCCTCAAACACAGCAGACCGCGAATGACGCAATGTAAACAAGCAACGCAGCTAAGAGAGGAATGCTGGAAGTGAACACCGTGAGAGGATACAAAAAAATACTGCAAAAGATTATCCGTCGCAAAAACTATTGGATGCATGCCTTCACATTTCAGGAGAGGTACCTCAATGCTTCACTCTCATATCGCAAACCGACATTCGTGAGGAATGTGTGAAAAAATACGTAATGGCTGAATTTAGTTGTATTATCTCGCATGGCTTGAGTTCAACATGGTGGATAGCCTCAATTCTTGTCAAAGGAAACGTGGTATCTTTTATATGGGGTGGAAAAATTACAAAGTCTCATTGAAATAAAAATAACAAGTATTGCCTCAGATATAATGAGATATGACTAGTTTCGTATCATTAAAACCATGGCAATATTGAGTATGCAATACCACGTATTTAGTCAGTCATTCAAAATGAATGAAAATGCTGGAAGTAGAACGAAAGAGCAATAACAAACAATATATTCATCTCACGAAGCCAAAAATCTATTCACTGTTCACCAGATCTTCGGCCAGGCACGATTTTTTACAGACAACATCGAGACTATGATAGACTATGATGATGATGTAAAATCTATGGGATAGGATTAGCGATCCTACAAGGTATGATAGGACTTGAAATAACTCGAAAGTTATTAGGTGAAACCCTATTACGGTACCGCGCTTGCTCATACGAAAGCTTTAAAATATTATACAGGAATTTGGATATCACATAGCATTTCGTCCGTCAATAGAAAGAAGACTTTTATTCTATTCCCAAATGATTCGAAGACTTATATAGGAAAGGGAATTCAGAAATGAACTTTAAAAAAACATGAAGAGTAAGCAATATGTTGCCTGAGCAGAGCGGGAAATATATTACCACGGTTGAAGCGGAATGTTATTACCACCTCTTAAATGGTTTAACATCTTTATATGTACAATATAACCGCATTAATTTAAAAACTCTGAGCTATCCACTTCTGAAAGAAAACCGTTTCAAATTAGCGATCTCAAAAGAGTGGCATCTATGAACGCTCACAACTTAATGGCGAACCAAAATATAAATTACTCCGATAACGTTCAAACTTTAAAAAAATATAGCCCTATTAGGACTTTGCAGCTTCACGGATATTAAAGATCCCACTGCACTCAATCTCCATTTCTCTACAACCGTCCTTCCCATAGCATTATACTGCCTTTCAATTTGGTCTATGTCAGCCCTGGCTCATCCAAAATCTCTTGATTAAATCCCGAACTAATTCGACAAAGAAGTAAAAAAAAAATCTCACATCTCCTCAATATGTCCTCACATGCTGCCCTGTCTACTCTTTCCTTATTTAACCTAAGACTACAGACTTAAAATAGATTTGAAACTCTTCCAAAACACCCTTATTCTTCAAGTTTGGGATACCAAATCAATCCACAGGCACGGAATTCTTATTGATTGTCGACGAGTTAATTTTGAGGAAGTTCATGGATAGTAATAATTCAAACAGCTGTAGTAATTTTCAAATTTTTTTATATTTTTTAAAATTTTTTTTGGAAATAAGCGTGGAAAATTACTCCAGCTGTTTGAATTATTACGCAATTCTTCTTCCATCTGCCTGTTTCCAGGATATCTCCCACCAAGTGCTCACCTTTATTTCGCCTCTCCTCCCTTAAAAATTCACTCCTTCACAATTTCAATCCATGCCATTTAATATGCAAACATTTCACCGACCACTCGATATTCCACCCGTCAACAAATTAAATATTTCCCCCTTTCATATCGGGCTCCACTTGACGAATGGATCCGTTATTTTAACGATTTTTTAAATTAGAATTTTCCATTACGTCGATAATAGTTAAAAGTCCTGTGGTTTCAAAGGATAACTTATCATGCGACTGCGCAGTCAGGTTGAACTAACTCTGAGGTGAATATCAAAATGGAGATAAATTTCACGCAATCGTTCAAGGAAAATATTCCGTTTTTAATACAGTCCACGGTCTCAGCTGATTAAACTTGTCATTCCCCATCTGCCCACATGACAGGGGGGAACGCAGCGCTATCTCGTGGGGACGGGGTGTGTAGTACATACGTACCTACTCCGTATCATTAATTTTACCTTTCCCCGCACACGTTAACTCATGCATTTTGGCTTTGAAATTAAAAAAAATACACCGCGCGCAAAGTTACGACGCCCCCTCCTGACCGCACTCAAGTTTTCCCACGGGCGCGGAAACTCCCACGAAAATTCCATCTAATGAAACTTTTCACTCGGCGGAGACGGGAAACGATTAGCGTGGAATCCACCCTCGCGCGCCACTCGCTCCGTCCGCGGCCGCTTCGTGAAGCTCCCTCCTCGTACGGCGTGTTGCAGAAGTGCGAGGATGAGAATGCGTGGGACGACGAGGGAGAAGGCGGCAGAAGATGAAGGGGCGCCGAGAGGGACACGCGGAGCCAGGGACAGATGGAGCGGGCGATGACCGCGTAAAGCCCCGTTACAGCAACTTGGCGTAATTTAAATCATTACGAACCAATTCAATTGATGTAATACACGTTCAATCATAGCACAAATCGCGTATCAATCCTGGGAACTATTTTAGAGGGCTAAATAGGCGGATGTTTTTTGTCTCTCAACAGGTAAAACTATCATCCTTGCTGGTGTTAAATTTCAAGAGAGCATGTCACAATTTATAAGTATTCTAAGTCGAGTTTCGCCGTTTCAAGTTGTTATGGAACTACGTAACCTCGCATTCCTGTTTTGAATTATATACTTACGATAAGTTAAATCATGTTAAGTTGTCGCGATCAAGGGCCCTAGAACACAAAGGCTCAAATTTCGATTTTTTTGCGCAAGGTCTGCGGAAAATTAAGTCATTTTGTGCACACTCCACAACCTCGTATATCTTTTTTCATCCTTTTTATTATTTCTATTAAAAAAGAGTCTGTCTACGGTTTGTACAAACAATATTAACAAATGCCAAAGTTTACATTAACTTCATTTCCTTAGATAGAACTTAGTATTATTAATTCTACATCATTAAAATATAAATGATTAGGTAGTTTATTATCAATTCATCGGCGAGAGGGAAATGTTTTGGATGTTACGGATGATGATTATTTTTAAAAATTTATTTCGATCAATATTGACGAATGAATCAAATTATGATATCGTACATTTCTTGTTCCCTGTTGAAAGTGGCAACGCACTTGTTTGAATTCAAGTCTCAAATGATAAAGCATTGCTATTTTTATTATATATGCATTATATTTAATTTTCATACATTATTCTACAAGTTTCGCAGTTTTAGGTTATTTATCAGTCAGTTTAGTGCATCAACTTTATGTTTTCTGTGCTAAAAAACGGAGAGGAATTAACGAATGTCGTACCAAGTGATACATTAAGCTATTGCTGTTGAAAATTTCAACACTGACTGTAAATTAACAATCGCCTATTTCCTAATTCATTACTATTTTTAAATTGTAATACGTGAAATACATAGCTGAGCCTCTCAGATCCCAAAATTTTCAATGCTCTTCATCCCTTTCTCGACTTGAACCTTCCGTGCGAGAAAGGAAACCCCTGGAATAGAAGGTATGAAGGGTTTGTTAAGGGATGGATGGAGAATGGCACGAGATGAAGCATGCTCCACCCTCCCACGTCGTTTTGTCTGCACCGAGAATTTATTGGGTCTCCCCAACGTAAAAGGGGTAAAAGGCGTCGCCTCCCCCCCCAACGCCCCCTCACACACGCCGTCGCTGGGGAGCCCGAATAACATTGGTCGGGACGGCACATTCCCCGGGAAAGGCATCGGACCCTGGCTGGCAAAAGGGTACGCGTAAGAGAGAGGAGAAGACGTTCCAGGGTATAGAGTGCGGGGGTACAGCATATGATGGGACGGGGGAGAGGAGGGAACTGAAAGAGCTTAAAGGGTAGAGCACGGGGATGACGCCATTACGCCGACTAATCCTAGGGGGATGCGAAACGGTCCAGGGTACGGGAGGGGTAAAAAAAAAGGGTTCACAGGAGTTTGAGGGGGTGTGGGAGAAATAGACCGACTACTAACGTAGACTTGGGTCCCCGGTCCCTGCACCCAAGGATTACGGCCTGCACCCTTTTAAAAGATTCGTCCCTAACCCCGCTGCAGAGCGAAGATGAAGAAGATGCGAGAAAAAAGTTAATTTAGGAGATGGGTACTTTTCTTTTTGGGAGCAACGGCCGTTTAACTTTCATCGTCGGCTCCTCCGCGCGCGTCTTCTAAGCGTATTACGGGAACTAATCTCGTCGCGATCGTGAGCCTGCACCCGGGCTTCCATTTGGTGATCACACCGAGAAATTTGAGCACTGAGACCGCCAAGGTAGCAGCACCGTCGCTAAATTAACATCGCGTTTCCATGGAATTAATTCGCGGAATTTTGCCGGTTAACTTCGCAGCGTACTTATTAAAATTATGTAAAAAAATTTTTACTCCACTCAATTTTATTTCGAAGGTGAACCTTTCAGTCAGTCAGAAGAAGTCTACCGATCATCCAAGTATAAAATATATGCTCTGCACTTTACCATCGAAGCAGTTATGTCCTACATCAATCGGGATCACTGACGTCACAGAGCTTACATATTTAAAGGGATATGCATGATATTGTTTTTAGCTATTCACTTCGTTTTTCCCGAATGCAACGCTGATATTATGGCATGTGACGCGAGTGGTTCAGAACGAACTCCTCATGATTTCTCATGAAAAATATTTGATTTGGGAACCAATGTTTTATTACTGTCCACACGATTGAAGTTGTTGCAACCTGAAAATAGTCATTTCAAATTTTCGCAGAAAAAAATCATTTGCCCATAGGTGAGGATGATGGTGGCGATAAACCAACGATGGGAATTGAAGCAGGAAAGCAGTGAAGTATTAATGGAATACAGCTAGCTTGCATGAATAATGACGAGAAGAGCCGTAGAGGACAGTATCTCGTGTAATTTTGGTATCAAAACTGAAAATTTTATGCCACTGCAGTATGCATTTGCATCCGAATAAAAATCGTACACCATATCCTTCAGGCATAAAGAAAATAGGAGCGACTTTAAACTATGGGAGAAAAGCGTATCAGCCATAAAATATTATAGCCAAATTGCATGGAAGATTAAATCAAAGAGTGAAGAACCTTTGTCTTTGCCAATATTAACAATAGTGTGTTCTTTATAATTTCTCTCCTTCACAAAAGAAACTCTCCATCAAAGTCTTGCATACCGGATCTGAAGAGAAATGTTAAATGGACCAAGTTACAAGAAGAAAGTTGTACACCGATGCTTTTTTTTTTGGACTTTCGCTAATTTTCGCCCAGCTTCACGGAATGTAATTACATGGAACAGAAAAAAATATGTACTTACACTTTTACTGGGAAATTATTGGTTTCCGTTTTTTTTAATTGGAGAGCGGAAAAAGATTCAAGGGATGCTGGAGATAGTATTTAGGGAAAGTAGACTTTCAGAATCCAGGACAGAAATGGCGAAAGTTACATAATACTTCGTATGATTTGTAAAATTAAAGGTAGCTGATGTGGTGATGAGATGCACGAGACTTTCAATCCCTATTAGCGTAAGGTTAAAATGCAAGTTACAGTTTCGATGGTTGGCTAATAACTAAAATACACCAGGAAAAAACCTCCATTTTTATGTCTTAAAAGTAATTCTCTCTTATATTAATTTCTAACAATCCACTTCAATTCATTCATTTACCGAAAAATATAATATAACTACAATTAAGAAGAATAATTTTAGGAATCAGTCCATATTATTAAGGGAATGGAAGCGGTTTTATGCAGCAGGAATCCAAGCGAAGGCAAATGCATGCCTGCACACAACCAAGTTGAAATGAAGGGTTTGAAAACCTTTTGACGTGCGTTACTTAATAAAATATAATTTAACCAAATGTTTAAACAGATAAACCAAATTACAACTCTATACAAACAAATTTTCATTTGATCCTGCTTTGTAGTCTAAACGAAATTCCTCGAAAATATTTCTCTAATGCCATTTTCACGTCAATAACCGACATAAATATTTTATGGCAAACTGCAAAGGCACTTGGTTTAGGTAATCAAGATCATGAGCAAGGTATCGGCCATTAATGAGACGGGCAGCGCTTGGTATCGGGAGTAACTAATACACCGCGACTGCGGCAAACAGATGACTATTTTCCATTTTGAATTCACTTCTACTGTTCTAGACATTCCATTTTTTTTTAAATCTATAGCTTTACTATGCGAATTAATCGACAAAAACGTAACGTCCACAAAATGCAGCCCACACACCACACAATATCCGGCCGAACTTTAATGTTCGCAAATATAATACATAAAGATGATTGTTATTGGAGTTCCTTGAAGAAGTGATTATCCGCAGTTATTAGATTGTAACATCAGACAAGTAGGACAATTAGTAGGGCCTCCTTCGCTTCTATAGCGTAGGGGTGTTTTCCCCTCGTCCCGTCCCTTCCGTTCCTATCCTTTCCCAGAGGCGTCGGCGGGCTCCCATCGCGGCGGCGCCTCTATCCTTTTTCCTTCCTCTCCAGCCCCTCCCCGGGTGATCGGGCGTATAAGTCACTGGCTTGGTTCCCGGCCCCGGTGTGTTGTATTCTTCGATGGGTTCACCTTGAACCCTCAAACTTTTTTGTAACATCAGACAATTTTTTATTCCAAAGCCCTTTTATTTCTTTAAAAATACTATTTCTTTCCTCGTCCCCTTCCTTCAAGATCTTTTCTTAATGTTATCTCCCCTAGCAATCCTCCCCTCATCTCAGAACAACGTCTTGGCAACCTACCATTCCTCTTCACTACACATAAAAATCAAATTCGAAATAAAACTCAAATCAATAACAGTAATAATGGAACATGAACATAAATTTCAAACGTTTAGAGAGATAGTCTATTAGAGATTGATATCTAGAGCACTGCTCCACCGATGACGCAGTTAAAATGAGAATACATGAGAATTTGCGGTGCGTGATGATGAGCGGATATATAGGGTCCATTTAGTTTGCGGGGATCATAGCCGATCCGTGACGAGAGCAAAAAAGCGGAACTATGCGAGGAGAACTTCCCCGGAGCTGAACTCGAAAGAAACAGCCTATTATACTACTGCATCCATCCGTATTCGGAGATCGCCTCATCAATTTAAAAATTAACCGCTTCCGTAACTGTTCTAGACAGGATCAATTTACGAACCGTTCATTTTTCGGGGAGGTGAGTAGCACGGAGTGTGTTTGAAATTGTATTGCCGCTTCAATTTCCATTCTAAACCTTGCTCTCTCATTTGGGACAATGGCCTCCATTCAAGCTACTCATTTAGTCTTATTGCTGCCACTGATACGATAATTCGCACGCTCAGAATTCAAAATGAAGATGTCATTACTGTTCGACGTGCCTAAATGAGATTTCATGAATGTCTACCATGGAGTGCAGTGTACCTTGCAGCATTCTAATGAAATATTAGACAGTAATGATGATACATGTAAATTAAAAAAGCATAATTTCCGTTGTTTAAAGGATATTACAGTTATACACAGCAAGAAAGTAGCAACTGCATTCAAATGTGATTGGTTAGGAGCCACTAAAATGCATAGAAAAACGACATAAACTGTTAGAAAAAGATATATGAAAGATTTAACAAAATAGTATGATAATAGGAAAGCTTCACTTGCACCACTATGCCTTGAAGTCCAGAACGTCTTCATCTACTATCAAATAAGATGCGCTTCTTAAAGATTTGGCATGTTTTTCAAAATTCGTATTTGTTCAACTTTCCATTGGCATTCAACCTCCCAAGGCAAACAAGTTTCAACACATGACCCGAAAACGAGATATCAGAGTTCAAATCTCAATTTTGTAATATTTTTTGTTTTTTTTTGCAATAAATGTCAACTATATTTTTCCATTCGTGCGCTTTGAAATATGAAATGATATTTCAAAGCGCACGAATTCTATTGATTTTCCATTCTGAAATGTATTCAGTACATTCCCATAGTTTCATGCCTCATATGATACGTTTCACCGCCGAGCGGAATCATCAATTACAAAATTTAAACGTATCTCTTTTACATTTGAGGATTGTGATAGGCGATGAAACGCGATGTGCTGGAAAGTTGAAATTGTGTAGAAGTTGGAAGCGCACTTCAATTTTGATACTCAGCAGTTTCACTAAGCGAAGCCTTAAATTTCAGATAATGTTTATTACCGAGGAAAGTGTGGCGGATCAGTGGATAGAACGTTGGACAACTGATCGTAGGGCCCCGGGCTGAGTCACCCCATACCAAAATCAGTCGTTCGAGGTGCCCCAGGAAAAGGATCTGGCGGCTCTACCATGAATGAGAGAATTTCTCACGCCAGTGGCTTAGAATGGAATGATCTTTTCCTTCATCAATCCAACCAATCTATGGGTTGGGTCGAAACAAGCACTATATGAAATCGAGATTTTTTTAATGTTACCACTTTGTGCAAAAGTATTTAGCTATATTTTCCGTTAAAATTACCAACTATAACGAATAAAAATACAAATTACTTTTAACCGTAGGGCCTATTTTATACGTTTTGGTACTAATTAATTCATCTACTACCTGTGCATAGTGGTGTCTTTATATCAAAGAATTAGCCTAAAACCGCCGTTTTTGAGTCTTGAAAATCCCAAATTTCCACAATCCCCGAACCCCCCTTCGGCTAGGGGGGAATTTCCCACCCCCAGGTTTGCCCCACCTTGGTCCAAACCTAGATCGCCCATTCTTTACACGTAAATCCTTTTATCGTCAAATTCAAATAGAAAGAACAGTCAATGAAAAATGCAAAACTATAAATGCATGGCCAAAAGCTAAAACGATGAAATCCGCATCGTTACTCTTATGGCCTTTAGAGTGTGCATGAGAACTCAGGCATGCAGAGGGGGATTACAAAGATAAGGCCTTGCCTTGTTCGTACTCCGTCAATGATCAATGTACTCAACTAGAAACATTCGACTAACTACTATAACTCATGTCCAGACTCAAAAAGTTACGAGGGTTGTTTGCTAAGTCCGTGAATTTTTGCATTTCTCACGTATTAACTATTAATATAAAAAAATTCTCATTATTTGCCATCAAGAAATAAACAGATGCGAAATTTTGAGCTAATTAAGTCGTTAATTTGCGTTTGACAGCCATTTAAAACAGAAAACCTTGTGAATTTTAACAATAATGGAAAGAGTGAATTCCGTGCACTAACTAAAAATTATTTTTTGCGTATAAAAACTTTTACCGAAACCAAGAAAAGGCTTGATAAATACCTCAGAAACTGTGCAATCAATTTCAATGATAAATAAGTTTTTTACTGAATTCCGTTGTGGTCATACCAGCACGAGTAACGTCGAACGATTAGGACGTCCGAAAGAGGTCGTGACACAAGAAATCATCGATAAATCCATGGAGGACGTTCTGGACATTCGAAGAATGAATATTCGTGAGATGACTGATGCTGTATGATGCTCTCAAATGAGTGCATATTTAACATTTTACATAAATATTTGGACATGAATTAGCTAGCCAGGCCAGGGGCGCAACTAAGAATTTAGGCTAGAGGGGGTTTTAGACGCAACTAATACTTATGGGTGTGGGGTGTATTGCATACCCACCAGGGTAAATAGGCGTTGCAGGGGCCCTCTTCCAGAATATTTTTAAGATTAATGGTTTAAAATGGCGAGTTATACGGCTTTCTGAGGGATATTTGATTAATCCTAACACTATTCTATAAGTAATACTAATCCAATTAAGTAAATTGGATTAAACTTAAATATTTCTCTGAGCTCTGGGGGGGGGTTTATCCCCCAACCCCCCCCCCTCCCTGCGCCACTGATCCGGGCGATGGTTTCCGCGATTGCCCACATCAAGCATAAGCACAACGGTTTGAAAAGTTCAAAGAAGTGTTTGGCGATGTTCAGATGCAGTCCGATCGAGTTTTTTCGCCGTTTCATAACCGTAGACGAAATATAAACCATCGAAATTCAGCAGAGACCAAAGAACAATCAAGACCGTTGGTTTCTGCGGGTGAACGTACACCTAAGACGGCTAAGGTGGGTCTGTCGGCCAACAAGGTCATGGCCACAGTTTTTGGTATGCACGCGGTACCATTTACACATGTTATTTTGGAAAGGGTAAAAAAATCATCTGCAAAATATTATTCAGAGCTCTTGGACAGATGCGGTATTTATTTGAAGGAAAAACGGCTACTTTTGAAGGAGAAAAAAGAACTGTGCCGTCAAGACAATGCATGGGCGCACACGTGTTTAGTCACCGTGGTCAAAATCCATAAATTAGGCTACGATCTGCAAACCCACCCAGCATATTCTCCAGATTTAAGCCTCTGCGACTCTTTTCTGCTTCCAATTATGAAGAAATGGCTAGACGGTAAGATATCTGGGTCGAACCAAGAGGTTATCACTGAAATGAACGCCTATTTTGAGGGCCTTGGTAAATGCAATAATGTAGAAGAATTAAAAAAAATGGAAAAACGTCGAACTAAATGTATCTGGCTAAAAGGAGTCTATGTACAGAAATAAAACACTTTTTTGCCGAAAAATTACATTTTATTCAAGAAGTCACGGACTTATCAAGCCACCCTCGTATTAAATATTTTGGAATGAAGTCAGTCGATGCTGAGGTTTGGATGTTTCGGATTTTTGGATGTTTGAAATTCGTTTGCGGGCCCAACTGCTGGAATGGAGATCGGACTCCAATGAGAACTCCGATGAAACCCCAGTTGAGAACACTCAGTACCTAACGGATTCCAGAGCGCATTCCACCTCACGTATCCACTCTTCGCTGAATTCGGACGGCCGAATATGTTATTTTCTCGTCCATTAGCGATTCCACTTAAAAACGAGCGACTCGCATCGATTTCTATCGTCTGAAGTAGGAAAGTTAACTCACTTTTTCCGCACAGCGAGACGTGTAACACGCATGAAAGGAATCGACACGTATGATCATCCACCGCTATGCGCAATCAAAAACTTTCCCAGCAATAGTGATCAGCACTGATTCCCAACAATATTGGTACAGATAAGTGTGGTGAGATTTCAAAAGAGATTCTAGGAATGAACTTCTTCCTAAAATCGACCAAAAATGATGGAAAGGCATAAATGCAATGAAATTGCATGTTATTCTTCTGCTTTCCCAATAAGGCGTTTCCTTAGTATTTCTTAAGAGAAAAGGTTTAAAATGGAGATCATATTGATGTATGTGCGACCAAGGCCGTAGCCAGGGGGGATTGATCCCCCCCCGAAATGAAAGAAATTAAATAGATACTTTATGCTCGCTCGGTGCTCACACGACGATATTATATAGCGGCGCAGGGACATCTAGTAGTCCAATGCGACTTAAATCAATAATTATCTAAGCGAATTTGTAGGTGCAGTGCGTGAAATAATAGTGCTGTGAATAGTAGAGAGGTGAGTGTCTTACGAGCCTCCTGAGGGACCGCAGAACACCGAGGAGTTACTTCATTTGGTCGCGGCAAAAAAAAAGCTAGAAGGCTAAATTCAATTTTGTAACAATATTTTTATATTTTCCTTTTAGAGTTTATAATAAATATGTATATTTAACTGTATACGATATTTTAATTATCTTATAAAAATAATTTTATGTTTGTCTACTATTCCATAAAACCTCCCCCGAAAATATTTTCTGGCTACGGCCTTGTGTGCGACCACCTCCTTAAAGATAGGACACTTCCAAATGAATACACGAATAACGTCTTACGCTGAAACTATGGTCAAGTAAATGTGTGAATAAATTTTATGTGAAAGCACAAAGTTTCTTCTGTTTCAATTTTCATAATTACACGATTACACGATCCCATGATTACACGATAGATTGCAATGAAGCAAGTAAGGTTTTTCTCATTATATGATTAGGTACATCGTGGTCTCGTGTCCATTTCCGAATTTAATAGCATAAAACTTTCAAGCCCTATTAGGCACTTTTTATGCTTCGAATAAGTGTTTCTAGGAAAAAAATGGGCAAGGAATTTCCTATTGCCTTTCACCCTTAACTTGACTAAGGGATTCCGCCTCATTGGGGTCATAGGCCTCTTTATAGCATTGGGGCACATACAAACGTGGATATAGCGTGGGCTGCTGCCATTAATATCCGGTCATCAAATCTAAAAGTGGATATCCTACTACTTAACTAGTCCAAATGAATCTCACAAAAAGTTACTTTCCATTAGTTACGGAAATATTAGGTAAAAAAACTGCCCTATGAGCATTATAAACATCATATTGATGATGTAATCAAAAGATTACGCAATTCAATTTAAGGCATCGTACCAGGGCAACGATATATATTTCAGGATAGAACATAGGTAATAACGAGTTAAATACGCACTTATTATTTTCATCGGTGGTTGATCTATTAAGGAAGGTGAACGCAGAAGCTGGCTGATTAACGTTCCTTACTGCAAGCATCTATTGCCCGGTTATTTTTCCTTCATCGGCTCTATATACGGCCTATCTCACTTTTTCCTACCCATAAACCGAGATTTTTTTCTATTCCACTGCCTTGGATTTCAGTATCCGCGATTCTATCAGTACCAATCCACCCGTACCCTTCGCCTCCTCCCTACCCCATCCTCCGTGCGATATCCCGAACTACTCAAGCTTATTTTCATCTCTCAAAAATGATTTTCTCGTACCCTGAAAAAATAAAATTAAGACATCGCCCGTTATTATGAGAAATACCTCCCTGACGAAAATTAGTAGATTTGAAGAGGGTTCCGAAACATGGGCGTACACATCGGGGAGCAGGAGGGGGCAGCTGCCCCCCCCCCCAAGAAGCAACAGTAAATTTAGTTCAAAACGAATTTTTTGAGCTAATTTTCTGTGAATGCTAGAAAATTTGTAGTAGTATTAAACATGTAATTAAAATGAAATATTTTTCGAGCAAAAAAATTTTAAAAACCAATAAAGCGCAGTTATAATTTTCTTGAAATTTTGATCTCATGACCTTTTCTGTGTTACAGCTTGAACGACCACGGCTTGCCCCCCCCCCTCTAGTTTTGATCCTGTGTACGCCGTTGTTCTGAAAGTTTCTTAATAGAGATTGAAGAGGTTTTGTGAATGTCAATGAACACCTCTTCAAAGAAGAAAGTGCTGCACAAAAGGGTTTGCAAGAAATTTTCAGAAGGTTTTCTGTCTCGCATAGTGAAAAGATGTTAGTTCGTCGTCATGACTGATCAACAATCCAACGGGTCAACAATAACAAATTGTTTGATACAGCTCTCAACTCAATTCTCCGGTCGACTAATCTTTTCACATTTAACGTATTTCATCTCTTTCACAACCCAACCAAACTCTCTCATTGGCTCGTGATTTTTTCCAGGTTTCGATTGAATACCACCTCACTTAACTTCGAGAAAACTATTACCAACTTTGAAATGAGAGAGGAGCGACACGGGCCTGAGAAGAGCACTACTTAACAATTTAGGCCTAAATCAGGGCCTATTACCATATTCAGGGGGTTGTATCAAACTCACATAAATTTTTATTTTTTTTTCTTATTTTGACCTCGTTTAATACGTGTTGAGGTATTTCTTGGAGTGTGGTACAGTAACATAATATCAATAAATATGTACAAATTTAAGCCCTGATGATGGTTTTAAATAAACAGTAACGCTTTTTTACATAACATACGTTGACCTGCACTCCAAGAAATATTTAAACATATAACATAATTTTTTTATTTCGTAACTGTTATGGCGTTTTCATCATTCCAGGGAAATATAATTTAGCTGAACATTGAGTTGAAAGGGGAGAAAAAGCGATACGAGATTGAGTACTACTATTATCTCAATTCCCAATCTAAATTCTGTTAATATCGGGCGATTACAATGCCAACAAATTCCCATTTGTATATATTCAGAGTTTTCATAATCACGCACTGTCATTCAAACAGTTCAATATGAAAATAAAACCGTTGAAATCATTAAGTGATTCTTCGCAATATGACGATACCAATTAGTTATGTCACCAGGAATTGGAGACAATCCAAGATTACTTAACTTCCTGGATTCATTTTTTTTTTTTGATTGATGATATACATCCATATGAGTCTGGGATAGATTTTCAAGACTAATCGAGACCGAGTTAATGTTATGGAAACTCCACTCACATTCTTTTTTTTTCAAGCAACTGAGTAACCGGGTCCACGTAATCACTTAATGGACAGCCACTTACGCTCATCGAGTACGAAAAACGATACCCACCGAGACAAAAAATATAAGTTCCATCACTCTCCAAATAGACAGGCGTACAAAGATAGTGGATCCGTCTCTTGAAACGAAGAAGAAGTGTGTGCAGGCACCCACTTGTGAACGTCCTTTCAGAACCGGACTGTGTGCATTACGCTGGGATGGATTCAATGCACGTAGGTGTATGGGTTTTTCGATCGGAAAAGGGGAACGAGTTGAATGGGCGAGCTCACAAGTGAACGCCGACGGGAATCGACCCGAATGTTTTGAGTGAAAGGCAGCGCCGCTCGAAAAGGAAGATGACTAAGTAAGGCCACAAACCCCACCCACCTTCTTATTGAGTGGAAGTATCGCGTAATGGACGGATACGAGGAGAAAATGGGAACGGGGAGAATAGGGGGAGGGAAGGATGGGGTTGGGGGAGGTTCAATATGGAAGTGGGAGAGAGGGTGGGAGAGAGGGGGAGAGGGTTTTTTTGATAGAAGAGGGGTGTGAGACGCGTCCCCTAGAAGCTTCTTCTCCTCTTCCGATGATCACGGAAAGCTGTCCAAGAGCTTCGCCCTCGCCATCAATCTAAAAGGAGGATACACATCCCACCCACCAACGTTAAACCACTCCCTCTACTCGATACACAGCACATAAGTGACTACGCCCTCTTCCTAACATGAAAACCACTCGAACGAAACTCAAACTTGTGACAGGAAGCCAAAATCAAAATCTTCGATACAGAAAAATCGTTCTTTGATGCCACAACGGAACTGTAATAGGGTAGTTTCCTTCATTAAAGAAAACGAAAGGAATTGCGATTCGTTACCCACAATTAGTGTATTCATAATACACAAATTATTTGGTTTTACAAATCCCAGTTTAGACGAATGGCATTGGTCAATTTTAACCGCATTTGAAAAAGGCCAGATTGGCGCCCATGCGATGCCACTCCACTTGACGTCACGGGGACCTAGTTTCTGTACGAGTAGATAGGAGTTTTACATCGTCTGAGATTACCAATGCATGTATGAGGCACAGACCTCAGGGAAACCTGTCTTAATAATCACCTATTAAAACTGCTTATGGTCGGAAAGTTTCCTTCGTTTGATAAGGTATTAATAATCCTTATTTAAGCCAAGCGCTACCTGCTAGCAGGGTACTCTGCTACATGCTAGCAGCCTGCTTCGCAGCGAAGCACATACCCTCGCTTCAAGGTCACCTAACATGGCGACAGCGGGAACCAGAATGACGTCACACGGGGTTTTCCCAGCATTTATTCATAGCCGTCGCGTTTTCGCGCGCTTGAAATTTTTCACTTTTCATTTAATCGCGAAAAATAGATATCGTCATTCAAAAATCTAAAAGCGTGAAATGCGTACTCCAGGAGTAATAATGTTTCAATTTAGGCAATAAAAAATAATAATAAACCACCCTATTGCTGAATTAAACAACTTAACACGCTCGAAAAATATTTCTTTTCCAAATCAGGTGACATCGAGCGGACAAAGGAGAAGCTATCGTCGCTAAAAAATGCGGTACAGTGATAAGAAAAAAGCCGTAAAAGACGGTCTTTTCAGGCGATTGTGTAACGTTTTGCACAACTGAAATAAGGTTTGCTATCCTTACCTTAGAGCCTATCTATTCCGTAAATATATTGGTAATTCTAAATTGAAGTAGAAATAATAATGCAAAGTGAAAAAGTTATCCGTAACATATGCCTAATTAGTTACTTAAATAATCAATATGATTACGTCCCACGGCACCGTTTCGATCAAATTGCATGGCATTATTTTGATTACTCGATAATTAGCTCAGGGACTAGCAAATATTTGAGGCAGAAATATTTATAATGACAAAATTGAATTTATTTTAATCCTAAATCCTTATCCTATTATTTTTCTCTAAAAATAAAAAATAATTAAATTTGGCGACACTTTAAAAATTGTAATGATCAGAAGAGCTCAAGAGTGACCATAAATCCTTTCATTAATTATACCCCAGAATTTTATTTGACGTCAGTTAAACTTTAAACCATTTTCAAGCTGAGATTTTTCTTGCAAATCAATATATCTAGCATATTTAAAAAAACTCAGCAGAATGATGCTGAAATTATGAAAATATATCCATCCTATTTGCATTGAAAGCGTATTCTGGAAATTGCTGCAATTATTGACAACATTATTATCAAGCAGTAGAGTCAAGTGATATACTGAAGGTAGGAAATATTTCTTTTCGCGCACCATTTGTAATAAAAACGCAGCAGCAATAAAAGAGTTGAAAAACCAAAATGCACCGAGAGCACACCCTCACTGTGGTCTTCTTCCAACTCATTTTTCATTCTCTCCTTTTTTTCTCTGAAATCCTTACACTGCGCCGTTCACTACTCAAGCTTCTTGTGCGGTAACATATGGACGTAGAGGAGTAACTTGTTCCAAATTAAATCCCATATTTCATCCTTACAGCAGGATATGGCTCCGAAACCTCTATGGAGTTTCAAAGCCCGAAGAAGCTCTCCTTTGTATGACCCGCGCCCCAGGGAAACTCGTGGAAATCCACCTGCCAGAGTTCTATGGAGGCACATACGCACACAGTAACATGGTAATTCCCATAAAATATTAAGACATGCCAATCTATGACTGCATCATCGATAGAGTTAGGCTTCAGAGATTTTACTTCCTATTTCAATAGGCATTCTGATTATCATTTCTAAAATTCATCATGCTTCGTTGACTCAGGCTTCCCTTTTTTCCACTAATTTTTCATTCAAGTGCGTTATTTACGGCCAAAGTATCTTCCTTACGTCTAAGTTTACAAGGTATTTTTAGGTCTCTTACATTCCTTTTTTCATTTCATACTTTTTGAAACTCAATTATGGGTTGCCGTGAGACTATTTTCCAGTAAAACTAGTAGAATAAATTAAGAAAATAAACAAGCCGATTCCGAGATGGACCATTTTGTGAAATAAATTTACTAATTGCTAAGATTGTAGATAAAAATAAAGAGGGGATACAAAGCCAATTTGGATTGAGGCTATCATAAAATGGGATTTATAAACGATAACAATACGGTAACCAGGCACGTATTATTCAGAAGTTCAAGGAAATAATTTGGACCTACTAACGAAAAAATATTATAAAACCTAACTCTCATATCGCATGGAAATTCGATTCGCGAAATGTGTGGCAATTTTTATTTTAAGATAATTTTCAATATTTTCACA
Organism: Ischnura elegans; assembly: GCF_921293095.1. Lineage (NCBI taxonomy): Eukaryota > Metazoa > Arthropoda > Insecta > Odonata > Coenagrionidae > Ischnura > Ischnura elegans. The sequence goes on from NC_060247.1 coordinate 31,056,889, forward strand.
GATTTTTGGTAAACACCTGGGAACACAGGTTACCAATTTTCACACGAAATTAGAAGGAACAACCGATAATATTCATTTATTATAATGCACTACGCATCATCAGTCTGGATTCTGCATGCAATAGAGCCTCATATTTCTTTCTGCCTCACTATTGTATGTTACTCACTTTATCAGAGCACCTGAAAAGAGAGAGGGTCTTCACCATCAAGAGCCATGTTTGAGAAAGTTTAGTGTGTTTGCTGGGAGACTGTATTGCATTTACGTATAATTATTTTTGTAACTACTAATTCAGCTAACATGCCAGGTATTTTATGGTAAAATGGTGTCTAAATATATTACCTCGCATTCTGATATGAGGAAAATTATTGCAATTACATTTAACCATAATGCAAATAAAACTTTTTAGCTTGAATAAAAAAACTATAAACAAGTCGGGCCATTCAAAATAACATTTATTACTCATTCAGACATGGAATACCGCTCCGTTGTAGACACGCTGCGGAGGATATTTTGAGTGGAGCTGTTCCCTTGTCAGCTAGACGAATCTTTACCTCATCTCCTCGTTCAAACTTCCCCGGCATATTCGTGAGAGTCTGCTCAGGCGCCCTTGTTTGCTTTAGCGTGGAAGCGCTCTCAGTGCAACAATAGAAACTCTGATACTACATATACTCACTCAGTCCAAAAATACTCTCCTTGTGTCTATGACCCACTCCACACTTGGCCTCAATTCCGTTATTACTTTCCCTGCACTATAAGTCATCAAACTTCTGAGCGAGTTTATGGGTTATTTTCAAGTAGGTTCCCATAAATATAAAACTGCAATATGCCAATGGTTAAATTATTTGTCTTCTCGATTAATCCTCCTTAATCGAAATCTACTGATTTTTTTGAAAGAAGGGTTAGATTGTTACATAAAATAAATTAATAAACAAGAATTGGGTGGTAATTATTGGAGTACGAATCAAAGGTTTTTACGTCGAATCAAACTGGGCTGATAATCTCTTTTTTTCTTTAATCGAAGCAATTTTCAAAGGGCATAAAATTTTGCGAAAAAAATTCGGTTTTTATAATCGTGTTAGAGTCTAAACTAAATAAGTTAATATGAGCCTAATCTGTCAGGCAATGAAAATTAGCTGGCTGTGTAGCTGGCATATTCATATTTTAGAGTCGATATTCTCCGTAACTGGTGTCTTTTTGCCTAAAATATAATCACTTGGGCCAGAAAAAAATAAATGACATTTGAGTTTTAATTTGTCGTTATTTCCAGACTCTGGGTCAAAAATCCTGTCAGGAGATATCAATTGACTCTAAAAAATTATAGTCTTCAATACTGATGTGAGTTAGATTCTTTTACTAAGAATTACAATTCGCTACGCGAAAAAAGAGGCAAAATGAGATACGTCAATCCAGTTAAATCGAAACTTGAAGCTTGAATAAGGTGGAAGGGCTCCATATATGACACTTTAATCCAGGCTTGTTCATCTCGTCAAATTTTTATTTGATCCTATACTAATTCCTATTTTGCGTTGCTTTGAATGATATGGAAACATTATAAATTAATTGGCGCTACTTTTTGTGAAGTTTGTTTATTTTAATATTTAGGTCATCTCAGATATGAATTTCTGGCCTTTATTATTTATTATTTTACATATCGAATGAATTATGGCTCAGTATTACCTTACCTTCATGAATAAACAGTGCCTTATCGAGTTAAATAATGATGCTAAACCAATACGAACAGGCTATTAAAAATATTTTACAGCAATTACGTACCTACCAATGTCAATCATAGAAAGCGGATGATCACCTGCACTGCTCCGCGAAAACAATATAAATGGTGTAAATTCTGTCGCCGTGCTGGTGGCATACCCAGCTTGCCAGACTGCATGAGGGAAAGAAAATATGTAAAATAACTTGCATAATTTTTGCTATGTGCTTCTGGAGAAGCTGTTCATGACTTCTAGGGGGTCATCGGAGTGATAATGAAAAACGTGGTATCATCTAATTTGCATCCACGAGGTCTCTACCACAGCTGAAAAATAACCTCAACTTACGGAATAATTGAAGGATGCCTAAAACTTAATGAACGCCGTATACGTAAGCTTTATTGTCCAATGCGTCATTTTTAGGTGGTATTAATGTATTACTATCGAATGGAACTAATTTTTTTCCGTGAGTATAAAGCGAAGATGTTTATGAATGTATTCCTCAGATTATTTCTGAATATTCCTAGGAATTCTAACAGCATATTATGCATGTTTATCATCATATCTGGTTGCCTTCATGATTAGTTGGCAATTTTTGCATTTTAAAGAATGTGGAAGTATAGTTTGTTAGTATGCGTCAAATTTTTATGACTGTGTGGTGTGCCTGTGCTCTTGCATGCTCGTAGTTGATCACCCTCTGCCAAACTCCGTAGAGGTGGCTCGCAGGCTGTTATGCAGGTGTATGAACTTCCTGGAATATGAGATTCTTCCAATCCCAGCCGAAAAAAATTAAGACCTTAACCCTTCCGTAAACCCATCTAACACTCTTGCCAGCCACCTCCCTTTCCATTTGAGCAGACCCTTATTCACCCACCATTTCCGCACATTTCCCCTTAATATCCCGTTTGCATGCTGGGATGACGTTCCCTTCCCAGGTAATACCTCGAACAAGAAAGGGAAAGGGGCGAGGGACTTGTGCGATAGCCAGGGGCGGACGACACCCCTGAGGAGACGGAAGAGCCCAGGGTCGTCGTGTTTACAGCGTCCTCACAGGACCCTTTTTTTTGGGCGATTGAAAACCCTAAATGGACCCACTGGAAAGGCAAGATCCCCGAATGAAAATGGGAGGGATGGATAGCCTGGGTTGTTATTCTGGTGGGTGTTCCGACTGATGTGGTCATTTTGCACCACACGGGGGGACGGGAAAATGCAGATTAAGCAAGGTTTTGAGCGAGTGGAAAAAATCATGGGGAGAGGCTCGGTTGGCATAAGGGTTTCAACTCGTTCCATTTTCCACACTCCATCCTAAATGGAAACGGGCACACTTCTCGATTGCGGCGACAAATACTGCATCAGCATTAAGCAAACATTCGGTAAATAATGGCCATGTGTGTAGTCTCAATAAGCGGAGGCGAGCAGAACCGCGCAAAAAAAAAGAAGTACGACTTATCTCATCACTCGATCGAACTAAGAAGGGTTAAAATATTGCCCCACTGATGTAGCAAAAAATATGTCCATAGTCGTACGGACGGGGTCCGAACGGATCCTCCGTTAGCTTCGGGGTGGAGCGATAAGGATTTCAGGAACGCCATCAAACGACAACAGTTGCTACAACGCCCAATCATATTCCATTATATACAAGCGACCCTTCAAAAACGACATATTATTTCATTTTTGGACACATGAAGAGTGTGTCTCTATTATATCTTGAACATTATGAAACTTTTACAGCGTATACACACCAATTCTATAATATCTTTGTAGCTGCTTTGTACCACAACAATATTTTGATACTTATTTGGTGACATTAAGAACCCCCAATCTTCCAGAAGTTGGTGAATTATATATTTTTTGGTCTTAATTTTCCATCAGTATTCCAAGGAAATCACATATAAGTGGTGGAAAATTTGCAAAGATCCCAAATATTTCAAAACAATGGAGGCTGGCCGACCAGGAGAAAAAAAACACAAACTGAGGGCGGAAGCTGCACTTTCTCGGCCCAAACGAAGGCAAAATAACGATTTAAAAAATCATGAAAATACAAAGTTATACAGATAAAATACTTTGATATAAATTTAAAAGTGATACTCGAAATATCTGGGTTCATTAGAAAATTGTGCCAAACATTTACAAAACAATATACATACGACGACTTTTTACTCATGCAATAACCTTGATGACAACAGACGTTGATTATTTAGTCTTCATCTCCATCAAAATTGGGCATAGCATTCGAAAACATATTTGGCAAATACTGACTTATAAAGAGCTTTTTCCTTCGTGAATATGTTTTAATAGAATAAAATGGCTTTATTTAAACTCCCCACCGAGCCTATCAAAAGCTTTATTAATTTACTTTAAACTTTGCGCGATAAAACTTTCATCGTACTAATATATCTTCTACAGTCTGATTACTACCATGAATATTCAATCCAACATGGATAACATCGCCTATCTCATCGAATCAATCACTTCACCACATTTTAGGCCCCACTTCTGTCCATCCACAATTACATCAAACCTGTGAAACTCGAACAGAATAAAAAAGAAGAATTCCCGTTCATCAATTGCGCTGGAATTTAATGGCCTCAAATGCTTGCATTCATCTTTCAAAACGGTCCGTCGTTAACTATTAAAACCAACTCACCACATATTTTGATCCGTTTTACCATTTGCATGTGAATCTTCAAGCGTAAGTTACACGGTTCCATAGCACTTTCATAACGGCAAAGGGAATTTTTATCCTCGGCGACCGTACGTCCATGCATATCCCCCACTTCCATCACTCATAGTAGTAGGATATTTTGGTAAAATATTAGGCACGAGGATGACTGATATTAATGGAAATGAAAGTTTACCAAGGCTTCCGTGTTTTTCTCTCAGAGTCAAAGCATGATGCACCACAATTCAACCAATATGCATTCATATAGCGGTCAACATAAGTCCCAAAGGCCGAACTAGCATCACTCTAACAAGTGGATCACATTAATAAATGGTCAGCCAAACATCGGCGTAAGTGTATTCGTAGTGTATCTATCACATATTAAAAACTATTTTATGTATCAACCCTCAAAATATCATCAAACATAAAGCAACCAAAAGTTATTTACTAAATATTTACCATGAGCTACTCAAACCGCACTAATACAGGTGGATCACCACCAAAAATAATTTGTATAGCATGAACATCAGCGTGTTTGTAAACAATCAGCCATATTGGCCAAATTAGCTTCAGTGCTTCGTGCACTTTAATTACCTCCAATAACTTTTTTTCTTTAAGCGTCCATTAGATCATGGATATCCCATTCCAGATACAGTCATAGAGAAAGGCTTAGGCAAAATATAGGCTGGGAGGGTGACAGATAACAATGGAATGCAAAGTATTGCCAACCCTAATGCGTTCTCTAATAGCCCCCAAATAATCATCCAACATGATGCCACCAATATGCATTCTCTAACAATTTACAATGAGAAACTTTTTTTTACTGGTATCCCTTTTACAGGTGGATCTCCTTCCTGGATAATCGTCCTAGCATGCCCATGAGCGTATATGTATTAAGTCCAACCCTTTTCAGCAAAACGGTTCTGTTCATCCATAAATAAAACAAAAAAGATGAAAAAATGCGAAGTAAAATTTTTCATGTCCTTCGCTGCACTGAAGTATGAAATATTGTGTATTTTAGATTCCATTGCACGCCTATAACTCCCAAAACGTTCAACGGAAACTAATTCAATTTCAATATTGCTAAATATTTGCTTTTCAATTTCCTCACGTCAGGCACAGCGGCCCATAGCTCTTATAATACGTCCAATGCTATTTTTTCCATTAGACGTCCATTCGCTCATGGGCATCCCACGCCGACGTCAGTCATGACGACAGGGTTAGCCAAAATGTCTGCCGGGAGGGTGAGTGATATTAATGGAGGGCAAAGTGTACCAATGCTCGTGTGTTTCTTCTCCCGACCTCTTGCTCGCGAGGCTCCCGACTACACGCTTCCAACTGGAACTCCGTCACTTCGACCCAGAACACGAGATGGGGGCTTATAAATCAACGTTTCGAACGATTTTTCCTGGGAGATGGAGAGGGTTGTTTCCCGCACCAGCATCATCTGTTTCGCGACTTTTTTTTTGTTTGTTTTGGAATGGAGAATCCGCGGCCTCCCTCCGTTACTCAGGCGCTATCTTCATCTCTTGACGCGTGTTCCATTCGCCACGTGTTCCACCTCTAACAAATCATGGCACAAAAGGAAAGACTCGAGAACGTCCGACGGTAAAGGATATCTAAATACGCCATTTTGGAAATGCGTGATTTTTTAACATTCCCCTGAACAATGAAATGATTTAAAACAAAAATAATTAAAATCCTCCATTAATCATTTTTATTTCAGTAATGTTTTCCGATAGGAACAAGCTCATTGGTGGCTATTATATTCAGCTTTGATAGCATAAAATCCTTATCCTAAATGCATCAGTATTTCCCTTCGATTGTTCAGTGTGGGCTAAAATTTACCCGCGCCAAAATTTGGGTGGTAACAAAAAATTGGAGGTTGTGCATCAAAAAAATTCTTAATATGAGCGCTAAGATTGCTTCCACCATGAATCCTGACTAAAAATTGGATGGACGTACAAGATAGTAGTGAAGAATTGAGTTTCCCGCAGCATAGAAGCGACCACATCAGAAAGATATGGAGATATAATTACGTATATATAGAAATAACTGTTACCATAATAAAGTAAGTATCATCCTTCCAAATGTTCATTGTTTTACATCCACCAAAGCAAGGACAACCCAAGAGATGGGTAAGGCCACCTTTTCGGGTCAAAAATCAACGGTTGGAACAATTTTTCTTACCAAGACATGAAGAGGGTTGTTTCCTCAGCATTATCAAGGGGGCCTATGTCCGGATACTTATTTTTTGGGATGTCAATTCCATCCACTCGTCACCCTAAATATTTATTATTCCGCGGTCATTCATATGGTACTACAACGCCAACAAATCATGATGAAAAAGAAATAGGAGGACACTGAACGAGGTAAACGACTTCCTTATGAATGTAACGGGCTCTTTAATGACACTTGGCATGATGTATGCCAAAGGCGCTAATTCATGTGACCGGTAATAACTGTTTCAGGGGCTATAAATTGTCGGAAAGGACGTAAAAACGACCGCATGAGCATTACAGTCAGCTGCGACAGCAATAAAGCGTGATTGATAAAAAAGTTCTCCCAACTAACAAAAAAAACCTTGAGAAAACACAAAGTCTCTCATAATTATTTCGGTGAATGCTAACTACGGCGGTTGGTGTGGTAATACGAAATGGCGATGATAATGTGAAAGTAGTCGGCAATGAGCCATTGACCGCAAAAATAACCGCGATCAATTTCAATAATAGGGATGAAATGATTGTCTAGGAGGGTATTTATTTGCTTGACTCACAGAATGCGATTGCTGACAGAGCAAATTGGTTTACATTTACCGTATTCGATCATTAAAACTATGAACTATATGAAGTCTAGGGGATCACGCCATCCTGAAAGAGTGTGTAATATTTTGTGGGGACAGATGATATCATAGTAATCAAAGTACTAAAATGCGTGATTATTGATATCCCCAACCAATGCTAAGGAATGGCGTTTGATTTACTCAGTCGAATCAAAGAATTCCCAGCACTTTAAATGGTTTTATATTTTGCATTGCAATTAATAAAATCCGTTTCAATACTTTACTGAGAGGTTACGGAGTATAAGATGGAGAGTAACAAAAAGTCTATATACCAAAGCTGTCAGTTAGGTCACTATTTTCCCGAAGAAACCGAAGAGGAGACACAAGAGATTCCTCTAAACCTGAAAGGGAAACTCGCCGCAGCTAAGATACCACTTATACGCCTTTGATCATGGAGTAATAGACTTAATATTGAGGAGAATAATTTAGTAGGGACGTTGATACGATTTTTTACATAGGCATTTAACATTTTATAGACATACCGAATCACTTATTTTCGCCACTTCCCAGCATATGCCACAAAGGGCATAGAGTTTGAGCTGATGAGCAGCCATTGTATCATTACTAATCCATTAACTTGAGAAACCGTCACGAACTAGATTTGACAGATTTTTTCATTTTAATCCACGAGAACACTCGTAAAAATAAATCAGACAGAGCATAGTAGTTTTTTTTATCGTCGAACTGGCATACTCACATTTTTCAGGCATCTTCATGGTTTCAAGTGGTCGAAGGCTTAATTATTCCAGGATTCTGGCCTTTACTGAATTAACACTTAACAGTTCTGTTATCAAGATTTCCTCATCTAGAAGCAACCAACGCGACAAAAATACTGAAATAAAAATGCTTACATAAATTATTTAAGTGTGTATTTATTTTTCAAATAGATTTCATAAACACATACTTTTACTCTATTAAGCTCATCATAAAACATAGCTGCAAATTAAGCGCTTCCATAGCCGAATGAAAGAATCGATTTCTTTTCGAAGTATTTATTTCATTTGCCTCAAAAATAATTTTTCCCCACAGGTAGCTTCTGTTAACTCAGCCAACTTCTCAGCCTAATACTCAATGAGATACTTTAGGGATTTTTTTGTTCATTGCCGTTAATCAAATTCCGCAGGGGAAATTATCTACGGTATTAGGTAATGGAAGAGTTACACAAAAAAGAAAAATGCAAGGGCGTCGAGGTTCATAGATGGATTGAATATGAATCGTAGGTACACTTAGAAATCTACTTACGTAATATAAAACGGGAATAACGATGAATGGATATAGGCTTGAGTTGCTTAGAGCGGTATCAGCTGAATTCAAGTGACGTACTTAGGCTACCAATTATTTACGCAAAAGATTCGCAAAAAAAATTAAAATAAGAAAACATAATTATCAATAAAATGCAAGTGCCTTTTTTACATCAGCACATTGTAAAAATGATTTTTAAAAAGTATTTACAGTAGTCAACTTGACTAGTTTAAACAACCACACAGAACTAATGACGACACACCTTGACTATATATTCACCATATTAGTGGTGAATACTAAATATATATTTGTTTATAAACAAAATATACGTAAGACGTATGTTAAATTCGGGAAACTAATATATTTGCGTAATTTAGGCGATGTCGGTGTAGTGGTTTTCGCTTTACTAGCGTTGGTACCATGCGATCTTGCCAGTTTCGGGCAGTTTCTCGCAATTATCTTTTTTATTTTATCATGAACTTACACTTTACCGTACATATTTATATTCGTCACAAAATTTTGCTTCTAATTAGTGCCGTCTAAACGACGTCTGGTTACAAACAGCTTCGCTAGCTCGAAAAAACCGTATTTTTCCATAAGAGCCCATGTTAATTTATCCTAATTTTACCGCACAGTATCCCAAAAACGGCACATGGAGATCCCCTTTTCTTTATATCATTCAAATTTCTCATTCAAAAGAATATTTGACCAAAATTTCGTCATATTCTTGTTACCTTTTACCGAGGCGCCCTTGACTACCTCAGCATTCACACTTACTTCCGCTGAATTTTTTCAGCACGCCTTATGTCACTGGGAGACGTAAAAATAAACTCAGACTTCCCAACTAAAGCCGTCCATATGACCCACTGTTTCCCCATGGAAAAAAAATGGAGCTGGCCTTTCACGGCGATTCCGATAACATCCTTAGCGATAGGGAACTTGTTTACGCTCTACCATTCCAAACGGGGCGCGCGTTTCCAACAAAGCAGCGGACACTGGCGAAGAGATAAGGCTTTTCACAACTTGAGCAGTACGTGAGAGCAGAGAGGAGCGAGCAAACTCCGAGGGCTATTGTCTTTCGGTTTTACGTGCTCCAACGGTTTCGGCCGTAGGAACTGAAAGGAAATCCCAGCCGGTCAAAACTAACTACTACTCCCGGGAATGGCAACCATTCCTAATTCCAGTTCTGTTACTTCGTGGAATAGTTTCTCTTTTCACTATTTGCAGAGTCCTCTCACGCTATCAAGAGTGCGTCGTGAACAGTGATATCCAGCAATCAAGCTAAAGTAACCTAATAACAAGATCATTCTATGGGTAATTTTTACCGGCAATCGTAATCTATGAACAAGTAATTTTTCTTGTGATACACACCAATTTAAAATTCCTAGCTAATATTGATATAAGGTAGGCTTTTTAAATTACACTGAATTATTGGATAAGCTATTTTGGCCACTTACCAAGAATATCGTTAAACACATAGCGGTGAAAGCCAATTTGGTTATGATCATCCGTTATATTTTGAATTCCTTGCAAAGTATATTGTTTTACCCCATCCAAAGAGAATCATCCATCCAATATTTCGTTGAAGGTAACAGACTTGTAATTTTCTAATCTTCCCACTGGTATTAATCACAGTGTCTGATTTTTCATGATTCTAACTACCACTGGTACACGAAACTTCACGATTTCTAGTCCTACTACTTCGTGAAATTGTTTCTCTCTCTACCAATTCGAGAGCCCTAGTATGTACGCCATTTAAAGTACGTCCTAAACAGTGATTGGCAGTAATCAAGTTGAAGTGACTATTACAACAAACAAGTGTTAATTTTTGTTTTTTATTTTCTCCACGAAAAAGAAATTTTACCAGCAATGCAATCCACAATCATCTGAAATAACCCTTAGGTTGTTGTTACCGCTGCGATATAAAAGACTGTAAATTTCACCTAGGTAAGCTAAACTATTGACCGATTGAAAGAAGAACTTTAAAACTATGGCAACCAGAAAAAGAGTAAATTAAAGCAAACTTTTAATTAAAAAACGAGCATAATCCTGGAAATAAAAATCATAATTTCTTGTATCTCTTTTACGGCAGTTTAAGAATCACGTGACTATCCAAAAAGAAGGGATGATGCTAAATGTAACAAAAATTACACTTCTGGCATTCATACTTTATTCTTTTTATAAAAATTAATCTTTATTATATCATAAGACTTGTTTTTCTGCAATGATGGAGATAATAAAAATCGGAATATTTGAGTAGTGTAAGATAAGCGACAAGAAATTTTCTAGCCGAGCAACGGGTTAAGGTTATCGCTGAAGGAACTCCTCTCGTGGTTTTCGTTTCGCACGAGCAGTCACTTAGGTCCACGAAGTAAAAGGTCCACGAAAAGTCAGACTCTCTACTTTTTCGGCTAATTGCGGACAAGAATGTAAACTGACGAAGCAGGCGCCGGACCCATACCAACGCAGTCTTGAAGAGTTTCTGAGTTTTGAGCCGGTCCACGCAAAAACTTATGTTCTGCAGATGCCTAAAGTAAGGGAGGTAAAATTCGTGGGAGGGGTAAGAAGAAAGCGAGCATATGGAAAGCAGAATGGCCAACTTTGATGAGGAATTCCGAATGGGAATGGACAATTATGTCGTCGCGTCGTGGAGAATGGAGCAGAAACCAAGCCAACCTTCCTTGCTGCCCCCCTTCCAGCTACGTCAAGGGAGGGACAATATCTCCCATAACCTTTGTAAAAAATCGGGTTAGCTAGCACAAAAAGCGCCTCAATCAGTTTCCGATTTTGGTTTTAAATTTGTATTTGAAGAATTTAGAACAATTGACGATAACACTAAGCTCACTCACGAATGTAAAGCAGAGGCACGTTGTTATATTGTGCTGCATTCAGCATTGACGAGCTTAAGGCAATTATTCAGGCGTGGGACCATCGGCGCGAGGATTTTTTTACTCGATTATTCAGGTTGGGTGCAATGGCTTCAGAAATGAATCAATTGAGGGCAGGCGTAATAATCAATTAGCGGGACAGACATTAAAGTCCTCCTCTCCCCCCAATTTCCAGGCGTTTCAAACTGCGGAAAGCGTCGAATTTTCGTGATCGGGCATATCAAGTGGGGCTCCCGCCTCCCCACTGTGCACTGATTCGGCCCCCGACGCCAACCGCGGCGGGAAATAATGAGGGCGAACGACCTCCGCGACTCTCCTGCGCGACGCCTGGCGACAGAAAAAGGAAATAAACGAATCGAGCATGCAACAAACCTTGGCGTAATCAATGCGTGCTCTTTTGAATAACTTAATTGTCTGAGTGACGAGTAACAAGACCAATGTATTGGTAGCACGCAGTTCAAACCAATTCTGAGGATAAAAAGGTGCTTGGATTTAATCAAATGAAAATGGTCTTCAATTTTTACCTTGAACGCAAGAGGAACAATTAAATGTTTCCCACTATAACCTATATTTTTTCATTAAGTAGGCGAGGACGTGAGTGAAAAGTAGAATAAATGTACCACCACTGCCACAAACGCCCAGAATTGGCGCTTTGCAAAACAAGCTACCCAAAATGAAATCGGCATTGGCTCACTAAGTCATATTATGCAACCATTCTATAACCTTGGAAAAGAAGATGAGATTTACCTGACGAAAAAAGCATTGAAAATTGCGTGGTACTGTAATTAATGGATCGCAGGGATAATAAAAATTGTCCCAATTCCGAACAAAGTTTAAGTAAAAGTTTTTAATATAAGAAAAAATTTAAAAAGTTTGGTCCAGCATAGAGTCCTACACCAATTTTCGCTCTCGTGCCTTTCTCAAGACCAACATTAAAATAGGGAGGCAAAAACTGATAGAGATGGATGAATTCTGTTATTTGGGAAGCAAGATAACTAGTGACGGGAGAAGCAACAAAGAAATTATCAGCAGAATAGCCCAGGCGAAGAGAGCATTCCACCAAAAGAGAGACCTGCTTACAGCGGGAAACTTAAATATGGAAGTAAAGAAACAATTTATAAGAACCTACATCTGGAGTATGCTCCTATACGGAAGTGAGGCATGGACAATGACCGCAGCGGAGAAAGCAAGGATAGAGGCCTTTGAAATGTGGTGCTACAGAAGAATGATGAAAATCAAATGGATCGACCGAGTTAGTAACGAGGAAGTCCTAAGAAGGGTAGGAGAGAAGAGGAGCCTCATGAAAACCTTAATAAGAAGACGGAACAACCTTTTAGGCCATATCTTGAGACATGATGGCCTGATGAAGACAATCGTCGAGAGACAAGTGGAAGGCAAGAATGGAAAAGGAAGACCCCGAACAAAATATATGGAACAAGTACAGAGAGATGTGAAAGAGAAGAAATACGTAGGTGTGAAAAGATTAGCTGATAGGAGAACTGAGTGGAGAGCTGCGTCAAACCAATCCTAGGAATGTTGACCAGTGATGATGATGATGCATATCGAAAACAAAACAAATGATTAGAAACACTGCAATGGTCCGGGTCCGGAAGAGAAGCCTCATGAAAACCTTAATAAGAAGACGGAACAACCTTATAGGCCACATCTTGAGACATGATGGCCTGATGAAGACAATCGTCGAAGGACAAGTGGAAGGCAAGAATGGAAAAGGAAGACCGCGAACAAAATATATGGAACAAGTGAAGAGAGGTGTGAAAGACAATAAATACGTAGGTGTGAAAAGATTAGCTGATAGGAGAAACCAATCCTAGGATTGTTGACCAGTGATGATGATGATGATGATGTGCCTTTCTCACGCGGATTCTCGCTTTCAGGATTTCGTGGGCTTTTCGATGCGCAGACAATTCGATATCGAACTCATTTACGATTTTGACTTCGATCTTCATTACAGAATTGAAGACTGATGTTGGGAGACCTCAGTCTCCAATTTACATACGACCACACGGACACCACCAATTCAAGAATGAGGACATGAATTAAAACGGAAAAGTTAATTTAATAACCAAAGGCGATGATTTTCTTGAAACTCGCACACGAAAGAATCGTGGAGATTAGTAAGCTCATACATGGCGACAAGTGGACTAGCTTAAAAAAATTATCTTAAACGTTCAATTACGATAATGGATGCTTCATATACTACCAACGGTAATCTAAAGCAGAAAAAAATTCCAAATACATCGGAGTCGGAATTGTAAGTTGTCATAAAATCTCATCAGGTCAAGGAAAACTAGGTGGATGGATTGAAATGATTAGGAACGAGTAAGTTCTGATCCGTGATTGCTGACCACATGAGGGAAACAAGCAAATGGAGAATATGCGTTACAGATGAAATACTGTCAAACCTCGATAAGTGAGAACTAGATAAGGGAGGAACCCCTATGAGTGATACACATTGCCAGATTCCTTTAATTTAGAAAAGATATCTTTCAGAGCGACATGGAGAACATCAAATTAGAACCTCATGATATTTCCAGGGCCGACAAAAACGATAAATTAGGAGATATATTTTTCCGAACGGATAGGCCGAGGAATTCGTTCTTTCTGCGAAAAATAAAGGACTTCAATAAATGCTACGCGGAACTTCGTAAGCACATTTTTTTTTGTTAACAGTTGGTGTCATAACACCCCAATCCCCACATGCATTTGGAGGCGGCGGGGTTGTATACTCATTTACATGTTATGGGCACGGTCTTAAGCGTATCTAATGCGAGCTCTTGAGATGGGAACCAAATTAATCCTAAGGAACACGTTGATTATCTAGCTAATTTCAAATATCTGAGTAGAATAGAATGACTGAGAGGCAGGCCTAAGTATTTTGGGGGGTGAGGGCGGAGGGCACGTGCTATCCTGAAAACCAACCAAAATGCGATAGGCGGAGCATAACCTCCGGAAAATTCAGTCGCTTTCAGGCCTATGTGGTGCATGCTTCGAAGTTAGCTGTGTTGCCAAGCTGAAAGAGGGTTTTTGACACAATCTTTCGTTTCCATACACTGAAAAATTCTTTTGAGAAAACATGGCAACGCCAGTTTCTCTCCCCCCCATCCCACATTCCCATTGTCGCGTGTCTCGCCACCAGCCGCGATGCCGCACGAAATATTCCGTGCTTGCACGACTGGACCAGTCGCCAGGATAACTGAAAAGGACCATAGTTAGCGGTCTTGTCTCTTATTTCCCACGTTCAAAAACGTTTTTACGATTAACTAAAGCATCGACATCAACGAAGATGATCCAATGATGATGTTTAAATAGAGGATTTACAACTTGAGCAGAAATGTAACTTGACGACATAAGGCGAGATGTTGTTGAATATGGTAATGGGAAATAATATTAATACGTATTTGTTGATAACTACTCGTGTGGTTTTAATCCAACCATCCTATTCTTCGAACGGAAGGGACGACGTGTCGACGCATTTGAACAGTGAGAAATCATAAAAAGCGAAAAAGAAATTTAAGACTGACCAGTACATGAAGATGACACAATAAGCGTCGAAGTCAGCTGAGCTGAAGTAATGCCGCAATTAAAGGAGACGTACATTATAGCCTTTTGTACAGATTCACAAGCATAGGGCGCTTCAAGCGTTCGAAGACCAAAGATATTTCCTGCACAATTATCTCCGTGAAAGCAGCATATGCCAAATTCAGTAGAATAAATCCGCCTCCATTTCAAATCAATTGAGGTTTACCAATATATTGACAATTTGACAACGTGTTTAAGAAAGGAGTTACTAACTTAAGCATATTTTTGGAGTTGAGATGCTGCACAGGAGGGAAAAATCGAAAGATAAGAACGGTACTTGTGTCTGCATATCAGAACCATCTTCAACTGCATCATGAAATGGCGGTAGAATTTCAATGGGATGCGAGAGGCGTATCGACTAGATAATTTGATTAATTTTGCGCATGGCGAAGTTTGATCAATTCCATATTTAAATTGGAATGGCGATTTTGGGAAAGCGGTGTTAACCCAACCAAGGTCTCCATCTAAGGTTTAAGGTCTGAGAGAATGTAATGGAATATCAATGCAAGCAGAAGTTCGACTCGTAAGCATTGCCAATCTTCATCACGGAAAAACGTTCCTAATATTCCAAATCTACCGAGCATTGACCTTTGAGAGATTTTCCGTGTGTCACGTGGGGAACACTTCTCATGTACTCAGTTTATTGTGGTCCGAATCAAAGCATGTAGCAAGGTCTATGCAGGAGGTAATTTCGTCGATATTTCTAAAAAGAAATGAACACAAAATCCAACGTCTTGCCAAGACGTACGGCCGAAGTGATTCGGTAATATTACCTCCCGTTCCCTTCGATTTCATCTCATCCGTCTTCATAAAGTGATTTCAATGGAGCTTTCGCGAAATGAAATAAGAGTATGAAGGATGCTTTTCTCCCGCACTCGAAACTGTGGCGGTTAGTGAAGAGAAAAAAATATCAACAACGATAAATAAGAATTGTTTGCACTTCTGAACTGAATGGGGCGTTGACCCTTCAACTTTGCTACGGACGTGGGGACACCAGAACCCCAAATCGTGATTTCAGCATTCTCCTCTCACATTCTGGTGCGACGGTCCTCCTTCCAAGAGGTCCATATGCAATAAAAACATGGGAGAAATTGATTTTTTCTCCAATGAAGACAACGTTGACGCAATTTTCTGAGTAAAAAACTTAGATAATTGTTGAATTGTAAACAGTTTTTCAGAATTAATACGCAAATTCATTACCTAAAATACCACGGTCATGAATTACGGATCGTTCGAAGTAATTATTTCTTTCTTTGACTAGCATTAATCTATTAAATTGCTTCATTGCATACAACAAACCTGTATAATTACATATGAGAGGCATTACCACAATGCATTTTGCATTATATTAGCAATTTACTAATTATTTATTATGTTATACATACTATTTTCTAATCATGATAGCAATACTGCCACTCAGGCGTTTGTATTTATTTAAAGTCATAAAAATGTTTTATACTAGGAGTGACAATAAGACGAGTGTACCTGATAAATGTAAATATAATTTATGGAGTGAGCCAATCATTGTAACAAGCAGGCCAAGATTAACTTTACATAAACGTTGCTTTCTTTACATGCGGCCCTATCTATGGGACTACATCTAATATATATTTAATTTAATGCCCCTGAAATTAAACAAATTAAATTTTGAAATAAAATGCTAAGGCTTGATAAAGACTGGCTTTTTTCTCAAGAAATGATTGAACATCTATTTTGATGTTATTTCACTAACAATAATTATACAATATTTACAGCATTATTTGTTTTTGGTATACATTTTTGCTATTTTATGGTGGCTCACTTATAGTCATATGACCTTGGAGAACATCTAAAGCTCCCTCTCCTTTGTTATTACTAGATGTACAACCAAAATTTTGGGAGTAAATCAATCATAATCATTAAATCATTAATTTAACAACGTATCTGAGACTGAGATATCTGGCTCAGGTACATGTTTGGAGTCACTTAACGTCAGAGGTGAGGGATCGCAGAGGAAGGCAAATCCAAAGATGAGAGCGAGACTAGAACCTTCGTAGTAGGACCTTTCTTAGCTACTTTCATCTTCAGCTACATCGAGAAACGCAAGCTGAGTTTCAATAGGGTTCGAGGGGGGCATCGTCAGAATAATTTCATTAATTTCACGAATGGCGGGGTTTGAGCAATTCCATGGTGAAATTGGTGTGTTTATTTTAAGAAAGTGGTGTTAACCCGACTAATTTTCTTTTTATGGTCCAACTCAAGCTGAACTGAAAGCATTGGAAAGCAGGTTATGTAGAATGTACTTTAAAGTCTGATTTATAAAACAAAAATATTGTAAATGGATAAAAAAGTGACAACAGAAGGAATATAGTCATGTTTTAAATGGAAAGAAAAGTGACACCAACAGGAGGAAAGTCAAGGGAGAAGTTTGTAGACAATATGTGGCATGTCAAAGAATTATTCAAATATCAATAATTTCGAATTATAAAAGTCGGAATGAATGATATTGATGATGGCAAGCAATACTTTTTGTATTCGTTAAACGCTTCGTATGAAAGTCAATTAAAATCTCCTGAAAGTTTTCAAAATTACATTTTTTAATTTTCCACTGAAGCATCTCCACCAAGGAGAGACCAACATTTGTAATTGCTATCCATTTAATTCAGCAATCCACTGAAAAACAATTCAAAATACTGTTCACGGTTGGAAAGTTAAATCTTTAATGGACGAATAAAATATAACTCCGGATCACGCTTCGGGGAATGTGGTCGGATGTAAACCCATATCGACATCGATACAAAGATAAGCTAGATCCAATATTGAGCAACGCATAGAAAACAGGCCACTGAACACAGGTTCGTGAGTGATGAAAATTCTTCCTTTGCAGCAAGAAAACTTTCTTCTTTTTTATTTTTTTCCGGCCTCTCATTCGCTGCAGTCGCTGTTTACAATTCCGCCGATGCACGTCGAGGCAACGTTAACGCAACGGGTAGGCAACAATTGTCTCGTTCGTACATTTAAGGGTGAGTGCACCTCCCTCAACGCTGGCTCACTCACTCAAACCCATGGGATCAACGAGCCCGCACACGTGTGTATAAAGGGTGCTCCAGTTTCTGGGGATTTTCAATCGTTAACTTCGTGGTGGCGTACCGCAAGAGCAGGGGCCTAGCCGACCGCCCACGCTCCGTGCAGGTGGAGAGGTTGGCAGAGGTGAAAGAGGAGGAGGTAATGAGGAAGCGAGGAGGTTTGGGATGCAACCGGAGTAGGTGAACGCATCGAAACATCTGTGTCTTTTTACAGCCCCATATACACATTCGGAAGCAAGAATTACTTTTTATAATCAATAATATATACATCAATTTAAATTAATGGAAAGGAAAAGAAAGGGATACGTAACACCGAGAATAAAATAAAAAAGGATAGCGGTCAAGCGAAAGAATAAAGAAGCCAAAATCAGATGGTAAAAAATGGAATGGAATGATGAAGGCTCGAACTTAGAACTTCACAACGTCGGGCCAGATTCTAATTTTCATTCTCTTGGACACCTAAATTGATCATACTTCAGTGGTGGTTGATACTATGAGTATAAACTATAGGTGGGTCTCACAGGCTTGAACAATAGCTCACATATAGCGACGGTAGAAAAGGCATAGGAACATGCGTTTAAAGTCACGGTGAGCCCAACTACAATGAGCATTATTAGAAAATGGATGTACACAAGTGATGGATAAAATTTACAGCAAAAAATTATCTGAAAATTTTATCCCAGGAAAATTATTACGGGGATTCTTATTTGCATCCCTCAGGTGGTAAGGTATTCTCTAAGGTACACCACCAACCGAACATCTTCCAAAGCGAATTCCAAATTAGATTTTACTGATAAAGATTTCGTATAAGATGGCGAATACCTACCGCTAGATCGGACGCATTTTAAATTTGGTGAAGATCACTCACTTAGATTCCACGGTTCCATCTTGAAAATTCCAATGAACTTTTAAGTAGACTTTTGTCAAAATTTGATTTTATATCACCAAAACTGGCAGACGAGTACGTTGATCTTCAACGGATGTGATGTATATATCGATCAAATATACGGCTATTGTATCATCAAATCAGAGAATAATGCAGCCTACAGTTTTCAATCTCCACATAATAAACTATGATACCCTTTTCTCGATTTTACGCCCTTTGGTGGGCCACCTCGCACTTCCGAAGATTTTTATTTGCCACAGGATGTACGATCGTATTGCCTGCAATTTAAACACGGTACCCTTCGTTCCATAAACTATCGCTCTACCCAGTAGCCTGCCACTCTTCCAACCAAACCATTAGGAAACGATATGTCTAGTTGCACGGTGGGTGCCTGCAGTTTTGTAAAACTTCAAATGGAGCCCCAAGTAATGTTGCTAATTAATCGTAGTGATGATGTACTGATGATTTAGAAGCATTTATACATACGAAATATTAGGTAAAGTAAATGACGAGGATAGAGGAAAGGGTTGGTAAAAGTGAAGACCGGGCGGTCAGGTCATATTGAAAACTCAACTCTGCTAACGCAATTTCATTAACCTTTGGGTAGATTGCAACGATAAAAATAGTCTTCAATGGGTAATGCAGATTGCGGGAAAGTACCACCTGGCAACTACTCAACAATGGCTCTGATTAAAGCAAGGCTGCATCAAAATGCATAGATAAGCAAGCGCAGCCCACGAAAATAGTTCATCTAAACTTTTGTACAAAGGAGGAAAGAAAATGAGAGCAATTAAGAAGACGCCAACTATATATTGGGCAACCAACAACAGACAATGAGGTTGAGGTTAGACAATGAGAGCGTATTACCTTGGGAAAACTGTAATTCAAAGGCAGGGATCATGTTTCTCAACCTCGCTTGTCTACTGGAAGCAAAACAACGGAAAAATAAAGCCTTTCTCAGGAAAATAACTGATGGGTAACTCCAACCATACTTCTCCACCACTAAAGAGCCTACACAAATACTATTTCGTTATTATTCTGTGACATGATCTTTTAAACAGGAAGTAAATAAGTCAAAATTTGCAAGTAAAATAAATGAGCCAATAGAAGAGGACAATTTTTGATTTCCGCGAAATGAATGTTTAATGGCAAACTAATCGCACTACCTTTGTAATATTACAGGCAAAATAGCTGAGCGTGCGACGGCCAATCATTACTGTAAAACGGTGATTACTTAACCGTAAAAAAGGCTGATTTATGAGGAAAAGACTGAAACATTCACGGGAAAACATTATTAAATTTATAAATACTTTAAGACAGCTTTACAAGATAACATCGCACAAAAATTTTAAGTAATAATTTTACTCACACGAGATTGCATTCTTCATATCGTGGAAGTGAGTAGCCCATCCGAGGACATTTCTGATACTTAATTTCTATTAAATCAAACTCTTATACTACTTCATCCGATACACTAATACAATACTCCTCGCGTCTCAATAGCTCCAAAAGTGGTTCCCAATTAAAAAAAATAAAGGGTGGAAAGCACTACCCTACCAGCCCCAATCCACACACATTATAGGCATTACAATAGGCCGGCTGGGTGCAGCGATGCATAAATAAGTTAACACGGCATTTCAATCGTTTACGTCGGAGGGCGCACCGCAAGTGCAGTGGCCTAAAGCCGACCACCCCTCACGAAAAGGGGAGGTGGAAAGGAGGGGTGTGGGGCGAGCATGATGGTCGATTTGCAGTGGGGGATGGGGAAAGGAGATTGCACCGAGAGGGGAGGGAAGTGGAAGCAGGGAGGGGGGGGTTGTATACGGCCATCCGCGCGCCACCTCCTCCACTCGCGCTAACCACGCCGCCGTCCGCAAGGTCCTTCAAAAACTTCCTCGTTCGCGGGAAGAGCGGTTTTGCCAGCGGACGCGCGCGATCGAGGGAAAATACGCAGCCGCGGTTTTTTTTTTTCGGAAGTGTTGGTGCGTTCGCGACGTTGATGACATGAAAATCGGTCACCTGGGGAGGCCGAGGAAGGTCGGAGAAGTCGCGCGGGAAGAGGACAGTTGAGCCTAGCAGAGCGCGAAGGAAATAAAGCGTGCTGAAGAAACTCTTCACATGTGCAGTGCACTTCAAGTGAGTGAGGCGCAGGTTATGCGACAGGCAAGGCGGTCGGATCCGTTTCATCTCCGTCGCAAGCACTCGGAATTCCCATCTGTTTCGTAAAGGTAAGGCATTGGCAATGAGCTTCCTACGCTCTTGCTCCTTAGCGATTCACGAGATGCATTTATGTGCTCGCACGGAGATAGCGGAACGCATATTAATATTTTCATATTTTTACGTAGACTAACTACAAGTCTCTTAGAGAATCATAACTTATGTTAAAATTTGTTTTGCTCCTTCTTCAACAACCTAGAGACTACAATGAAACATGTGTAACACAGTGATGCACCTATTTATTTCATTGCACATCAAATATGTAAATTAGCAGAAATTCGACAAAAATTCACACATTCTACGTGAGCTTTACAAATTTAATGATAAGTTCAAAAAGTTGAATGCTGAAATATTTTCCAGTAACAGCCATTTCTATAAACTTTCCAAGTTATCCTTCATGCTTAATATTTACTCTAAAAATTAAATTTATAAATTATAATATTCACTATATCCACCGCTTGCAGGCAAAAAAAATCTTCTATGGTGTCCAATACAGGGTAATAGCCCTGCTCGCATAGTAAAATCAAGTGTGCTAGTACCCACGCCTTGAACTTGCAGGAATCTGTATGATCCAATTTTAGTATATGTACCACCGAAGCGAGTACATTGAGTTATACGATAATCAGCTCTACAAATACCATCTTAATGGTTATCCATGTAGTCCGCCAGGCTCGTAATTCCTTAACCTGATTCACGTGCGAAAGTGCATTTAAAAATGCATAAAGAAAAAAATAAAAGTGCGAAGCCGTAATTCGGATGAACGTAAGTGCTAATGCATTCTCCATGTAGCAAATAACACCGGTATTGCTCGCCCGAGGTTGAGAAAAATATGTAGCTTGAAAATGCTCAATTTCATGCCCCGTGTAAAACAGGCTTCAGGCCACCAGCAGTATTAGAGAAGCGGTAACGGATTCAGTGTTGTAAACTTTCCATGTAAGTCATTACTGATACAAATAAATCAGTCACAAAAACCCAATTACAATCAGACAGTATTATTTATTTAATTTAGAGTTTCATTGGCACATGCAGTGCAAAATATTCGCATTCGAATGTAGTCCACAGGAAGAAAATTTTATTCAAATCAAATTCTCTCAAAGCGGACTGAGTGATTTCTATTGGAAGTTATCAGTTGTGAGATTTATATTACCAATGCTGCGTCATGGGAAGTGGTGGAAACTAATTTTGAACAAACTCACAAGTAAATATTTATTTTGAACGAGTCGCACCGCTAACCTTTCACTCATGCATCTATGTAACTGCGAGTCCAACTAACTATAAGATAAGACTAATATTGTCGTTTCTAGTCATTTTATTATTTCATAAAATTTCAAAGTCAATGAGAAAAGGGCAGTTAAAGTTTCGAAGCTCTTTATACAAAGAACACATTCCCACTCAAAATGGATTTTTCAATTTTCATTTTTTCGTTGAATCTAGCAAAAAAATCAAAGATCAATTCCAGAAATCGAATATCAGGTTAAACCAACATGCGCATCACAAATTCTGTTAAACTATGACTGACTGAAATTCTTTTATCAACCAAATGTAGGCATGTCAAATCATGACTGGTAACAGGTTATTATATGCGCCTTTTCCTCTATCCTGATATCGTTAAGCACTACTTAAGATGGTGTAAATTAAAATCCCTATACCATTGCACACTGCACAGTGCTTCGAAGCTAATCAAGATTTTCACACTCTCACCATAAGGCCATTGTAGGCATCCTCCTCCTTTATTATAGATGTAGTACTAATATATTCAGCTGCTTTACATCCACGAAAACTTCCATCCTCCATCTCACAATTAGCATTATATAAAGGTGATCAATATTGTTGACTCAATGAGGACATTTCTATGGTATTGACATGTTAATTTCAATTCAAACACATGCTACCGAGACCTATCTACAAACTTATACTCGTTCGGGGTCATCTTTAAATGTATTGCAGTCTAGGACGATTTTTGAGATGGAAAACGACGAGAGAAAACTGGCTAACTTAACTTTTTTTAAGTTCAAAGTATTTATTCCGCAATTATTTTTATTGCGGAATAAATACCAAAACAAATCGAGGAGCTAAAAATCATAGATGCTAACCTCTGGTCGATACTTATAAGCCATATAGAGGCTTCTCAATTTGGAAGTGGTGCTCAAACAAATAAATTCTCAGAAATATCAGGTCATTCAATTTAAGGTATTTTCATAAAAACATGAGCCTAATGTATTTTCGCTATATTTCGTTTTGAGTTCCAAATATTACACTAAAAAAATTAAATTAAAACATTCTTATTCAGGAAAACCAAAATAAAATATAATTGATTCCACAAGTTACTAAACCCACGGAATGACGACCTTGACACGAATTTGACCAAATACAAATGTATAAGATACACGATCATGGCATTGCATCCATCGAAATGCATTCATTTGCATTAGAATGTAGCAATGCTGAAACAGATTTATATAAATGGTACATTCGTTATGCTACTAGCGTGGGAAAAAGGTTAGCATCATATGTACTTGAACTGCATTCCAAAGATTCGACCACAACTGCGGTGAGGAGAAAAATTATCTAGTGAATATAACTAAAAGTATCAAGGTCGATGTTGTGGAACTGTTCCACCATGTACAATTGAACGAATCGCAATTTCCCTCTTTTTAAAGAATACCATGAAACGAATACTTTAGTTATCAAAAAAGATAGAGTATCGAAAATAGTGGTTTAATCAAAGTGCTTGAAAAATTGAAAAATTACGATTCACTCAACATTAAATAATGAATTGCATATTGAATTTTGGTTTTTACTAACTATGTTTTTTAGTTTTTGTATTGGTATGCCAGTGGTGAATAAATTGAACTCTAGTAATATATTAGGACTGGCATTGTTTTCAAATGCTATCGATTAAAGTATATTTAGAAGATAAATAAGATCAACATCCTATTTCCTTGAATTACTTAGCCATAAACGTCGCAAGAATAAAAATACACCTACAGAGTTTTCATAAGACTAGAGAAACGCGATTCCGGAAATATAAAACTGGTCGATTCACTGAAATTATCAAATGACGACTATCATCGCAAGAATTTTCAGCATGCCCTTTACTATGAAGTTTACCCTTTCAGCCGCAGTTTCCATTAAAATGGACATGAATTTTAGGGGATCTTAACCTCCTAATGTGCATACTTCTCCATAGCTATGGACATGAACCATAAAATTTACTTCGCAAAAAATAGCCAATCTTTTTTGCAAAGTGTTCATGACACCACAATTAAGTTTAAATAGCAAAAAGAATAATTTCATCAGCGTAGAGAAATAAATATTTGACTGGAAAGGTTTATATCGTTTCAAATGATACTTTTAAGTCTTCAAAGTCAACAAATAAAGAAAGTAAATTACCCAGCGAGGACGGGGAGGGTGCATCGAGTGCATGTGATTCAATTATCAATTACGCACTACTTTCAGCAGAATTTTAGGATATGAATTCTGTCAGTGGAAGATAAGCAAGATTTTCACAACAGGATCTATTGATACGGAAGGAAAGCGTGATGTATGTTTTTGATCAGAATTTTCTCGGGGTATTGTCGCATCGTAACTACGTTTGCCGCGATAACAAGGAAACCGCACATGAACCAAATGATAAACAAGAAAAGATACGATCATCGCTGAGCCAACGTCTATTATTATTTTCCGGCGCATGATGAATCGAAACGAAACCATACCCACTCGCGAAGTCAGATAGCGCGAGGGGGCAGACGGGCAGTTTTGAACGCGCGCCTACGGGGAGGAGAGGGTCGATAACAGTTTCGCCTTTTCACGACAGAGCGCTCTCGCGCGCGGCCAGAGTGCCTCTGCGTCAGAAATACACAACACAGTCACCGAGTGGCGCTATGTCGGAACAGGTGGACATTTTGCTGTTTTGATGTTGTGTTTGTTGTCTTAAAAATGACAGAAGAGGAATGCAGCATATCTCCGAGCTCACCTTAGCATCGTGCCGGACCAATTAGTGCTATCAACCTGAAAGGAACGAATCAAGGTTGGTGTGTCATGCTTCTCTGTGATTTCGAGACTTATATTCGTGAAAATTCTCCCTTAGCGACCAAGGTCCGCGGTGATACCTGGGGTTTGTGTTTCTCCTGTGTGTACTGGGATGATATCATAGAGCAGTGTTCTCGAAATTTGGTAGTTAGGGATCCGAGGCATTTCATCTGAGATATTTGGACCCATTGCTTTACGGAAGAAGAATCCATTCACGAAGGGCGATGATCCTGAGGGTTGTGCATATCCTTTAATTTTTTTCCATTTTGAATATTATCCGCAGGAAAAATTTTTCTCTGACCGATGGTGGCGTAAAATTTGTGCAACACTGCGATGGCCCGTAGAAAATTATGATCCCATCATAAGGCGGCTATCTCTAATTGATTTCCTTGTCTCCGCTACTTGCCCACGTACAGGTGCTACCTTGTGGCGGAATTTCAAATCTGAAGGTGTAAATTAACGCCTCCGAGTGAGTTATGGTGTCGCCCTATTATGGTTTGTGTCCCTAAATTATCAGGGGTTCCGTTATGAGGACACAGGTGTCGATGTCGTCCCTTACTGCTTTGCTCGCCCTGCCTGCCGCACTTTAAATTGAAGGGGCGAAATATCCGATTTGTGTGCCACAGCGTCGTCGTACTATTCGTGATCGTGGTTCAGTGACCGTTCCATCCAAGTCGAAGGCTTTACGAAAATTTCGAGTGCATCAAGGAGTGGTTTTCTTCCTTCTGCTCGCGCAACTCACTTAAGATCACGCATTTCTTAGCGTTGCCTTCTTCTTAAGTCATGCTTGCGTAATGATTTATTTCATTGAAAATAACCTATCAGGTGGGACTGTGGCTATGCAAAATCGTTCTTTAAGCTCTCCTGGCATCCCCCACCTGCATTGAGGCGCAGATTTTGTAATCACGCATGATCGTAATGTAAGCCCTCAATTGCACCCCGAGAGACGATTCCTGATATTTTGGGGCTTATTTTTCCCAAGCAGTTAATTTTTTGGACCAACTTGCATAGTTCGACGAAGGCATTATCTCCTCGAATAAATTTACATGAAGAGATATTTCTTTAACGGTTTGACTCTACATATTTCGTAACTACGGGTGAATAGTGAGTACAATAAAATTCTTTATTGGGCTTTTAATCGGAGTAAGGGGATACTGTGTACTCGTATCACATTCTGAGGACCCTGGTATTCAAATAAAAAAAATACCATTACATTTTTTCATTATTCTTTAAAATGAGTTTTGGAGATTATGAAATTTTGAAAAAAAATTGTCCTCATTTCCTTTATGCCTTTTGAATGATTTATCGTGTTTGTAAGGCGTGGGCGGCGACCTGACTTGTCTAAACCTCTTATTTTACTCGCACGTGGACATTGGTTGTCATAAAGAAACTAATAATAATGGTTGTTTTGGGGATGTTGTTGCGATAAGCTTGTCCGATTGTGAACTGGTTTGTGTGACTTAAAATGAAAACCTTGCGCTAATTCCTTGATAAAAACGCCGAGGGTAAATTTTTTGTGGACACCCGCTGCGTGCTTCTCTTAAATTACTCCTATAATGAAGGTCTGAAAGACCGGATTAATATACAGTGTGCCCGTGACTTGTTTCGAACCCGACCCCTAGAGGTTGGTAGCACATAACTCCTCCTTTTGCGGTCCGCCGATCCTCGGTGTAATGTTGCATCCTTGTTCGAGTCGCCCTTGATGAATGACGTGGTCTATGGGTGTCTCACCAATTCCATTGCTCACTGGACTTTCCCAGTCTTGGGGAATACATTTTCCTCCACACTGTGCGTCCTAACCGCTTCCCTCCTCTCTTGTACGAGAGAGTGGGTGGGTAAGAGAACCTGGAAGCAGGCGTGTGGAGAACCTTCCTTCCATGATGTTTCGCAATTTCCTTCCAGCGAGGAAGGTTGCCATGCCTCCAGTTAACGGACGGGGTGAGTGGCGCGTGTCCCAGCCCTCACCCACCCCTCCCCCCTCTCCTGGACCCTTACCTTCCTCCGGTTACCCCACCCACCGTACTCTTCCTCCCTCCCCCCCTTCTGCCCTCCTCTTTTTTCAAACGCTCCGTCCGCCACGAACCGTGAAACCGTGAAGTCTCCTGCAGTCTTTCACCTGGTCGGGCCCTTCCCGCCCTCGCATGCACACGCTGGCTCGCTCAAGAGACTCCCCACATCTGGTTTCTGACGTATTTTTTCCTTCCTTTTTTTTTGCTTTAAAGCCGCCTCCGCCCTTGCCTCTCCCTGCTGTGGTGGGTGACTCAAAAAGTCTCCGAAAAGGAAGCGACACCCA
Organism: Ischnura elegans; assembly: GCF_921293095.1. Classification (NCBI taxonomy): domain Eukaryota; kingdom Metazoa; phylum Arthropoda; class Insecta; order Odonata; family Coenagrionidae; genus Ischnura; species Ischnura elegans. The sequence continues at coordinate 31,084,322 of NC_060247.1, forward strand.
CCGGTGGGAGATAAACACGTGAGGGCCCAGCCTTCGGGTTCGGTCACCATATGAATAACTCCTTGTAGGTGATGAGGAAGCTTCGGTTTCGTACAAGCATCTGCGTACGGTGCGGCCGCTCCTCCGTGGTGGTAGCTGGAGATATGATCTTCCGAGAGCGTTGACCATCCCAGTGCACATGCATTAGCGCTTCGGAGAAGTTACGAAAAAACGGGATTGTCGGCCACAACGCTAGCGACCAACATTGAAATAGCAAAATTCGACATCATCAAAGTGATGGATCTCATTCGCTATTACAGACGATATGGTTTATTTACATTCATTATATTTCGAGGGTAAATTTAATTTTCATAAAATTTAATATTCCTGAAAAAAGACAAGTATCAGGATTTAAAAAATCAGAGATAAATTATTTAATTAGCTAACATTTTCCATGTACGAAAATAATATCGTAGTTGGGGGTTTAAATGTTGGCCTCACCTTTTCATTGCTGGAAAGCCACCTTGATCGCTTTTGCCTTTATCATATCTGAAGTTGGTACCAACAAATACTCGACTCTGCTCTACGAAACTTTAATTTATTTCAAGACCATATCTTTTTTTCTCAGTTTTTTGAAAACCTCTCGAAATTCTATCCCCAAATATATTTTTAAAAATTCGACTTTGTATTTTCAGGTATAACAGAATTTATTGTACAGTATTTTTCTTATTTGTAATCGCTAAAACTGTACCAATTGCTTTTTTGGCCTCATTTCGTTCTGCAGAATCGGGTATATTTCAATTTCGAGATGAATAAACAGAAATGCTTGAGTATTTACTTGGTAGAATTGCATGATGTAAAGTAGAAATACTTTCAAGAGTCCACTCATGAATAAAGTGTAAACGAAGGCATGAGGAAAAGGAAATTTCATTTCGGAGTGCTACTGCTTGGTGGGTGATTTTTAATATTCTATTGGAGTAGTGGTCAGAATATGCGGGTGAGACTGGCTAGTCGTTCGAGTTCTGGCAAGTGTCTTAATCCTCAAGCCGCCAAGAAAGAGTAGTCGATCGGCAAACCTCCTCAAAGATGTTTGTTTGGATGGAAGCTACATCCACCCTTATGCGTACAAGGTACGCATTGGAGGTTTTTTTGGCGCCTCGAATTCTTAGGTCACTCCTAAAGAACATGCATATTTCTTCAGTAGCCTATGTTCCTGGATGTTTTATTCACGTGTACGCTGTCACCTTCCCTTCATTTTCAGTTTCTTCCTTGAAAATTTCCGCCTTGAATTTTCTTCCCACTCACGTCTTACCTGTCATTTCCTTTCTGTAACTATGCGTACCTGCTACTGAGTTGAGCTCACTCCAAGCATCTTCATATCGTTCGCTTGAAAAACTATGAAGCCATGGAAGATATATGCTTAGTTTTGCTAGTTCATATAATCCTTGATTTAATTCAAACCATTTTCGTACCAATGCTAGTCATAATAACTGAAAATATTTTAATTGACGTTAACTAAACTGATACACTAACTGACGACGAACGCCCTTAATGAAAAACCTCTACTTAAGCTATTGTGATCGGTATTTGCCTGATCTGTTACAGCTCTTTTGGCCCAATGCTTCCATGAAGAAAGCTCAAAAGCTGTTGAAGTAATCACTACAAAAATAGTTTTCAGCCTCATCAGTATTTAATCATTGTTTGAAAAAGCACCAGTTAGGCCATTGTTCCTAGACTCAACTTCCTCTTTTCGTAGCACATTCTTGCTTACCTACGTATCACACGCCCGTTATCTGTTATTTCAATTTCCTGCAAACCTTTCTCTTTCCTGATGACGTCCAAACAGTATATCCTATTCCTTTCTCTTCCATATTTGTCATGTTTTCTCCCCTTAGTCACCACCGTCAACGTGCTATCACCTGTTACCATTTCCTCATTTCCCAGTTTTCTGCTTAAGTATACCCATTATCAATTTTCTTTCCATTCACGTCACAGAATTCTTTCTTGATTTTGGACAGAGGAAATACAGAACTTTCCTTGGAATAGTTGTAAAGACTATGATGACGATTCCGTGAATGGTTTGGATATTAGTTCAAGGATATTTCAATATTTACAAAGACGCAGTATAGGTGTGAAGCACACAAATATCTCATAGAAAATTTCTATTTCCTTCACCCTTTATGGGTATTTTACGACAATTTTTGAATCCAAGTAGACTTCAGTTATGTATGCATACAGAACGACGTAAAAGCTATCGCGAGACCTCTAAAATGTATTAAAGCAATTATAATAATGATTAACAATAATTATGATAATATTTAATCCTAAATTTGGATTTTTACAGCTGAATAACAAGGAGAAGGAGCTTTATGTGGTCTCCAAGGTCATTAGAACAGAATTGAGCCACCATCAAATAACAAAAATATATGCCAAAAAATAATGCTGTAAATATTACATAAGTGTTTAAAAAAAATAACATCAAAATAAATGTTCAATCATTTGTTGATAGAAAAGGCAGTCTTTGGCAAATATTAACATTTTATTTAAGGATTTGTTATTTTAATGTTAGCGGGCAGTAAATTAAATAATTATAAGCGGTCTGGGTTTGTGAAAGGTAAAACATTTTATATCTATATTTCAGTTAGCAAAAACTGTTACACCAAGGTCGATCTATATTATAAGAAATGCTTCAGACTAAATAGCCCAGTTCACGACTGAAAATGGCATAAATTGACAACCTTTAAACCGAGACAGAGAAATGTAATATTTCACAGGTCACAGCTCAGGTCGCGCGTTAAATCTTAAGTTCGATTCTTGAGTACTTCACTAGCCACAGCATTCAAGTTCTAGTGTACCAGCTATTTATTTCTAAATACTAAGCTCCACAGTTGCGCCAAGTCAAGTTATCGAGTACGAGGCTTTAACCCCCGTTTTCAGCAACTTAATTTGGCGTAACTTGCCTTATGCTGACTAAAATACAATAATTTACCTATCACAACTCAGACCGAAGACCAATGGTATAATAGATTTTTGAGGTCTCACGTTAGCTTCTATGTCCTTCTATAGACAAAACCGTTTTCTTGTGAATAAATTTGAGTACTTCTCGACTAATGTCTTTGCTGAGTTGAGTACCAGCAGACGCTCTTCTCAAGTTATCAACTCCGTGGTAATTCTGAATCAAGTCAAGTTCTTGCGAACAAGGCTTTACACCATAGAATAAATTTGGGGCTAAAATTTGAAATTCCATTCTTTGTTTCACTGATGATTCGGTGTAGATGAAAAATAATAAGTTGCAGGTCCACATGCCGACGTAATGAATTGCGGAATGATTAACGAAATGAAACCGAAAAAAACACTCAACGTGAAAAGCATTCGAAACTGCAAACATGACCATGAAATGGAGTTACGTGTGCGCACCAATCACATTCATTACAAAATCCATGAAGTTTTGCGAAGAGGCTTTGAGAGAATAAAAACTATTTAAATTAATTTCCACGCCGTGGATCAAAGCTCACGAAACCATCGCTAAAATAATTTCATCGCGCAAAAAGTTCAATTTCAGGCAATGCGTGGAGAAAATATTATAGAGGAAAATAAAAATCGGTTGAATCCCTCGAAAACTTTCAACCATCGCAGGAATAACAGCCACAGTTTAAATGCTGAAATTATTCGTATAGATTTTGATTTTCGGAGGTGAAAAATGATCCATGCTTACCATCTCCTCCATTTTTAAAATCATTTTTGCCAATGTTTTCCCTTGCGCTTTTAAATATATTTTTTGTATAAACACGCTTTCATCTGAACGTGTGGGATGGACGAATCCGGCACCAATAGCCCACGCAACCCACAGGATACGTAGGATGAGGATATAAACGAGCAGAACCTCCGACGAACAGTCCGACCTTCGATTCGTTCTAACTTTTTGGGCATGAATAGCGAAATGGTTTTTTTTTATCGCGGCTTCCTGTTTTCTTTCTGCTTTGCGGTTTGCGACTGGTACCGATTTCTTGTGCCATGACGGGAAGGAAACTTGAATGAGTCCTTGATTTTACGGATGTCTCGCCTTTGATTCTCGAGAAACACATTTCTTTTGTTCCTGCGCGAGAAGGAGGTGGAAGGTTTGGAAATCACTGTGCACCGAATGCATTTGAGTATAGGTATAGAAGTACGCAGACGGGTAATCGAATATCCATGCCTCCTTCCGGTCTCTCGATTAACGAGACGGGCACTCAAGTAAGCTTTCGTCTGGGTCAGGGCACTCTCTAAATTAGGAAAAAGAAGTAATCATTAAACACCTCAATCTAAATTGCTTAATTGAATCTTGTGCCACGGCATGGCCGCAGCCTGCAGAGATACTTCATCTTAATGATGGAAATGATATTAAATGTAAAACGTCATGGGAGTCCCTAATTATAAATACATTTAACCGAGCCTTACGTTGATCTTGGCCCCTTAAAAGATAGAATTTATATTCGCCAATGGTCTGGGTACTGGACACTTAAAATTATTTTCTTTGCTCTTACTTTGTCGTAGTTATTCTCTGTGTTCGTTTTGTGCATATTTTTGGTTAAACGCGCGTGTTATAGTAGGCTTTTGGCAATACTATTAGTGACTCACGGAATCTACGGATTGCGTGAAATGAGAAATAATTGTTTTAAACTCGTTAAAACTGGATTACCAAAGTAACACATGGGTGATCGGCGATATTCACCCAAATCCCGTACTGTGCTCGCCGACGAAATCGAGAGACCTTAAGAGGTATTCAAGTTTCCATCTTAGGCCGATCGGTATTTGACTAATTTGAGAAAACGATATAGTAGTTGTAGAGCTGGACTTCACTCCACCGTTCCTTTCCAACCATTAGCCATTATCGGTGGCGGCAGGCTCAAGTCGTTGCCTGGTAACCCATAGGTCACGGGTTCGCAATCCCTCCTTTTTCTCCACCCAAGTTTTAATGCATGTGCACGACCAAAAAAAATTAACTATGAAAGAGAACTTCACGGTCGAAATTTCGCTTTATAAATAATGAAAATCTAACTAGGTATCGTGATTATTATGATGTAAATGACCTTATGGTGCAAATGAAATGGCCACCTCCTCCAAATACCTACCTACCTAAGCGCCTTGCCAGTGCTTCGCTAGACACATTTCTTTCATTTGTGCGTGGGAGGGAGAGATTCGGAAGGTGTGAATGGTGGGAGGGGTGGTCGAGGGAGGAGGGGGGAAGGGGCTCCTTGGGAAGTCGGCTGCGACTCCCGATTGTTCCCGTGGCCACTGCCAGCAAACGGTGCCTCGCGACTGGGGCGTGAGAATGGGAAAGCGCGGGTCCTTTTCGTTCGTTCGTCTCGACAACAATGGCACGCAACCTACTCAACGCATCTTGAGTGACTTAGTTTGAAAGCTTGGTGCGTCGGAAGCGGGCATCCCGCCCCGTCTCCTAAGCTGTTGAGCGTGGCCCGGACGAAATCCCCGGATTGATTGGAGGATTAATTGTCTTCGTCGGTGGCTCCGTTGCGGTTTCGTCGGTTGCGGATGCGTCGGTGCTCGGCAATTATCCTGCGGTGAGTCCTCGAGGTAACTTGAATCACCGCGCGATGATGCAAGCTCGATTTTCGTGAAGGCCGTGGTGTCAGCCCCATCATAGTGGGCTTAGCGGGCCGTAATGGTCGTTGTTATTAATGTGAATTCCGTGAAAGGGTTGACTCCCTGTCTGCTCTGTGTAAAACGAAAAATACGACTGGATTAAATCTTTCGATTGGATAGTAATATAATTTCTTCTTTAGGCATTTGTTGTTCGTGGGAAAGTATCGGCTGATTGTAATTATCTTGCGGCGAGTAATAATCAACATGAGTTCATTCATTTGGCTATGATTGATGATGTAAGTTTAATTCCTTCAAAGACAATCAGATCATTCTAGCTGTATTGAAGTTATAGGAGTGGGCCATAAGTATTATCAATATTAATGACTCTGAGGGATGGTTGACTCTGTGTTTTCTTGGTTCATAAAGGCCGCTATACTCAGTGAATGATCGTGCGAGTGATCATGCTGAATGATCACATGATCATTTGCAGGATCATGCGATCAAAATAGAACATGTTCTAATTTTCACTGAAATATCATGCGCAGGATCATTCACCGTGTACAGCGGCCTTAAGAGAAAGTTCATCTAAGCTATTTATTTTAAATTTAGATTTATTTTTCGTTTTATTTGGATTGATGTTGCTGGTGTAATAATATACGTGAACAACCTTCATCATTTGAAGTGTTAAAGTGGACATATTTTGATTATTCAACCTGTAATAGAGTCAACAGAGTGGGTCATAATTACTAATTTAATGTATGAATTAAAGCACAGGTTGACACAGTCCACGAAGTCATCACAATGATTGCCCATTCGTACAGATGAATGGCACTTCCGAGCACGAACCGACTCCGCGTCTATTTGGTTCAACACAAAAAAGTCGTTCAGCCAATATATTTTGACAGATGAGATTTACTTTTCCACATCCCTAGCTTGTTGTCGTTGAACATAAATCATCAGAGGGTAATGTCACTACATCAGAGGATAAGTCGTTAAGCATATCATACGATTATGCATTGAACTATTTTTTTAAACTGACGCGATCACCGTGGTATTAGAGCCGGCTAAGTGGGAAGTATTACTTCTCCTTAAAATAAAAATCATACACCAGTTGATTCTCTGTCTGCTGTGAGGTCGGAATATGATATATGTTACAATTTTTACTCTAAATGATGACAGTGCCATTCACAAGTACATGTCTCATAAGTAAGTGCATTTGTCGTGAGGGTGGCACCTCAGTGTAGTTTACAATAATAATAATAAAATGCCTTTATTCGGGCGAGGTTGAGACTAAGAAGTCCCCTCTTCCACCAATTAGTGCATGCTGGAGAGTACTCTCTCGGTCATACACGCCAGAGGTGGCTCGCAAGGTATCATGTACTTATAGTGAAAGCCAAAAAGTCGTGCAAGAAAAATTTTTGGATTGAAGATTTAAATAATTTTCTTTGCACTTGGCTTTCTGAAGGGGTGCGGATCTATCAGAGAGACGCAATTATCTTAGGCGAAAGGTAAAATAACGTGACTCATCGCTATGATGCAAGCGACAATTTTTTTAAGGCCGAGGCTCATCATCTCTACGCCACAGTCGGCAAAGTGGGCCATAATTCCTATTATTATTATTAATCGCGATTCCTCTCACGGCATGAGCCCAAGGTCAACTTCGCGGCTGTGCCAAGAGGCGCTCGGAGTTTTTATCGGTATTTCCTTCAGCGAAATGTCTCTCTCTATGGCAGAACTCAACGACCAGTCTCCGACATAATCACAGATGAAATTGGTCAGTTCATGTGGAACAGGCATGGCAGTTCGTGGTCTTGAACTTGAGGGTACAAGAACAAGCATGGGCAGTCCATGAAATAATGTGATGTGAACACAACTGTTGTATAGTTTCATGTGGTCAGGATGATTGGACTGCGCTGGTGCGCATATGTTACTATGTTCAGCCGTAACTGCTAATCGCACGTTTGTCGGTGGTTTAAATTGGGTGGTTTTGCTGTGGGGTGTATTATGTAATTTATTGGAGACGGATGTGTTTTAAGATGTGGTTGTTTTATCTAATGAACGTGTTATTGTTGCTAGATGCAGGGGCGCAGCTAGGAATCAAGGCTGGGGGGTTTAGGTGCAACTAATACCGGGGTGTGTGGGGGGCATAGGGTACCCACCAGGATAAGCGGTAGGTGCGAGATCAATAAATTTCGGAATTTAAGATAAATGATTCAAAATGGTGAGTTTTACGGCTTTCTGAGGGATATTTTATTAATCCCTACACTATTCTATTAATATCAAAAAGTAAAATGGATTGAACGTAAATATTTCTCTGAGCTCTGGGGGGGGGGGTTATCCCCCAAAACCCCCCTCGCTGCGCCACTGGCTAGATGTATTTGTTTTCAGTGTCCTTTTAATTGGGTTGGGGGTGGTGTTAGAGGCAGAGGAAATTTCGGTCTTCATCCAAATAAATATTTGTACTAAAGAAATAGAAAATAGTATAATATCTGCTTCTATGCCAGTTTCCTCCTGCTCAATTCCAGTTTGATAGGACCGCTGACGTCCGAACTCATCAGACATCCCGGCTTCATTGTCGCCGAGTGTTTCTGCATCTCGCGAATCTCTACGCTTTTGATTGGCCTAGACGCCTTTCGCGTGGGATTGAGGGGAAGATGTAGAAAGGACGGCGTGTTCATTTATATTGAGGGGGTCACTCGACTACGTGCCCCGCTTACCGAAGCGTCGGTCGCCCTGTGACCGTGGTACATTCACCATTGGGATCACGTATGCACCCCCAATTTCTTTTTGAATGTAACGGAAAACGCTGGCCAAATTTTATTCAATGGAAACGCGATTGGGGGTTGGGCTGTGTTTTGATGCAGAGCGGAGCTTCCGATGGCCGTACGGAGATGTTCGCCGAGGACGATAATGCATTAAGATTCACGTAATCACTAGAAGTTTCCTTTTTCTTTTACTTTCTTTTTGTTGGCGTCTGATCTAATTATAGCCTCAGTTGAGGAGGCTGGATTGTGAGCAATCGTTGAGCTCACCGCGGACTCGATAGCTGAAAGTGAACTCTCGGTTTCATTGAATTCTCTTTTCGCGGCCTTTCACCCTTTGAGTCGGATAAGTTTTTAAGATAATGTTCATTCTTGACCTAATTGGTTATTATACTATCGTTCTGTATTTTCTGTAACTTACGAGGGGATTTGTAGTGTAGTTTAGATGAGTTTTTTTCATAATTATATTCAACAGCTTATAGAAGTCATGATTGATATTTCAACTTCATTAACCATCGTCGTATAAAATCGTAAACACAGGGATGAGAATAAGCCCAACGTGACGTGGTATCATGAAATAAGACCAATTGAAAGGGGATCGTCGGGAGTGTATAATCCGAACCTCCCAACATCGTTTCATGCTCAGTATTTCACTTGCTTCACTATTAAGGAGAAATACGGAATGATTGGATATCGTGAGCTGCGTAAACTAATGGGGTCAATAAATAGAAAGATTCTAAAAATATGAACAAAATTTTAACTAGTGACACCACGTACTCAGTTCAGCAGTTGAAAGCTCATTCTGAATATTCCAAAAAATATGTAAACATCCTGTTTTAAGCACTTGTAAAGCCCATTGTTTCCTTCCATAGCGATTTTCCTCTCACTAATGTAGTATCTGCGCTCTGCTCTCAGATGAATTGTCAGTGGAAGTGAAACTAAGTGACCTCTCTACAATCTCCGATGACCCTCCTTGCTCAGCGCATTCAAGCAAGGTGAATGTGGTAATCGAGTGAAGCTTAGGCAAAAGCTCAGGCTTAGGTTTCAAGCGATATTTTGCTGACCTAGCCGCCGTAACTCTTTTAATTTTCACGCTGGTGGACTTACGAAAGTCCGGAAGGTCTCGTTACTGTCACAATCTCTTCAACAAGTTCAGGAAACGAGATAAAATGTGGAATTTGTCGTCTATTGTTTCGTCGTTATCATGTCATCGAAATGTGGAAGTAATTGTTTCAAAATCGTGAGTTCTTATCTCATCATATTCTATATCGTTCTTAGGCGTAGTTTTAGATACAGAAAGGGGCTTTCACTAAATCCTCACCTTAAGTCGCTACTGATCGAGTGCCTGTGAGCGTAAGCAGTATCCTAACGAACAGGTGGAATAGCTCTATCACTTGTTTCTACGATTTTCGATTTCGTAATTATCCTTGACTTAGTGAGTTTAAATGTATTTTCCGAATTAAATTCAGTTTTCAAATACGATAGCGAATTGGTATTACTCTTTACTGTGGGTAATTGCCCTTCGACTGGAGAAGATATTCTAACGTCCGTATTCGTACGTACCACAATGTAAAGGTCGATTTGGGAATCTAATAGAAAGGCCTAATGGCATTTTTTCGTCGAGGTAATGTCCTGACTCGCACACTACACAAAGTTATTAATTTCAGGGGAAATTTTTTCCTACCTAATCAATACTTAGCATCCTAGAGGACATATAAAAATTTCCAGTGGAAGTACGAAGCCTGAGTTGAGTTATGCCGAGCTTATCGGCTCGAACGAAGGCCCGTGATTTGATCTCCATCCAAGGAGATTTTCCTCAGAGGTTCTTTCTGCGTACCTCATCGTCACAGTCTTCGGCAGGAACTGAATCACTTCGCTTCCAAGGCATTCATTTATTCGTGTCCGGAGTCTCGTATAGCAGCTTATTTAAAGCTCACTTACTGCTTAGCTTACCTCACCTCTCTGAATTAAGAAGTGGCACGTACGGAATTTGAGATTTTTTATGTCGTTCTCGAAGTAAAATACATGCTTTATATGGAATTGAACCGATTTTTCATCCACTCTGATTACTAAGTATTTATCCAAACATTAGCTGCATGCTGTCCTTACAAGCTCATAAAATACAAGATCTAAATCATCCTATCGAGTTCCAAAAATGTACTCGCTAACAAGGGAATAAAGGGGTAGTAAGCGGAGAAATTGATAGGTATGAGAAAGGTTAATTACTCTTCGTGGGGTAGTGCGTATGCCAGGGTAGAAGTCAGAGCGACTTTCTGTGCACCAAAACAGTCGTCACCGTATCTTTCCATTTTCCTGTTGAGCAATCGTGATTTCACGCTACCATCCATTCGATAAGCGCAGGTGCCAGATGTTTCTCCAAACGGATTTGACAGGTGTCGAGGTACACAAGAGCCAAAGGTACCCCCACTCTTATCTCAACAAACATCATAGAACAGATTGCGAGTGAAAGAAAGGTGGACGGCCCGCTAGGCGGTGTGTTTCGGGCATGATGAATGCCGTGTTCGAAGTACTTCGCCCGTAATCCTGCCTAATCTGATTGCTAGCCTTCACGAGTGACATCTCCATGTGGAGGTATTTCGTGAAGAAATTTTTTCTCACTTCTCGGAAGTTACCAATCCTCGGTTATTGAATTTTTTCAATCTTTCTCGTCAATTCTTTTCTATCAGCATGAATATTTAGAAAAGTGTGATTTCAATTATTTTTCGCTTTTTCGTGAAAATGTAGGCTAGGAACATTTCTAGACGATATTAGCTTTTTTAACTTTTCAATATTTGATTGAGCTTAATGATACACTGTGGAAATCTCCATGTTTTAAGTTTTTCATAATAGCTGTCGTTGCATTTACGCTCATATTTCGCAGAGAATATTATTTTTTCTATCTCTCCGGAAATGTTTTCAATTTTTGCTCGTTGTTCGTTTGGGATATAAAAAAATTTCACCAATACCGACAGTTGCGTCTATGAGCTTAGCTCTTCCACCATATTGCTGTTCGTCTAGGTCCGCTGGGACTTGTGCGTCTGTTTTTCTTGCTACCTCAAAGATAGGCGTAACATCCAAAAATCTGTGTAGCATGGCGCTCTGCTCATTGGCCCGGAAAACCATAGGTACCACCCCAGACGTATTTTTTTTCGTGCCCTCGATAGATGAACCCCACCCAGCCTTAAAAGCGTGTATTTCCTGTGTTGTTTTTCGTCTCTCCTGATATCTCCTCCCGTTCACGAAATTCTGATTTAAATGTCCACGATTGGCCAGCCCACTAATCCTACGAGGTGTCATCATCATCTTGGTGGAGCATGGTAATGATTTTTCCCTCAACTTATGCGTTAATTTTTTGTCGACTTATACACTTACATTAAAATAGCAGTAATATTTTCAAACATTGAGCCTTCGCCAGCTGGATAACTTGCTTCGCCAGCTGACCAAGTTGGCGTATTAAGACTGGCAGGCTGACAAAACTCCAGCAATACTTACCATTACCTCATCTTTGGGTACATTCAATTATTGAGCATGATTCTTAGCCCACCTTTGGAATTATTTCCCCGCTATCGTCTACAAATTCCATTCTGTTTTGGCGAGACCCAGTATTCCTGGTTTTAATCCTGCCAGTTTTATCCAAATAATGGATGAATACTAACGTTTCTGCTTTTTTCTTTTGAATGAAACCTAACATTTTAGTGTTCGATTTTTTTCAATTGTTTCCTTCAATGCCAAGAGATAAATTCGTGCGGACTACCAATAGTAGTTAAAAAGGAAGAGGTTATTCTTCCTCTGATTTATCTTTTGCCTACTATATCATGAAATATCCTATGTAGATAATTTACTGAAGTTTTGTTTCTTTTTCGATTAGGTTGGACAAGATTGCATCAGCATCGTTGCCGTGATAACAGACTAATGAGTAAGTATATTGAGATTAAATATTAGGGGAAGGTATTGTTTGTAATACAATTATCAAAAAGCATAAATTCTCGTGGATCAGATGTCGCACCTCGGATATTAAGCTTTACGAGTGAATGCACTTACGATCCATGTCCTGTGTGGTAGCATTGGGTGTGGGTAGAATACTAAGAAACGCTATTTCAATCAACTTGTAGCTTAATTATGGGATTCTCTGGGCAGCGTTGCGGTCTATTCCTGTTTTTTTTTGCTTCTATTTTTTGCCTAAAATCCGCATATGGGCCGCAAAAGTATCTATTTGGACAACATAATTCCTTTAACTGTATATTTTAAGGATTATCATGTTAGATTACGGGTGCACCGTGTACCGGTTAGCGCTAACCAGGTAATATAATACCATTCCATCAGCGAATTAAGCAACCTTGGCACAAAAGAAATCGAAGGTTTATGAATCAACTAAATTTAGAGTGGAGCATATTTTTAGCCGTTTCTTTTTCTATTTATAATGACTTGGTATCACAAAGTGAAGTGCGAATCAATCTCATATGTTCTCGGGTAACTTCCCAGGATGCCAAGCCGGATGAGCTAGTTAATGAGCGCATGCGACCAGGTGGTTATACTATTTTTCTTAATGAAAATAACCATATTCGGAGAGCAGCCGGATCTTCAAATGAATCGTTCAATGTGTCACTCATTGCTTGAAGTAAAACACGATGTAAATGAACCTATTGTGAGGAAGTCCAAAGTCCCGATGAGCCCTGTAAGTGAGTTGTGATTCGTGCTCCGTAACGGTCACTTATTGAACTTATAAAAAATGCCCGTATTTGGCTGAATCTGTGAAGTCATCCGAATTCAGAAACACGGGATTAGCCCCCTGACGAGCAAAAGTCGAGATGACGAGGGGAAGAGTGAAAATGCATGCGACAACGTGCTGCTGGGAAAGAGCGAAAGCTTTTGCTCGGGTGAAAATTACCACCCGGTGTTTATACCGACAGAGTCCAATCAATGACCCAGTCGTCCTGAGCAACCATCGGAGAGTTGTTGCGCGGTTTATGAAACGTGGGCCGAGTCCGCCGCGCGCGTGACAGGTCGTGCGTCGTGTCTCGCTTGCATTCCTGGGAATAATCGACTTTGAGCAAGGAGCGGTCGCAACCGGCGCGAAGGCACTATATGTTCTATGGCGATTGCGGTCGGTCGGTCGGTGGGGTGTTTGCACTGTCGGCGGCCTTTCGCAACGATGCAATCCACTCTTTCCGCCATTTATACGTGGGATCGGTGGGGGGGGGGAGGGGTGGAGGTGAAGGAGGAATAGGAATCGTGTGTTTGCCCTCGGGCGGGAGGGAACATTTAGCGCACCCTTCGCGGAGACTCGATTTTGCCGTCGATTCGCACGGCGTAAATGAAACGGGCGCGAGAATATACACACAGCGGCCGTCTGACCTCTCTCTCTCTCTCCTCGGATGTTGAATTTGATGCGCAATTGAATTACTTCCTCGTTCCCGAACGCTTTGTTTTTTTATTATCGTGTGCTCGCAAAACGTAATACCTACTTCCGAAGCTCCAAAGGGACTGCGAACCGCTTGTGCATTTCATGAGGATTATAATATATGCAGTTTTGTGCGTAAGATAATCATTAGCGTATCTACGGAAGAACTTTAGAGAGGAGGGTGATATTCAAGATAAACGGAAAATGTCTTCCATCGTAACCAATGCTCTTCTTCGGAATTTATAATCGCTGTTTTGACAATAAATAGAAGCATACGAATAAAATTGTATGCAATTTATATTATGCCAGCCTTTTATTAAGCCAGTTGTATTATCACAATGGTAATTTCAAATTAATTGATGTAGTTTTTGTCACTATAGGTAATCATAAAAGTTGTAGAAACCTAGGTCTAACTTTATAGATATCATCGGGGATGGACTTTTTCGTGGAAATAATTTCATGGAATTTTTTTAAAATGATTACTCTGTCTAATAGTTCGGAAAATGTTAATACTTTTATCAATATTTTCTGTTGTACACAGGGCCATTGAAATTTCTTCTCAGTTGTGGTTTTATTTTTTGAATGACTCCGGAATGAGAAAGGGCCTTATAGTCACGAATGCAATCTCCGCATGAGGATAAATCGACCTAATAGCATATTCGTTGACGTTTTTCGATGTAATCGGCGTGATGTTGATGGTTTTGCCGCTTAAGACTGTAATGGTTTGGACACTTCGCCGAGTTCAAAACGCTCGTTACAGTACGTGGCCTAGTCCTCGGTATCGCTCTCTCACCCGGAAAATTTTGATCGAGTAGCAAAAAGTGAGCTCATTTCCTGGTGCAATGAACACCTAATAAAAAAACATCCCCTTCTTGGAGTAGGGAATTCGTCCAACTCGTCGGAATCAGGAGGCAAGGACCTTGCTAACGTTGAGGCCGGAGAGAATTTGTTCTCTTGAGCAACCCACCGGTATGCCGTTGTAGGACACCGACTAAACTGATGTCCATGTCACTCGTCAGGTAGTACGTATTGATGAATATTTTTCCATTTTGCGGATTCCAAATTTTTAGATCATATGTGGTTTACTATTTACCTTTGAGGAGCATGGCAGTCTAGTCGGTAAGGAGTGTTGGGCAACTGACCGTAGGACTAGGGGTACAAATCCTGAGTTAAGCCAACCCAAAGCAAATATCCTGTAAGTTCGAGGAGTCCTAGGGAAAGGAAATCGACCCCTGCGCTGAATTTGTGTTAATTCAGTGCAGGGATCCAGTGAATTTGTGTAAATTCACGTCCCTGTGGCTTACCTCAGGGTGAGTTATACTCTCACCTATCCATACCGACTTTCGAGTTGAATGAAATAGTGAGATATTTTCGTCTGGTGAAACTTCAATTTTACCATACTTATCTTGAATACTCCTTGGAAACCTACCTTAATCGGTAGAATACTATAATTATAATAACCTTGGCCAGGTGAGGTATAAAACATATATCTCCTGCGTAGAGATTCATGGAGAATAATTAATTATAATTAATAATACGTCTTTATTGGGCGAGATTGGGACTAGAAAGTCCCATCTTCCGTCTAACCCCTATACACGCCCAAGAAGTTAAACCACGATTGGTATCGAAAAATCTCGTTATTTGCTATAATTACTTTCTTTTAAAACGGATTTGCGTGAGGTTTAATGAGAAGAGGGAAGGCATCCGTGGCGTCAGAAACCTTTAACATAAATATCCTTTTCTGTTTGTAGGAATGAGATATAACAAGAAAAAATCACCGGCACAAATGTTTCTGATATTTAACATGAACACCTGTTGTGGATGATTTATTTACGAGCAGAGTAATGAGCCTTGTCTCGTCTACTCTCCTTCTGTCACAAAATGCCGTGGGGTATGATTAATTTTGACTGAGACAGACACTAGTCGATGCAGTATTTTACGAATTAATGGCACGCGGCCTTTGAAACCTCGCTCAGGAGCCGTAATCCAACGGAAGCGCAAAAAAATAAGTATCGCGTCTGGTTTGGCGGTGGGCATTAAAAATTTGATAAGTTGGAGGTCGTTAGGAGGCTTCGTAATTTGAAACTGCCGCTGCCGTACTTGCAGGCATGGATGAGTCCGTGCTTCACGAGCATGAATTCTATTTGTTTATGTCGAAATATTGACGTGTACCTGAATATTGGGAACCCTGTTTCGAACGCAATTTGAGTAGATTGGTACGACAAAAGGAGTAAATGTCACTCTCATACAAATTCCGAAGTATACAAATCTAATTGCACTCAAAATTGACGGCCACAAAAGTCAGCATCTCCGTGCTATAATTTCTGCAAATTGAATTTGAAAATATGATTTTTTTAATGCAAGCCCTTAGGGCATTACTTTTATTATTGGAATTAGAAAAATATTGATTACTGATATTATATGCATGAAGTATGAAAAAATAATACGCTGTTCGTTATAACTTGAGAACCATGTTCCAAGTAAAATTAAGGCTCATCGCTAGACGTTTTCAGTTATGAGCAAGTGAATGCAATGATTGAAGTCAAATAACGTTTTTAATAAAGCAATGGCGTTACGATCGGCGTAAAAAGCTGGAAAAAGTTTTGACTTAATAATATTAAGATTTACTTGTTTATATTTTAGTAACGTTATATTTCTTTTTAACTGTGATTTCGTCTCCACTTTCAAATTATTTTTCAATAAAATAAACGAAAAGCTATGCAACTAACACACCGTTCCTTATTTTGGACTATGATGTCATAACTGCCATAAATGCCATTACCGTCGTTAAAAAAATAATTACTTAATAACTCCGCCGCTCCGTTACGATTACCTTATTTACTTGTGTTATCTTGGACATCTTATTTCTCATAGGCTGATGAAAAGAGGGTATGCACGGCGTAAACGAATCCAAAAATCTTTCCGCGTACTTTATTTTCCTAAACGAGTTTCAGAAAGTTCTGAATATCATATCAAGGCCTAGCAAGGATTTTGAAATAAGGTGGTGCCCAAAGGCGTCACCTCGGTAACGACCCAGAAGCTTCTGATGCCAAGTGCACTACCTCGGCCCCTTTCTCGTCTTTATAGCCCTCTTATAAGTACAACTCTTCCGAAATCATATCACCCATTACTCACAGTGGCTATCCCTTCCACAGGCCTTTCACTTCCATATGTGTGTGACTGATTTATTTACTACTCGGTCCCCGTGGATTCTTTCAAGATGTCCAAGCCAAAGATCTCCAAACTCTTCCATTGCATTCGTCTGATATTGTTGAATCCTTGCGGAAATCTTTTATTACACCATTCTTCACCTCATTTCCCTCTTTTTAGTCTCTGATTTACCCTATTGAATTATGCCTGCTGTAGAAGACTGTAACATTATTTTGTGAAGATATATTATTCTTAGACAAACAAAGGGTGATTTAAGGGTTTGTTTCACCTAAATTTATTTGTTAACTTTGGTATAAAAACTGCAATCGCGACATAAATAAGGGTTTAGAACACCTTCAAAACGGCATTTTAAGATGCATATTTTTTCTATCTTTCCATAGTCCCCGTTTTACCTGGGGTTCTCTATGGGGATGTAGACCCATCTTACTTAAGATGCTTTAAGTTACCCATATGGATTCATTCAAAAGGCATGCTAATATGTAAAAAATATAATCCTAATGCTTCATCTAAAGTTCAGTACTTTCCGTCGTAATTGAATCACATATTATTCTACAGGTCAAATCCTTGAGTATTAATCGGACTACTGTTTGTTGAATATTTTTCATTCTTTATATAATGAGGCATTACAGATAAAATCTATTTTTATGGTGATGATAGTTTACGTAATAATCATGCATGATGATAAAAGTTCACGCGCTACCAATTTTATATGGCTGAAAGTGCATTTACGACGCCTTCTTTCATCTTATTCGTCATTCTGTAGGATGATCTCAGCAAGAATCTCATAAAATATCCTCCTCAAGGAAACGTATCCATCAGTATCCATTTCATCTCTGTTCTTGACATCCAAATAGAGATTACGACGGCCCTTTGGGATGTTATCTGCCCTTTTTTTTACTGTCGCTCTCGTTTTATTATGGTAAAGCTCCCATCCGTTTGTCTCCGAAAATCGCGGCATGCTCGGGAGACGTTTTGTTTACCTCACGAGAATAATTACTCGTCGTCACGACACTCGCATCGCCCAAGGGATGCGGCCACCGGTTTTATAGCCCGCCCGGTGTAATTAAAACGCTCGCGGCTCCGGGATGCGCTTCATGCCATGTTATGCTCGGGCGCGACGACGGCCCACCTTTCGACGCCAGCCGCTCGTCGCTTGTTTAATTCATCCCGCCGCCGAGAAGTGTTCGTGTCGGGTCAGGAAGCGACGGTCTGGTGGGCAACATGAGATCTATCCAGTAAGGTACATTCGGCAGTTTCTCGATATTTTCGCGTGAGTGACCTCTTCAATAAGACAAATTCCAGCGTTTTGAATGGTATTCGTGGAAAAAAATACCGGGACTAGCCACGGTAATATCTTTGCGGAGTCACCCGCAATGCACAAAAAAACTGTGCGAAAAATGTGCGAAATTGTAAAATGTGAAACTAATTATTGTCTCTCTTTATATTATCCGTGAACGTTGTTCTCTTCCATCTTGTCTTGCATATAGTTCTCCAAAGTGAAACATGCCTCGGTAGCTAAACTGGCTATAGCACTCAACCGTAAACCGAGAGATTCGGGTTCGAATCTCGGTCTATGCAAATGATCTTTTTTCTCTGTGGAATTTTCGCACAATTCGGTATTAGAGATATTTTATGTTATCACTGTTATCTCTCCATCTTTCACTCACGTTAAATCTGATAAATAAATTTATTTCGAGGCTTTCAGTCATAGTTTTAAGAAGTGAAACAAATTATTGTCTCACTTTTTATTATCCGTGAACCTTGTAGGCTTACTCCAGCTTTACTTTCCCTCCACCAAACAGCCTTCTCTTTCTCATAATTTATTCCATTATCCACTTCAAAGGTTTGCCTCCGTGAGTCATGTCGTCTCATATACCGTCAAAGCGGAACTGAAAATTACGTCATCAGAAATTAACCTCTGGCGACGAAACGAGATCGAAGCGAGTCATCTTAGTGAGCAACAAAAATGCAGTTGATGTCGGGAAATTTTTCGTGGTTGCTTGATCCATCGCGGACTCACGATTCCTCTGTGTCTACATGGATGTTGGAACTAAAAAATGCAACTTATGTTAAAAATACATCTAATGCTTTAGCAGGACGTAGAACTTCCTCTCATCCTGCTGTATTTTGGCTTTTTATGAAGTATTACTTGCTAAAAACGTAGGTTATAACATTTAAATTGTCAGAATAGATAGAGTGGACCTTATCACTTCTAGTCACAACCATATATAAGTAGGGTAAAGGGTAAGCTGAGTTTCTCATTCCCCGCAAGGAAGGAAAAATAGATGGAGGAGAGGATCAAATAAATTATCCGTAGTCATGTGAAATGTGTCCCATCTACTCAAATGAATTTTAGCAGAGGACTTTCGTTCTTTCGAGTATTTTTTGCGGATAACGTAGCAAATATTCCCCGCGGTATACCTTGTATTTATCTTGGAAATTTTAGCTGCGAAAAGGTTTCCAGTATCATTGAGGATCCAATGCACTCTAAAATTATTAAAACTGTCTTATTTCTTTTGATTTTTCAAAGCTTTAAACAAAGCGATCCTGAATAACAAATGAGAATACTCTTGTTTCTGGCTATGGCAAATAATTTTGGAATTTCACTCCTTGTATGACCTTTTTCCCTAAAATGACGAATGTCTATTTGCTGCTCCAAATGCATGAGTTTGCGGCTGTAACTGTTCTCGCCAGGCATAGTGCCTGAGAAGCATTCAAAAATAAAACAAATAAATTTAATTGGTCGGAGAGCGTTGTCACTCGTTTATGTTACATTCTGGAGTTTCCGCCACACAGTTCCAAAGTGTAAGGTTATGCGCCGCGGTGATTATTGGACGATTTTATTTTTCGCCGATTCCACGTGCCAGAAATCGATCACTTTTGAAATTCCGTCGAAAAGTTGCGTGCGTCCAGTGATCGGAACACCTCCCTTGACCGTGGAACTGAGATAATCCTCCCTACTCCACGGCCCGGACACGTCATCACGTGTGATTGTGGCCAATAATTTTTTAATATCATATCCTTTAGTAAAAAAATTCATCCTAAGCTTTTAATCGCCTTACTATCCATTTTTTGCATTAGTGAGGGAATATTTTCCATTTCCGATGCAGGTTGGATTTTTCAACGAAGTACTGCAGTCGACGTACCAAAATCTTGCATGACGAACAAAAGGTCTGTGGTTCATGTCAGCTAATGAAATGCCTAGGGTTGAATTGTAAAGGGTCGAATGTATGCATCTCATTTCATGGATATGGTTTCAAGTCCTTGTGGTTTATAGGGGAAACCACACCCGTAACTGGGTGTTGTGTGGCGGGCATTTCTCTGAAACCATAGTTTGATTATAAATTGATTTGTTGCTTTTGATTGCTTTACATCCATTTTAAAAATTTATGGTGGAAGTATTTTCTTTTGCCATTGTATGTACGACTTGCGAATGAAAATCTGTAGTCAGCGTACAAAATTTTTCGTAATGAACATAACATGTCTGCAGTTACTCAACGCATATAGGTACTACATAGGATCGGGTTGTTGCGTCGGATAGATTATAGGCCTTCCATCTCGGGGACCAGGGCTCAAATCCCGGAGGTTTTTCATGGTTAACCTGACTCCTGCTTGTGTTCTCTTTCGAGGGCACTACTAGTGTTAAATTCATCCGTGGAATCAAATGTTTAACTGGTTTAGTTTAAAACAGGCTAATGCCAACGAGCCGAGTTTCTCTCCTTCTCCTCCTGAAATACCTTGAACTCGAATAATAAATTTTGGCTGCCTTGTTCTTCTCACCAATTCCACGTGCCCCACATCGATCATTTTATAATTCCGTTTAGAAGTTGCGTGCCTCGTGTGATCAGACTTCCGAGTTGATCGATGCTCGTCCCAAAAGCGTCTCTATCGGTTGTTCCGTGGGCGTTTCTCGAATTAATCATTCTCGCCTCCTCGAGATGCGTGTCGCTCGGATTCGTGACAGTCATTGTACCCACTGCTGCTGCGGCCCTCTCTGCTGTCCAACCTCCAAGAACTTCCGGCTCTCTTAGTGTCTGACGTGACCGCGAAGTTCACAACAGCAACCTTTTCTTATGTATGTGTTCTTTAAAAAAATATTTCGGAGGATCATTCATTGCCAAAAGCCAAAATCACTGTATTGTCATTACGTTATAAAGATTTCCATGGAAACCAACCAATGGGTGTAGTGAATTAATTTATCAACTATTGCTTGATGACGGGGCGTTGTGGTTGGCATTGTCTTTTTTTTGTGATAGAAGTGAATTTGAACCACAAATTGTCTTCAGTGTATAGGGTCAGTCAGCTTGTTAATCAAGTATGCTACAAGGGATAAACGGCGCGATTTTGTAAAATTGTGTGACTTGTAGCCTAATCAAAAGAGTGTCTTTTTGTGAATGTTGTACTCTATTAAATTTGGACCCTAAGATCTTCGCGGATTTTCAATTGCATATTTTACATTTTTCATTATGCAATGCAAATAAGTCGACTAAATATTTTGAACTTCGGTAACAATTTTAAAAGGTCTAGTCGACTTCAGAGCTATTTTATAAAAACTTAAATAAATAAATTTCAACTTCAGCTATGGAATACATTTTCTACTAACTATACTATCCATAAACTCTCAATATAGTGTAGTATGCTACTCACATGTAGTTTTATATCGACCTCTTACGCATCTTTTACAGTTTTGGATATCACAACTGCATTTTATATACCTTTTACAGAGAACCTGCCTTAACGTAAATGGTGAAATAGGTGGATAATCGTGAAGGCTTCATTATCAACATAGTGCCTTTTTGTGATTAATTATTAAACGTCGTTGCTATAAGATCGCAAGAGGTATTACGGATTCCCTGGAGACGTATCTTTAAAAGCCCCATTTATTTGATAACAATTAGTGGTGGAGAAACGCATATTTTTGAAATTTTCACTAAAATGACATCCACGTCGTTTCAACCTCCTTAAGCTTCTCGCCTTTCGTTCTCTTCCTTTTCAATTCGTTGTGGCCCCACCCTTCTTAATTTTCACGCGCCGTCACTCCAGGCTGGGCTTCACCCTCGCGAAGGAAGAGGGCGTCACGCCACCCTCATCGTAATTTTGTCGGTGGCCCCCCTTCCCTTTTGCCGCAGCTTCATTTGTTAGTTATTTTGTGGGTCGCAGTTATTGTGTGGCTCTCAGACGTTGACTAATGCTTTCGGACTGGAGAGCTAAAGGAGAGATGGGCAAAGCAATTTTCAGACTCTGCGCATGACAGCCAGCACGGACATTCGTAGGTAGGTCTTGCTCTAAAGTTAAATTCACCCTTCAAATTTTAGTTGTTTATGTTTTTATTATTAGAGGTATACTTAGAGAATATCTTCATAGATAATTGTTTCCATAATTTTCGTATTTCCTGGAATTATACCTACTTGTTTTTTGCTTTGGTTGAATTTATAGATTGTAAATATCCGTGAGGAACACTAGAAAGTGGACAGATATCATTTTGAAATATGGATACGGTCATGAGGGAATCCTAATTGACCAACCAAATGACAATGAAGTCAGTTCAATTGATAGAAACGTGCATGAAATATTAAATGTTTTCATAATTAGTACAATAAATAACTAGGATGCACAATCTAGAGGCCGAATAGGAGAATTAGGCATTTGTATTCCTCTGGATAGTTTTGTTGATACAATTTATGTAATTGTTACTCATTACGAATGGATCGAATGTTTTTCCTCTTTCCTTGAGTGGAAGGACGTCGTATAAGTGAAATATATGAAGTTCTCGCGTGTGTGAAAGATCTGGTAACTTGGGAAAAAGAATATTAAGCTCTTATATCCACGCGTTATTCACCTTGTTTTAATATGGCTTACATAAGCAAATGATTTTTGCTAGTCCTTTTCTGAATTGACCATTTCGAAATCTCCTTTATCTAATGCTATCATTGCAATGATTCTTAGTATAAAATCTTTTTCATGTCAAATTATGGAATTAAATATATTGATTCCGCACCTCTGAAGTTGTCCCATTTACCATCGTTTTAAATATTCCGACCGATAGCCTTTATAAAGACTTTTTCCTTTCCTTTTTATTTCTTTTTTATTTTAAAACGATAAAAATTTATTGTGACGTATAGCCAAGCATCCTCCGCTCGTCATCCTCTGTGCAGGCAGTGCCTCGGTCCCTCCACCGGCGAAATCATTTAGGAAAGGCGCCCAGGAGATCAAATAGGAAGTTGGAAATGACTGTTGCGATTAATCTTCCACCATCAACGGAGGAGTTAATGAAACCATCCCAGGAGACGGATGGAAATAGTATCCAAATGTTCCTTCTGCGTGTAAACCTCATAGCTCAGTCATAATTTTCTTTATGACCACCTGCCATTGCTAATTGAAGAGTCAACGACCTTATAAACTTGCAGGCCTCATTTTCAAATTTGCTGGGGTATTTCCAACTTAAATACTATCATTTTCACTCCATAAGTACTAGCTTTCTGCAATAAACTATCCCGATAAGTGCTCTTTTTATCAAATTTTGTGAGTAAATTGACACCCTTCCATTGCAGCAGCGATTGGAGAGGTCTAGAGGTTCAAACCCCTCCTATCTCCGAAATACTCTGGAGATGTGTACTGCCTTCTGCATGCAACATACAGCTGAACCCTCTCACCGATTTTTTTCCCTTCCGAAGTGAACACCCCCGAATTTTTTCCTGGTTACGGGCTTGACTGTTTTCTATAAATCATAGAAACTTGAAGTTATTCGTTTAAGTGAAGCCTTGTGTACTATTTCATATAGTCCCATAAACACAAGCTATTTTCACACTCCATATCGCTATCTGGTTTTCACGAAGAGAACATATCGTGTGTTATACTTCGACCGTCTCATATTTTGCTGATAACGTGAGCACATTAACACACTAGAGCAAGTAGTGTGCTTAGAGAAAAAAGATGCTGGTGGTTGTTATGGGATAACAGGTGCTGAGGGCAACAAAAACAATGCAATGAAGATGGGAGGAAAATAATACAGTCTGATTGATTTTAAATTTTATATTAATATCATAGGCCATGCCTTTGTCTGCGGCTTCGGTTGCGTTTGATAATTGTGTCTTCAGCTACGAATGGCATAAATCACCTGATGGGTTTTGCACGGACAAAAATACACCAATAGTGGTCACTTAGACCAAATAGAAGTGAGTGTTATGATCAGGGAAACAATATTTTTAGACATATTTAAGGCATTTTGTTAAATTAAATAAGAAAAAATTGTTCTATTTTTAACGAGGTCATTAGCGCCATTTCTATGATCGACAGGTCAAATGCAATCGCTTTGTCGGCCATGCTTAGTACATACTCTGGGAGAATATAGCGCAGGTCTCGCGAAAAATTGTGTGCCCTTCCCAAATGACCTTTCTCCGACTCCAACAAGAAAGAGACCACTCCATATTTCCCACTGAAGCGAATTGTTGGCCTGAATGCTCTGGTTGGAATGCTCTGATTTGATGTGCAAAATTTCATAGCTGGCAACGAAAATAGTTGACGTTTACCCAGCCCCCAGTGCTGCAAATCCAGCCAGCAGTACGAAAATATACGACAGCCAGCAGTTAGAAAATATAATCTTCCATTTTCAGAATGGTACTCTGCTCCTAGCATTTGCGGGGATTTTAGGGAGATTCTCTTGTGACGTTGTGATTTTTTTATAATAGTAAAAACGTATCTTAACGAGCACATGAATTCAGGAACGTTCCCCAGCGTCTTCATCCGTTTTTCGCTTCACCGCTAGCTCGATGCGCCACTGAAAAAGAATCGTCGCTCGCGAGGTAGGTTCAATTGTTGCGAGAAAGGTACTAGTGATCCTATGGAGCGTGGGTTTTCTACGTGGAATCCTTCCTGGGGTCTTTGTTAACAACCTTTCTTCCTACCGTCCTTTCGACAACTCCTTCAGGTTCTAGGGTGAGCAGTCTCCTCCTCGCAAGGTTGAGAAACCCTTGAATGAATGGTTCGCATTAACGAGACGTGTTTTATTCATCGGTAGCCGCGGTAGGGATCGGGAGCAGCAAGAGGCCCTCCTGTAGTTGTGCAGAATTTACCGAGGATTCTCTTTTAATTATGAACGGGTACCTTTCATTCCCATCGACAAATTTTATACCGCGTAGCTATCCGCGTAGCCATCCGAAAAACCCACGATTTTGTAATTAAGTGGAGGTCTAAGTAGGACGTGCGGGTAAACTTAGTCAGTCAGAAGAGCCACTCCTGAAATGATTCTGTGGTTGGAAAGTAGAAAGGCAACACTATTATTCCTATATAGTTCATAGTTGGAACGGCCAAATACTAACTATGATGATGTGCAATCGCCAATGGAAGGAAAGAGTGGCTGGTGAAGGAATATTTTATGAATGAAGAAAACGAAAGTACTTGCGTTTTCTTCCGCGTAGTCATAAATGTTGGCGCCAAGGAATCCACTGTCAACGGACGGATTGATTTTTGCCTCGGTTGATTTTTGATAGTCCATTTCATCATCATTTTCGAAACGATATGACATAGCATGCCTTATGGGCAAAAAAAGTTTTTCAGTCATAATGCCAATCTATTCTCCATCCATTTCTGGTGTGGTGAAGTTCAAATAAAATAAAATAGAGGCATTTAACTTCTATACTAATATAACTTAATATGTATCTGGTAAGCATGCATTTTAAATCTTATGGACCTCAAGCATCTAAATATAATAATGCCATCGCATGGCACGAGCTAATTTTTACTTATGAGTCCTCTGAGCACACTTATGATAATGGCTATATTTGCGGAAAATAATTTTTGGCCGATAAACTAAATAAATTGATGCCAAATGTATTAAGTCAACGTGAAAATTGCTCAAAACCAGTTTGTCTGTGAAATATTGTGTATATTACCTTCGGCGTCTTTTATTCCGTACGATATCTTTCTTGGCCGTTTTTCTTACCTTAAAAAGAACAATTTATTTTATTTTTCTGAAAAAATACTTAAAAAAGCGTCATAGGGATGGATTCGCCGACAGTACTTGGTTCAAATAGGACGTTTTATTGCAAATAAAAACTCTTAAACTCTATTTTTCCTAAATATTTACTTTTTCTGGCCCAATAGAATTCTTTCCCTTGTTTGTGAAGACTATTATCTCGAGAAAGATCGGATCTGACCCATCGAAAATAAGGCATATATTTCCCCGTAAGCGCTTTTGTATTTTATTTCTCAACATCACAATTTGTGTTTTTTACGTGCCCATCCTGCGGAGAAAAGAGCTTTTAAATATATATGTACCTATATGTATTTTCAGTCTTTGTGTCTTAATGCACTATCCGCAAACGCGAGAATTATTTTTGTCAAAAGCCGAGTGTCTACCAGTTACTGCAGTCGTTTGTCATATCGTGTTCATTTTATTTTTCAAATTTAGGAAAAATCATACGAAATTAGAAATAACAGTATCCGTTCTGGCTAATAATACGAGTCACCATTGTACTTGCTAAGGCCTCGTGGCGGATTTATGTGCCGTATGGCTCTTCGAGGGGGCTCAAGTTGTTATAGTAGCTGTCAATAGATATCAGGTTGCCCTAGTGACGATCGACGGAGAGAGCACACAAAGGAAGGCACACTTGAATTGGTATTCGAAGGTACTTCTCGTGTTGATGGAAAATACATATTTTGATGCTAGCTTTTATGGCTTAGAACACGCTTGTATTGAGAGCCATGATAAAAATAAGATCAGCGGGCATACAATGGCACTTCTTACTATTCTAATAAAAGCAATAGCTCACGGGAATAAATATGCATGCACGGAATAATTTCCATAGGTATCATTCCTTTCATCGCAGTCGAATTGAATGGTAAAAATAAACGTTTGCAACTTGATGATTTCCTTTTATGTTATGAAGAAATATTTGAAAGGCAACTACCATCTTTCGACAGGGCCTTGGTCAAATATTAATGTTAATCACAAATTAAAACAATAGCGAACGCAGTTGAATTTTTTTCTGGCTCAATGATATTATTCATCTTTTTCGAGAAGAAATTCATCGGAGTGTTTTTCATCTTTATTGCTAAGTCCGTGATGAAAAGGTCTTCACTATTACATATCTTCCACAATAATTGTAGATGAAATAATGGAGGGAGACTTTTTTGTGCCATTTCAAACTGTAAATGAATACATTTTCTACTTAATGATGATAGTTAAGCTGAGGATATTATTTTAAAGATTTAAATCGTACATTTTCTTTGAATTGCCCTGGAAAAAAAGGGTTTTTTGCGAATGAAACGACGAGCGGATGGACCTGAATTTAGAACTCCCAATTCTTAGGTGAAAGTACGACATCAAGTTAGGACCTTTGTATTTCATGCCATACTCACGAAATCATTCGCTTAATGGCAGTTATGTTGAATCGCTTTCTCAGCCCATTGAGTTATTTCCATAATTGTTTCGCTTTCTCCATGTGAGTACCTCAGTGAAAGGGATTGTGTTTTGTTAAAAAAGGTCGCCATTTCCACCGAAAATACATATTTCGAAGCCACGGATGGTAAGTCTCGCATCACGTTTCCATAATTTTATCGAGGCTTTGGATTGGCATGATATACACGCGAAGGTTTTCTCCACCCACCTTTCATTAGTATAAAAGATATTTTGTTAGAAAGCTGCTTTTGAATCTCTTTCACACGCTTCAGCTGTCTCAAATGCATATTTTCACCACCATTACTTTTTAAACCGAGCGTAAATTTTTCAACACCACAATAATATTTGTGTCTTAAGCGGCCCCTAGACGTTCAATATTATTGTGCTGCAACATTTTCATATTATATCTCGATCACAGACGTGCAACCACATTGTGCTAAGTGTCCCTGCCAGAATTTCATGAAGCCAGCATGTTGATTGAAATTGAATTGTGATGCATGGTAATTGCTGTGGACGCATGAAGTAGTAAAGGAAAGAAAACAGGCTCGCAGAAAATTAGAAAATGGGTCAAACTGTGGTTTATTGATAGGGAGAAGTTCACTTACGACAAATAACTATAATCTTTGCACTTCACATCCCACAGAGCCGGAAGGCCACGACACACCTCAATAAAATCAACAATAAAATCTCTTTTGCAGCTTTCTTGTCACCTTTGATGATAACCGTGATTGATACGACTAGTTCAAACAACCGCTAGAGACCAACTGACAGGATATTGCACAATATTGCCAACTGACGGCACAGCCTTATCCCGCTGGCACAATATATTTTCAAGACTTTAAAAATCTTACAATATATTGCACAACTTTTCAATATTGCCCACATACGATCAATTATATTGCACGAACCAAAATATTTCATAATAATATTGACCGTCTAGGAGCAGCTTTTAGGTCTGGTTTTTAAGAAAATATTTCGTCGATAAGCAAGTATTTTCTCGAGCCTACATTAATTAATACTATAAAAATTACTTAATATACATGTAGCCTCTCATTCGTGGACCTGGCTTCCGTCGAATTTAAGTCGGGCAAAGAATTTCAGTTAGGTTTTAAGGTTTACTGCTTCCATTCCTGCTTCATCAGATGGATAATTTCAAATTATCTCATCCTTCGGAGCACCTGAGACAATTCGATTTTCCGTGATTCCCTCACCTGTTAGAGGCGGGCGCACTAGCAAGGATTTACAATATTTAAGATTTCGTCCTTCCTCAAGACTAATGGGCTCATCTTGAAACTTTAATCATCCAAAGAGCCGGAATTATCCCTCATCTTAAAATTGCTACGGAGAGTTTTTCTGTAAGGAGTACGGTCCTTTGAGATGAATTAGCTTTTAAATTGCCCACGCTAGAAGGCCAAGAAATAAGATTTTACTGTAAACTGAAAAAATATAATTAGTATGATTCCGCGGGTAATAAAATTTCCTAGCATTTTCATCAAGGTTTTTATTTTAGTTTTTGGAAGATATAATATTTTATATATTATATATTTATATATAATATATAAAATATATTATTATAAATTATTTTGTATCTAATAAGATTCATTACTTATTTATAGGCTATTTCTTTTGTCTCTCATTTCTCATTTTCTCCTCTATAATGATCACCCAAGCCATTTAATGACTTTCTCAAACCATTCATTCCTTATTCCTGAATTTTCAATTCGGCAATTATCACTCATAAGTTGGTAACAGCGGCTTTCCAGTTAGCATAAGCTCTCTAATAATGCAAGTGGATAAAAGCCTGGTAACATGTAATTACTTATTCTTCATATGGAACGGAAATTATTAAATTCAATTTTGAATGAAAGTAAACTTTTTCTCAGGAATTAGGAAATTAAAAGTCAGTATCAAGAAGCTCTTCAAATACAGAAATCAATTATGATAACCTAATTTATTTATTTTCGACACAGGTATTAAAACTGGAAATTTAGTGGTGTTAGCACTTAAATGTGAAAAATTGAATAAACGCATTGGAGTTGGGAAATACGCGATATCGACTTACCATTGTGTGACGATCCATTTATGCCCAACTTTCCATGAACAATTAGTTTGGAGGGAAAGGAGGATGAAAGAATGAATTTACTCGATTGGGTGCTATTCTCGCGAAAGTGCCATTGATCCTGACTGGAAATGGTTAGTGTCTCCCAATGTCGGCTATTGGTGAGATGCCGTCCATTATCAGCAAAAATCGGATCTCAAATTTCTCAGAAACGATAACATACGTACGATTCATCCTTTGGGTTGATTGAGCCTAATATTAACATATTAATAAATAATTAAATGCTATATTGAAATGTTACCATACCTACATACCCATCCGACACCGTAGCTCGTGTAGCCTAGAAAACCAACCCGCAGAACCAACCCAAAATATGGCGGAAAATGCTCGCCGCTCTAGCATGAAGCAGTACGGAATGCCATTCGGAGGAAGCAACCGACAGCTAAGGTCATTTACACGAACCACTGACTGTAAGGAAGGGTGAAGGAAAACGTGGCGTTGCGACGTGTCGACCTGTTCTTAACGAAATGTGCTCAGGGCACCATGGCCTTCTTCCGACGGACGGATTACTGCACTTGAAGTACCGAGTACCTAAAGGCCGTTTAACACGGTACACGGAATTGCGCAATCTGACGCACGTGCGAAGGTAAATCAAAATGTCGTCGTGTAAAGCGGTGAATTGCTGGAACACATGCGAGAATGCGTGGATGCGAGACGGCAAAATAGCCCCTGTTCTAATTTTGTTCATGCATTCGCGCAATTCCACGCCATTTTAGAAGTGAATGCAACTCTAACCTGCGCAATTCCGTTCCCCGTGTAAAACGGCCTTAAGACCAGTTAGTATATAAGCTAGGAAAGCTATATAAGCTAGGAAATATATAATAACTAATTCTTGAGAAGGAACGGAAATTGTTAAATCTTTTTAACAAAAGTCTTTTACTTTTGAACGAAAGAAAACTTTTTCTCGGGCATTATTATATAAGTTCCGAAAGAAACATTAAAGCTCATTTTCTTATTCATAGGGAATAAGCCCTATTTTTCTCGAAACGATAAAAAAAAACATTTCGCTAGTGGTAGCTGGCGCCAATGAAGACGCGAGATTATCCCTTCCCAAATTTCCGACCCTATCTTAAACCGGGGATTCATCGTGCTCATCACGGCGAGACTCCAATTCCCTTTATCCTTCCCTAAATACTCTCATGAGAATGAAAGGTGACAGGTTGAAAAAGTGAATGACTTGTGCACTCGTACGTGTAACCCGGCTAGGTAAGAATGCTTAGATTCCGCTGTGCATGCAACATCGAAGTAGGCGTCGGGATTATCCTAAAAAAATCCTCCTACGTGATTTATACTCTTACACTGAAATCGGAAACTGGAACTACATCACAATCTGCATTTTAGTCAGTAGGCAGGGGAGATTTCTAACTGATCGAAATTATTACAATCGGTTTTCATTACTTGCGGATGCTGAGTGATCGCAATGCGACAGGAATTAGTTTTGTTTGAAAATTTCCATTCCGAGGAATGAAGACGAGGACGTATATCGTCGTGTAAATAAAAATTTTCAAGCACAACGAATAGAAATCGCGTTGCCAACCACTCGTAATAAAAACTGATGGGAAGAATTCCGATCAGTATCAAGTGCTTCTAAGGTACAATTCCATTTCCACCACAGTAAACTTAGCTGAGTAAAATGTGGAGTGAGCTCATACTGAATTATTACCATCGGTGTAATATCTCCTTGTGCACGTCCTGTCTCCTAGTTCGTCATAGCAAAATAGCTATAGCAAAAACCGGGTTGTTCAGTGTTCACTCAGACCAGAAATCGCAAAACATAAAATAATTCGGAAGATGGAAGGATAGATGCGTTAGGATGTAAAAAATCTTCCTCCTTCGGCTAGTCATGAATTTAAAATTTAAAAACGTGACATTTTCAGCGCAATTTTAATGAGTTGGTGATGCCATTAGAGTTCTAGATCATTTACTCGTCCAGGGAGGGACTTCTATCGAGGGAAGGAATCACTAGCAAGAAGATAAATAAAGGCGAATCATACAAAACGCATGCACAGCTTTCGAGAAGCTGCGGAAAACAGCTGGATATGAGTTCGTGACTTCATCAGCTTACCTCCGAAAGGGTCGATCTATCGTCGCGAATATATCAAAATGTACGCGACGGATTTTAAAAATGGAAAAATACGTTCATTTTTCAGACTCTATCATAATAGTCAGTAACATGAAATCGGTGAACGAGGCCTTAAGTTTTTTTGAAGGAGCACGGTGGAAAGTTTTATATCATCGGCCACCTTTCCATTAGCTTACTCTGAGGAGGTGGATGAAAGCCGTGAATCCGTCATGAGAATCTTCGGGGTAATCCGGGACGTGAGTCGCTCACTGCATAGCACATCGCCATAAAGGATACGGAGTGAACAAGAGGAGTTTGGAATGGGTCGTGCGTGTAATTTTTTTTTTAACGGGAAAGAATGGGAGAAGAAAATCTCCAGACCGTCACTATCATTATTCCATCCTTTTCTCATCGTGGTGCGACGTAAACATGCGACGATATGGGCGAAGGAGTGTAAGGCGAGCGGCTGGCTCGCAACTCGGTCACGTTCAATCTCTGGAAAACGGAAGCGAAAGCAACGGGAGTGTCTTCTTTGCTCGTAAACAAGGAAAAAGGGGGAATTTGAGGAGAAGACGTTTTCATTCGCTCTGTTTCCACCCTTAATTGAAAGAAACAGCTTACGTCCAGTTGACTTGAATTAGCTTTTATTTAAAATTTACATTGGGTTGGTTGAATTTTTAAAATCCGGATCAGAGCAAGAGGAGTATTTCTGGAGTTAGTGGGTGATTTTCAGAAAAGGACAGGATGAAGTCGATATTTTTGCAGCATCCATCACCAATAAAGATTAAAGTTTCACGACATTTCTGCGTTCCGTTAATTTTAAAAATCCTAACGCTTGCCAACAACTTATGGAAATACAATGTGTTATTTTAAACTTTAATTTCACTTTATTGATGAAAGTGGTAATTTACAAAATTTTCTCGTTAAGTAGAATATCAGAAAGTTGAATGCAAATACTGTATCTAATATTTTGGCACTTGCAAATGCTCACCATTCCATTTTCGATGGGATTATTATAATATAGAAATAGGGATAAATATATCATAAGTTAGCAAGTTATATTTGCTCATATTGATCTTTTGGTGATGCTGCGGTTCTATTCAAACAGTCTGAATCCTTCAACTCGTCTGAAACCTCACTCTTATCAACTTAACCAAGCGTAACTTGGATTATTATGCAATGGACCAATACAATATATTAATATGATGCAATTAGATTGCGCGTGTTGCTAATGAACTTAGTTGTCGACGCACCCGTAACCCCAAACCTACTACTAATTGAAGTACTCTATCAGTCACAGCTTAGACGGCATCGAAATGAAATATTTATACGAAGAGAACTTTTAGTAGCTCTCGGATCCATCAACGATCTTACAATTAGTTGTCTACCTTACTGCTGAACGAGCGAACTAGAAAACTAAATTTTTCTTTGGTGCGTCAAGTCTAGTTGCGCTGCTTAAAGTTGGTGTGAATTAGTATAAGCTCTTCTTCAAAGTAAGAACTCGCTAAACTATAGTAATACGCCAAATTTCATTGATGTGCACGAACAATATTAGTCTATTCAAACATTCTGGCCGTCTAAATCAGGATTTTTAGCAATCTCACGGTTAAAAATGTCACTCTACGTAGAAAAAGTCATAAGCCACACCACGCCCTGTGACAAGAAGTGAAGTTGCTGCGAATTTATGAGGGTACGTGTGTAGCCAAGAGGTAGATGTAGATATGTTTATGAATTGAATCGATGCCATGGATACGGATCTGATTCATCTCGAGATGGAGGGGCTGCGCCTTCGGTCGGTGGCGAGTGAATCCATAGTGCGCGTTCCGTGGGGATGGCTGGCGTGAGAGTTCCCTTCGGATCCGATCACCCGAGAAGCTGATTCATACCGGCCCGCTTCCGCCCTCGCTCACCTGCCACAGCCTCCCCTCCCACTTCGCACACCCTTCTCGCCCGCCCATAGTCCTTGGCCTACGAAGCCCGTTACTCATTATCACCGGCGAGAGTTGCTCTCAAGTCCTCCGGATCGAGCGCGATGCTCTTTAACTGGATTTGCCAACTATGAATAACACCGAGGATACTCCTCTCTGGTAATACTGACGCGTCGCGACGTGGCGCAGTCGAGTTAGTAACGTTTGATGAATAACGTTTATGTTTTAATGAAAACTGTTATTGATTTGATATTTAATGAATACTGATGAAATGTTGCCTAAGAGTGGTTTAGATGAGAGAAGGAAGCCATTAAAACAATTGCTTGAAGGAGGGAGACGAGAAAAAAATTGTAATTTGAAAAGAATGACGAGGTCTTTGGGAGAAAAAATTGTCTGCAGGTGCCTTTATTTCATTATTCCACCTTTGTGATGCAATGTTTGTAGTATAGTTTGTTAGTATACGGGACGTTTTTTGGACGGTGTGGTGTGCATGTGGGAGTCCAAATGCATGCTGCATGCTGGTGATTGATCACCCCCTGCCAAACACCCTAGAGGTGGCTCGCAGGGTATTATGTAGATGTAGATGTTTAACGCTTTGTTGAAAGCCTTTTTATTCCGAAGGTAATGAATGATCTCAATTTGCGAGCGTCGATTTATTTTAAAAGAAAAACTCACAAAAACGCCACTTTACCCTTGCGGACCTTGTCCGTATCCGACCTCGTCGGACCTTAGTCTGGTCCTCAGTCGGATGAGAAACATAAACTGAGACTCAAGGGTACTCGTGTTTGCCCGTTTCGATGTACGGTAAGCGTCCCTAATGTATACAGTGGATTGTTTACACATGGAATCGTATCCCACCTTCTGTCTATTCATTCATTCTCGTCTATTTAGTTTATTTTTCTCACTCACATTACCGTATCTATTCCTTGCCTCTAATTTATTCTCAGCCTTCGTCTGTTTATCTCTGGAGGTTTTTTGAAAATTTTCTAGGGCTATTTGATATCGTCCACTCCGCTAGCGCTGCCATGCCATGTTAGATGCTCCCTTTGTATACCTCGCCCTGTATATCCATTTCTAATTCCATCAATGTTCATTTTTGTTTCATTTGTTACTTTTTGTAATCTCCCCTCTCCGTGATATTTTCCTTTTCTTCATCTTCATCTTGCTCGCTCTGCATTTGAATCTATTTCAGCCCAGTGTTTTCCTGACATTTTAATATTTCCCTTTTTAGATGTTGTTAGGGATTTTGAAGGGGAGGGGAAAAGAAATTTCGAGGGGTTACGGAGGTGAAGAGTTTTCAATGCTATGAAAGCTGCCTCTGAAAAATAATTGCGCTCTTCATTAATATGCACGGAAAGTAAGAATTGCCAAATCCCTTGAATCGAGTCCGATTCTGGCATGAAAATTCTACCGGTTCGTTATTTGCGCGTTAAGTGCTGAAATATCTCTGGTTTTTGTGTTGAAATAAATAAGGTGTATTATTAATGCTATACGACAGAAATTTCCACTCTTATTTTAGTACTTAACCTCCAACAACTTTTATGGGAAATAAATATTAACTTATCTTGAGCAATAGTTGTTCGATCGATCAGCGATGGACTAAAAGGGAAGTACTACTCCAACGTTGAGGTATTTTTTCCAATGCAAAATCAGAAGTTTTTTAAACATTACGGTGTTCATTTGTATCCCCTGCATGCAGTTGGAAAAGTTCGGCCTTATGTTATTTGGAGGGTGCACATACACTCATTGTGAACTACGGTCGTCGGTGCGCCCCAAGGTTCACTTATTTCCTTGAGCGATTAACCTTGGCTTGGCGCCGGAAATATCTCAAGGAATTTTACGCATCCCTTTCCTGTCACATGGATGGTATTCTCCTGGGTATGTGTTCAAGCCTTTCGCTCTACGGATTAAGATCAAAGTCGCGGCGAAGGAATGACTATTGAGTATAAACACGGACCGATGCGGGAGTATGTTTCATGCTCCGGCACAACTTTGGGTCAGTGGGGCTAGCGTTTGATTCTAATATATGTATTAAAAAGGTATTTTCCCGGGAAAGCCTCTTCACACTTGAGTGCTATTTGACGGGTGGTGAAAAAAAATATAGCGTACGTTTAATGGTCTATTAATTAGTAGTTTTGAATGGACTATGTTGAGAGTGATATAGTAAATATCTGTAAGCTCCGGGTGTTCTTTCATCATTCTTTGCTTCCTTTAACTTACATATGCATCACACCGTTCCGAATGCGGGTAGGCGTATGTGAAGAATAGTTTGAAATGGGGTTAGACCAAATTAAATAGCTTTTTTAAAAATCTATCCACAGTGTACCATTTTAAAAACTTATTTCGTATCCACGTCTTTTATACGTTGCTTCGTGAACCCTTTTTGTTCGTAAAATATTTAATCATCCCCTTCTTTGTCTCCAATATCATGTTCACTGGGTGAATGCTAAGGGTATAGTACTTATTGTTAGTTAAGGTCGTTAGGGTCTCGGCTTTAAATCGGGATGAAGCATCTGGACATTTATGCCGTAAGAATTTCTTCACGTGATGTCGCAGGTAGCCTACAGGAAAGAATAATTATACCCAGAATGCATGCATTTCATGCACCGATACCTTGGTGCAGGATGAGCTTTACCTTCAACCGATCAAACCTAACTGTGGATTAAGTTTGAGAATTATCGTGTTCACCCACCTTCTTAGCCTATTATTTCCTATGCTGTCTTGAAATATCACTCATAAACCTTTTTTCTTTACTATAATTTCCTCCTACTTATCCGGGGCCGGTCTTTTTTTAACATCAGTTAATTGCTAATTATTATAAATCCAACGTTGTGGTCACCATTAAAATTCTCAGAAAGGCTTCAAAAGTTTTGTTTTCCACTTCCCTTAATACAATAGAATGCCCAACTTCGCTTTCATTACTACAATATTAGTTTTTACTCTCTCCAGATTAAATACTAATGAAAACAATGTTAATCCCTTGATTGTCTTAAGAGGACAAATAAACATATTTGTAATTTTCAATTCCCAGGCAGATTTATGAATGAGGACCGAAATATTGTCTCAAAGAAATGATAATTGAGGGGGTGAGAAGCCAAGGGGTACAAGTGATTTTTTTCTCAACAGAGTTAGGTAAAGATGATTGTTAGAATAAATCCACAGAAATTGGTTGCCAAGGGATTGAGTCTCAGTTCTGCGCAGACATCGAGTAGAAACTCGATGCACTACTAAATATCTAATTGATCTCGTTTTTTTTCTATACCACATTTCTGTTCCTTGCTGTGTATAGAAAAAATAAATAACTTGTATCCCTGGGCATCCAACCCTCTAAATTAATTATTGATTTAAAAAGTACAGACCAATTTATGAGAATTGAGAATTAAATATTATCATACCGACGGTTGAGAGGAAAAAGATCACTTTTTTTTCGTATTTTTATTTTGATTCATTCTCTAGCCAAAGGAAATCCAGCGAAGCGCACTCTTTTTGTGTGCATTACCTGAGAGTACATTCCACTATCTTTCATGGTCCACTCACTCGTGAGTCCACCTCCATCCTCCCAGCGTTCAACCCAAACATTTCTCAAGGACTGCAAACCCACAGTTCAATACCTACGGATAATATCGTCCAAGCAAACCCAACTCTCGCCATCGCAAAGTGATTCTAGCTTCGGAAAAGTCGATAAAAATGACCTAAGTACTTCTCGGAGATCTTACACTCTCACATTTACGTCGGTGATTTTCAAATCAATCGAAATTTATTCATGTTGAATGGCGAGAGCGAGAAAAAGCTGGGGCGGCTCCAGCGCTGAGGCAGCGTGAGAGACGGTTCCCGAAAAATGAGATTCCGCCCTTTTCCATTGAAATGGGCTTTCTCCTGGCCGTAATAGAAAACAATGCCCGTGAAATCCTCTCTTCCGTGGGAGGAAAGGTTATCTTGAACCTACTTGAGCGCATAAAATTTCAGGTCTTATGCCGTTTCCTCAAGGAGAAGTTTTATGTAGTAAAGCTTTATAAGACTATTTATGAATGACGCTTATAACGCACATGCTTGCTCACGCTAAAAATTATTCACGGCACTGCCAACCTGCAGATACGAGGCGTTTTGCTCATGCCACAATTTAATCTGATCATCTTGAAGGTACCAAGTTTATTATTCCGATTATCATTTCTGTTGCTCGCGGTCGCAAGAGAAAACTTTGTCCGTGAAATTGTATTTTCCGTCGAGTCATACGTTCTCCACGAACCAAATGGAGCTCATAAAATTCCGTGTCTTATGATTTTTACCAATGGTAAAATTTTCTACTAATTACTTTTATAAAAATTTGAATGAATCATGAGCACAACGCTCTTTGCTTGCTCATCCTAAACGTACTCATGGTTACCGCAAATGTAATCAAACTGCATGTATGAGATATAGCTAGATTTCATACAAGCAAGCTTATTTATTTAATTAATTGATTTTTATGAAATTTTAACCAATATGTTAACAGTAAGCGACAGGCGTTATCGTTGAAGCCAAAACGCGGTGTGGACGTAGCCAATCCCGATTATCTTGATGTTTGTGTTCACTTTGCCCACGATGCATTCCTCGAGGTCTGGTGCCGATGCCTTCATTTCCTTATCTCGTTAAAACAATAATACCTGCTTACGTCGTGCAGTTTTTCACGTGAGATTTCGGGGTGGACTATGAGGGGATTGCCTTGGGGGTGAGGAGGCCAACGTATCTATCAGTATACGAATTGCTACTTTTACTAAGAAGCGTTGAAATTTAGGGAGTGGAATGAAAAATCAGACCGTATTCTCATATTGAATAAATTCTTTAAATGACCATCATATGAATTAGTTAACATCTATGTTTCACGAATAACGCTCGAGTATTCGAGGAAAAAAGATACAAAAAAAAATGCACGGCAGTGGAAACCATAATTTCCAAAACGCGTTTTGTCCACTTTGTCGTAATTTGGAATGAACAGTTCTTGGTATGTTTATGGGGCTAATATAGCTTTTTCTTTATTTTTTTTCTATGAATGGATAAACCGTAACACATTTATCAAGGGGAAATGTTGAAGTGATTGCTTTAGTAGCTTTGATAACGTGCACAAAAATTGTTTGTATCAAAACCTTGCAATTTTGGATTTCACGGTTTCAATTTAACTCTGATACTAGATTCTATAAATCTAGAAATATTCTAACACTGCAATATGCCTAGTTTTACGCAATAACTTGGATAGTAGTTTTATTCCGTAGGGGTTAAATTACTAATTCATTTGAATTCCCTTTTTGTCGGATACTTCGAAAAATATGTACAATCAAGTAAATAAATCATGCAAAACAACGTTTGATAAAAATAGTTTCGATCGAGATGTAAATTTGAAAAAACGTCTTATATTTACTTTTATTCGATATTTTCCAACTTCTTGTTTTTATAACACTTAGCATTTGAGAGCAACATTACCACAACTTCACAACCAGTTAGAGTTACATGTGTATGCCGCTAAGAAATGGATAAAGTTGCTGCGAGATACGATTACACGAAATAAGGCATATTAAAAGTTTGAAGATAATATTTCAGGGACAGCAAACGACGTTAGAGAAAGCGAGTTAATGTAATATTTTTTCTTTTTTTATATTTTCATCGCCTTGTTCCAAAGCCACTCCTAACATTTTTAATTTTAGAATGGGGTGGAGCCCAATGATATCATGGAAGTGACGTCTGTCCGGCAGATGACGCACTGAAAGCTGGCAAGGAAATACTTCGTATACTTTTATACATTTCGTTTGTTTTCGTCATATTATGTTTTGATTGGGATTGCTAATCATGATGTGAACTGAAAATATTTTTATCGGTAGTTTTGGTGGTTCACGCCGATATTAGTGGTGCTACATTGGAAAAGGAAAATAATGACAGGAAGTGAGCACATATTAATGAAATAAATGACTAACTTAGTTTTTCTTGGATGAGAGGATGTTGGAAAGTAAACTTTATGCGTTATAATACCCTCAATGAAACACATTATTAAACTCCGCTTCATTATCCAGCAATGTTTCGGCACCTCTGTGTCATTTTCTGGGTAAAAAATGTAGCGGTCGGAGTGTATAGGTAAAAAGGGGTAAGGGGGAGGCGATGAAAAAGAGAGAGACAAAAAAGGAGGAATAGGTTGGGGTAAATCAAGGTAATGTGAGGTGATTGATTATACAGTTGCCTTTGTGGGCTGGCATGCACAACCGGGGGTAAGAATTTCTAGTTGAAGGCCCGAAGGTAGTGGGAATGGGGAGCGGTGACTTTTGGAAGAGGTAATTCATTGGGTGAGGAAAATTTCATGGTCATTGCACCAATTATTTTTAAATAGTTAAATTTAAAAATAATTGGTGCAATGACCATTTTATTTTTAAATTTAACTATTTAAAATTGCTCAAAAATGCAGTTTATAACCTCTGTCAGCAGCAGTATGAACAATTTCTCCATGAAAGTTGCGAAAATTTTTATGTTAAGCGAATTTTGAGTGACAATTTCTAATTACGCAGGACCTCCTACTACGTTCTTTCTCTTAGTTTCCGAATTCCTTCCCGTTTATCGGCCGTAACAAATTTCACGATCTTCAAACTTTCAGGTGGAGTTTAATACTGTATTTTATTATGAATATTAACAACTTTCACGAAAACACGTCTGAAGCGATTTCTTTCATCCGTTTTTTAAGTTCCTATTTAGCTAAGTGTACACTTGAGGTGAAAATTTGAACTTGATAATTTAATTATAAATGCTAGGGCTGGAAATTTCCAATTTAATACCATATGGGAGAGAGCATAAGTAGAAATATTGGAACAGGAGTCTTCAAAACGACAATATTGCTTCCAAATACACGTAAAAACGGGCTAAATCGTCGTCATGTTCAAGTTACCACCGAGGCGTCGTGCTAAAAAGAAAAGGAACGTTGAATAAAGAATTATTTCCCGGAATGAAACGGGATATATTCGAATAAAACAGCTGCGGGAACTAGAGCAGTATTAATTTATTCGAGTCTGAAGTTAACCGAGTGCGTCATTATTGCTGACTAGTATTATATTGTTGACGCATCAGTAGATTTCAGACTCTTTCACGGAGATCCAGTGCTTGAGCTCCTATATTTCGGGCCATTATTTTCGCGTTTGAAAAAAAAAAAGAAACTCGACTCAACTCGGCGAATGGATTCATAACTCCGGTGGATTTTCGCCAGCTGCTCACTTGTTCTAGTTCGGAGACCGCGGTACGGGGAAACGGGCTCGAGATGA
This sequence comes from Ischnura elegans, assembly GCF_921293095.1. NCBI lineage: Eukaryota > Metazoa > Arthropoda > Insecta > Odonata > Coenagrionidae > Ischnura > Ischnura elegans. Next base: position 31,124,997 of record NC_060247.1, read on the forward strand.
TTGAAACGATTCAAAGACGGAAAAGAGAATTTTACCGGTTCCCATAGCGCTGTCTCATGCTTTTTACGTCATATTACCGTTTGCAATTCGCTTGTGGGAAGCGTTTACTTCACCTTGAACGAATCTGAGAATTATGAATGAAACGGCATAAGCAAGGCGGAAGCTTTATTGCCGTATAGTATTTGTGTAAGATCCTACATTATTCGATGCGTGTCTCAGTAACTTGCCTACCATTCGCTGTAAAATACCTAGGTATAGGTAGGTAACTATTGTTTAGAAATTTCCTCGTCGTTACATGACCGTTATGTGAATATCTCAACGTGTTTACGAAAATCGTAATAGCTAAAAAAAAAGATAGCTTTCATTATAATCACGAATATTATAAAAGAGGATCCTCTAGTCGGGCTCTGAATGGGTTGTCACCCACTGCGCGTTTAAATAGGTTTACAAAAGTCGCCACTTGCGTCGCTGACGGACAAAAGATCCTATTTAACGGAAAAATAAGGTATAATTAGGGAAATTAAACGAAATTTATATACATGATGATGTGATCTAACAAATTCATAACCTTTCCATGGCATTCCTCGCAATGATAAATATAAATAATCTTGTATATATACATCAAATTTACCCTGCCTAATATCGAAATATATGGTCATTTCAATGTGCGTAGCCCATACCGCTATGGCTTTGATTGGCTATAGTTAACATTAATGGCGAATTGATATTAATTTGGTTTCTATGTATAATTTTCTGAAATTAAATTTTTCACATCATTTGTACTGCCTATTGAGTAAACTCTTCTCCTCTATCTAAGTATAACATTCCCAGTAGAATTGAATCCTAATTCTGTCGATATTTCCCAAAGTACGACACATCTCCTCCACCACGGGAAAATTTTTGAAACAATCATAAATATCAGCGTTTTGTACATTTCTTTAACGTGAGATAGTCATTACATTTGTACCCATATGCACAAAAAATGAGGGTACATCAATTTACGTATCCGCGAAGTATATTGTTTACCGACTTCAACTATACTCAGCGTCATACGGCGTGTAAAAGGTTATTTAATTAAGTAATTCAGTCGCATAGAATCCGCTTGTTTCCTCAAATTCGAGTGCAATTTGAACTGAAGGCGACATCTCTAAAGAGCGAATTCCCTGGGTTTAGATGTAGAGCAGGAGGGGAAAAAAGCGATATCAAACTCTGCGCGAATAAATATATTCGCATTTTTTATCGTTTTGTCTCATTAAAGGAGCACTTTTTGTTAAAATTGCTTTCATCACTTTTCACAATAAGAATATATATCCCGAGTGATTAATGCTATTCCGAGAACGACGGAATTGTTAGACAGCGGCTCTAAGGGCTCGTTTCATTCCATCAGATACAATATGTGCTCAAACTTCTTTATTCATGTTTCTATTTCCGTTTCTTCCGGCCTCGAAAGACTTCATTCGGCCGCTGCTTTAGGCACTCCCCTTAATATTATAGCGACGCCATGCAAACACGACCGTTTCCTTCAGGACCTACCCACTCCGACTCCGCTAACCGAGAGACCTTTCTCTGGACTATCTCATATTAAAATCCCGCAGGGTTCGGCGTTGGGGGAAAGGTCAGAGAGTCCAAGGGTTAATTTTTTGCTCAGAGCGGCAAAATGAATGCCTGACCCTGTGGGCGGTTGAGTGGCGCGCTCACGGTGGTAGCACCCTCTTAACCTTCCCACCCCCGCGCATCCCTCTTAAGGCCTACCACCCGTTTGAATGCCTCCAAGGAGATGGTTGCGATGCGAAAATCTGAATATTTTAATGCCAAAATCTCCATTCTTTCGGCACTACCGCGTCAGTTGTTTCATGATGATAACAGTTTTAATAGGAACGATGGCTACCACTTGGATGCCGATTGGAGGAGACTAATCAAACGGACCAATGAGAGAGCAGCAGCCACAACTGGCGGGACTGAGCCCTTATATAAGGAGGACAAAAATCGTGGACCGGCATCTTCGACCTGAAGACGCTGGCAGCAGTGCCAGCGAAACTGTTGTCATCAAGAAACAACCGACGCGGTAGCACCGAGAGAATGGAGATTTTGAAACCTCGACACCGCGGAAACCTGCGCAGTCACATTTTAATGCCAGTTAATACTCCGGATAAGCCGGCCTATTAGAGGTGGGCCCAATGATTACTTTCCGGTATCAATTACAACCGATACTGGTGCATTTCGGTATCAAGTTGTGTGTAAGGATTACTTTTTTACTCTCCTTTCCTCGCTGCAGCCCTGGAACCAGGGCGGGGCAAAGGGGGCAAGTGCCCCGGGCGGCAAAATTTGAAAAGTTTATTTTAAAAGATATTTAATTTTTTAATTAAATTCTTTGGAAATAATTATTATTTATAAATTATTAATCAATAATATCTACAAAACTTCTTAATAGCAAACATACGGTGTGTAATTTCAACTACTCAAAAAATAGCATTCGGGTGTGTTATATTTTAGTGGTGGGGGAGGGAGCGAGGAGGGATCAGGGGAGAGGGGCGGAAAACTGATCTTTGTCCCCCTGTAAAAACTCCTACTTAGTTCCAGCCCTGCCTCGCCGTATCCTCTTCCAATGGCGTCTGCTTTTACTCGCTATGACTAGCTATATTAACTTCAAAATTCACTAACTCTTGGTTAACTATGTGGTATTCCATTATTTCCTGGATATAGACAGTTACTTATACCACTTATTTTATAAGAGCGCGACCCGGGTTTCAATGAGTAATCATCATCATCAGGCGCTAATTATAATTATAATTATAATTATAATTAGCGCCTGATGATGATGATTACTCATTGAAACCCGGGTCGCGCTCTTATAAAATAAGTGGTATAAGTAACTGTCTATATCCAGGAAATATATTAACTTCCTCTGACTATTCCTTGTACTCAGGATTCCTATTTTTATCCGGATATTGGCAGTGATTGCGAGAACTCTTCCCTCGATACAACAGTTTTGAAATATCTAGATACATTTGTAGAGGCACGTACCGATGCCTTTGAAGTGATTACAGATTCATGGACATATCTCCACGGCTCGTGTGGAAGCCAGTACACGATTGAAGGGATCGTAGTGGAAGAAAAGGAAATCCTTTATTCATTCATGGCATTGCAATTCCAGTATTGGTGTGCGGGAGCATGGTGTTGTGCGTGGGATAGATTTCTAGGCTATTGATCGAAGTATTCCGGATTCGAATACCGTGTGAAGCCTTTCCACACCCCTGAACAAAATTTACGAAGTGTGAGGAGACCGAGAGAAAGGAGTTAGACCCTCAAACCCGGAATGTACGAAATTCAAACGCCTGTGGCTTATTGTTAGTTAAGGGGAGCTTTACTCTCGCATATTTTAACCTCACTCTGCGCTTATTTTCATAGTTATTATTTCGATAGGATTTTACTTCCATTAAATTTAATGCTCACAAATAAGGCGTTACGCTAGTGCGTCAATAGAGTCTATTTATAAGTGTCTCATTCGTTATCTCTTTTCGTTTCCCCTAGTTAAGTTGTAGGTGTAGGTTTCAAATTAGCTTTAGGGGACTGCGCATTTATCATGAGCGGTCTTCATTTCATATTTCCTTTGAAGGTATGCCCTTGTACAATTGTCTAATAGCTGCGTGGCCCATCTTCTAATTTCTTTCTTTAGTTCAGTATGCAACTGATCTCCCTTCATCATCACCAACTCATGCCTGTTCAAGGACATCTATGCCCAAGATCCTTCATAAATAGGCCTACTCCTAATATTCCCTTCTGAGGGTAGCATTCCCTTTTGAAGTACATTTACGAAGGGTTGCATTTCTCCCATGGTGTGAAAGATGATGCCAAGATATAATTCATCTATTATTATTGAGAAAGGGTTAAGGATGGATATTTTTCATTGAAAATAGCACAAGAAATAGGTGTTCGATCAAAGAGCTGAAAAATACGAGTTTCTTTATTTACGATATATTTATACGACTTTGGGACTGCGCATTTATCATGAGCGGTCTTCCTTTCATATTTCCATTGAAGGTATGCCCTTGTATAATTGTCTAATAAATGCGTGGCCCATCTTCTAATTTCCTTCTTTAGTTCAGTATGCAACCGATCTCCCGTCATCATCATCATCATCACCATTAGCCAACAATCGTATGATTAGTTAGACGCAGCTCTCCTTCTCGCTCTCCTATGTGCTAGCCTTTTCATAGTGATGCATTTCTTCTCTTTTACGTCCTTAATAACCTGTCCCATGTTACACATTGGGGGTCACTTCTTGCCGGTTTTTCAGTTCACCCTTGTTAAATTCGGACTCAGTAATCGCTAGTACTCTGTACTCGATTCTTCAGTTTTGAAGTATGATGAAGATACTTCAGTTTTGGATAACTCCGTTCTCTATCTGTCCCTTAGGAGGACTCCAAATATCATTCCCATGACCTATGACTATTGTCCCCCATCAGGCTATTATGTCTCATGATTTGGCCGATTTAGATCTCCCGTCTTCTTCTTTTTTTTTAGTTTAAAGGGTTTTTAGAAAGCTGCTCTTTCCTTCAATCTACTAATCAATTCCTCATTAATAACTCTGTCGGTCCATTTATCTTCATCGTACATCATCATTTTATCTTCGTGTCACCGTATTTCTAATTCTTTCACTCCTGGCAAATCTACTGCAGCCAGGGTCCAAGCCTCGTCCCCATGCATAAACATGCACCAGCATTTGATAGAATGTTTCCTTATTTCTATGCTTGCCTTCTCATGTTTAGGTAAATTCTTTTTTTGTATGATGCCCGTTTTTTCTCTGCTATTTTACGGACTATTTCTTTCTTCCTTCGTACTATAACCCTTCAGCCCATCAAATGACTCCGCTCTTTTTCTGTCCCTTTCGCCGACGCCAAACATCCCTCCCTCTGCTAGGAATTCCAGCACTCCCTCATAACAAAACCCATCCACGCCCTCTGCTTCCTAATATCATTTAGCGAATTCCTCTCCTCCACCACCTCGTCGAATACTTTCTCACTTCATTTGCCATGCGTCTGTCTGTCTCCCGTTTTTATCCCCTCCAAACCCGCATCTCGGAACCTAAAGCCCATTTACATCCAATTTTCTCTAGATGCACGCTTCCGCGAAAAACAACCTAACACTCTAACTGTTGTTGCAAACCAGCTATTTTCTTTATACTCAAACTTTTTGGCAAAGGTTTTTTTAAGGCAGTATATTCGAATTAATTCACAGAAAATAATTACTCAGTGCTTGGTAGGAGTCTATCAAACAAAATTTTATTATGAATCGTAATAAATCGATCTCATCAAAAAACTACCCCATTCCTACTATATTCGTAAAAAAATAACTTATATCATCCACATATACAGATACACGCTTCCGCGAAAAACAACCAAACACCACGACTGTTGCTGCAAACCAGTCATTTTCTTTTTGCTTTACGAAAACGTGTGGAGAAGGGATGTTGAGAAGACAGTATCTGAATAAATTCACAGAAAATAATTAGTCAGTGCTGAGTAGGACTCTATCAAACAGAAAAAATTATAACGACAAGTAATAAGTCGAACTTCTTCGTTAAAACTTTCGCAGGTACTCTCATGTTAAATAAATAATTATGTAATTATAAACAAATGATTTAACATGACAATAAATCGATCTCTTCATCTAAACACTTACTTGTGCTCTCGTTTCGTAAACAAATAAGTTTTATCATATTTGTTTTCGTTAGAAAAATAGCGATTGTAGTCTGAGGTTTCAGGCGAGATGGAGTGGAAACGTGACATAAAAAGCAGGAGCAATTTCCACAATTTTAGTGTTTTCTAAAATTGTGGAAATAGCGATTGGTTTAAAAAACATATTATTGCAAATAAAAATGACAGAAATAAGTATGAATGCATTGAAATTTTCTGTTTCCTCACCTCATTCAGTGATTCAACCCGAATACTACTTTTGGATAGGTGAGGTTTGAGTATACCACGGACTAAACTGCTGGCTAGTGATTTAGGTTATGGATGCCAGTTTCTTTCCCCTGGACCACCTCGCACTTAGACCATTTTTGTTTAGGGGTTACCTTTGGCTCCACGGAGGATTTGAACCCAGGGCAGTTGAATCGCTAGCCCAACGCTTTACTTATTGGGCCACCACGCTCACCATTGGTTCCTCAAGTATGTATGGATACATTTAAAAACGGCCTGTAGTCACGCGTCTCGAAAATAAACATAAACATTTCCTAACTAGACCAATCTTTTTCCCTATCCTGATGCCATTACCTCTGTGGGATGATCGAAACTTGGAACCTTCTGAAATAAATGATTCACGCAGTAAAAAAAAACGGTTCATGCTGTGGGACATACGAATTTCTGTGAAAGCCGTCCCATGAAAAGGTATACAGTATGATAAAACAAATTCTTCCTCAAATCCGTTCGGAAACGTACCTCCCATACTCTATCCTATCTTTCCGGCATAGAAATATACGATGACGATGTCACGTACAGAAACGTGGCTGATCTGAATTGCTAAAGCAATCTATACGGGTCGATGCATCGCAAAACCGGACCCTCACGGTGAGAGGCGACCGGAAGGGAAAACACGTGGGATATTTTTTTATTAGCGAGTTCAGCGATTCTTGAAGAATCCTGGCTGGGTGAACCGCCGAGACATATTGCGCATTAAATGTTAAATAATACTCGTTGATATCTATAGTAGTATTTCATTTAATATTTCTGAGTAAACAACGCAATTTATGCTAGGTGAAGGGGTGTAAATGTGATGTGTTACTGGGAATTGAGCAAAGAAACATTATGTATTGCACAATTTTTTGTTTATGCATCCACGTCTACGATTTTGTAACGTAAGAATACCCAAGTAGAATTTATAATCTCTCACACTACGTTAAAAAATTAAAAATATATTAACTGGTGATGTCATTTTAATATCCAAGAATGATATTCGGAAGCTTTCGAGATATTGATGGGGAAGAATGGAGAAGATGAGGTGGGCACGGAGGAGGAACGACAAGTACTGGACATTGTGGGTAAGGCAGCTTTCTATATGAGATGCTGAGGAGACAGAGGTTTGGATGGAGCGAGTACTGAGCGGGGAGGGGACCTTGAAAACAGTATTAGAGGAAGGAATGTTGGGTAAGCGAGGGAGGAGAAGGAAGAAAACAGGGTTTAGAGATGGAATGAAATGGTGTGGTCCCTATCGTGAATTGAAGAGGAAACTCCAAAATGGTAGGGGAGACAGGCCGGAGTGATCAGCAAAATACCCCATGTATATCTCCTTTGACCATTAAAATACTAGAAGGATATGGTGCTTTCCCGGCGAATGTTGATGATGAACTCTTCTCGGGAAATCAGCCGGGTCAGGATGGACATTGCTGCCAACGTTTCGAATGCTTTCTCTGCCATCGTCATCAGGGCGAATGATGGACCTGGTTAGTGCCGGATTTATACATGTACACAGTTGGGGCGGTCAAGCCTTCTCTGATTGGTCCGTGTTTGGTGTCCTTCTGCCCCTTAGCTAACCCATTCGTTTGATGATGGGATTCCATGTTTTGCTCAGGTTGATACCAGCGTCTCTATTCATTGTATTCTTTGCGAGTCTTATTTTAATCGCATTTTCCGAAAGATTTTCCGAAAAAGCTGAAGACTGCCGCTCGGCCTAAAGTTTTATCCAGTTTGAATGCTTGTAACTAGACAACGGCGAATATACATGGCAATTGGCATCCCGTTCATTATAATACAAAACCATTTTGAGTAATTTTTTGTAATTTTCAAGCTTCTACGTCGAAAAAACGCCTTTTTTGCCATTTGCCGGTCTTATTTTTTCCATTTCAGCCTTCCAATATTAATGATTTCAAATGCGATGAATAATGCCTTGTGAGTCTCCATAGGTGTTATTTTCCTTGTGCTATTAACTCCTCTCCCTCCGTCAACACCGCTTGCGTGCATTTCTCCGCACATTCCTTCGGAATTGAGGAAGTTATGTCTCAGGAAACACGTGGGGACCCCAGTAAGTTCGTGAGTGCACGTCATTAGACCTGAATTTGCATTGAATACGTCCGTTTCAGAACGAAATCTTAATTTTTTCCGAGGTTCAGTGGGTGAGCGAGAAAAAAATGAATAAATAAAAAGATTTTATCCAATTTCTACCCTTATTTTTCTTGTGTCACCACTGGTATTCAAACGCGCGATATTCCTGGCTACTTTCTCCTCATCACACCTCATTTTCAACACGAAAAATAGTAAGTGGTAGTAGATAGAAAGGGGCATTGTCATTATTGCATCAACGTTACATAACATTTCACCCCTTGCTACCCATAAGGGTGATAGATATGGAGCACTGCCATAGGAGACTTATTATGAATGACAGAAAGCTATAAAAACACAGAAATTTTGAACGTTCCATACCCATTCGTACGCTTTTTGGCCCATTTCAATATTCCTTATCTATGACAGCAAAATGATAGATGCTCATAACCCCTATCCATTTTCTTATCGAATTAAGGAATGTGAATAAGCTTAGTGTCGCAGAAAGTAAGAAAAAAACACTACTTACCCCTGTTCCGCCAGCCAATGTTGCCCAGAAACCGTGCTGTACGCCTTGGGTCAAGGTCCATCTGATCTCTCAGACACCTGTAATGCAAATAGCTTATTGGTTTACTTGGTTCTCTTACACTGACATACAGAATGACTTGTCCTAGTTAATTAAAAAAATTCTCCTAAGAGTTACCAAGTTACTAAATTCATATCCCGTCATTATTATGGGTACAAATTACAACTTTATCTCAACAAAAATAAACTGGAAACTCCATATCCCGACCCTAGACGGTTGGCTCATGGAATTTAAAACTTTCATACTATCATCTTACATTAATTTACATTCAGATCAAGCTTGTAACCTTAGGGGGGGAGGGGGCCCGTAGGCTATAAACCATGCATTCTTGAGGGAAATACAGTCTTTAGTTCACCCCCTCCAATTTACTCCTTTAGCCCTCGATTTTTCTAAATGACCACGGCCTTGCTATAGGGCCTACATGGTTGATTCTGGCTGAGAAAATAATCAATAAATTCCATTACGCACATCGTATATTCTAACCACGAGAGGAAACGGTGAGGCAGGTTAAACTTGCGTGTACAAATTTATGTCCGCAGTCCTTGCGAATGAGCCCCTATTATGGAATTCATAGGTATGACATGAGGTGCATAAATAAGGCAGTGTTCCTGTGCGGATCAGGACTCATAGATTTGCACCCAAGCATAAGACGTGCTCACGTTTCAAATTTTACTCCCGAAGCTACCGCTGACATTTCGACCCTGGCAAACAATTTCGTTTCCATCCGTGGTGGCCTGTTAACCACAAATGTATTTTTTATTAGAGGTATTATGAGGTTTGTAAGTGACATAGTTCGCTTTTTGAATGGTAATAAATGGGTTATCCTAAGGAAAATCGTCGAGGATATAACTTTACAGAATTATCATTTACATAAAATTAAATAACATAAAATTACACAATCGGTACAAAAAATAATTATAACTAAAAACCTTCCACGCTTGATAGTGGAATCGATTTAAGTTTCAATGGGTCATGTAAGCTTAGCCCGGCGTAATGAATCGATCAGGGGAAAGTGCTATTAAAAAGTCTATTTGGTTTTCAAACCGGGCACTTGCCTATGGAATAACCTAAAACTTAATTTACGACAATGCTTAACATTATTATGGCATGTGACCTTTATTAATCATTTCAATGTGCATTTTGGACGAAAAATAATTTTTCTTCCATGCTCAGATGTAACCCAGGAAGTTGACCTTCGATTGTGGTGTGAGTCACCCCTTTCCGAAATGTTAGCGAATCGCATTTTCTGCCACGACGTAGGAAGCAGCTTTGGGGAGACAGGACAAGCGAAGCCCTACAATGACGTAGAGAGGACCTCCAAGGGGAAAAGAAAGGAAAGCAATAATTATGGCCTCCAGTGTTGTGAAGTTACGTAATCGATTTGTCTCAATCCCCAAGAATGTATAAGCGAATGATCGTGGGTTATTGTTCGTCGAATTTTGGGATTGCGTCACAAGTGAGGTTAATATCAACTGGCAAGGGGTTTAATTCCGGTGTATAGAAAGAATTGATGAAACATTAAATTAAGCACGTTGATAAAAAAAGGGGAGAGGCTCTTGCTCGTGCTTTGAAATATTAACGCGTACCTGATGACATTTATCATTCTTCTGTTGAGCAAACACCCAACTGCCGTACATACGGTATTGAAATCGAGTGATTAAGTTTTGCTGTAGCTTCATGGATGACATTTCCGGAGTTTACTACTCCATTGCATGATATGTTCCTGTTTTATTTCATCCCGAGACGTCTTCTTCCATGATTCTCAGTTTGAGGTAGCAAAACACCGACGAAAACGCATGAAAAAATGACTTAGACAGTGCTCGTTCCTAAAATTTCACGCAATTTTTCTCGTGGTTTTAGCTATTTTCCGCGAAAATTATTTCAATGATCTCTGCCTCTTGACGTATGGATACAGGAATCTTGCGATGGGAGAGGTAATTTCGCGACTCTGCGATCTTAAATAATACTTCTTGGTTATTCAATTAAAAATATAAGTTTTTTCATCATAGATGACATAGAAAGAGGTAAGCAGCTAAATTATGGTGTACAAAATATGAATGATTCAGTCCTTTTATTTTTATTCTGTACCTTTTCCAGCTATTAGAGCCGATCGTGGTACCATTACCATTCAAATGTAACTTTCGTGATTTGCCTTTTTTACGGGATTCATTTGGGATTAACTCAATAAGTAGTACACTGATGGGTCTACACATTTCTACTATCATGATTCTTAAAGTACAAAGAATAGAATATCGGGTTTTATCAAATTGTAAAAGCGGCGCTAAAAGTATGGCAGTAATCAATATCTTTGTTAGGCTTAGAAAAATATTGTTATAAATAAGATTGCGTAAAAGCACGGCTTTTCTATTACATCCTCCAAGTATTATGCCAAGTCATGGCTGATTTTATTTCTCGCCCCAGACCTCTTTAGTTCACCCCATCCAAATGATACCCTAAGTCTATTTTTCCAAGTTTTCTTTTTATGAGAGTAAATTTAAATTCATATTTTAATGAGCTTGCCCTACGAAAAGCTAGAATGAGTAATTTACAATTCACGGGAAAACTCCGTAAAAATATACCCATCAAAATTTAAGGCTTCTATTTTGTACTACTTACACTGTTAAGGTGTAGCGATGAATTTTCCCTTTTATGTCGGTCCATCATCGAAGAATTAGTATGAGTAAATGCGTGTTGGCATTTCAGATGAAAAAGTTATTCGCAATGTTATGTGTGGGGCATCTTAGATGAAAATCGGAGCAAGGGAAAAAATACCGTTGTGAGAATGTATGGCTAAAAAACGAAAGAATCACCGTTAATTATTGAACCCTGAGAACATACGAAGCCCTCTGAGCACAAATTCACGTACGCTATTCGTAGAAAGTTTTGCCAACATAGATGACACCCATCGAGGTTAGAAAGCAAAATTTGTGTATACTGAATACGGACTGTTCAATCTTTATCGTTTTTAGTTTATACTTTTTCCTGATACCTTTACTTAGTTAATATATTTTTCTCGAAACACATGCGACAGGAAATAAGAAATTTAATTCTGCGTGGCGTTATAAATGATAATGTAAACCAATTTTGGAATTGTATCTATATAGGCATCAAATATTTCACTCCATGATAAGTAACCAATGAGTTCTTAATTAATATTCAAGTCTCCTGTGGTCAAACCATATTGCTAACGATATATTATGCTAGTACTCTAACCATATAGTGAACTCACTCCTATTCTTTCATAATTTCGTTAAAAACAAATCGAAAATGTAGACAGAACGTTCGATAGAGTTTGTGTGTATCTGAAAGCTCGTCGCATGGAGCAGGTCAAAGATTAACGACATCTAGTAGTCTAATGGACGCCAGGCCTCCACTACTGAATGGAAGTTAATTACCAGCGGGCGCTAAACGTCTGAGAACGACGGCGGATAATTGCGATCAATGGCCAGAAAGAGCGTTAAAATGTCATCACCGAGGAGCATGGCTTTTTTTCGCTTAAGAGACGGGGGAACGAAGCCACCGCACCCTTTAAAAGCCCGGAGTAGTCGAGGAAAATGTTATGCCTATTTAATTGGATGCATTCAAAGCCACAAGAGAAATAAAACTTCAAATGCAGTGAAATGAGCGTAATTTTTTGGAGTTAAGTTTACGTGGAGGAAGAGAGCAATCGGTGGTAGACATTTAATGGATGGGTAATGGTACAAACATGAAACGATTTGCTTAAAAATAGCTAATTTGAGAAAAAGCATAAATTTACATTTTCGAGAGAGCACTTTGAAATATGAGATCCACCCGGTATTAAAATCACGAGGAAATAAAGCCATTGACTGGAATGATTTTTTTTCTAGTTTCCTTTCTATTATTTTTTTTTTTGCTGTTATACAGATGGAATGTTTACGCGAAAAATTGATATAAAGTTGTTGCCTGCGGGTTAAAATTCCACCCAGAGACTGTAAAATCCTTCTCAAAATTCATGAATAAAGATAATATCTGGCGTTTAAAAAACGTAGCCTATCAGAGATTTAATTATTATCAGTGTTAAAATTGTGGTTCAGTTTCAAAAAGAAATTTAAAAAACCAGCTATTATTAAACGATAATAATGATGCTTGGTAGAAAGACACGACCGTGAATGAAATACTTTTGATTAAACTCCCTTAGATAATGACACGTGTGCGTTAAAATCGGACGGAATCGAATTATACAGTTGTGAAATATTATAAAACGTAAAATTCGTAGGACCAATTTTGAATTAATAATCTATAATATTTTTCATGCTTCGAAGACCAACTATTTTGCAAATTTGAAGCAGAAACTACTCGGCTAACCGAAAAAACAAAAATAATTATAAAAATTACATTGATTTTATTTTGGCCACCTCATAACGATCACTGTAACACTGTGCTGCGCGGCGCTTGGAATCTGCCTTGGGACGAGGCGATTCACAGTCGGAGCAATGAGTCGGTTTACGGCGAGGAGCAATAAGCGACTTTGCTACTTTAATATTCTATTTTGCCAAGAAGCTGTTGTCACGATAGTAAAGATAACACCGGCGTGTTTGTCGAATGAGGAAGACAACCTATTTTGAGGAGCTCTACTGCCCAAATGGAGAAACTGATTTCAAAGCAGTAAAAAGCATAAGAGAGGCAAAGCATAAATTGCAAATTATTGGAACGAAAACTCAAAACCAAGTGCTCAAATTTAGGCTATTCATTTTGCGCGCAAAACACAGGTGCTACTAGAAATTCGTAGAGGTAGTTTTTAAAGTATATAATCAAATTTATAAATGAATACTCTCCCACATACTATATTCCACGTTGATATTTATAGCATCGTTATACTCTAGATCTTCCCTTAACTCAGTTTCTTTCATTATGTATAGGCAGTAGGATTACTCTCTCCATTGCCAACTTTGTCATTAGTCATAACCTTTCGATGAATTTGAATGTCTCCGCCTATTATCCGCTGCGAGGGGTTTAGGGCACCTTGTCACTTTCCTCGCGATATGCGGCTTCGTGTGTGATCCGTGCTCCATGAGGAGTGGATGTGTTTTATGCGGCTCAGAATTCCATTTCCACGCTGTCTATCCTTCATTCGCTGTCGATCAGACGCTTTGAAGGTCTGGAATGTGCTCACTTTCCCCTCCTTCTCTTTCCCCTCCCACACATTTCAACCCCTCCATTCGACCAACTTGAAGGCATTAAGAGCGGTTAATATGAACAAATCAGTAATAAATTTGAATTTTACGCTTAACTAAAAATTAAATTCACAAGTTTGGGGCGTTTCTAGAAAAAAATAACTTGCTGACGATGTTACCTATCACTCTTCTTCAGAACTATAACAGCAAAATGCCTCACACATAGTATTGATTTGTTAATTAGCCGCATCGTCGTCTGTCTTAGAATTTACTTCTCAATAGGGAAGTTTCCTTCATCAAAGAAAACGAAAGGCATTGATTACGATTCGTTTCCCACCATTAATGTATTCATAATATAAACATTATTTGGTTTTAGAAATCCCAGTCTAGACGAACGTTAATAGTCAATTTTAACCTCTTTTGAAAAAGGCCAGATAGGCGCCAATGCGATTCCACTCCACATGACGTCACAGGGACCTAGATGCTATACGAATAGTCAGGAGTTTTATATCGTCTGAGATTAACAATGCATGCATGAGGCACTGAGCTCAGGGAAACATCTCTTAATAATTACCTATTAAAATTGCCTAAGGTCGAAAATTTTCCTTCGTTTGATGGGGCATTAATAATCCTTATTTAAGCCAAGCGCTACCTGCTAGCAGCCTGCATCGCAGCGGCGCTCATAGCCTCGCACCAAGGTGGCCTCACATGGCGGAAAACGGAACCAGAATGACGTCAATCGTGCTTTTCCCAGCAATCATACCGCAATAAGCCGTCGCGTTTTTGCGCACATGAAAATTTTCACTTTTCATTTAATCGCGAAAATAGATATCGTCATTTAAAAATCTAAAAACGTGAAATACTTACCCTAGGAGTAATAATCCTTCGATTTAAGCAATAAAAAAATTGGAAACCACCCTATTCTATATTTTATCCTAGTAATTTTTCATTCCGAGATTTCTTCTTTCGCGATGCACGGTTAAAGCTGACAAAACACGGATGGAAAGCGCATGCAATAAATTATTACGACATTGCGTGTTCAAAAGTTTCCAGCTAATTTTTCCGTAAATTCAAAATATACCAAACCCGTTAAATTTATCTGGTTCTTGGCAAATTTTTTCTATGAACGCCGACATTGACATGTGGGTAATGGAATCTCACGTTATGTGTTCTCCACAACTAATTTATTACTAATTCTTTCTTTAAAAACGGCCTTAAACTTTCGCGAGGACATCGTGCAAATTTGGCTCGCGTATCTTATTTTGTTTACGTAATTCCTATAACTATAACACTGCGCGACGTGGCGTTCAGAGCCTGAATTGAGGCGAGACGTATCGGATTGTTCGCATTATCGCATAAGGGGACGAAGAAGAAAGTGGTTCGCAACCGATAAGGGAGTGCTAGATGGAAGGGGCGAGCGAATGCATTCCATTTTGCGTGGCGTGCTCCCTCCGGATTTGCAGTGGAAAGGAAAAACGGAGGTTGGAATAAGGCCTCTTCCCCGGCGCGCGACACCGAAGGACGCACTCGGACTCTCTGGGAAAATAAGTAACCTTCTCAGGCACGAACCGACCGTAAAGGATGACCTTAAACCCCGTAATGCGTCTTTACAACCTTACGTAACTTCGGGCTTCGTTTCATCCCGTTTTTTCCTGCTCTCTCCCGGTATATACTTACGCTTCTTACCGTATCCTCAGGTAGACTAAAACCTGGTGCAATACAACTCTTCGCTTGCAAAGTAACTGTTTTCCTGTATGGGTTGTAATTCAGGTGCTCTATTTAGCGCAGCGTAATTAACATTCCGAAGCGCAATCAGGAATGTGATTGTGATTTTTAATTATTATTACACATCATTCTTATTAAGCATCATTATTGGACAAAAATTAATACCATTTGTCCACTTAATCGCATGTGTTGTGATTTAATGTAATCACATTTAAATTAATATCAGACTTTCAATGAAGTTAAATTTATTGACTCTTAAGACGTACAGTCGGATTCAAAAGTATTGCAACAAATGGAGCGGCGCCACTTTCGCCGCAGTTTGGAAATCGAGTTTCGGCATTTTCTATTGTACCAGTGGGAGGGAAATTTGAACAACATTCCCACCTCCCGTAATATTTTTATAACAACATCGTTAAAGGGAAATGTATTCGGGATATGAGCAATGTTTAATACCACATAATTTATGCAGCTCCTGCTAGATAATAAATCTACGTCCAGAACGTCAATTTACCTTCTCTCGTAAGTTGGCCGATCCGTCGAGTTATATTGTCTTACAATTAAAGCTGAAGCTTTTCGATCAGCGATAGCGAGCATAACATACATATAAAATATCCACCGCAATATCACAGCAAATAATGCGACTGAGTGTTTAAAATCAGTATGATTTAGTGACACTAGAAGACTGGTTCATTCCCTTGCCTGACAAAGCTCGTAATGAATCCACTATGAAGTCAACGAGTGACATGGACTAGTGGTTAAGGAGAAGACTTACCACGGCAGCAATCCGAAGTTGGTGATTCGAACCTCTCCGCCCACATTTTTTTTCAGTTACATAGTACGGCAGTAACATTTTTTTATCCACTTTAACGCATATTAAATTAATTAAACACTACTGTCGTTATGATATTTTGAATGCAGAAATTTCTCTTTTTGCTTTCCGCGGATCTCATTATACGTTTTTACCGAAATATCAGTGCATCAATAATATGGAAAATATTTCAGTCAGGTAAACTGCTCCATCAATTCCTTTTTCGTATTACCCGAATATTCTATCGTTTTCAATAATATGTAGACACTCACGAGACCCGCTTAATTGATGTGGCCGGGTCGGTGAAAACTTGGAAGGTTGGCACATGAAGCAACCTGCATTCTTTGTCTTCGCGGCGAGCCGACGAGGACGGAAACGGACGCGACTGAGAAACCGAACCTGGAGTCAAACTCCAGGAGCAAGTGCCCAATCGAAATTAAGATTAGTGGATGGAATGTATTGAGGTAATTTGCGTCCCCACAGACGCTGGGCGCTTGGAGTGTTTTCTTTCGGTCTCCGTGGCGAGGTTTTTCCTATCTTTGGATTCATATTTGGACTCACCGTTTACCTCTTTTCACTACGTGGCTCCGTGGCCGAGTGGGTCTATACTGTGTGCTGTAATTTCGCGAGAGTCCTGCGAGGGATGGAGTCCGAAGTAATCATACGTTTTTCATTTTTTAAAAGATGTATTATTAATATCAACATAATCTATGCAGGTGACTCAAGAAAAATTCAGTAATGAATATTTAGACGAAGAAAGGAATTAATTTAATGACTCTAATTTGATGTTAGTGACAGTTATAAATAAATTAGTATTTTAACTCTTTCACTTAAATATCCGACGACTAAAAGTACCTTTGATATAAAATCGAATGAGTATCATCCATTTTTCCTACTTTTAAGTTATCATACCGAAATATAGATATCTTTTTGGAAATCTATTGGCCTTGCCTTCGGATTTCATTCCTGGCAACTTAAGAGAAACACCACGGCCAGCTCATTTATCCCACCTAAATGCATCACAGCTAATCACGGGTGAGCGTTATTAATAAGTTTGAAGATATGCATGTCATCAATTTTGGCCTTTAGCGTATTAAAATAACAGTATATCTTCATCATTTTCATACACCTACTATTTTATTACCAGGGGCGCAGCCAGGAATTAAGGCTAGGGAGGGTTTTAGGCGCAACTAATACTTACGGGTGTGGGGGTATTGCATACCCATCAGGGTAAGCAGGAGTTGCGAGGGCCCTCCTTCAGAAAATTTTTAAGAATAATGGTTAAAAATTGCGAGTTTTACGGCTTCCTGATGGATATTTGATCAACCCATGAATGGCTAGCGTGCCCATATGGGCACAGCTGCAATGGTTTTTAGAATTGCGTATAAATTCCGACGCAAGCATTATAGAGCATTCTGTCTTCGCCATAAATGATTACAATGTATCACTTTATTCGGTTCGTGTGCTTACGGCCAGCATTTATAGCAGCAGTTGACTGTGGCATGATAGGTATTCTTACTCACTCTGTTCGAGGTGGCAAAAGAGGAAAAATGGCGAAGTGTCTTCAGAAAATGAGATTTTTTTCCTTCTTATTTTTTATACTCGGCTAAGTATTTAATCTTATCCTCATAATGAATGTTGTCAACTTCAGTTTCTTTTTCCAGCATTGTGATATCTTTCGTATGAAACAAGGAATTTGAATTTATTTTTGGGTGATCCCATATGGGCACGCTAGCCGGTAGCCGGGGGTGTCTTTTTTGGCTGGTGTCCTTCACTACAACCGTCATTATTGGGTCTATTATCAAATAATTTCGATGTAAAACGCTAAGTTGCTGTCAATATTTAATTTTTTTCTTATGTAATTCGATTTTAACGACTTCAATATTTTTTTCTGTATTTTTTTGTAATATTTCCATTAATTTTTAGTACAAAAAATACATTTTATACTATTCAACACTTTTATTCATGGTGCTTGCGTTATACTTTGCTCAACTATCTAGTATGAAGAATGATACGGCTATTTTCTACCACTGGTATACATACCCAACAATCAAGGGCATGGTGAAAGGGTGGATGAGAAAGCTAAAACTTGATGAATCCATGATAAAATATTTTGGCAATCATGGCTGCAAACAGTTCATACGGGGTGAACCTATAAGTTTCGGCTTTAAAATATAGTGCTTGAATGCTCCTCAAGATTACTCGGTGGAATTCAGCATATGGCAGGGACTGAGTGCTGAAGAAAAAAATAACTACCATAAATTCGTAGGTAAATGCTCTTCGTATTTGCTTATCATGTTGGACAATTTACTAGAGCAAGCGATAAATGTTTTCCGTTTATTTTGACAATTGGTTCACTAGCTTTCCTCTAATAAGTCAGTTAAAATCTCAAGGATGTGAGGGTACTGGAACAGTTCTGAGAAAAAGGATACTCAAATGTCGAAAAATCAGCTAGCTAAGCAGCCCCGCTGCTCCCATGCTTTCGCACGGGGGGAAAAAGGAAATATTGTTGTTGCTAGATAGAATGACTTTTCGGTAGTGACTGTCAAGTCACCTTCCCAATGTGTACACTCACTCAAAAAGGTCACGAGATTCCCGCGTGTTACCTCAAAAATGGTACAAGTTAGGCAGCCAGCAGTGGTCTCTAGCTACAATGTTTAGATAGGCGGAAATGATCTCACGGATCAAAATATCAACAGGTACAGGAATGTTATCAGAGGAAAAAATGGTGATGGTCCACATGAAGCTATTTCCTTGATGCCGTCATCGTAAATGCCTGGATCTATATGGAAAATTCTGGTTCAAATATACCGCAGTAAACCTTTAGGCGAGAGATTGCACAAGTGGTTTTGTAACGAAGATGTACCTTTCCCAGACCTGGTGGTCGTATTTAATATTCCCTATCAAGTGCAACTAATAATAGAAAGTCTGATGACATAAGGTATGATGGCAGGGATAACCAATTTGTCCCGTTTCATTAGACGCCGATGTTCTTATGAAGAATATTTTTCCCGCGCGCGCTCAGACTCAGGCTAAGTGCCCAGGTCTTTGCCTTCAATGAAATTCTAACTATCATACTCGGAAAATGAAAACCCAATATATATTATTCAAAGACTCTACCAGCAATATAGGACTAACTTTGTAAATAAACTCATCGATAATGTGTTTTTTTATTCAATAACTGTTTTCAAACCTGAGTTTTATACTGCTAACATCTTTGGACAGCCAAAAAATGTTTAAACCGAAAAAATATAGTATAATTATTTAAAGTTACTTCAAATTGCCAAATAAAAAAAGTATTATAGGTAAATACGAAAATATATGGCGTATCACGTAGTAAAAATAAGAATTATGATGGTTCGAGCGATTCTTCTGCAGAATGCAGACCGGTGGCCGGAACAGCTAGCGTGCCCATATGGGCACACCCCCTCTAGCAAAAACGAATCGACAGAATTTTAAAACTAAGTGTTTATATGAATCCTTGGGAGGTAATTAAGCAGTTTTTAACGGAAAAACAAAATAAAACTCCGAAAAAAAACTCCGCTGTTTAAGGGTTAATCCTAACACTATTCTATAAGTAATAATGATCCAAATAAGTAAAATGGATTAAACTTAAAAATTTCTTTGAGCTCTGGGGGGGGGGGGGGGTTTATCCCCCAAAACCCCCCCTCGCTGCGCCACTGGCTATTACTACCCCGTAAGCCGCCTCAATAGGCGAACGGCGGGAAGTATTAGAACACTAGCCGCTTTCATATAAAAAGTCCTTTATCGCGCGGGTGAAAAACGAATTCCCGCACCTATCCGTTCGGCAAAATACCTCTCTTAATTTGTTGTTTCTGTCGGACCCGGAAATCTAGTAGCGTTATAATATCATGTTCTCCGTGTCACTGTTAAAGATATCCATTATCAATTGCTCAAGCAATATAAGCTTCGCTCGTAGTCGGCGGGTCTCTAGCGTCTCCTAACCTAATGCGCTAAACATATATGTAAAGCTTCTTGAACAGCCGTGGCAGTTTTCGACTAATCTCACAGCTTTCCTATGTGTTTTATTAAGTTCAACAATTAAGTCTTTCTACACCGCATCCGATATCCTCGTTGCATATTTAAGATATGGTCGGACGAGTGCGAAATAGCACTTCTCTTTTAATTTATCGTCCTAAAATCTTCTCTCAATACGCTTGACGAATGCTAACTTCTACAGGGCTCTCAAAAAATATTTTTTTTGTGTGTTCCCAGCAATAGGTTCGAAGCCATCGTAACTCCTAGATACTTCACTTCATCTGTTGCCTTTATGTTTACCCCAAAATATGCCCGAAATTAAATATTCCGTTTTGGTTTTACAGATGACTCTATTCCAATTTTTAAGGCTGCAAAAATTACTCTGTGATCACATATACCGTCTATGACATCGATTTGTTTTATCAAATTAGGATGGCTTACTGATTAATGGTCTAATTTTTATTTCCTCTAGCGAGCTTGTCAACTACTTGTGCAAGTGAGTGATTTGCTAGTGCGTTTACTAAGATTTTGGAGATTTATATATTCCTTGATTTAGGTTTTAGAGTGTAAGAATCCAAAATTATAGATGTGGGATTGAAAAAGTGAATGCAAATACTTGATTTTCTAATTGGAAAATAATATTATTTCGTTCATTAATTGTGCACCAAAAACTATCTATTTCAATATAAGTTAAGGCGCTGTATGTTTTAACTGGTAGCAAAACTCCACCACCTATTCCATCGTGTCGATCGCAATTGTAGATCTTATATACTGGAGGGAAAACATCGCTGTCGGTTATATCCTTCGTAAGTCAACTCTCTGTTCCTATGACCATGCCTGCGTCTTGAAATTTACAACCGATTTTATCACTCTTGTTTATAACGCTATGACTATTAATTACGGCAAAGTTAATGTCATATTTTTAGATTGCCTTTCGGTTGGTTCTTTTCCTCGCTAACGTGTATAAGATGAGTGTATCATTATGAAAGTGCTAATTAATTTAGATATAATCGCTTTCCCTGGAGTAGGTGCTTTGGAATTATCGTTATATCCCTGCATTACCGCTCCTGTATTTACTTCATGTGATGTAAGGATTTTCGCAATGTGGACTACCTCGGAGGGTATATTTAGTTAGATAACTTTACTCGTTTAAAAAATTCAGTACTGAATTTTTCTTGAGTCACCTGCATAGATTATATTGATATTAATAATACATCTTTTAAAAAATGAAAAACGTATGATTACTTCGGACTCCATCCCTCGCAGGACTCTCGCGAAATTACAGCACACAGTATAGACCCACTCGGCCACGGAGCCACGTAGTGAAAAGAGGTAAACGGTGAGTCCAAATATGAATCCAAAGATAGGAAAAACCTCGCCACGGAGACCGAAAGAAAACACTCCAAGCGCCCAGCGTCTGTGGGGACGCAAATTACCTCAATACATTCCATCCACTAATCTTAATTTCGATTGGGCACTTGCTCCTGGAGTTTGACTCCAGGTTCGGTTTCTCAGTCGCGTCCGTTTCCGTCCTCGTCGGCTCGCCGCGAAGACAAAGAATGCAGGTTGCTTCATGTGCCAACCTTCCAAGTTTTCACCGACCCGGCCACATCAATTAAGCGGGTCTCGTGAGTGTCTACATATTATTGAAAACGATAGAATATTCGGGTAATACGAAAAAGGAATTGATGGAGCAGTTTACCTGACTGAAATATTTTCCATATTATTGATGCACTGATATTTCGGTAAAAACGTATAATGAGATCCGCGGAAAGCAAAAAGAGAAATTTCTGCATTCAAAATATCATAACGACAGTAGTGTTTAATTAATTTAATATGCGTTAAAGTGGATAAAAAAATGTTACTGCCGTACTATGTAACTGAAAAAAAATGTGGGCGGAGAGGTTCGAATCACCAACTTCGGATTGCTGCCGTGGTAAGTCTTCTCCTTAACCACTAGTCCATGTCACTCGTTGACTTCATAGTGGATTCATTACGAGCTTTGTCAGGCAAGGGAATGAACCAGTCTTCTAGTGTCACTAAATCATACTGATTTTAAACACTCAGTCGCATTATTTGCTGTGATATTGCGGTGGATATTTTATATGTATGTTATGCTCGCTATCGCTGATCGAAAAGCTTCAGCTTTAATTGTAAGACAATATAACTCGACGGATCGGCCAACTTACGAGAGAAGGTAAATTGACGTTCTGGACGTAGATTTATTATCTAGCAGGAGCTGCATAAATTATGTGGTATTAAACATTGCTCATATCCCGAATACATTTCCCTTTAACGATGTTGTTATAAAAATATTACGGGAGGTGGGAATGTTGTTCAAATTTCCCTCCCACTGGTACAATAGAAAATGCCGAAACTCGATTTCCAAACTGCGGCGAAAGTGGCGCCGCTCCATTTGTTGCAATACTTTTGAATCCGACTGTACATTACACAGTGTCTTACAACGTACTGCCCCCGCTGACATAACCGATCACGGCTGACTTCTGCTCAGTGCCATGTGCGCCACAGGCGCTGGTGACCAAAAGGTGAAACACAGCTTTTAGCCAACCTTAGTGTGAGGCACTCATAACAACATGCTTAGGGACATACAGCTCGTTTTCAATAACTTTATTTTTCTTAACCAAATTAGGTATAGTGTGTTACTGGCGATGTAATACTTCGAGATGCAAATAGTTCCTGATAAGAAAATATATAGAAGGTGCGGTGATTTTTGTTTAAATTTTTATTATTCTATCTTTGTTCAACTACATCCCTCTACTGTCAACCTAAGATTAACCGTAAGGGATATTTTCCTATTCGCGCGGAAAAAATAAAAATATCAGCTAAAAATATACCATGAAAAATATATGCCCTCACTTTTAAAGTTACAATTCATTCGTACTATACAATTCGCATCAGTCAACTTGCCTCGCGAGTCGCTCATAATTAAATATCACGTAATAATGCAGCAAGTTTGGATTACCTTTGACCTGTTTTTTGGTGAAATAATGGGGAATAGGCAAGTGCAGCATAAAGGACATTATCCTAACTTCACTCTTTGTACTGCAGTCTCTCACTCAACCTTGTTTATTCGACCACTTTCTGTTTCAGTTTGAAATATTGTCCCTTTTACCGTACAGTGGCATTTTTTGCGTCTGGCCTTATTTCTCAAAAACGTTTTTTGTCCAAATTACGAAATAATCGTGCTTTTGGTTTTACAAATGCACTCCGTGCGATAGACAATCGCTATAATAATAGGAAATCTGTCACTCAGAAAATCCCATTATCATTAGCCTGTTTCCGTGGGACCAACCAGTTTTAGCGGAGTCATGTTGAAATGGACATCTGTTGCTACCATATGTGCGTTTTTGTTTTAGGTATCCTCAAATGACCTTGTTGGAACTGTAATCAACCGACGATTGCTTTCCTTTTTTATTCCCGTCAAACTCCCATCCATTACATGACGAGATCTAATTTTCATCTCACTTTACCGTCCAACTTAGCAAAACTTCAATTTAAAGATATTTCTGTATCTGCATATCCTTCTTATAGGGAATTGGAAATAATGCAAGCATTTATTTGGAGCGATTTATGTATTCGAAAATTCGCTTCTGAACTGAACTTCTATCTTAATTAAAGAGGGCTCTGCAAAAAAATAATTGAAAAGCATATTTCGTTGTTATTCATGTAGGCTTAAAATTATTTTGCAAGCCCCTTTGCCCAAAGCGATTATACTAGGTCATATCATTCGCACGCTAACTCACCTTGGCACTTAAGATTTCGAAGTTACGTTTTACTGGCTATTAAATGGCCATAATTTTTTATGGTTACAGCGGCAATGTTACTTTAAGGTATTCTTCTACTGATTGTCATAAATATTTAGTTCATCCTTTTTATAACGCAGAAATAATGAAAATTGAAATCCGCCTTAAGTATAGCAACAAATTACACCAGATGAATTTTTGATAAAACCAGTTATCTGTTCAGAATATTTATTTTAAATCCCAAGATGTATATGAAAATATTGAAAAATCAATGAATAATTCATGGTATATAAAAGGTAATTATTTGAGGAAGAAGTTTCATCACGGTCGTGGAAAAATCCTTACCTTGATGAAAAGGAAGCAAAGATGACGCCCAAGAAAGCATAAAATCATTAATGCTATAAAACGCGCAGTCATTGTCGAAAATAAAAATGTGTCGCCCGCAATAAAATTAAAAAGAGCTCCTGAAATGTCGGCATTGTTAGTTCGCTTTGAGTTTAATTATTGACAGCGGCATTACTCTGGGTAATAAATATATTTATACCATCGGCAATACGTTTCAAGTACGCTATTCCTTCGTTATAAGTAAGCAAATTTAAACTGCCTAATTAGGTTTTACCTGTTTAATGTGCTAAGTAAAGGTATTTTGAGAATTGGATCCTTTTTAGGACGCCCAAGACGAGATATACTCGTGAAAAGACTTGATATGGGAGCGAAATAATTGCTGCGCGATGCTCAACGGATATTTAAGCATGTTTAGGCTCGGTTTTTCGAAAACCGTAAGAAACTTGAGGGCTTTCAGCGTTGTAGGTTTCTTTGGCCTCTTTAAAATTACTCCTGAAAGGTGAACGGTAGCTCACACAAAGTTCGTGCAAAGCAGCTCAAAAGTGAGAAGTCTGACCCATTAATACCTACATATGAATAGGATATAAGCGGATAAATAGCACACAGCTCAAGTCTTATGATTTAAAAGCCTTGTAGCATAAGAGATATTCGTAACTTTGTTTCCAGTTTAACTGAAGTGCTTTGCCGAATAAATAATTGATCACCAGCAATTTGTAGAGTTCTGAAAAAAAGGAAGTTTAATTAATGAAGGCTGTAAAATGAAAAAAGTACTCATCTTTAAAGCGCTTGCGAGTAACACTGACCAAAGTTTGATCGGATACGTGAAAAATCTCTTTAAGTTTCTCATTCATTAAATAAATTAGTTTTAAGTATGCATGCCATTATAATTTTCATAACCCATCAGAGTGGCTTCGTTTCAATATACTATGATAATTTTTTGGGAAGTTCCTTGCTATAGCTCATTCAACAAGGATGGCTCAAAGAAAAATGGCGTAAAATTGGGAAAGAAATAATCACCTATCCGATATTTCAAGAAAGTTTTGTCCTGTCACTGAGAAGGAAATTGACAAAATATTAAAGTTCCGTGGTCTTATCTAGAGGATTTATTTGACGGGGGGGAAGGGCCATTTTTAACATAGCTTATTGTGAAGCACTTATCTTTTACAAATACTGGCACTCCCACAGCAAAAACTGAAGTTCGTTTTAGTACAAGTTTTAGTAAGTTGGGTACGTACCGGTTGAATGAAATAAAATGAGGTGAGAGCATTTTAAACATTCCGTATGTTTTTTGCAACTACAAAATCCTCATTTCAACCATTTTTTTAACCAAACTTCGTGCCTTCCCAAATGAGCCCAGAACTAAGATCTGCCCTTCTACCGTGAATATGTATTATGCACCCGCCCATGGATTAATCTCGTGCGAGCTTCACCCGCACCTATCCAAACCTACCTTCCGCTTAAACCCCGGAGCGAATGATATGTATTTAAATGATTGACGACTGTATTTGCTTCGAATGTTCACTTTTAAATATCGGGCTAGTATTTCGAACACTGAAGGTTTTTATTTTACCTGACAGGTAGATTGAAAGGTCGTCCGAGTATCGCCGCCCTGAAAGAATTCCGGTGCGAATCGTGTAAAAAAATTGCTTTAATCATACCGTCCAACGTTGCAAGTGTGCTTTTCCAACTTTCCGCTGAAGAGATCTGAATTTGTGAGCCACTGGACACTGGCTCACAAATTCAGATCTCTTCCGAGATAATTCTTTGCGAAACAGTGAAGTGGCACTCGATCCTATTAATTGGGATGTCGCTCGCATGTTCGCGAACTTTTATCGTCGACGTTCCAATTTCATTAAGCTCAATCCTTCAAAGGATGATAGGGTGTACAGGAAAGAGCGAGGCATGGTACACACTCGACCATTCCGTCACAGTGGCTTCGAATGTCTCTTGAATCGGATTCGTCCTCATTTCCAGCCTTTCGTCCCGGTATCGGTCAGCAATCGATAAATATTTTAACGTCACCAGCGGTACATGCATCACTTGTAGCTATAGAGAAACTAATAAAATGATACGACCAGCCGCCCTACAAATACCGTCCGGGTAAAAATGTCTTCCCTCAGAGTAGACTTTTCCTGCTGAAAGACATGACACGAACATTTCCAATTACTTCCAATGGCTTACCGATTATTTAATCGAAATTAATCCTAATGCCTCGTTGAAATTACGATTGTTCCAGCAATCGTTGGAACTATCGTGCATTCACACGACGATGGTTTAAACCTGTGCTGCCCTCTAGTGCTGACATCTAAAGTGAACGAGAAATTGAAGGTTAGTAAGCTGTTGAGGTATGCAGGGTCAAGATATTAATGTGCCCAACGTGTATTTACAGAATAATTTTTCTTCCGCGCGTATACTTCCTTTTTTGGACAAATCCATGAAAAAAATAGAGCAAAGAGAGCTTCACGAACTTTTCGTCTTTCTCTTGTCTCTTCCTTTTCCGGTCTCCCAGCGCCTAACCATCGCAAAGTGGCAACGTTCGGAACTACAGTAACTATTGTAAGAACATGCATTCACATGGCTAGTTCGACCAACTATCGTTGGGACGATCGCTCGGCGAATCGTAATGTGAACGAGGCATTTTATAGTTTTCTTATGGTACTGTAGTATGAAATAAACCAAGATATTGCCATAACTTCCGACTTTCGGTCTTACAATGGCAAGTAAACAGCGGATATCAACCACAAATTAGTGCTCAATGGAATTCATGCACCATGATTATACATATTATGAAGCCGTTATTATCACTCGATACAGTGCCTAAAATGTCGGAGCGCTTCGGGGCCTCACTTTCAAAAGATACGCTGAGTAAATTATATAATTACAATTTTTCATGAAAAATATCTTTTTCGTCGCAATAATTGATATCTTTAAACAGGGGTAGGTATCTGAGATTCTATTATCATAAGTAATAGTGAATAAATTGTTAACCACTGAAAAGGATGACTGTTTACAGAAATCCGTCTTAAATAATAAAAATTCTTTTTAAAAGATATAACTCATTCTTCTGAATTCCGAGAAGTGATGTCATCAGCGTCCATTAATTGGTACAACTAGGTGAAAATTCAGTCAGGTATTTAACATAACTTGGTTTACAAGGACAGTATTTTTTTATTCGCCGGTGAAAGGAAAGATTTCTATTGAATTCCATCCATTCGTTTTCGGTAGATCACCAATTTCGCTAGCCATATGTCTGAATTAAAAAAACAACAGTAATTTCCCCAAAATAACAGGTGTATGTTAATCATATTTTGAAAGAAACAATGTGACTGTTATAAATATGTATAAAATATTCAGGCTTCACATTTTTCTGAGACTGTTATAACTCAACATTTCATTTCAGTTGGTGAAGCTATTCTTACATTTTTGAAAAAGCAAAAGCACCTTTATCTATTCAGTATAAATTGTCGAGGAAATGATCGTGATCACCCGTATAAAACCAGTTTTCCAGCAGTATCATTATCTTTATTTCATTTTTAGATGGAAAATCTATAGAGCGCATCGAGAAGAGTTACCTTAAATAGCGTCAATGAAATAACGAAATAAATCTAGAACACAAATCGGTTGGCGTTTAGGCCTGAAGTTATACAATCTTTTTCTCCCTAGCGTCCAATCGGATTGCTTCATCCGCCGCCGATGGAAGAGGTGTTGTCGGAGGAATTCAATCGAATTGCACGCGTTAAGCCTCGAGCGCGGATAGTAATTTGCCGCCGGTAGCAGACGAGGCGAAGCCCTCACTCCTACGTAATAGAATTATGGAGACTTCGGACGAGGGGTCGATTGATTTTTCACCCAACGTTTTTCGTATTAAAGAGGAAGAGAGGAAAAAAAAGCCATGATAAAAGGCGACGACTAAAAATTTATCACGATCCCCGTTCCAGCACAAGTCCCCAATTGCGGCCCGGGGGAAGGAAGTCGTGAAATAAGAAAGACGCTGCGGGCGGTAGACCTTGACTTAGATATGACTACGCCTTATTTAGACGCCTCCGCCGCTTCGCGATTGAGTGTGCAGAAAAGTGCCAAAGGAAAGAAGTAGTTGACGTAATCGCACGCCGCGGGAATGAGCAATGTGAAAAGGAGTCGTACCTAATCTACCAACGGATGTGCGATCGCGAAGTGGAAGTTGTCTCAGCGATCGCTAGAGTTTGCTTTTCTTCGGAGACCCGTGCGTTGAATTCAGTTTTCCACGAAAGGAAAAGAATGAAAAAAAAACAAAGGCCATTTTTTCCTCACTCGGCCTTAACCGAAAAATCTTTTTAGGGCATTAGGGTCTTGAATTTTTACACCTGTGAGAACATTTAAGTACTGCCCAGTCGTAATTCGATGTGGTTTTCAATAAACCGTATCTACTGATTCTCCGCAATTGAACGCAATTCGCTTTCGTCTCCGAAGTCAAAGTAGGCCTTAAGTGTGGAGGGAATTGGCAGGAAAGAGCGTATTACTCTTTTTTGCAATTTGAAGTTATAAGCATTGTGCGAAAGATCCGCAGAGAAAAAAATCATCTGCCTTGACCGGGATCCGAACCCGGATCCCCCAATTTCCGGTAGCCAGTTCCGATTTTAGCCAATTAAGCTACCGAGGCGTCATTCTTACCTGTGGATATTTTTGGATTTAAGAATGACGCCTCGGTACCTTAACTGGCTAAAGCACTCGACCTGGGGATCCGGGTTCCAATCCCGGTCAAGGCGGATGAATTTTTTCCCTGTGGATCTTTCGCACGATTGTGCATTGCGGGTGACTCCTGTATTAGTTAACACCGTGGCTAGTCCCGGTATACTTTAAACTTATAAGCATTGTTTTATCAGAAGAATATATAGCCTACTTGTCCTACTGCCGGCGATTAATCTTAAAATGAGTACGAATTTGATAATAAAATGATTGTTACTTGGCAATAATGTTCGTTAGAATCTGTGAATTAGTACAGTCCTTCCGGTAAAATATCAGGAAATAATTAGCGGAAAATTAAATTGCATTCAGTAGCTCTTGCTCTTACGTTAGTTCTCGCATGTTCGGAGTTGTCCATTAGTCTGTTTCGAGACGAAGGCCAACGTAAAATAAGGCATTTATTTTCTCGATTTAGTTCGAGAAGACGCAATGCATCGGGAGAGCTCAGTAAATGGAATGCATTTGCATTCATTGAGCTCCTACGTTTTCGGAATGTATCAGGCTTCGAAGTGTCGTGTAAGTTTCCATGAGAATTTCAATTAAATACGAAGCGCGTGAGACACGTGAACCTGTTTTTCAAGTTGATTATCGCTTTGGAATGGAATTAAAATTCCTTCGTTATAGCCAATTAAGTTTTTAAATCTGTCACCCATCTTAAGTAGCGGCTTAAACTTTCTCGTTAGAATTCTGAATTTAGTGTAATATTTGAAATTTGGAAAGATAGTCGTCTTCATAAGTCATTATCGAGCTTTCGTGACGGGGAAAATTATGACTTGGAAAATAATTACATTTGCATCACCGTCGACTGTAAGGGTTTAAAATTACATTTCATCTACATATTTCTAATTAAACAATGTCCATCCTTCGCTAGTATTCCAGTATCGGTTATTTCCCTATTAATACACGCGTAAAAGCGTAACTAAAGGCGCAATATTCCTAATTCGGAATGTAGACAGATAATACAAGGAAAAGATAATTAACTAGATGTAATCGAATTAGAGGTTCCATTCCTAGTTGGCGAACCAATAATAATATGGCTGTGACGTAGGTTACTTTACAGCATTTCTATTTATGGTAAATTTTTGCAAAACATATGAGTGCTAGAAAATCTATGCTTTTCTGAAATCCAAAATTTAAGTAATTCAAGATTTTCATCATTTTATAACTATTTTTCTTCCACCCCTCTCCTGAAGATACTTCTCAACGCCGCCTCTGCATTCAGGTGGCACTTCTATTTCCCGACTCCCTGTTGTGGTGATGGTGAAGATTGCTTCCTCCGGATATAAAAAAACACTGGTCAGTTGTATGAAATGTGAGACAACCTACGTCTATAAAAAATCGATTATGTCATGAATACGCAATGCGACATTATTTTCCCCGGCAAGATGAGGATGGTGCATAACCAGCGTTGCACTCGGGGGAGTAAAAAAAAAAATTTTTTTTAACGGAAAAAAATGCTATTTTTGTTGGATTGTTTTGGTCCTCTCGTATCGTGAGAGGATGGAAGTTTCTCGCATGAATGCGCACCAATTCAACAAAGCTCTCACTGTTCCGAATGTTTTGACCCGCGAAAAAAATCTTGTCCACTCCCAAATTCACCGGACTTCGCTCGGTTGGACTTTCGACCGCCCCCGAGCCTCTAAACGAGAGTTAAAAGCTCGTTGCACTCCCACAGTTAGCATACGCAGACTGATCGTTTAGCTTTTGGACAGATGGGATTTAGTACAGTACTGAAGCTTTATTATTATATTTTTTATCTTTTTTATCTGCAAAACCGGCGCCATTTTACGAGTGAGTAAATTTATTTCCGATAAATATAGTCATCATTGACTGATCATGAATTAGTATTAATTCGTGGACTGCTGTTATTTCCCGTGATTTTTATTTCAACTAGCAAAACCCTTAAGAACTGTTGCATACCATAATTTCATGGGCTAAACCATGGTTCATTTATGAATAGCGTGAATAAAAATGACCTAAATTATTCTTTTTTTAAAAGCATAAATCACTTTGGAGAGGCTTAATTTTCTCGTATTATCGCTTGTTTTTTTTTCATACCTTTCTCTGAACATGTGTGGGGGAATAAGTTGAATAATGACAAGTTCAGTCCAACAACTTCTATAACATTGCACAAATTCTGTTTTAAATAATACTCATTAAATTGAAAAATTACAAACGTGATCGACTGTTTTATTTGGATCTTAAAACATGAACTGAGAATTGTGAGGAGCTGTATCATTACTAATGAATAACCCTAAATGAGAGGACGAGAATCACTGAAGGCTCACCAACCGAAAGTTGTAGTAATGAGCATTTATGCTCCTAAGGGCAACTGTTTTTGTGGGGAATAAAATACGAAGAGACTCTTAAGTTTAAAACACTCACACATTCCTTAAGGGAGTAACGGATCCAGGATAGGAACAAGGGGGGCCTAAGTGGCGGTAATCTGCAAGTAGTAGTGGGGGTCCGAAAAAAATTACCACTCTATCTAGTGTAAATTGGATACCCAAAGGGGGCTATAGCTGGCATACATGGGGGAATAAGTTGAATAATGACATTTCCTATTCTCCCCCCCCCCAATAGATCTACCACTGCCTTCAGGTAAACTCAGTGGCGCCGACTCCATGGGGCTTGAGGGGGCCCGAGCCCTCCCAAAAATTCGTTACAGATGTGAGGAAAAAATGTGTAAGGCTTGTCGATTTTCCCCGGAGTGTCCAGATATCGATATTCGAGTGAACAGGGTTCTAATGTTGATCATATGACTCTTCTAAAATGCTTAAAAGCTTAAAATTCACTACTTATAAAATTTACCGGGGCAAGGTCCCCGGTTTGGGTCCCCCAATACTTTTTGTAAGTACCCTGGGTAAACTTAAAGGAACGAAAACATGAAAATTTTCGAACCTATACATCAAAATGAGCACTACATTATTTACTCCACCGTCCACTTTCTTCATGGGAGAACAAATAAAATCAGTTTTAACATATAAAATCGCGATAACTTAGCCTTGTAAAACGAATTTGAAGTATTAATGGCGCATATTTATGTATTTCATTTAGTATCCTCGTTGAAGGTGAATTGGAATATCGTATTATATTTTATTGTAATATTTATCCCAGTGATTCTTGAAATGCAAACTCAAAATTACCTTTCATGAATTTTTGTGGCTAAAAAGTGCGACTTTATATATTTTTAAGCTACATTGATACTGAGGACTATTCAGGGAGTGAAATCGACGTAAGTTTTACACTCCTGGGAAATCTCCTCTGGACTACTGGAGAGCTTGAGCAAACTCACCCTGCAGTTTTTGTGAGTTCCTTTGGGTAAATAACTGGGGATCGCATTGAAAATAGCCGAACTTCTTTCTTTAGAGGTTTTCCAATATCGATTGGGATAGCAAGACGTCTCAATTGCTTCTTTCCTGGAGTAATCACAAAATTAATGACTGTGTCGTGGTAAAACTCTTGGGAATTAGATTAATTAGTTCACTGCGGTAATTTTTGAGTTTCATCCTTTCCCGTGAATTTTACTGCAACTAGTAGACCCTTAAAAATTTTCGCATGCCATAGATTTCATGGGGTATTACGTAGTTCATTAATTTAAACACAGTTGTAGGTAATTACCAACTCTTTAGAGAGAGGCCGCAATGTAAGGCCAAAGCCCTCAAAAATAATATACACTCAAAATCCAGTAGCAAAAGACGAAAGCTCCCAAACTTAGTATACTCACAAAATTCACTATCAAAAGACGAAATCAAGCTAACCTATACAAAGGACTGAGGAGACCAACAGAAAATAACTGTGAGGTTTTTACTACATTTTAATGACTTTATTTCTTTCCTTGAACACTAAATGCAAGACAAATTCAGATATGTGGCGCCCGAAAAACCTCTCGGCTAAATATTTAATCTACAATTTTCCTTCATGCAAAGCTTGACTTACTGTGAAAGAGGTGCATAAATGAAACCGCATTGAAATGTTGGAATGTAACGGATGAATTCAAAAATTGAATCAAAAGAATAAATTTCCGGGGTGAAGCTGATGGAAGGAGGAAATGAAAATATCAAGTTGTAAGATTTCATTGTACTAGAAAGGGAATGCAAGATTGAAGATGAGAAAACTGAGCTTAGCGCCTTGAACTTTTATTTTCACAATTAACATCATCCGCAGTACCAAGTAGAGAGTATCTAAACTTTCATATACTTCTTTGAGCTATTTCGTACACGAATATCTACGATTTTCATGAACTTAGCATTCTCTTACAGCTACTACAACTTTTCGACAACTTTTTCAAATTCAAATTATTATCATTATTGATATTTACAGCGGTACTTAATACAAAAATACTAGCAAATTTCATCATAATCCATTTCATTATGTATTTTCATTAATTATTATATTCAAAAGTTATGAGGGTCATATGAAATCGTTAGCCGCGGATGGCCGACCACTGATTTGGTGTATTTTATATTGACGCGTCAATTACCAACAAAACCTCTTAGTACTGCCTTTTACAAAGGAAAGAATCAACATTTTGACATTTATATAGAGAAAATCTTGTCATTGTCATACAAAGGAAAGGCAATTTTCGGTTTTTAAATTATTTGGATGGTAGGAAAAACTCATTTATTACGTTTCAAGAGAGGTAAAAAGGCGGGTGCCTATATTTTCCGATGGCGGAGACAGCGTTCTCGGAACAAAATATTTAATCAGAGTTTTTATTCCATCCGCGCAGAACTTTGTTCAGGTGCAAGGTTTAATTAAAACTTTTTGGCGCCCATTCTCCGAGAGTCCAAATATTAACGCAATCCCAGGCGATATTAGCCGAGAAGTGACGAGCGCCTTGAAGATAGGGAAAAAAGTCTTCATTTCACAATTCGTATTACAATTTCATTCTTTCATTTATTGAATGGGCACCACATTTCGTAATTTCAAAAATTCATTTTCTTTAACACGTTCCCTGCCACGCGCCGCCATAGGGCGTCTCACATAACTTCAAATCGGAGTTAGTGAGACGCCAAATGGCGTCTCGCATTGCTGCTGGATGCAACTAGTGAGACGCCAATGGGCGTCAAAGTAGCGTTTTCGTTGAATCATCAAGCGATGAATAGAACTTGAAATTTAAGCTACATTTTCTTATGCACTGATGAGACAATGTTATCTTCTGTGAAGGGAGGGTATTGGTAACACATTTCAGCTCGAATATAATTTTTTTTTCGCCTTCGGTTTCTCATGTTTTTTTCGAGAGTGCCATTTTTCAATGGCTCTATCATTCTATGTCTCAAGTGGAGCTTGAGGTATTATATCTCAACACAATGTTTCAAATTACATTTGCTGAGCTTTTTTTCATTTATTTCCTTCCCTCAGTTGTCGCTCATGCCTAACCGAGTGAGGAGCGTATCAGTATACCAAATTTATTCTCTGTGCCTGTGTCTTCCATACGGAAGTGATAACCAGTTTAGTGAATATATCATGTGTACTCCGTCACGCATTATTGGGGGAAAGAAACGTTTTAACGAAGAAGAAATCAAGCATATGTTGTATTCTGTCCATTCGGCTTCCACTAATGACCTTGAAGGATTTTCTGAAGGAGACACCGCTTATTCACGGTGTCTGAGGAGTCGTATGAATCCTCATAGTCAGGTAATCTTTCTTCTTCTAATACAGGTATGATTGCTTATTTCAATTTTTTATTCACATTCTAATAACTCCTTCTCCGTGGCACCGACTCCACGGGGCCTGAGGGGGCCCGAGTCCACCCTAAAATTCGTTACAGATGTGAGGAAAAAATGTGTCATGCTTGTCAATTTTCCCCGGAGTGTCCAGATATCGAGATTCCAGTGATCAGGATTCTAACGTCGATCATATGACTCTTCTAAAATGCTTAAAAAACTTAAAATTCACTACTTATAAAATTTACAGAGACAAGGTCCCCAGTTTGGGCCCTACCAATATTTTTTAAGTCGGCACCCCTGCTCCTGCTGTAATGTTTAGATACTTCTAGTGAGGTGATTCATCCCGCGCTTATAGAAAGAAATCTTGGGAGATAAGTCTCATTTTGTGGGAATCATTAGGAACAATAGGAAAGGGCTGTTGAGAGAAATAACGACTGCTAAATTAAAGAAAGGCATTTCAGTGCTATGAAAAACTTGTGGAGCAACGGTAAAGAAATGGAAAGATCAGCGCGACGTATTCATGATCTCCACCACCATCAGATAGGGGATAATCCCAACGGGGAAAGAAATCGAAGAGGGGAAGTGGTTACTAAGCCAAAGATGGTGATTGAGTACATACAATAAAATAAAGGGAGGAATTGACCTTGCTGATACCCTTACGTTGTATCACTGCACCCATCGAAAAATAGTAAGGTGGTACCACAAGGTGGCCGATGATGCTCTTTTTGGGACCTGCATTGTTAATGCTTTAATACTGTGGAATGAAACACAGAATCCAGGTGCCCACATGATCTCTCTCCTGCAGTTAAGACGATAAATTATAGAAGAATGGATGCATATTCTTCGGGATTCCGTTGATAGGGTCTAAAAAATCGATGCACTACCTGGTAAATACAAATAACACTGAAGGAAGTCTTCGAAGTCTGGTAATTTAGAGGATAAAATTATCATCACATAAAATTAGTATCAGTATTTTTTGCACTATTTTTAGCGCTGTATCTTCATTTTAGAAAAGCCCGTGTTGGCTGTCGCGGATGTTACAAAGAATTCTTGCAGACAATGAACCGCAAAGTTGCCCTCACTAAAGCCAAACGTGTTTCTACAAAATTTATGATCTGTCCGGATCAGCCGTACCTAAGTCTCCCAAATTTAAATCATTGCACTAATCATCTCCGGATACGGTAGCAAATATTATTAAAAGCATAATCAACAATTAAAATTTGTTTTGACATTATTTTCAATCATAGCTTTTCAGTGTACACTAAAAAGTTGGAACGCAGATCCAATTGCCTGAGCCGCCAAATGGTGTCTCGTCAAATTTTAGGCATTGTCAAAAGTGGGGAGACGCCCTATGGCGTCGCACGTGACTTAAGTTACAAGCGATAGCGCATCACGTAATGAGTGTAAATATACCGAGAAATATTAGTAAAACCCGGAGATAGGCTCAATATCATTATTGCCGTTTGGTAATAGGTTCGAAAATATTCGCCTGGCACACGCGGAATGACAGTAGAATTCGGGCCCGGCAGCGAACGTGTTAATGTAATATATGCTAATCGTTCATATTCTTTTAATAAAGCGTGACTTTCACACGCTCATTCCAAAGTATTTAAGTGAAAATAATGACTTTTCTCTCATTCACGCGCTGTAACGTCGTGTCCATGATGTTTGGCGTAATTAATTATGCGCTGATGTTTAAATTTTTTTTGTTATTTGTATGCATATTTGTATTTATTTTGGTGTTTAAGAGGTGATGGGGATTAAACGGGATTGTTAGAGATAGAAAGCCATTTTGGATGGAGGGGATGAAATAAAGCGCTTAAGAGTATAAGTGATTAATATTGTCTCAGAGGAAAAAGGTTGCGACATCACAGCGCCCAAAATAATAGACGAAAAAAAGAAGTGCCGAAATTCATGTAAAACATTTTATTTCACATATCCGAGACTTAAACCCTGGGCTCCCAGTTGTCAAATAGGTCCATTAGCCACACCAGGGGATGTTTTGCGAGTGTGCATTTGCTCTCTCACAAGTCCGCAGCATATGTGCTTTTACATGGATGCGGCTTTTGCTCGAGCACAGCTTATAGAAGAATACACCTTTTACGCGAATTAGGTTGAGGGCCACGTGGGACTCTGAGGCTGACTCTGTGCTTGGCTTAGATTGCTTGATATGTAAAGAAAAGATACCTTTCAGACTGAAACGGCGAGTATCAACGTGAACCGCACCATATTTCCAAGTGCGACAGAGACGATAAAGTAAGAGGCATACTTTTCCGAAACAAAAGTTACTA
The DNA here is from genome assembly GCF_921293095.1 of Ischnura elegans. Lineage (NCBI taxonomy): Eukaryota > Metazoa > Arthropoda > Insecta > Odonata > Coenagrionidae > Ischnura > Ischnura elegans. The sequence continues at coordinate 31,162,080 of NC_060247.1, forward strand.
GGATACGATTTTTCCCCGAACAATAAAAGACTCCAATAAATCATACGTCTAACTCAGGGAGACAAATATCTCGCACTTTTTTGTATTCTACTTACTCTAACGTACACTCTTACTTCAATACTTTTTAGTATTCTCGTGAAGGTTACTGGCTAATGTCCTAACACCTCCCGCCACACGCCCTATGAGGCTATTTGCGGGGTAGGATGTGGATTTAGGTAGATGTATGAGTGCAGTGGCTTATGAAGCATGACATCGAGGGAATTCTATACCCCTCCACTCCCCATATTCAAGAGAAAAGGTTATATGATGGGATTATAAAGTCACCGCTAAGAAACCAATCAACAGTACAGATGACGCACTGCATTTACTCCGAAGTAGAGTCTCTATTTTGGAAAACGTGCAAAAATTTTCAACATTTGGGCCATCCAAATCATCACTTATCGCCTAATTATGTATTGCGTGCTGCCTAAGCTCCAGAGGCTTTAGGCCCAAATTATTGGTTTAAGGGTATAATCGATTTATAGCTGACACTAAGTCTTGAATTGTATTGGGATAGCTAAAAAATTATCTATTTAATATCAATTCACCTAAAATACAACTTCTATTAGCTCGCTTACTGCTCATCTGCCCTATTAGTATGTACCGCGGCACATCTGTATTGAGTGTTGCCAATGCTCATGGGGTACCGAGCTGATACTATCTCTAGGTGTACATGCCCAATAATTTCGAGGGGATTTGAATTACATTTCTCCTCCCTCCCTTGCCTTGCTTATGATCTCAAAAGAGGTACATATATTGGATAATAATTTCATTAAAAACACCGTATCTCATTTATATTTTAACCTTGATTTTAATATCAATTATTTTCATGTAATTATATAAGGCAAAAGTCGAAAAAACGCTTAAAGTATTGCTTGAATCTATTGCATTACTTGTTTTGAAAATGATAAATGCGCTGCCATGATACTAAAAAATTAAACTTATGATGCTTTTTGTTTCTCCTGCAGGTAGTTGAGCTGATACGCAGCTTAACAGCCGTGTTGGTGCCACTGTTCAACATGCAGGACTTTTCTCTTCTTCCACCTAGGTGATGTGGAATCAAGTTCAGACATGACCCTACATTGGTGGATGCATTGGTTTTGGGTCACACTCACCTTTTCTGTAGGTGAGTATATTTCCCCACACTTATATGTCCCATGAGATATCACTGCATTACACTGTGTTCTTCCACAGGATCATCATGAAGTGGCTTTTTCCTCAAACATTATTTGATGAGGCAGGGGCGCAGGCAGGAATTAAGTCTGGGGATGGGGGGGGGGGTTTAGGTGCAACTAATACCGGGGTGTGTGGGGGTATGGAATACCCACAAGGATAAGCGGTATATGCGAGATTGGTAAATTGCGGAATTTTAAGGTAAATTGTTCAAAATGGTGAGTTTTACGGCTTTCTGAGGGATATTTTATATCTCCTTACACTATTCTATTAGTAATATCAATCCAATTAAGTAAAATGGATTAAATTAAAATATTTCTCTGAGCTCTGGGGGTGGTTTTAACTCCCAAACCCCCCCCCCTCGCTACGCCACTGCGACGAGATAACACATTGAGGTAGTCTATGGCACCAGCATAATTAGCGGTACTCAGTAGAGATGTAAAATTTGTGAAAATGAAAGGGCAAACTTTTATTTGAACAATTTAATTGCTGAAAGTAAACTCATCACCCTATAAAATTGATAGCCTGTGAGTTATATATGGTAGGCCTTCGCTGTGCGATATTAATCTATTCTGGAGGACCAATCGTAAAGTATTTTTCCATCATGTGGGATAGGAGTAATAACTCACCCCTGAGAAACCAAACAACAATACAGATGTCGCACTGAATTAACTCCAAAGTAGAGCCTCTATAATGGGAAACAAGTGCTGAAATTCTCACCATATGGACCTTCAAAATCATCACTTATCACTTCATTATGTATTTGTAATTATTTCCAGGCAAGGAATTTATTTACAGAGCATCAGTACATGTTTAGATGTTCATTTCCTTCACATTTGACTCTTCAGACCTGACTGACGAGTAATAATAAAATGATTAGATACTTACAACCACTTATAAATAGCACTTTCCATGACAAATGAAAGAAAAAGGTCTGTACATATTTTCATAGTGTGTACTAAGTTGAGCAAGACTCAATTTGTCATCCCCTCAGAGTAGGAAGCTGAAAATAAGCTTACATAGCTGTCTAAGACTTACTTGTATCCTTCAAATTGCAATTCATACAGGATCACTGTGTTCTTTGGAGCCTTAATTTATTTTCCATCTTTGTCCTTTCTCATATTGACAGCCTTCTCTTCTCCTCCACAGCCACCATTACTAATTTTATTAGGGATGGTCCATCTGCCTTAAATTTGGTCTTAAACAATTTCATCATGGTCTATCACTCCACTGGCCATGTCTTCTCCCTGTAAATAGACAAGTATATAACATCTTCTACTAATTCAAACAGGTCTTAGCCTATGCCAAGAGCTTGGAATAATAACTCTTGTTTAGGAATAAAAATCAATAATTTTTTCATCACAAACAAACTTTTTACTGTCACCCTTAATATGTGTCATTTAAACAACAAATTTATTGAAACATTGAATGGAACTACACGGTTAGATAGCTTGGAAGGAACTGTGTACATATGTACTTTAAGCCTCATCTTTATCCCTCATCTTGATATAGAAAAATGAGGAATAAAAAGTATTGGTAAAGTGGAAATGTGAGAGGATATTATGACGAAACACTGCTATGTTAATAGTAAAAACAAATTATGTATTCAAAAAACTGAAAAAAATCACCAGTTTAGGAATTTTTTTTAGATAGATCGTAGTGGTTTAAATATGTTGCACCTAACATGTGTACATTTATGAAAACGTCACCTATAAGCCTTAAGGTGAGAGTAGATCTACCTTTGTGACACCAAGGGTAGAGATACCTCCCACATGCATGTGAATTCCACATTTAGGGTAGAGGGAGGGGCAGTTCCTTTTCATGGGTCACCTTGCACTTCGAGAATTTATTTGGTGAGTTGAAAGGTTTTGCCCAAGATTTGAACCCTGGACCCTTTGATTGCCAACCCAGCACTCTATCCACTGGGGCACCAAACTCCTCCCAAAAAAAAAAACTTGAGTACACAAGAATAGTAACAACTTTTTCTGCCGTTTAATAATATCAATTATTTGGAGCTATTTAAATACATAGCATGGTTAACTCTACGAGAATCTATCATTATTTCTAGCCTCTCATCAGGGTGCTTCCTGTTGAGAAAGCTCTGGTAAAGGAGTAGACAAGGGCAGCCATGAGAGGAGGGAGAAAGAGAGTGGACAAATGGAATCTGATTATGATAATTGGCCTCCAGCTCACTCTTATCCCTGTTGTTGTTTTCATCTTGGCCTCAGAGTCTGTCTGGCCGGGGGAAAGCTGAAGTGCTTGGAATGCATGGGGAGAAGGAGATAATGTTGTTATTGACATGTTTTATTTTCACTTTTCTTCGTCTAACAATGCATCACGTTATTTCTTGTTTCATTGGTACACAGATATTTCAAAATCAAAGATACAATTTTTGAAATAAGAAGCCATTGAAAAAGAGAAATACGCAATCATTTCAGAGAAAGAGAACATGCTGCAAGTTGAAAGCTTAAAATCAGTCCAATTTTATAGGCATCAATATAACGAAGAAACTATAAGAAAAGTGAATGTCCATAGAGTTAACGTTACTCCATGGCTTTTAAAATACCATTGTTTTGGTATTCAGACAGTTACTTTAATGAAGCTGTATTTCAACATAGGTGATGAGTAACCTGTCTATCACAGGTATTTTTAATGGTACATTCCAGTTTTCTTGGACAAAACTTTAAGAAAGCGAGGAGATAGAAATATAATTCAACATACGTAATGGGTAACATTAGTAGATGATCATACTTACTTTTTTATTTTGCCCTTCAATTTAATTCAAAGCATGTTTTTGGTTTGAAAAATTGAGCTTTCTCATTAATTATTGAGTTTTTTCTTTAAGTCAAATATTTAAAATGAGTGATAAAAACAATGTTGCTCCTGTGATGGGAAAAAGCTTTCGGGAGTACAAATCTTTTCTCAGAACCCTTGCCACACTTGTCCTTCTTGCTCTAGAAACATGCACCATGCCTACCCCTAATCTCATTAAAGTTGGGCACAGAAGTAACTTAGCCTGGTGAATCATGATGATAATTCACTTTGTTGATCTAGGAATTCATGAAAGGAAAAACAAAATATGCCTCAGACCATGTAAGACTTCCTCTCCTTTCACGCAGTATCTTGAGGCTTTGGGCATGAGGCGTAAGTCATGAGGAAGGATCAGGGAAGGAGGTCCCCGAGGGAGAAAGAGACTGACAAGAGCCCCACAAGTTGGGAGGTGTGGTTTTGTGAGGACTTTACCCCCCTCTGCACCCCTGTCTCCCCTCCACCCACTGCTGCCTCGGCTGTTCTTGTATGGGTTCATTCCATGCAGCACATCTCCTTTCCCCCATTGGCCGCAGGAATTCTCCCAAACCCTCCCCCATGCCCTCACGCTAACTTGGTAATTTTTCAACCACCCTCTCCACATCCAACTCTCCCCTCTCGTCCCATTAGTCGTGTGCCCTGCAGTCATCTCACTGTCACCAGAGCTGGAACTGAAACTACTCCTTCTGACACTGTTGATTCCCTCGAGTGATTATTGCTTTGCATAAGGCAGTGCTGTTTTGTTTTAGTATTCTCACAGGGGGAGGAAGGCCTATGGATCGTACCTTCCTCAATCTGCTCGTCATCGGTAAGAGTGCTTTCCATTTTGCGCAAATTACTCGGGTTCGTTACTTTGTGAAGGCCAGTTGATGGTGATCTCATGTTGTGTGCTAGGAAGATTTGGTGCAGTTCTCCCTGAGATGCTCACTATCAAGACAAGATGGAAAACTTTTTTCATGGTGATATATGTGCCACATCCCAGCTGGTATCAGCTACTGTGCTACCAAGGGATTGTGAAATTCATTTTTACATGCATTGATATGTGAAACCTGAGGTATAGATTGACTTTCACGGTTTACAGTTCAATATTAAACCCACATGTACTATATTTTCCTTGCTTGTAATTTCCCCTTGCATTTCCTTCACTCCTGACAGAGGTATAAAATGCTGATCCTTAGATAGTCAGCACTTTGGAAATGATCATCAGCCAAAATATTAGTCGTTTCATTAAAATAGCATGAATCAAAACTGTGAAAGTTTTATTTTTTTATGTAAAGAGCCTACACTAAGTCCAATTCTAGTCAATCAAATTTGTTTCAAAATTGGGGTCAGTATTATTAATGAAGAATGAATATTTCTCCTCTGTTTCAGTTGCTCTTTCCCTGCTGCCATCTGGTATATTTGCCATCCCAATACATGAGGGGATCCACAGCATACAGCCTCCATTGAACTCCCCTCCCACTGCTCCTGGGGCTGATTTTCCAGCCACTTTAGGACATGAACACTCAGCCAGTAAGCAAACACTAGCGGAGAAGGTTGCTGCCGAGATTGTAGCCGATTCCCCAACGATTGTGGTCCCGAAACGTGAAGACCATGATTATGACAGTACCGAGAAGTCAGTGAATGGTGAGGGACAGCGTGTCCCAAGTGATGATGGTCATGATGATTACGAGAGTGTGAGTGAATCGAGGAAGGATGAAGTGCCATTGTTCCTTGAGGAGGAGGGCGAAAGGGGTTGGGGGCTTGAAGATCATGCACCCCGCCCTCCATACTTCCTGCAGTTAGGGGAACAGTATGAAGCCGAGAGGGAAATTGAGTATCTTCATGCACCAGATGGCATGCCATGGCTTCCCCCTGCAATTTCACCAGCAGCAGCAAAGTGAGTGTAAAATTAGTTTTCATCCTTGTTTCATTAGTTTCTTTTTCATTCACATGCATGAGCCACATGAGTAAATATAGTAATTTGACAGATAGTACGAAGTGGGTAAAGTTTGTAGCAACATTAAAAGAGCTTCTGGAAAATATTGTTCTCATATTTTATGTACAAATAATTCTTATTCATTAATTTTTCACCTAATCACACACATATTTCCAACAAAAGGGAAATGAGTGCGATAGTAAACATATTTTATTCTTGCATCGAGGAAAATTTTTAGTTGACTGATGATGATAAAATTGAAAATTCAGATGTGAAGACATTCAATTTTTTTCTAAAGCAATTAGGCTATCATTAGATGTCTAAATCTCTCAGCATTTGATAAAGTGATGTTTTAGAAAAGAAATGCCAGCATGGAAAATTTAGTATGTGGTGGCAAAAAAGTAGAGATTGGGTATTCATTTGGTATTCCATTGATTTGACATCAGACTGAATTTATGGATTATGAATTTAGATACCAGTCACAGAGGTTCTACGTATTTTCTAGTGGGAAAAAACTGCAGCTAAGAAACTTCATTATAGATAACATAACTCAGTGGCCAATGGTCAGACTACGAGTATATTTTGATGATTGGGCATATTTGGTTAACATTACCGGTCATTTCTGGAGGAAAACAATCAAAAATCATTTGAATCTGAATATCAGTATTAAATAGGCCTTGTTGTAGCAAAGTTGTGATTTCAAAGTTATCTCCGTGGGAAGAATGGTACACAAATATCCAATGGACGTTGTTTCTTTTCATCTATCATTTTGCTGTGATATGGGATATTTGTCTCTAAAAGATGCAAAGCTTCCTTTATTATTAATAGCCCTTTTTCACTGCCGTTTTGACTATGTAAAATGTCCTACGTTTGGATTTTGAGGAAATTTTATTCAATTTTTTTTACTTCGCCGTGACATATAGACATGCAACTATTTATGGAGAATATTGAATTAATGGAATTATTGTAACATTTCTTTGATTCCACATCTAATATTAACAGCAAAAACTAGAATAATAACTAGTAACAAATATCAGAATAATAGAAATCAAGCTTACTTTATATATTGGTCAGGGTCATGGCCGCAAATATAAATTGAACTCAACTAATTGGAATGGAGCTCATTATGAATCTTATGATTAACAACGTGAAAGATTTAAGCAAACTTTAATATGGAAAGAATAGTTTGTTGAGAAAAAGAAACATCACCACTATGTGTGGCATTTTGACTGTTTAGGATATTTTTTGCCAATTTCATACCTCATGAAAAGGCTCAAAAAAATGGAAGCTATTTCACTATTTGGACTTGGCACTAAATAAATTAGATTTGTCTAATACATATTACAGATGCCTCACATTTTTCCACCATCGATTCTTTGTAGCAAGCTCAGCCAGTCTTAATCCTTTCACTACTAATGCCGGAAATATCCAGCAGTACGTACCTTGACCCAGGAGACAAAAGCCAGAAATACCTGTCCGTGATTTTCCTGTGAAGGTGAACAAATGCTGTACATGTCCGGCTACTTGCTCCCCCCTTTTATGGCGGTCATGCGTATGCAAAGTCTTAGTTTTAGGACCCAATGCAGTGAGCCTTAGACCTTAACCTCAAAATCCAGGAGCAAGAACCCAGACCCCTCATCTCATAACACCCCTCTTTGTGGTAAGAGACCGCGGTCATACGATTGTTATTCAGTCATTTTGCAAAATAAATATTTGCACTTTTCTCAAAAAATACAAAATAAGGATTGAATTCTTTGTCTTTTGATCAGTGTTAACAATTTTCAAACAAAATTGTACCATAAATATTAACTTATATCTCAATTTCAGAATAAACATCCACATCGAAATAATTGATGCATTAAATGCATTAATATTGACAGTGGAGCTTTGTTCAAAATTTGACAATGCACAGCAAAAACTGAGGAATGCAATTCAAACTCTGCAATGCAAGCAACAATTATCCATGTAGCTAATACACACAAAAAATCATAAGTTGACAGCGAACTAACGCCACTGGTAAGGTTATAAACCCAAAAAAGGATGGAGCCTAACTATCCTAAGTCCGAGATAATGCAGAGTCCCGCTTGGAGGGGTCAAAAAAGGTTGGGGCTGAAAGTGTGTGGTTATCCGCGAGACCTTTCTTAACCCTTTCGCTGTGGGATTACGCGATTTTAGCTACCAGCCTGTACAGGAGAGAACTAAGAAATATTCTTTCCTCCAGCCTGGCCGAGTGTCTTGCAAGAAGTGAACCCTTATAATCCGCGGAAACTCTTCTTTCTTTCTTACCAAAGGGAGGGCCTACATTTGGGCACTTGTCATAGGCATATTAACAGCTTGGAGCAGGAAGGAAACAGTACAAAATGGGCAGTACGATAGGAAATTCCAGGAGGTACCCCCTGCTGTATGGGCTGGCCAGGGAGAGTTAAGCTGTATTAGCGATCCCTACATTGAGGGATTGTACACTTTGGCTCCACACGAGTGGCAATAAAAATTTTGGGAAACTGCCAAAGGTAGTCGAGCAATGGTCAAACGTTTAAAAACATTTTTACCCCACAGTCAGCATACAACACGCTTGAAAACGTTCCGGCAGACTAACGGTTAATGAATGTCCTACAAAAATGCTCCGCACAGAGGGTATGGAAGAATCTCTTGGGGCTCAGTCCAGCAATCATGCTAAGGAGAGAACTCCACCATCTCCAAAGGATTAAAATTAGTCCCACTATTAACAATTCATTTCTCACCCCCTTGAATCCATTCCATTTCCATTTAAAAAATCCCTCAAAAGTCTAATAAAAATTGGATGAATTTAAGCGTGAACAATATTTGAGAATAGTTTTTTAAATTGTTAGATAAAAGACTTATAATTTAATAAATATGATTATTTTGGATGACTTTATAACATTTTTTTGTGTTGCAGTTCAAGAATGTTAATGACTTTTTTGTTGTATTTGGGACCTCTTTACACTGCCTCATGGAAACATTAGGATAGATAGTGCAATTAATCTTGTTAAGAATTAACAGAGTATAGCAGAATGTAATATGAAGGATTACATTATTTTTCACCATTGACCATTAAACATAAACAGATAACATGATCCTAACTAGCCATAATGTCAGGGACAACAATGAGGTTACCCATTGGACTCTTAAAAATGACCCTAACATTGAGATCATACTACAGCCAATTTACACTACAATTTTTTTGTCAAAAATTTACTAAATGAGAGGTAGAAGGATAATGAGCACTTTATGTTTCTCCGTAATCAATGTAGGTGCAAGTTTCTCACTTTGTGTGATAAAGATAGCATTGAGGAACTGATAGTAAAAAGAGGAGCTGGGGGAAAGAAAAGATAAAATTTTGGCTCATCTCCAAAAAAATTATTTTTAGATTTATTATTCATCCGTCAATGTTTTTAATGAAATGATTTTGTGATAATAATGAAGAAAAACTTCCACTCCTTATTTCCTAAACGACTGGTTTCCTTTGATGAGTCATCTACAGGTTATAAAAAAACTTTGGACATTAACACAGCCTTACAGCCAAAGCCAGGAATTTTAAGAGAAACAGTGGATATCACAAATTTTCTCCTCTCAAAAATTATAGAAATTTTCCAACATGCAACAGCCCCCAGTTTTGTTTCGTCTTTCCAGTTTTGATGAAAGGACGAGGTTTTTAGATTGGAGCGCTTACAAATGAAAATCTTCAAATTTTCCAGCTCACCTCTCCATCCGGCCATCCACCCCTCTCAGGATCCAACACCATCTGCCAGTGAGGAACCACAACCATCCGATGGAAGCACTCCTGACAGTCCATCAGCCAGCCCCAGCCAAGCACCGGAGGGAGAAGAGGATGGAGGGAGAGTGCTTCGAGACCAATCCAAGCAACATGCCTCTGCATCCCAAGTCCCTTCGACGGAATCCCCAGAGGTGAACCCCAATCCTGAGGGTGCAACCACCCCATCATCCTCGCTGTCGAATCTCGCGACGACCCTTCCTCCATCTTACGTCACCACCCCTTCCCCTTCAGCTAGCGTTTTTTATGGCTCATCCCCTGCACCGATAGACCCCGAGAGTAGCTCTACACCCTCCCCAGAGCATTCCGTGGCTGCCCCCTCACCTTCCACTTCCCCATCTGCACCACCAGAGGCCCTTCCCTCGTTGTCCAGTACTCCCGTCCCGAGTGATGACCCTCCATTGGTGGAAGCTGTGCGAGGGAGGGAGGGGAAGGCCATAGGTGTCAGCCATGTTGACCAGCAGCCCAAAGTGGAGTCGAAGCCCACCGAGGGCGTAGCCCCAGCATCTGAGCCGACTGGCCCGACCACTGAGATGCCGACCAAACTTGATGTAGATTCTAGTCCAGAAAAGTCTTCCTCTAGCATTAACATGTCTGCAGTGGTGGAGAAGGAAGATCAGGCTGAAGTGGGTGCAGCATCGCCTGACCCCAAGGACCCAGTGCTTGCCGACTCTACACATTCAAATGACAATGATAAGAGGGACGACAAGGTACAATCCAGTGAAGTGAGTTCTTCCAGTGTGATTGAGGAAGAAGTGGAGAAAGTGGTGGAACCACAGGTTGTGATAGGGCCTACGTTACCCAAGGACGTCGATTTGAAAAGTGACGAAAGTATAAGGCCAAGCGAGAGTGCTCCAGGTGTAGGTAAACCCATCCAGGAGGAAGATGGTGCTTCCGCCATTGAAGTGCCAACGGCCGTGGCTGTGAGGGAAGGTGGGGTGTCTGGGGAGAATACAAGGCCAGAGGATAAAATTACTGGTGGAGGGGAGGAAGGTGAGCCTCCAAATGACAAGGTTGGCAAGGAATCTTCCACAACGGTCGTGGATGTACAATCCACGGTCCAACAAGGGCGGATGACTGCACCAAAGGCTCTCGATGCTGCTTCTATTGTTGGTATCTCCCTAGGAAGTGTTCTCCTTGTTGGGGCAATAGCTGGTAAGTAGTCCATTGAAGATATTATACATTTGAGATTTTTATGAAAAAAATTGCCATTAGGCTTACCAATGACAAATCTGTTCTTTTTTAAATCATCAGATTTAACATTCCCTATAACTTGGAGTGTAATAATATTGCTTGAAAACACCAAGTTACCCCTAGAGAGTAAGTGGTATGATGCAAGCAAACATTAAACCATCACAGACAGGTTGTGTCACAATCAAATTATCTGATTTGTATTAGGTATTTTATACATACGTAGAATGCAAGTTCATGCATGCCAAAGTATTAGTTATAAATTCTACACTAAGTTCCCGGTAGATGTAAATTATCTGATGTTTGCATCACAATATGCAATCCCTCATCATCAAAAAGTTTCCAAAAACACATTAACTCTATAATTGAGTTCATAATTTAGTGTTAATAAATATGTATATTATGTAGAGAAAAGCCATTTTGATATATATCCATGCTTCAAGGGCATGGTAGTATTATGTATGAAATGCTGAAAATAACATCTCTACTTCACAATTAATTGCTAACATGAAGCAAAACATACGTGGGTATGAATAAAAATAGCTGATATAGCCATTAATACTGATTTTATATAAGTATCATTTTCAATGAAGTTACTGCCTTCTTCTCTTTCTGTTGAAGAAAGCATAAACCTTAAAAAAGCTTACAAAGCTAAAGAGATAAATCACAAAGCAAATTTGGGGACTTTTATTATGCTTTTATACCGTAGCCAGAAATCAGAAGTTTTTTCCACAATGTAAATGATCACTTATTTGAAGGGTAGGATACTGCTGCAAGTATATTAATTGAGAATGTCAGTGACTGTAGCATTTACTGAGGTTACTAATTGTGCTTGTGATAAGGAATCAACTTCACTGATGATGCAATAAAGAATAGATTTAAATTATGATAAAGTTAAAATGAAAATCTGGAGAGTTTATTTTGAGATTTCTTTCAACAATTGTTAGTGCCAACTTTTAAATGTGTTGCAGAAACGCCTACTATCTTTTCCGAAAAAACAAAAATGTTGCACAATGAGACCTTCGAGCCTTTGAAATTGAACAGAGTGAACTCCTCAAAATCAGTGACATGATGTTATGTATTAGTGATTACTCAATCAGCATGACTGAACTTGGTGCTTGTTTTCATTCGGCTAATCAAATGGATGATTCTTTCAGTATACATTTCAAACAATACCTTCTTCATGATGAATTCTCTCTTCCTATTCAGTCCAAGTGGTATTTTTTAGATCCTAACAAGTTTATATCTCGGATAGAGTATGATGAGAGTCCTATACTTACTATACTCTGATTTTTATAAAAGGGCATGTGTTAGATCTCTTTTGTTGACTCTAATATTATTATTATGAAATAAAAATTTCTTCTCGATAAGAAGTATTTGCTATAATAGTCCATTGAAGTTAGTAGGATTAGAATACCAATCCCAAAAAAAAATACCTATTAAGTAAAAAAATCAAATTTCATAAATGATGGTTGGTCAAGTAAAGTGAGAGGGGCACACTAACTAATTTTAGAGAAGACATTTCCTCATTAAAAATCCTTCAAAAGGAACTTGGAGTGGCAATAGAAATATGTAATCCCTTGTTATAGCGAACCCAAGGGATTGAAATTGCTTAACTGAACTTAACAAACGTTACTCAAGAGTGTTCTGACAGGCACAATCACCTCTCGTTACTGAGGTTATGCTCTACATATGGGCTAGACCTATATGTACTGTCACTGATGGTAGTTCCCTCAGAAGTGAATATGCTGGAGGAGTCCCGCACCGACCCCTCCAGCAAAATTACGATTTATGTACATCCCTGGTTCCGCCAACTCATCTCTTTGTTTACTTACCCCATTTTCATCATTTCCTCTCACTCTCTCACTTATATCAATAAAGCTCTTTGCATAAATTGAAATACATTGTCAGTATTGTTCTGATGTCCATGACCTTCCCCAAGAGTTTAAATTTTCCCCATTCCCTATACCTCAGAAATATACTTAGCAGGGCTCATTCCATGGGTCTGACCTTCATTCAGCCATTTTCTTCCGTTGAGTGCAGTCTGTTTCAAATCTGATGACACATTCTTAAGGCAGATGCGCACTAGCGCGACCACGACCATGACCAGTGGCCCACGACCAGTTTTAGCATTGCAACAAATGGAGCGACGCGCACTAGGCCAAGTGCGACTCATTGGTCAGACCCGAGTCGTCCGACCAAAATTTTTGAATTTTGGTCGTCCCCGACACAGCGGTCGTTGCGGCCAGAAATTACACACATTCTAATGGCACGGCGCGCACTGACTCCGACTTCACTCCGACCCGACCATACCGACTGAGCAAGTGGTGAATGTGTTTTGCTATCGTGGTCGTGGTCGTGCTCTGGTCGGAAGGTGTGTGACAGAGATCTGTCGTGGTCATGGCCGTGGTCGTGCTAGTGCGTGCCTGGCCTTAGACTGAAAAACATTTGCACTCATATTTAGCATAAGTTTTTAAACAACATTGAATGTGCTTACTAACTCCTGATGCAACATTTTTTTAAATAAATCCTGGAAGTGTGTATCCATCCATCCATCGTATCAAGTTCGCATCCAATAATAAGCATTTAAGTACATATTATAAACATATTAGTGATAAAATAAACTGGCGAACTATAATATTTGATGTAATCCTCAATAAATCGAAGAAACATTTAAAAATCATTCATTAATTGCAATTTTTTCCCAAATTTAAACGAAAAACAATAAAATGGTCTGTTGGCTTTAGAATTTAGCTTGTTTGGATTATTGAGAACTGAAAGTATTAAGGATATCATATGACCCTCAAATCACGGTGGTACACATAACTTTTATTTTGTGTATTTATAATGACTTCTATAGATATTAAGCCAAATATCCAATAGTGAAAATCTTCTTTTATTATACTAAAATTCAGTTGCATCCAGTGCACCCAGCTGAATAAAAGTAACTTAAAGAACTACCATATTACTCTGAGCGTAGTTCCCCACTTTGTTTCCTCAGTTTTGGTGGGAAAAGTTATCAGGGAATTAAATGAAAGCAAGTGACTCATTTTTTCCCACAACTGATACTTCAAAAATTCTGGGAGATGGGGTGGATTAAGGTCTTTGTACGGGGGGAGGGTTTATTACTTTAAGCACCGCCTTGATGGTATATAAAACCTGTCAGCCATAATAAGGTGAAATAAATACTTTCATTGGAAAACCCTGAAAAATTTTCCTATTTTGTCGGAAACTTTGGGAGAGGGGCACAATTCCTTTTAGTCTACCACTGAGAGATAAGATAACTCATAATTTTTCTTGGTTTGCAGGTGGAGTAGGATTTGTGCTGTATAGAAGATCTTTGTATGCAAATAAGCCTCAGACACTAAACGATAAGTGCAGCAACCCTGACTCCAGTGGTTACATTGACGACACGCTCAGGGTGAGTTCTGGAGGCCCTCCAAGAGTGCCTCGACCTATGCCAAGGTCTGGCAAAGAGTTGACTCGAGGTTGTAGCCAAGGAAGGCGAGGAGGGGGTCGAGGTGGGGGGGTGGGAGAAGGGGGCAGACCACAGCGACCAGGCAGAGCTAAGGTAAAGGCTGCAAAACCCTAACCCTTTCCTAACTCCCCACATTGAGTAGAACGCTCGAAAGTATACATAAATCTGCCACTGATCTCAGCAAGTTTTAAATTCATATTTACAAGGGAATCTCGGTCTCAGTTATTACTTACTTACACCTTTATTGTGTTTCTTTTTTGAGTAATTTGAGCTACAAATCCCTGCCTCTGTATTAATTATCATGCAGAACTAATATCATTGATGAATGTAATATTTATGGTGAAAATATTAGCTTTAATGGTTTTAATTTTAACTAATAATACATGAGAATGGCTTTGGAACTATCCCCTTGTGAATACTTGTAAGAAATTGCTGGATGACTAACAGTTTTAGTTAGGTTATTAATGAGTATTAAAAATCACAAGCATCAACCAATCTGTTTATGTCTAGTGATTTTCATTGGGACTTGTCAATGAATTATGAATTTCACTGACTTAAACTATAATATGGAATTAGTATCATTTGTGAAAATCAGCATTCAAATTTTCAGTACAAATAATAGAGCGCTAAAATTTTTGAAGAATTGCTTTCAGTCAGCATAAAAATACTGAAATGCTATTTGGTGGATAAAGCCATTGTATCTTTGCCAGTAACAACTCAATAACTAAACCTGGCCTGGGTTGCCTTCTTTTTTAACATGTAAATTTATTTAAAATTAAAGTTAATAATAAACGTAAATAACTCATTCCAACTGGCCTGAAAATTAGCTGACTATGAATAATACATATAGAATTTTTCTGAAGGTAGAACGAAGTAATGACAGATTTACAAACCCATTTTAGATATACATCCAGAACAAGGGAACAAGCCTGCCTGAGGGGGTTCATTCAGTTATGTTTCCATCTCCTCATGTATGTACATAATTTTTATTGCAGACATTACAAAACTAATAATTAATTAGCCTTTTACGGCCCTATGATTTGTAAATCAATTGCATTGATTCCATAAACCTTGCTTTGTTATTCCCTGCAATATTTTGTATTTAGCATTTCATATCCAAGGCATTCCCATGCAATAACCCTCATAGTTGCTAGATATACTTTGGCTTGAATAGCTCAGAGTGAAGAATTCAGGCATTACAAATCTGAAAGTTAGATTGCCATATTAGAATGATTCGTTAATCATTCATTTTTTACTTCCCTTCATATGATAAAATCTAGAAAATATCGTTTAACGAAAATATTTTTTAGCATCTTGTTGAGAATATAGGTATCCAATGCTGTTGTGGTAAAATGAAAAATTCACTTTATGTTTTACTCATCGCGAGGAAAATTTTTGATGAACTTGCTGTAACTTGAAACGTGCAGTTTCTCTTGCAGTCACAACTTGGATGATTAGGGCTTCCCCCTCAAATTCCTATTACCCATCCCACTGCAGCCAAGAGTAAGTAGGCCAGCCAGAGCCTGTGGTTAATCCCCTCAACCTAATGCCAGGTATTTTTTTCCATCCCCTTTGCTTGCCTTTCACTTGCAGCCACCGCTTTTACACTTCAATGAACAGTAAGATGTTGGTGCTAATGGTGTGGTTGCTGTTATTTACTTCTTGCCCAAGTACACAAAATAAAATTTTGTAACCCTTGAAGTAGTGTGGCCAAAATAATGTGAGGCAACATAGATAATCTAACCATTTTTGATACATGCTTGAATCTTTAGTTATGCGCGTATTTGAAACTTCGTTTACCTTTTTTGGCAAAGTAAGAGACGGAAAAAGTTATTTTCTTCATCTAAGGAGGTAAAATCATTCACCAAGTCCACCTTAATTCTGCTAATATGGTAGATTATGTACAAGATAATTCAGATCACACGAGCTGTACAGTGAAAACCATAACCTGAACTCACATTCTTTTGGTAGTAGTAATTACTAAATGTATAACATTATGGGTGAACAATGTGTCAATTAAGATGATAATAATTAGCTCACAGTAAAAAAAAATTTGATGCTATTAATGCTCGGCCTGTATAAGATGGAAATGTTTTCTGCCAGTGTAGTTGTGTGCTGTGCCAATGATACCTTGTGTCTTGGGTTATATTTCCTCATCCATAGGGCTTCAGAATAACTAATGCACTCGTGGACTTTATCAGCAAGGGTTACCCATCGTAGAAAATATTATCTCTGCCTCTCTAGTCACAGAACTCTTGTTTGTGCAACCTTAATTTGATGTAGCTTCTTGGGCCAGAATTGCAGCTTTAGTTGGTTGTACAGAAAATTTTAATTAATATTTCATACCTTTTTGTTTGTGGGGTTAAAAATAAGCAAGTATAAAAAAGTGGAATTGACATCAAACCAATTCTTTAAAATAAATGTAGGCAATAAAATTTTAGAAACTTTTTTGCATGGGTATGTTACTTCTAATGACAGCTGTGTGGATTTCGCAAATTAATTCAAGGGAGTATCTTCAAGGATGGGGATGTATCAAGGGAGTTGAATTCTTGCTCTTCCTTGAATTCTAATTGATTGACACATTGGTACTTCTAGATTAGTTTTCATGATTGCAAGTTAGGAGTTCCAAAAAAGGAAAACCAAAACTGCACTCCAGTTCACGCTTCAGTTAATGCTCTCAGTATTTCACTGCGTGTATAGGCTTATAAGGGTGAGGCTAACAAAAATTATAAGATTTTGTTCCAATGCATTTGAGAAATGGTACCGAGAACTTCTTCCAAGCAATTAAATTTGAATGCTGCATTGTATATGGTTTCCAATGAATGGTAATTGATATTTATGGAATTGAAAACAAATTTTAGTGTTGAGTTCACTCAAGAGCATTATTACCAGATGTGACATAGTGTAGAGGGGACAGGAGATGTTCAATGCTAATTCATGTCAAGAAAATGAACTTGGCATCCAATGGGCTTGGCTCATACATAGTTCAAGAAAAGAGGACTGATAAAACTTATTGAAGCATTTAACTTGGGGAAAACATAAAGTCAGGCTGCTCGGTTAACTCACACCAGAGACATGCCTAGTGTCATTAGGTCTGTTATGAATTCAAATTCAAGTCAATTCAAATATTATTAAACATGCATGTGGCTGCAACCCTAGAGATGACAGCCATGGAGTTAAATCATTACAGAAGTCCGAGATTGTTTTTACCTTCCTTGAAAGAGCTTAAAACTGAGTTAAGATGAAATTAGCCTGGCAAATGGGTACTATTTCAAGGATTCACTGTAGGCCTTCCATAGAGGAGATCAGATCACCTCGAGTCTGGACCGGTCCAGCAGATAGTGAATTAAATTTTTAAACAAGATTAGTTTGATCTTGTCACTTGCCCATTCTTGATCACGACCTGGCACTGGCATGGAGCATTTCTGTTCTAAAGCTTTTTTATTTTACTTACAAAAAAGGTTCTCTATTCGTGGAAAATTTCAAATTAATATCAGTCTTGCTCAGTGATACATGCAAGCAGTTTTTGTGACACATACTATTTTTCACTCACTCCACTCTGGCCTTATGAATCAACACTAATTGCATTTTTGTCATTTTTCTCATTGTTTGTTTCAACAGGAAAACTCAGAAGAAATGTATAGTCTGGATAATGATTCCTTCCTCAACAGCTTGGAGGCTATGACCATTCAAAATTATTGGACTGACAGTGTGAAGCATACAAAGTTGTGAGCCAGAGAAATAAGAATTTGTGTTTAGAATACAGGGAAGTTTCCAGTAAAGCACAGGGAGCAAATTATCTCCCTCTTGACATCACAACCAATTTATTTCCTCTTTTATGTAAACATGTAAAGGTACTACATATTAGAAAAAGGCTGGACCTGTTTTGTTGAGTTCCATGTGCTGGAAAGTATATGTACATTTTATGTAGTGTTATGTAAATTTACTCTCAATGAGTAAATTGATGACTTTGGTAAATATGTAATATTTAAGAAATATTTAACTATATTTCAGAATTCATTCCTTCTCATTACTGTCTATCATAAAAACTATAGTACCTGAAATGGAATTCAAGGCTATGTGTGATGCATAGTGAAGCATAACTCTTGCAGCTACTCATCCTTCAGAAACCTGATCCTAATAGCCATTGATAGACATTGTTCATCAAGATGTCCTTCTGAAGTAAATTTCCATGCTTACTTCCAGTTAATGTGTAGATGAAACATGATGTTATAAACACGACCAAAGATAATAAGGGATAAAAAATGGGGAGCTCTAATTATCATAAATACCCATTTCTCTCCGTATTGACCTGGCAATCGATCTTGATAGTTGAAAATTTTTCTTTCTGCATAGAGGAAAATGGCATGGAAAATTACAAAACCAAGAAGAATTTCATGTGAAATGCTTCATCCTAATGTATGTATTAAGTTTTTAACAAAATTTTGGCTAAGTACTTATGTACATTGATTATTGAGAGAATGATCAATTTATTGAGTCCAGCATTAAAATGAGGCAACTCTCGGTTTTTTTGTGAATTATCGCTAAGTTACTTTCAAAAATTATAACCCCACTATGTTCACGTAGGCAAATTTAGTTCACGCAGTTAATTCCTGATCACACTCTCTTTTCACTAATATTTAGATCATCCTATAGTTTGACTACAAAAAACATTGATCATGATAGAGGCTATTCAAAAGGAAAATGAAACTTTGGGGGATGTGATAAGTAACAGTCCTTCATACTGTAGATGTGCAGGATTACACACTCCAAAATCATTGATTTCTCAGTCTCTGCAAACATCTACCTGGTGTGAAACTAGCCACTTTCAAAATAAAGAAATAGCTGTTAATGTAAAAAGCAACACATTTGTAAAGTAAACACAAATGGCTTTGAAAATTAAGACAACTTCAAGTTAAAAATAAAACCACAGTAACACTAGAAACATAAATACTCCAGATTTTGATATACATACCATGCACTAACTTACCCACTAAAAATCAATAAATTTACGAGACCATCAAGTTAATTGAAGCAGTAAAAAAATTTGTACAGCTACAGAAATTTGCTATCTTCCTTCTTTGAATTTTTTAAAATGGCTATGTTTTCAGTTCAAGAATGGAGGTGGTTGAGCTGAAGATGCACTTCTTAAAATCATGCTAATCCAAACACCCAAACTTTAAGTCCATAAGTTCTAGAAGGGCTCAATCCTCCCTTATTAAAAAAAAACATCCTCAGTGATACATAATAAATAAATTTTAAGAAATCTCAGCACTGTAAGCATTCACATTCAATAAAGTAGTGTCATATGATTTAATATGAAGAGAGAAAGCAATCATTCACAGCCACCCCATACCCTAGCGACTAACCAAGGACCACATGCAGTATTAAAATTTGAGAGCATATCCAACCAGGGACATGGTTAATCAAATTCAACTTAATTTTCAGTTCTCAAATATAATTAAAACCTTCTTATGTATATTTAGATAACCAAAAAGAGTAAAAATGGTTGAGGGAGTACATATTTATCAAATCTCCAACAAGTTTTTATTCCCTCAAAAATCTTTCTGAGAGATGCAATTCATGACATAATGTCTCAGGGTAAGAGGAAAAACAATCTAAAATATTAGCTACAGCAAAAAAATTCAGGGCTCAAAACTTACTGCCAAATTACGAACATGAGCTGGCTTCTTAGGCGGGAACTGTAGGTATGAAAGATCAGTTAAAATAACAATTTTCTAAAAAAAAAAGAGCATTTTCCCTATGGTTTGGTTAGATGACTGCAGTCTGTTATTTTGTCCCATGTTTACTGTACAGGAGATGCAACCCTAATCAAGGGAAAGGCATTCTGAAATCAAAGTATATTTGAAAGAAAAGCTTCTCAACCAAAGCAGAATTGCCAAATTCTAGAAAAACTAAAACAAGAATTCTATGAACTGATGCAAAATTATGCTATAAACTAAAATGTGCAAATTCTTAAAAGTTTCCAAAAGTACATACAATCAATACACTGTTTGATTTTTGCCTGCCCGTGATCCTTCCTTCACGTGATTTTATCTTATATGTTTATGTCTCATTTTATGAATTGAATTTCACGATTGTGATTGGCGTAAAAGAAAAGTTATATCTTGTCAAATGCGGTTATTTTCAAAGGACACTATGAACAACACTAATTAAATGCTGAAAATAGATGGTGTATGGAATGATTTGAAACTGTTACTGTAACTATCACAGAAAAGGTTTTTGCGAATCAGGCTCAGTCATTAAAATCTTTTAAATCAATATACTTCACACTTTCACTCTCAAGAGAGAATATATTTTACTTCACTATCCTCCAAGACCCAATCTAACTGTACAACCCACAATTAACTGTTACCTAAATATTATATTTACTAACTAAGTTTATTATTTAATGGCACTCTTCAAAATGAACAGACCTACAAACCAATTCTTTGGAGTGGTGTAAATAAAACAACTACTGTAGGACAACTAATTCACATTCCTCAGTACAGTATTAATGGCATAATGCCACGAGATATCTCCAGAATGTCATTTCAGGAGCAATAAGGTTTAATTACACACCTAAAAATGATAAAAAATGCAGTTAAATATGCAATATGTGTACTGTTGCTTTAACATACTGATTGATATAGAAAAACATATCCCATTTATGAGATCACTTTAATGCCTCCATATTAATTATCATGCCATTAAAGGCTGAATCATGAGTACATATCCTCACAGAATGCGTACCATTTCTCTTCAGGTTTTGAAATACAAGATTTAATGCATAAGGGAAAACTTCAGATGGGGAAAAACTAAATAGTGAAGATTTTGAATGGAATGCAGGCATAATGGTTCTAACAAAAACTGTACAAATGATTTTTCATGCTTTCATCACTATCAAATATTAAAACGTTTGTGTACGATACATTCATAGATTTCGGCATTGAAGTGTATATCTTAAGTGTACAAAGCTGCAATAAGGATGCAAAAATTTATTGACCATGCCTGTTTTTATCACTGGTATCTGTTATTCAGTAAAGAAAAAAAAACTATGTGATATTCATTGACTATGTGCAGCTAATTAGAAAGTCAGTGATCAAATAAAATTGAAATTACTATCCATTGTCTTGTATATTTTTTCATAAAACCAATACTAGCACTGAAATGTCAGGGGATTAAAAATGATGCCCATCATCCCATTGTGATAATTGGTGTACGAACTGCAGTGGCATGCAATATAAGCCTTAATTTCAGGAGTTTCATTTACTCATCATGAGAAATTACTTCTTTCTAAATATCAATTACTCCAGACTAACCAGATGAGGAAATTGCCCACCATCAATTTCTGTCAAGATAGTCCATTTATTATTTTTTTTCTATAAAGAGGTATGAACAGGTATTAGGGCACCTTATTGTCAGGTGAGTGTGACCTGTTGCCATCTGGCACACCTGACAGAAGAGAGACTTGACATAATTCACACCCTTTTGCCAAAAAACATTTCATAGCCTCAATTTTTTTTATACGTGTACACCTGAAGACGTGATGACTTTGCATTCATTTGTGCAATGTGAATGTGAACAAAGAGTCATGTAAGGCTGTCACATCAAATACTCCCAAGGGTCTCTTTTGAAAACTAAGACTGCCATTTGGATTGTGCTCACTACACTGAAACCTCTCTTATACAAAACTCAAGGGACAGAAATTTCGCCGTTTCGTTGATCGGCAGTTCGCTCCCCGAAGGTGATTCGCACGTTGCATCATCCTAGGGGCATGAAAATTGAAGCAAGTCTGCAAGCGTTATCTTCATTCTACCTACGCATACTTCAAAACAATGCCGATTTTTTTCAACTGCGATGCAAATCGCGGGCAATAGACCACATTTAAGAAGCCTCAGTTTGCATTATTTTATCACTTGGAGTGCTTTTTAATTGGTTATCAAAAATATATGGGGCGCATAGCTGTGAGCGTGAATCGATCCAATTATTCTCAATAGTTGAATTAGAGTAGGTACATGCACTTGCAAGATTTAAATTGGAAAGCTATGAAATCAATGGATGGACTCATGCGTATTTTTCTACCATCACGAATATAAATTTACGTTTACAGCCCCAAATATTGTTTTATCGCCATTAAATTCAGATCGCTCCAGCACAACGACGAAAGCGGCTTTTGTCGACCGACTAACGGGTGGCATTTCTAGTAGTCGAATCAGTTAAATTCTACTACAATTGTTGTGGTGGCGGACTTCGTAAATAATATATTATAACGGCATTAATTCCACCGTGCTCTGAATAGGCAACTGCCGTTAAGGAAGCAACTTGAAAGGCCTCATGCAAGAGAACTCTCAACTAGAGTAATTCGCGATTTTGAAAAATGAGTTTTCGAGAAATTATATTCTGGAAGTCACTGATCGCCGGAAATTTTTTCCAAACTCTGAGAAAAATTACGTATTTTTCTAATTGAATGCATCCTAGTTACCCCGAGAACTAACCTTTTTTCCCCAGACTAAGAATATGCACACTAGTTACATCCATTTCCGAAAAGAATGACTTCGTGAATAAGGATAGCATTCAGATCAGAAGTTAGAGAATGCAGGGCAGTTAATGGCAATATTACACCGGTGGAAATTTCTGGATGATAGTCTATGCCAAGAAACAATGGGAAACTTTTAAATTCACGAAAAAAATCCGTTCTGACAATCCGTACTCTAATGATGAAGTAATGCAAAACACAAACCAAATTACTTACTTCAATGATGCGAATCATTGTCGGTCACTCGGAGAAAACTTGTGTGAGAATAAGGATGAAAATAATACAAAATAGGAATGAAATATTATAAAACAAATTTATTTTTCAACTTTGAAATATGAAAGCAAAGATGCTTGACATTTCTTTCCCCTCAATTCTTTTGCCACAGCATCTTCCACTGTTCTAAACGCGCTCATCACACTTTCTGAAAGCCCCGTGCACAAAATAAATTTCTTAATCGAGTCCATCGCTTCGCTGACCGTAACGGAGTTGGGACACTCGGGGTTGTCGTCTTCTTCCGGAGGCATCACTTCCTCCGTTGGCACCTCCTGCAGATTGGGTGATTCATCGCGGGTTATTAAATTGGTGTCTACCTCTGAAAACTCACCGAACGACTCTTCAAAGTTCATTTTTTTCGAGAGATCCCGCCAGACCTCACTGATTTCGGCATCACTCTCCGCCGAGGTGTCGCAGGTTTCGCTGTTGACAACGAACCCGGCTTTTGTAAAACAATTGGAAATGGTGACTGATGTCACACACTTCCATGCTTCGCAAAGCCGCTGCATTGCCTGCAATACAGTCCACTTTAAATTGCGGCAATCACTTCCATCCATGCGGCACATCAAAAACTCTATTAGCATACGACGGTAATGCCGCTTCACTGCCGAAATAATCCCTTGGTCTAAGGGCTGCATTTTACTAGTGCAATTTGGGGGGAAGAAAATTACCCGCACGTTTCTTAAAGCCGGCCCTTCAATGTTGTGGGCTGTGCACCGATCGAGGAAGAGCATTATTTTTCTATTCCCCCCCTCCCCCCCCAAGCGCGCATCAACACCCACCAACCACCGCCGAAATAATGCCGCCGTCATCCAAGCATTTTTACTGCTTCCATAGGGGCAAGGCATCACTTTAACATTTTTAAAGCAGCGCGGTTTAGCGAATTTACCCACCACAAACGGAGGCAACTTCTCCGAGCCGTCGCTATTGGTGCACAGGAGTACCGTGAACCGTTCCTTACTCATTTTACCGCCGCGGCTCGCCTCTACCTTTACAGCCAGAGTACAATGAGGAAGCAAATTGTAAAAAAATCCTACTTCATCTGCATTAAAAATGTCCTTAGGACTGTAGCCCTCCCCAATTAAAAAACTTAGATTCTCCCTCCAACTCTCCACCACATCCGGATTCATGGAGGCTTCCTCCCCACAAATCTTCAATGAGGTCAGGTTCCACCTTTTTTTTTAATTTGTGGAGCCACCCATTCGATGCCGTGAAGCCATCTATTCCCAACTTCAGGGCCTCCATTCAAGCTTGCTCTTGCAGGATGGGCCCTGAAATGGGAATCATCCTCGCCCGTGCCCGAGATAGCCAGTTGAAGAAAGCCTGGTCGAGGTCCTCATTAATGTTGGTGATGAGGCGTTTTCGGTTTGCCCCCTCAGAGGCAGCGTTGATAACTTCGGTCCGTTGAGACAGGATCGTGGACAGAGTTGACGGCCGAATATCGAACATTTTCGCCACATCCGTCTTCTTCATTCCGCGATCCACGGCCGTCAAAATATCCACCTTCTCCTCCAACGAAAACCGTCTTCGCTTCGTACCACGTTCCACCATCGCTACAAATATACTAAAGAGACTGACATTAAGAATAAAGTACTCAAAATGACATCTAGATGAATGAGTAAATTTTGACCACCATTACATAAGCGCTAATATCTTTTATTTATGAGAATTAATCCAAGATGGCGGCAAAGGCAAGAAGTCCTCCTTAGTTTTCAGATAATATTGAAATAAACCATGAGAATGTTAAAAGGTTAATGCTGACTCAAGAGAATTAAGAGAGGCAAATGTTCGCTACTCTTCATCTTCAAGCACGCCCGTTCTATTCGCCATAATTTAAAGAAGCTATCCAAGATGCGGCGAGTGAAAGTGCTTCTTGAAATTGATGCGTTACCATTCCGTAAATCATCATAACTTGAGCATTTACGTATCCCAAATTCGACCGGTTTGAGACAGGTATCTTCAACAAAGTGTAATAAAATTCAAAAAGTAAAATACAAGCAAAACACAACTCTTTGTTTGCAAATGAATGCATCTTTTTCAGTTTTATCAACTTTTGATTTTTAATTTCAATGCTCAAGTAAAAAAGATTTATCGTTTTTTAGCTCTCCTGGAAAGTTGCTATTTTTGAGATACGTGTTGTTAGAACTTAGTCATCGATATGTATTCTGTTAAGCACCCAAGTGTATACATGTACCTAAGTCCAGTAAACTCTCGATTATACGAAGTCAGCGGGATCGGAAAATTGGCACTTCATAATATTGGATTCTGTAATTTCAAGCCTATTTAATAAGTCGCGAAAAAAATCTTTGCTTTTTTTCCCACCGCCCTTTTTTGCCTTCGGTGACCTTTTTTTTTAACTTTTTCGGCGGTTACTCAAGATAGAATTAAAAAAAAATTCTTTCTGCTATTAATTTTATGCTATGAAAGATCGTTAAAAATCATACGACCCTAAACTTCCCATTATTTATAGTTATAATTTCAACAATCTTAGCGCTAAAGAAATTCCCGTCCATTTTAGAAAATGTTATCAAATAGCGACTTGAAAATATTTGTTCACAAAATTTATTATAGAAATTTTTGTCAGCAGCGAATAGGAACTACATTATCTACGCATAAGATAGATATTTGCCTACGAAATTTTACCGGCAGCCCGCCTAACCGCCATTTAAAAAAATAATAATGATGTCGCCCTCTATATATCGCTCAGTGATAAAAAAAGCAAGCGTTTCCAAAATAACCTTCATAGTTTGATATTTGTAGTTACTTCCGTGCTGTCACGGGAATGTACGATTTTTTAATTTGTTATTTTCATTATGATTCCGTTACGATCATTGATTACGTAGGATGTGATTCGCTACCGGCGAATATTTGAGGTAAATTCTTTTCGGGGTCTCTGTCCGGCTGCCGTGCTCCATCATCTTTGCGGACTTCAAAATACAAGACTTTTTATTCGCCATCAAGCCCATTAATGCCGGGTGTGAGGTTCCATGTTTACTAAGTTTTTCTCTCTTCTTTTATGCCGACAGGACGAAGTTTCCTACCGGAGAAATGCTGGAGGAGCATCTTCCATTATCGAGGAAATAAAGAGAGAAACGTCATTATCCACATTCATCTTTTCCTAAAAAAATACGTCCATATTGGAAATATTCCAGTGAAAAATATTCAATTGAACCGCTCAATTGAAAAGTGACCCATTTCAATTGATTTTTTTTTCAATTGATTTTTTTTCAATTGAAAAAAAAATCAATTGAAAAATCCAATTGAAATTTAAATTTCAATTGGATTTTTCAATTGAATAACAATTGTTACTTTTCAATTGAAAAAATTACAAATACATAAATACATCCAATACGGTAAACTTATTATTAGGTAGGATATACTTAACATCTAAATTTCACGAATCCCGAATTCTGAATAAATAAAATATGTTAACAGAAATTAAAGTTGAAATATTTTTAGAAGCAGTGTCATAAAAAGTTTAATTGGGCTTTTCCACATCTTTCATCACTTCTCACAATCATGAATAGTTATCGAAAAGCTGTATAGTTTTGCCATGATTATCAGAACAACAACTATACCATGAGAGCCACATCTTTTACCAGTTCTAACAACGTTGAATAGTTGTCGAAAAGCAAACGTTTTTCCGCGATTAGCGATAACAACTTCACACAATAATAACAATCTCACACGTCTTTATCTAAGAAAGGCTTCTTTAAAATACTAATTAATATAATTCTGGTTTTGCATTAAGCCAACATAACTTGTTTTTCACAACAGAAACATGTCACTCATGTTTATACAAGAACACGGGAAAAGTCTTATAAGAATTCCTTGAATAATTATCAATAGGGAAATTGCATACTTTTTATTGACAGTATGCTGATATACTACAGTAAACACTTAGTACCGCAATATACTTTTTTCCGCTTAAAATTCAGTTTATACACTAGAAAATGACTCCCAAAAGTCTCCCGAGTTTCGCGGGCTAAAAAATACCGCCCCCACTAATCTTAGGCCGTGACGTCATAGTTCAGTAGGAGTCCAAGATCCAAGGCCATTAACGTCGTAGCTGCAGGTTTGGATGATCCACGTTGCGTTTAAAGGAGAACATAGCTGAAATAAGGAAAAATTACAAGTGGTGCATTGCTCCTCCATGCAATAACACCACAGAAAAAATTTTCGTCTGCATTCCCAAGGAGGAATTTAGAAGAAAAGCCTCGATGCATGCCGTCTGTCGGGATGAGCGTTACGGAAAAATAAGAGTATAACAAACGGAATGATAAACCCGTGTGCTATGTGAGCGAAGATAACTTTAATATAAATAATATTTCCATATTTCATCGACTGAATAACTTGAAACTGAGATTTTTCTATAATTCGGCCGCCGTAGAATAAAAACTCAACTTCTCAACAAAAATCGAGATACTTGTTTCTCGACGGGTACGATCCATCGATGGACTCGAATTATTTATGGCACTTGTTCAATTTCAGTTACGGAAGGACATAGAAAATTCCATGATGTTTAAAATCAAGGGAGTAAATATGAAAATAAAGAGCAACGTTGATCTTCATGCATTTGACTGCCAGCCAAGAAGACAGCGTTTTCTTCTACTGTCGGCGTCAAAATGATGTGCCGCTGTACTTTGCAAATTTATATCCTGGCTTCACTGCATGCCATAATAATGAATTATACGTCATTTTTTTAAAGAAAATTTTATCCTAAATTCTGGTTTATTTTTTTTTACAAATAATTCGAAAATGTAGACACACCAGTGCAATAAACTCCGCGCACCGTAAAATTAGCCGCTGTGTCAACTTCATAAACTTTGTAATTCAACCTAGGGAAAACTACTTCGTCTGCAGCATTCATCTTCCACAATAATTAAAACACTCATCAGTGCAGATTAATAAAATAGCTTTTGGGTATTTTTAGAATTTATATTTTGTTATAAATTAATGAAAATATTTAAACATTATCTTATCCTATAGTTTACCCCGAAAGAAAAAATAAAACTGATAGAAACACTTTCAATTTATTTGTAATTTTTCTATGATCCATAATCTATGAAAATATTGATTCTTGTGAATGTTAATCAACTCCTTCCAAGCAAGGTATTTTTAAGTTGAAAGTATCATTGACAGCTTCGAGGTGGAAAATAAGTTCACCATAAGACTCTCTACCGGACTGCCAAAAGAATACACATTTCACATGAGTGTACGCTTTCGCCAATATTACATGCAAGTCTCACTTTGTTATGAACTATAAAACATTTCAGATGCACATCAGCTACCTTTCCATTTCTCGGCATCGAATTTCGGTGCCGACGAAGTCTACAGTTTCACTAAAATACCCTGGTATCATGATGGAATCAGTAACAGGAAGCTTGCTACGATCAGCCTAAGAATAACCATATTCCTTCATCTTTACGCAGTCTATAGCTTTCAATGAAGGAGAAATATATCAAATAACAGCCCTGAAGTCACAATGAACAACTCCGATACGTCTGCACCTCAAGAAATGAATCATAACCACGCCGTCGCTTGTATTCAAGTATGCAACCTCTACTATGGCCGTGCCGCCTCGTACTGAATAATTACGTCACTTTTCTACCAACCAATCATAGGGCGTTTTCGATGCTCACTTGTATTTGAAAATTCTCGTGAACTTTGATGCATTAAATATCGCAAACCACGTCATAAAATAATGATAAAAACTTTCACCGTGGTATGCAAACATATATTTTTATATAATTTTGGGGCTCTTGATTATATCTGAAATATATGCAAGTCCCCTTTTGCCAACATAAGTTATATGACATGACTTAACCCATTTTTGCCCAAATTATTTTTTTGCTACAAATTTTAATGTTTTTGGCATTTTTTGTTATTTTTATTTATACTAAGTACATAAATCGTATTTACAAGAAATTTCCACCCTTGGAAGTACAGTAATACTATTTTCCAATTTTGGAACACTGGGAACGAATGGGAGCATAAAGACAAATCCGTTTTTTATTGAATATTTGTCGTAACATCACGTTTTAAAATGAGAATACACTTGCTTCACATTAGTATGTCACATGAAACTTTTTAAAACACATGCGTTCCATATTAAAGTGACCCTATACCGGCAAGAGTTACCCGTAATAGCCCGTATGACACTTCCCAATTTATTGGCCAATCCATTGGATATTGGATTGTGGACCCACTGACACACACCAATTTCTAGCCCAATCTCCGTTTCACAATGGGTGCTTTCCAATCACCTTGCGCAGATTAGCTCACATCGTAACAGATTGAAACACATTAGCGCACAAAGAAACAGACGATTGGAACGCATCTGCGCTGATGTGTTTACAAATGGTGGACCGATCGGCGGCAAAAGTTGAATGTTCAAATGACCTGTAGCTTTTGAACTGACCTTCGCCACATGATCAATCAAGAAGGATGATAAATGTTCGTCTATATCATTTTGTATTTATATAAGCACTAGTAAGTATTAATTGAAATAAAATACTATGGAACTATCGCTACTTAATAATTACCTCTCCCGAACCGCTACTGTGCCGGCAGTTATACTTCATTTCGCATTTCTGGATTGAGATACACATACAATAATAATTAATAATCCATATCACGCAGGTAAAGCCGTAAAAAATGTTAACACTGCATTATAAATCTGCCGATTCTATAGTTATTTTGCGGTACTGAATTACAATTAATGGAATAGAATTAACGCCACATGAACGTTAAAGGAAATTTGGTATATAATACGTCCGCTATCCATGTAAGCTAATGAAATAAATCTGCTTAGAATCTAAGCAATATAACATATTAGTTTAATAGCTTACATTCTCCATTTCTAATTTTTTTGATAAGGACAATTTCTCTAGAAAATCGACTAGCCTCCTCTTGCTATCGTCCTTTGCTCATGTTATATCAATCATTACGTTTGACGAAGATAATATTATATTTCCCAAATTACGAGCTTAATTAAACTTATGTAAGACATATACAGATCAAATTATAGTTTATTATTCTCAAATGATCATCATACTTATCTTTGTGATGGTGGAATTCATTTTCCGTCAGCAATATATTTTCCCGCCATCATTAGTTTTGTCTGCTAGCGCAGACGAACAACGGTGCAGGATGTGTTCCCATCTGTTTAGCGCAGATGACGTCACAGGTGCGATTGGAACACGCTCTGAGCTAAACAGTTTCAAACAGATCAGCGCAGATACGTGATTGGAAAGCACCCAATATTGGGCACAATTTCTTGGCCAATCTAGATTTTAGAACGGGTTCTATTTTCTCGAGGCCAATCTCCAATCAGAACTCAGTCTTGTCGACTCCTAGTGGCCAAATCTATAAGCTCTTTGCAAAACATTTCACCTCGGAATTTTAATATCATATATAAAAACTTTAGAAGCATAGCAATCCATGGAATAGCTCAAATAATTAATATGTAATTTGAGAGAACATAAATTCACAAACATTAACTGTCTAAAGTGGGTAATTCGGATATAACATTTCGGATATTTAATGATTAAAAACGTCGTGATTCTCCTCGATTGCGTCTATATTTTGTTTAAATTACAATTATTAAACTATTTTTCATGATTTGAGCGCTAAAGTTTCGGGTGAAAGTCCCAATTGATGACACAATCTCTGTTTATTCGATGAACATATTCCAGCCAAAACGAGCCGCTACGTTATCTTGGCTCACCTATGAGATCACAATATTTCCTATCTCTCATCATTCAAGGAACTCACCCGAATGAAATTTCGAGCAATTCGAAAATATCCTTGCAGCCCCTCGAAATAGTTATTAAATTTACAATTATTATGCCACCTCCCATTCTGTAGCTCATTGGCAATCAATCTGCGTCTTGAGATGCTCTTTTGTCATTTTGTGTTATGTGGCGTTCTCTAGTGGGGTATTAGAACACTATAACGGCCAATATTGGTGTAAATATTGGTACGTGTCATACGATGCCTAAAGCCCAATATTTTAACCAATATTGCGCGCCGATATATTGGCCAATAAATTGGCAAGTGTCATACGGGATTAAGGGCGAAAAATTATTAGTTTTACTTTATATCATGCATTATGAATAATGTTTGAGAAATACATAAACCTTCATAAAAATGGATATTTTTAAAACATTTTGTTTTTTTTTCTAAGTTTTTATTGCTTCTTTAAGCACTGAACAACACTGTCTTTGAAATATGATTTTATGCTTTCCCGGCGAATAATGTGGGTAAACTTTTCTCGGGATTCCCACCAGATTTCCATGGCACTCAAGAGGACTTTTCAGCCACGGGATATACAGAAAGAAGGTGGAAAAGAAAAAACCGGTAGCCAAAGCTTGCCTGCCGTTCGTCTCCACTATTTCGGGTAAAATATCAAGGATACTCAGGAGACACAATATTGAAACTATCCACGTGCCTCCGGTCAAATTAAGGGAGCAGCTGGTTAAAGCGAAGGACCCAGTTGGTATCAAGACTCCTGGTGTCTACCGTGTCCCGTGTGAGTGCGAAGAAGCTTACATTGGAGAAACTTGTCGCACCATTGAGACTAGGCTCAAGGAGCATAAGCGGCACTTAAGACTCGGGCAACTGGAGAAATCTGCCATTGCCGAACATTGTGTGAGCCAGGACCACATCGTTAAATTTGAAGAAGCAACAATAATTTGCCATGCTAAAGGTTTTTGGGATCGCATCACGAAGGAAGCTATAGAAATTAAGCTGGAGAAATATAACTTTAACAGAGACTCTGGGTTTCCATCAGTAATACTTGGAAACCCGTTTTACAGAAGATTCCAGAAGTGAGGAAAAATTCGCGAATGCAAAAATCAAAAACTAACGCCACCTGCAGTCACAGAGATAGCCAATCGTGATGCAGTTGACCAAATTATTTCGAAATTACAGTTAACACGTTCCATGCGGGTGGCATCATAAGATGCCACGAATGTCTTCCATGGGTGGTGGGTGACATCATAAGATGTCATCAGTAGTACATCGTTTCATTATTTTTTTTTCGCGCCCAGTTTTGATCCAGAATGTCTTTTTTCGACGCAATTTAGTAAATTAAGATTTCTTCTTTTCAATGGTATTATCCGTTTCTGAATTCTTTTATATCCTCTACCTCTTATCTGTTTTTTTTTCGCAATTTTTTCAATATTTTGGGTCATGCTCTTCGTCACCTCATCTATTTTTTTCTTATTTATTTGTTATCATTGCGTGAAATTTGTGTATTGATAAAACGACGGGCAGGGAGGAACTCATAGGTGTTTCACCTGGTCAATATAAGTTTCATGGTGAGTTTTTTTCCTCACTCCAAAATTGCTCCGCTCCAATGCAGCACACAATTACCGATCCGGTGTTTATAAAACGTTAGCAGCACATGATAATTTGAGCTTCCTTCGCAGGAGGTCTTACATTGTTTCTTATACCTCGCTCACCCTTCCGTCCATTCGAATGAAGAGTACATTTTACAAATTGTCTGGAAAATTCTCTGTTCCGGGGCTTACTCCCGGAGGTTGCAACATTGTTTCATTACTACCCTCACTCCACACATACTTCCTTCAAATGTTAGTCGCGAATGGTGCTCTGCCCTACCACACGGCACTCTGATTCTGCACCTCAGCTCAAGAGTTCAGCTTACATACGTGCTGCCGTGAGATATTGTGTTTTACGACTGTAGGCGTTCGAAATGCACAGGAAGAAATATATCGCCCATTCAGAAGATACCACCACAACCGTGCTCAATTCTGGTAAGGGTTCAACACTCATTCTTTCATGTTCAGTAGGATAAATATCTTAATAATGTATTTATGTTCGTATAATAAGGAGCAGGAAATAGGAGAAAGAGGAAGTTGGAAGAAGATGAAAATGGCAAGAAAACTGAAGCAGAAACAGGACCATCTGTCTCCTTTGAGTTTCAATATCTGCGAGTGCAGTTTGGAAAATTTATTCAATTTTAAACATATTATTATTTTTTGCTATAATTAAATATTTTTTTTAATCAATAACTAGGATGTTCAAAGAATGATCCTTCGCGAGCCCTAACACAGAGATTGACCGAAGACGACTTGAGGAGGCTAATATCTGAGACATGTTCTTCGGGAGAAGATGAGGATTTATGTGAGGAAAGCGCGGAAGACTTCCATTCTTAAATCAGCGACAGCGAAGATGAGAGCGAGGACGAGGACCTAGGAGATTCTGAGCGTGACAGGACCAATGTTTCTCCAACTGATTCCATCATTGAAACCATGGCACCAAACCCCTCAGGTACCGATAGATTTTGTGAAATGTGGAAAAATGAGCAGCCTGCTATCACACGGATGCCATTTACTGGTTGTCCCGGGTTGAAGGAATCCCCTGCTGGCAATCACCCACGCGATTATTTTGACCTCATAGCCAATGAGGCATTTTACGACCTCTTAGTTTCAGAAACCAACAGGCAGGCTGAGACCCTTCAATCGGCAAATTTATCGCCACATGCCAGAATAGCCGACTGGAAACATATGTCGAGAGACGAATTTCAAAAGTTCCTTGGTTTATTGTTCCACATGGGAACAATTAGGCTTAATATAATCCAGGATTATTGGAAAAAGGATGATTTATTCAATTTAATGTGCTTTTCACGGTATATGCCTCGGGATAGGTTTCTTGGCATTTTGCAAACGCTTCATTTCGCTGCAAATCCTACGGAAAATGAGCCTCTACCAGAGGATAAATTGTTCAAAATCAGGCCATTGATTAATCATTTTCAAGGTAGAATGCATGCCATTTATTCACCCGCTAAAGATTTATCGTTGGATGAATCAATGGTTTTATGGAGAGGCCGTCTGATTTTTCGACAGTACACGAAAGGAAAACGTCATAAATATGGCATTAAAATTTATTTGTTAACGGAATCATCCGGAATAGTAATTCGAATGCTGATATACACTGGGTCTGCAGATAAGGAATTAGGAGGGCAGGGGCACGTAAGAAATGTAGTACATAAACTACTTCAGGGCCGAGAGGATTTTGGCCATTCTGTTTATTTAGATAATTACTACAGCAGTGTGCAGAAGTCAGAGAACTTCTGGGAAAGGAAATGTATTGCACAGGCACATTGCGGGTAAACAGAGCAGGGAATCCCAAGGAAATTGTGTCCCAAAAAATTAAGAAGAGTGAAATAGCAAAGCAGTGGAGTCATGATGGCATCTGCGTCTTGAAGTGGAGGGACAAACGGGACGTTTTGGTCATCACCTTCGAGTATGGGAGCCAGTTGCTTGAGGTCCCGACCAGAAAAGGAATAGTGAAATTAACACCGGAGGCGATAGTTATGTATAACAAATTTATGAGAGGCATTGATCACGGCGACCAAATGCTAGCATATTACCCCTGTGAGCATAAATCGGTCAAGTGGTATAAGAAATTATGAATACACATCTTTCAGGTGATCATTATAAATAGTTACATATTGTATCAAAAATACAGTGGACACAAAAAAACACTGTACGAGTTCCGCATAGAGCTAATACGATCCCTGGTAGGAGCACAAACAGGCCCTACCTCACGTCCATCCACACCGAAGCCCCCCGAATCTCATTTTCCCGCTTTCTTTCCTGCCGACGCGACGGGGGGAATAGATGGAAACAAAAGCGATGCCGCGTTTGTCACACCAAAGGAGTCAGGAAGACCGTCATCACTTTCTGCCCAGATTGTCCGGATGAGCCCGGATTATGTCTTCGTCCCTGCTTCATTGAATATCATGGGAAGATGCCAGAGAAATAATTAATGTGCATTTTTAAGTGTAATGAAAAAGTTACTCTTTATTTTGCATGCTATTTTTTGATAAGTGCTATATTTATTTTTACAACAATGTATTTTACTTTAAACTAAAGTAAAACATTAAAAATGTATAATAGTGATGGTTTACTTTCAAAAAAGCATTGTATTGGTCATGCAGAGAAAGCTTACAGCAAATTGTTGGAATCAAAAAAATTGAAGAAAAATGTGTATTCTTCTTCATCGACTTATATTGCTTCCTAGCTAAGGCTTCCTCGGAGTATTACTTTGGAAGTACCTAGCCAATCGGGTTCTCTACTGTTAATTGCCAAATGTGCGGGGAAAAATGTAAGTTTGCTGTAGAGAACCCAATAGACCATTGCCCTGACCATTGCAGTGTTTCTAATCATTTGTTTTGTTTTCGATATGCATCATCATCATCACTGGTCAACAATCCTAGGATTGGTTTGACGCAGCTCTCCACTCAGTTCTCCTATCAGCTAATCTTTTCACACCTACGTATTTCTTCTCTTTCACATCTCTCTGTACTTGTTCCATATATTTTGTTCGAGGTCTTCCTTTTCCATTCTTGCCTTCCACTTGTCCCTCGACGATTGTCTTCATCAGGCCATCATGTCTCAAGATATTGCCTATAAGGTTGTTCCGTCTTCTTATTAAGGTTTTCATGAGGCTCCTCTTCTCTCCTACCCTTCTTAGGACTTCCTCGTTACTAACTCGGTCGATCCATTTTATTTTCATCATTCTTCTGTAGCACCACATTTCAAAGGCCTCTATCCTTGCTTTCTCCGCTGCGGTCATTGTCCATGCCTCACTTCCGTATAGGAGCATACTCCAGATGTAGGTTCTCAAAAATTGTTTCTTTTCTTCCATATTTAAGTTTCCCGCTGTAAGCAGGTCTCTCTTTTGGTGGAATGCTCTCTTCGCCTGGGCTATTCTGCTGATAATTTCTTTCTTGCTTCTCCCGTCACTAGTTATCTTGCTTCCCAAATAACAGAATTCATCCACCTCTTTCAGTTTTTGCCTCCCTATTTTAATGTTGGTCTTGACTTCTACTCTTCTGCTGCATACTAAGATCTTGGTTTTCTTCGTGCTTATTTTCAGATGATATCTACTCATTACCCTACCCATATTAACCAGAATATTTTTCAAATCCTTCTCTGTTTCTGCTATAACGGCTATGTCATCGGCAAATCTTAGCATGCTAATTTATTCTCCATGGATATTCACTCCCAATTCCTTTTCTTTGATTTCATTAATGGCTTTTTCAATGTAAACGTTGAAAATTACGGGTGACAATGTACAGCCTAGTCGCACTCCTTTCTTAATTCTTGCTTCTTCACAGCTGGGCCCTGATTTTATCACGGCTACTTGGTTTTTGTATAAACTGTGGATGATTCTTCTGTCATTATAAAGAACCCCAATTTCCTTTAGGATTCCAAGCATTGTGCTGCAGTCCACGTTGTCAAATGCTTACTCTAAGTCCACAAACGCAACGAATGTTGGCTTGTTCTTTTCCATTCTTTTCTCTATGAGCAGTCTTAGGGCCAATATTGCTTCCCTTGTGCCTTTGTTTTTTCTGAATCCAAATTGGTCCTCATCCAAGTACTCTTCTGCTTTTCGTTCTATTCTTCTATAGATGATCCTTGTCAGTATCTTTGACGCATGTGTAGTAAGGCTTATGGTCCTAAAATCTTCGCACTTCTCCGCTCTTTTCTTCTTAGGAATAGGGATTATAATGTTCCTCTCGAAATCCTTTGGTATCTCACCTGTCGTATACATTTCACTAATGATTTTGTATAGCTGGTTCAACGTCTTCTCTCCTGAATTTTTAATTAGTTCTGCAGGAATGTCATCAATGCCAGACGCTTTATTTATCCTGAGGTCTCTTACAGCCGCATCAAATTCCGATCTTAAAATTGGAGCTCCTATGTCATCGGCATCCACTTCCCTCTCGTTTTCGATAGCATTCGTTTCGATATGCAGGAAGCCAAAAATACTTAACAAAATATTGCAGTTTAACTGTCAAAATTATATCCAGTACTTATTATTATTTAATGTTAGCAACTAAAATTGA
This sequence comes from Ischnura elegans, assembly GCF_921293095.1. Classification (NCBI taxonomy): domain Eukaryota; kingdom Metazoa; phylum Arthropoda; class Insecta; order Odonata; family Coenagrionidae; genus Ischnura; species Ischnura elegans. The sequence continues at coordinate 31,199,174 of NC_060247.1, forward strand.
AATGAACTTTAGAATAAGAAGGGGTTTGTTGCAATTTGAAAAATAGAATTTGGGGTATTGGTGTATTGCTGGTTGCATGGTTGCATTGTTTCGCCATGGCGGACGACATCTTAAGATGTCACGAAAAAAAGTTTAAAAATAAATATTTCCCGTATGTTATCGGCAACTTAAGATATCAAGGTAATCATTATAAACCGAAATCTATTGGAAATTAAAATAAAAAAATTCCGTCACCCGGAACACCCAAGATTTTGTCGGCCGCGTGGAATGTGTTAAAGAACTTCATTTATATAAAAAGGCCACATAAGGAAATTAGACTGTTTAATATAGGTGCGATTAAAGAATTGGCATCGTATTTTATTTAATTATTTTTTTTCAATATATATTTTTATTTAACTAAATTTATTACAACAATGAGACTTAGCAACCAAACATTAAATAATTCAATATTCAGCCCTAATGATGACTGCCGAGACGGTACTTGAAACGTTGGCCGTTATAAAAACATTAACCCGGTGGGAATCCCGAGAAAAGTTTACCAACACTGTCTTTGTTGAGCAATAATGATGGTCAGGTTAACAATACCTTTTCATTGTTTTAACATCAATTAGTGATTGTTGTTATGAGTGAATGGATTGCCCGTGAAGTCTTCATTGCTTCGACATCATAATTTAAGGTAATTTCTTATCATCATTAGCTGAAATTGCTGCTTTTGTTTAGTGTATTTGTCTGTAACACCCGTTACTAACAACATAGAAAAGTTTATCTATCAATTAAACTAAAACACTGAGATTTTTTATTTTTTGGAAGAGTGAAGTTGTGTTATAGTGGAACTTTAATACCTATAACAAATTTAAGAATATTAAAATTTAGTTGGTGAAAATGTGGTAACGGGTGTTACAAACTTTGGTAAAACTGAATTTTGTCTTTTATTTTACTAATAACTTATTTTTATACTAAGATGTGTATTTAAACCTGGAAAAAAGAAAACTAGGGCTTATTTTATACCCATTTTTTTCTACTATGAGCAAAATCTGTTTACAGAAAATGCCACCAATTGAAACGACGATTTTGATGAAAGCGTATCGTGAACGGCTTAAAGCTGACAAAGATAAATATCAGCAGCATCTTATAAATGAGAGGCAGCGTGAAAAGCAGAGAAGAGAACTGAACAAAATGAAAAAAAAAATGACAACAAATTACTGCTTGAAAGACGTACACGTGTCCAAGAAAGAGTGAGGAAGCATCGCAACAATGATAGCGTTCAGGCGAAGATTGCGGTGAGTCACCGGTGCCTCACCGGTCGGTGCGCGCTGCCATCGGCTGAACGTGAAAATCAGCAACCGGTACATATTCTGGCCACGTGACTTGTAGCAGACAGACATGCGAAAATGGGCGCCAACGATGAAGTGAGAGATTTGGCTATATTTATCGCCGCCGACGACGATTTCATGCCAAACATATTAAATATGATACAGCATGAAGTTGTTGTAAGGCGCAACAATAGGCTGGCCATAAGACAGCGAAGAATTATTCAGCGGAACGAAAATTATTTCGAAAGAGTCATTCCTCTCTTCAATGATGATTTGTTCAAGGAGCATTTTAGGATGTCAAGGGCCAGTTTTCAGGTACTTTTGAACAGGTTTAAAGTCTTAATTCCGTATTTGAGAGCATCGCATCCCATACAACACAACAAGTATTTTACCCCGAGTGGGTAATCACACACGTAGAGTACGTGTGTAGTTATGTATTTGATTTATTACAGTAATTCCCAGCGAGTGTTGAATTCATTTAAGTCAATGTATTTCAATCTCTGAAGAAATTACTATTGAATATTGACATTCAAGAAGTTCTGTGTTCTATCGTGTCCTAGTATAGCATGTCCCAATACCGATAAAATTATATTTTGTTTTTGGAAATTTGTCTCATGTTTTACGATTTTAATACCAACCTTATGCATTAAAAATTAGTATTGATCTAAACCAGGTCATGATAGCTATCTCTTCGTAACAATTTCACAATTCAATGTACTCTGATCAAAAAGTTTATATGTGAGTAGAGTTATCCTTTGAGTAAAATTGATTTGAGTACGAATTCTCTTTTAGGCATTAGTTACTTTAATTGGGAACATGATGGAAGGCCACAGGGACAGATTTTTCAACCTGGCAAAGAAAGTTCAGGTGACAATTTCGATTCTTTACAAGCAGGAGAGTTTTCTCGCTGTCGAATACCGGTTTGGAATATCAAGAAGCACATGCCATGGTGCTTTCAAGGAGATAATTCTAACCTCAAAGCACCTAGTGCCAATATATATCACCTGGCCTAATATGAGAATACTTTTGGACAATGCTCGAGGGAGAGATGATCCCATGCACACTACTTTCACCACTATATTTTATAATCTTAGTGAATCACATATCATATCAAAATAGATTGAAAAACGTATGTTTTTCCATCTATTTTACACAAAGAATTAAATTCATTGAGTTTTATATTGAAAATTTGTCCATTCAAGGCATTTCAACTCAAATCCAATGGATTTCCCGGCATTGTAGCAGCTGTTGATGGGTGTCACATTCAGTGCAGGCAGCCCCCTGGAAATGCTAATGATTTTTATAATCGGAAAGGAAACCATTCCATAATTTTACAGGGTACTTACGAATCCCTTAATTTGTTTCATGGTGATGACTGCAATCATCATTTGAAAAATGAAACAAATTTAACAAACACCTGATTGCATTTTTTATCATATAATAGTTTTTGATCTCATTCTCCCCTTTATAGGTCATTGGGATAATAATTTCCCACCCCCTGCTATAGTTTATGAATTCTTTGCTTCCTCATGTAAACCCTGATTTTTATCCTTTGTTTGTCTCTCTGTCTTTGTAAAATTAATTTAAATGTATTTTAAAAGTTATTAATCAGACAGGAACATTTTTCAAGAACTGAAAATTCCTTATTTTCATCTTTTTTCCTCAAAATCCTAATTCTGAGTTTTTTGCTCGATAAAATTGGTATTTATATTTTCCACTCTTTTAGTAATTGTCACTTATGAAATGAATCCTATTCAATTACGTTTTCTTTTATTCACTTTATATTTTTTATTTATAATAATCATTAATTTATTTTATAAATATTTTTACGAATATTTACAAGTTGTTGTTATTGTCATTATATCACAACTCAAGTTATTTAATCCTTTTCAAATATTCTAATATAATGTGAAATAACTCAAATAACAATTGTTGCAACTATTACGTAACTATTGCCATTAGCGCAGCTCTTGGGTAGTTTCTCCTCCTCGGACTCCATCAAGTTGTGACGTCATTTTTTTTTTCACGCGATAGACTAGACCAGCAGGCGAGACGGACGGCTCTTTTTTCGGCTAGGTGAACCGCTTACTCGTTATCAGCTGTTGACAAATGTAGAGCTGGAGAGGAAATCTTCACGATATACGAGGGGGTAAAACGAAACTCAAATTATTAACATTGTATCGCTTGCACTCAACAGTGGTCGACTTGAAGAATATTCAGGCTCTGCTAAATTTATCATTCAAACACTAAATGTGTCTAGTTTGTGTTCTTCTGAGATTGTAGCTACGAAAAGGACATTTCTCAGTAGGCTCATTTTGCAGCAGTCTTTCTCAGAAACTCTCAAAGAGCAAAACCTCTGCTGCACAGTTGGAATAGAGATATTAGAAAATAGGGGATTATTTTCAAAGAGGTACGTTCATATTTTTACATGTCGATAACCAAAGTCTTTTCATAATTTTGTTGTTGACACGCAGTTCTACATTACTTTGTTTTGTTTTATGAATAAATGATTCCTCATATTTTAGCCATGGAAAATTTATCGGCATGAGAAATAGTGCCTGCACTACTGGAAATCACAGATGATTAGGCATATAATGTAGTACATAGTACGATGCACAATCCAACAAATCCTACTAAAGTTCTGAGGAGACATAGAATTAGACATAGACAATAGAGACATAGAGACCAAACACAGGCTTATTGCCTTATGGGCTACCTTACTTCCTTGAATGGATGTAATAGTCTGTAAAAAATATATATGCATGGAAGAATAAATTATTATTATTATTAATTGGCAACCGCGAAGAAGTGCCATGTACAGAGGCTATTGTGGATTACAATAAATATATGGGTGAAGTAGATAGATTTGATCAATACCTATCTACATATAGTATCGGGAAAAAATCACGTCGATGGTGGGTAAAAATTTTTCACTATTTTTTTGACTGTGCCATAGTGAATAGCTTTATTATTGTATATAACAATACAGAAACACTGAAGAATAAGGGGCAAAAACACTTGAGTCATCTAAATTATAGATCAAAATTGGTGAATGAACTAATTGGCAACTATTGTTCTAAGAAAAAATCAGGTTATATGCCAATGAAAGGCAACGCGAAAAAGCGAAGAAGCTCAACCGGTGCTGCAACAGTAAAAAATACAATTCAACTTATGAATGTAGGTTTGCATATGCCTGAAAAATTGAAACATATTGGAGATGTGCAAGTTGTAGTACCAAAAAGAAAGAGAAAAGGAGCAACGTAATATGTAAAGAATGTGGCAATGTGTGTGTAAGGACTGTTTCAGTCAATTTCACAAGTCGTGATGTGCAAAATTATATAATTTTTGGTAGTGAAAATTCATTTTTTTTATTGTAAAGAATTTCGTAAATGCAGGAGATAATAGTTCATTCACTCCCCCAATAAAACATTTTATCTAACATAATTTGTTTACATTTTTATCAGAAAGAATCAGCACAGAAAGGCTTATCATTGTACCAAACGAAACGCAACCCTCAACGCGTGATACTGCGATAAGTTCAATGTTAAATTTGCAACAAAAAACTAAGGAGGAAAAAATTGTGTAGGCAGTTATTTATTCATAAAACAATAATAAATCATTCAGCGAAAGATGAAGGCTGTAGATAAAAATATAGAGGACATATTACGCTTACAAAATATCGCAATTTGTAAAAGTTTATTGTAAAAAAAAAATTTTGGGATAAAAATATAGAAAAACTTTATTGATTCAATCATATAAAATATACATTATGCACCCCGCCAAATTTTGTAACTTTTTTCAAATCGCAAGTCTTTTGACCGTTAAAGGGTTAATGAAGTTCGTATATACTGACTAAAAAGATAAAACAAACTTTCTCTTTATTAAACAGGTATATGTGACCATCGCACCAAATTCTTGGATATTTTCGTTGGACTACCAGGGCGCATTCATGATGCCCAAGTGCTAAGACGAAGTCCTATCTATGCCTCCCTGGTGAACAGAAACAATCCCTTGTTACCCCCCCACTTACACTTGATAGGAGATTCAGCATACCCTCTCCTGATGAATTTAATGACTCCCTTCCGAGATACTGGACACTTAACGAGACAACAAATTAATTACAACATAAAATTGAGCTCAGTTCGGTCAGTAATAGAGAGAGCATATGGTTTTCTGAAAAATAAATTTAGACGACTAAAATATCTGGATGTTCAGAGCTTGCAATTAGGATGTGACATGGTGGCAGCAGCCTGTATGCTCCACAATTTCCTCATTTTAAGAAGGGAAATTATTTGTGATGACATTGAATTTAGAGACTATGCTGACGATAATCCAAATGAAATCGACGATGAAGATATTTTGGTGCCTGCTGCCATCAAAAGAAACAATATTGTTGAATTATTAAAGTAAATTACTATTCCTTTTAAATCATGTACAATGAAAGGTTTAATGAATATTACCCATGAGCTTGTGATGTTTTAATACTATGTGCATGAAGGATGTTGGTAGCACCAATGACATCAGATATCCAACATACTTATTGCCAGCACTCTACCGAAGGTCAGGATTTATGGATAGCCAGCATATCATTTATAATGCATAAAATCAACATTTTAGCACATAGAAATGTTGAAATGAATCAGAGATATAAGAATTCCAGCTCATTATTCATTTTAATAACAACCAGTTGAAAGTGATGCATAAACATATTTTAAAGTAAAGAACCATATGAATGGATGGATATATGTGAACAATTTTTATCATATTATTGCACTTTCAAACTGTCAAAGTTATAATTGAACTTTTGAAAGAAATAAACAAACCCAATCGAAAAAGCTCTTAAAAAGCCCAAAAATTAAATAAATTAACTCTTACATAAAAAGGAATATACACAAAAAGGGTTATAATCTCAATATATATTGCGGTACAAAATAATTCCTGAAATCAGAGGTTACTCATCATTATTTTGTTTTTTTTTGTTAACCATCAGCATTAGAATTTTATTTCTTTCCCTCTGGATTTCGTTAGATTCCCTAATGGCTTCTGTGAGGCGATTGATGGAATATATTATGTGTTCCCTTTCTAACTCCAACTGTTGTCTTCTCTGCCCATATAACTTTTTCTTGTTGACGTTCTTAAGTATGGAAGGCAATTCAGGTGGCAAAGTGACATTATCAAAGGAGTACGGAGGTGAAAAATTTTGAGGGGGATCAATAGGAGAATCGGGTGGACTGCATGAGGCTTCCTGTGTGGGATTCGCACTGGAGACTGCTCTTCTCACCCCAGACGTCGATGGCATATCTCTGCTAAGGGAAGGGACAATGGATGACTGAAATGAGGCCACTGTATATCCAGGGTTTATGGTTCGGTCATCGGTGAATATTTCAACCATGGAATCATAATAATCCCATGAAATGTGACCCCGGCCAGTGGCTGACTTATTTTCTATGACTCTTTGAAATGTTTTCTTGAGATTTCTCATTTTGGCATCTAAAATATCCGCTGTCACTTTATAACCCTTTGAAAGGAAAACGTTAACTATTTCACTCCATACACTCCTCTTCTTCACCTTGGGATTCCGAAAATTTTCTTTTCTCTCTCTGTATGCACTTAAAAGAAATTTCGTGGCATTTGGATTCCACGCAAATATTTTTGTTTCATATCTCATTGGTTCCTTAGGTTCATCCACAAGCTCTGGGGGAGCTAAAGTTACATTGGTAGTTAGTCAAATGACAGATATGAATTGTTTAATGCTTAAGTACATTTTGTATAATGGATTAATTTTGAGAATTCTCACTGCATATGTCTACATAGATTTACATCAACATTAACGGTGATTTTATCACCATGTTAAAAGTGCAAGACAGGGAGAAGAATTATTCATAACTACGTTGTTCCCCAGTAAGTGAATAACTGATCTACGATAATGTTATTGTAATACTACACATTGATAGCATAAATAAGAGGCTCCCACAGCTGTTGAAAACCGGCGCTCAACTTGGTAGACTTCGCCTTTAAGATGAACTTATAGGCATATAAATATGTCTTGACTACTCACTAATTACCTACTTGAACTACCTAAGGGATTACTGAGTTACAGTCTTAATTATTAACGTCAGCAGTTCAGAAAAATACTTACAAGGATTATTCAAATGGTGCTCAACAGAGTTCTTCTCCAAGTATTCAGCAAAATATTTCTCGTCTGTAAAAATGAGTATTTTGAAATTGAAATAACGCTGTGTAAATTTTCAAAGAAATCCGTCTAATTACCGCTACTTCTTGCGCGATTATCACAGCTATCTTCCACTGTGGTTATTTTATCAATTTCATTCTGTTCGTTAGTCCTCCAAGAGCAACATGCCTTTATATTCACTTAATATATCTTAAGAGGCACGTGGAAAAACAGAGGAAACATTCGTAAGCTTGTGCATAGATAAATTTCCAGGAGGACATTTCGAATTTACCGAAGACTATCCTTTGCATTAAATGCAATTATTTTTAATATAGAAGTAAAACAAATAACTGTCCTTTCCAAGAAATGAAAAATCGCAAACTTCCGAGAAAAAATACAAAAAATATCACTGCCTAGTTAGGATGGAGAAACGTGAACATCAACATCATTAGTCGAGCATACGTTACATGAAAAGTGCGAGGGTGTTTGCGGAGAGGGAAACTCTTGATTTCCGAAAATTTAAATAAAAACAATCTGAAAAAAAGTCTGATCGGAGAGTTGAAATGATGCTAACATATGATGATGCTAAAGTTGAAAGAAGCTCACATATACGACACAATTACGACCTATCTATATAAGAAATATATAAAATAACCGATATATAACCTGAACTCAGCCTTTTGTGAGTTTCTGGGCTATCTTCAATCTGTATGGTCATCCCATTGTAAATATACACACAAGTTATATTTTCGCCAGAAGAAGTCATGGGGGCAGCCGTATTGATTCTCAACATGTTACCAATTCGCACCGGAGATGAATCCCGGTGGAAAAAATGGCGTCTGATCTGCAACATATTGACTCACCGGTAACTAACCGGTGAGCGTTCAGGAGATAATTTCCACCGGTGCCGCAACTGTTGAGTCGCCTGAACGCGACCAATCTTAAACTTAAAACATCAGGGTCAACAAATAACACCATATCTCCAATTGGCAGCTATAAGTGCGCCCGATCATTTGGAAAAGCTGTTAATAGACTGAAAAAAAACCTTTCTCAAGTAGCCCAAGCAAAAAATATGCTGTTGTGAGAAAATTCGCCCTTGATTTTGGACTAAACTTAACAGAGGAAAATAACACTGATCATCTACCACATCGCAGAGTGCCTGCGGAACACAAGGAGTTCATTGTAAACTTTTATTGCAGTGATACTATCAGCCGACTGGCACCTGGGAAACAAGATGTTAAGTCAGTGAAATGTAAAAAAAAACTGGCAAGAGAGTGCACATGCAAAAACGACACTTAACTATAACAGTTAAAAAGGCTTTTGAGGAGATTAAACCTTATCATCCTGATATTGCTTTGAAGAAATCTTTGTTTTTTTCCCTTCGCCCAAAGCATGTCCTACCTATTTCTCAAATGCCACACAATGCGTGTGTCTGTAAATATCACAGCAATGTTAATTTTTTATTAGAAAGTATTTCCAAGATTGAGACATGCATGTTGGGTATAAGCTCACAATGTTCAAGTAGAAAAGTGAGTGACCTATTAATGAATGCCCACAAAGAAAAGATTTCCTGGAAAAAATGGGTTGATGAAGGAGTGATCCACTTGACTGTTGTGACTGGGAGTTTAGAGAAAGCTATTGAAGAGTTAGAAACAAAAATGACTCATTTCAAGAGCCACTGTTGTGTAAAAAAATACAGGAAGATTACTTTGAAGATTCTATTTAAGGCCTAAATAAAGAAAAATGCACAGAAATATATGGAGCAATACAAATAGACTTCGCTGAAAACTATTCGATGACTTATCAAGATGAAATTCAGTCTGCCCACAGGAGCCACCAACAAGTAGGCATTTTTACATGCTGTGCATGGCTACCTAATAAAAAAAGAAACTCCTATGTTGTAATTAGTAATGACACAAGCCATAGTAAATTTTGTGTGTGGACTTTTCTCCGAAAAATTGTTTTTGATATTAAGGACCGTTTTCCTTTCCTTGATAAATATAAAATATTTAGTGACAATTGTGCAGGACAATTCAAGAACAAATATTCCATGTCAGCATTGTGTAAGATGGAAGCAGATTTTAATGTTACCACTGAGTGGAATTTCTTTGCATCAAGCGATGGGAAAGGTGCTGTTGATGGAATTGGTGGGGTAGTAAAGCACCATGCTTGGACGGCAGTTAAAGGGAACCGAAATGTTCACATTGAATCAGCAAAAGACTTTCACAATCACATTTTGAAAAAAGTAAATGTCATAAAAAGTTTTTATGTTGACAAGAGGGAAGTTCTGGAAAATGAATCCACTTTACGAGCTTATTGGGCCACTGTTGTCCCAATCCCAAATATTTGGTCAAGCCATCATTTTCGGGTCTATGATTCTTTCCATATCTTGGTAGCAAGAACTACAACCTCTCTCATGACCGAAGTACCAGTTTTTAAAGAGACAACGGAAGACATACAAAAAAATATTTTAGATCGTAAGAATAGACTTCGATAGGAAGACGTCTACTCCGATAGTGGAGAAGAGCTTCATTCTCCAGAAAAGATGTTGCCAGTGTTCACTATCAAAACACCAGTAGATGTTTCCTCTGGGATGCATGTACTTGTGGAAGTTCCATGCGAAAAATTGAAAAGAAAAAAATTTATAAAAAGGGAAAAAGTACTACTATGCAGCCATATGCCAAGGGAGTGTGGAAAATGAAAACTACATATCTGTGATGTTTTTAAGTTCCTAGATTTCAAGAAAGTTTTCATAGCTGATGATGATGACATCAACCATGTTAGTTTTAAAAACATTTTGGGAAAATTACCAGACCCAGCAGTAAAGCCTAAGGGCCTGATCACAATTTAATATGAATTCAGTGGGGAGATTGACGTTCTGGAGAAATAGTGATGACCACATCTACTACACCCATACAGGTCACATGCCAGTTCTTGAATGTAACTGTCACTAATACCAGTCACAGCAATTATAATTTAGGAATAATTCTAGTCACTATTTATAAAAATGATACAATTTTCCACTGTTAAATCGTTGCTGTAAAAGCCTTAAAGGAATTTTTGACACATGAATTTGACGTAAAAAAATGTCATATTAGTGGGTATTAGTTTGGTCGTCAGTATTTACTTACATAAAAACAATATTGTAAATGCATTATTAAGATTTAAGTCATTTATTTTCGTTCAAAATGAAGGATGATCCCAACTCTGTAACATCAGTTACCCTTACCTGTAACACCCGTTACTTTTTGTTTGCCCCTTTAATATGCTAAATAAATTCTGAAAACAGAAAACCCATAGATGGCTATGATGTTCTTACCTTAAATAATGTATTTATTTCTTTTAGGATATTTTTAGAGATCATGTTTCACAGAGTTTTAACAAAAACTGGACTAACTGCATGGAGAAAGTCCAATGTGTGTAACACCCGTAACTGTTGTTATTCGGTTATACAAGAGGAAATTAAATAATAATTTAAAAGTTAAACTAGGCATTGCGTTATAATACAATATTTATACCCCATTATCACATAACTTATACTTTTTACTCTTTATTTTGGGTTATTTGGACATTTTACGTGTCAGAGCGTAACACCCGTTAATATGGAATGCATGTACTACGATTGCATATGTTGCAGGATACGGTTCACATAGAAACCTTGTTTGGTTGTTAGGTTGCTAGGGATTGCTTTTATATTTTAATCATTCACTATGTTTTTGTGATAGCAGTTTAATGAAATAAGTCGCGTGCTTCTTACAAAAATAATTATTTTCAGAAAAAGAAAAGGTGGTCACGAAATTAAGACCCCTGTGGTTTGCCTTGGTGCGCCATTTGTGGGGATACTGCCACCAAAGGTGAAAAAAATTTAGAATGCGTTTGGTGGATTGGAGGGTGTAAAAATACATATTAGGGTTAACGTTGAATGCATAAGAGTGTTTACCTCCAGAATTTATAGCAGGGAGAGGGTACGCAGGGGCAACATGATTAAATTTATAGGAGAAAAACAGGTGGTAAACATAAGGCTGTATCGAGTGCTTAGTGTTTTCAAATGACTCTTTTTATGCAGTTCTTCGTAATTTTAAAGTCACAAAAGCGCATTGCTTTGCAAACAACTGCCATAAATTTGTATTGCCACACATTAAAAATCTGGATTCCACTAATGTGTATGAACTAGTTAACTGCAATCACATTTTAAGTAAAATTTTATATTTTGAAGGCTTGGCAGTGGAGTTGCCAAATTTATTTGAAATTAATCTATGAAGTTGGCTGTTGAATTAATTCATGTATTCTTTACCTTTTTCTAGCAAACAAAAATTGCATTTCAAGTGATTTTATATATAAGTTAATTAATCTTTTATTTTGTCATTTCTGTTTGATAAACAAGCAGCTTTAATAAAAGTGAAGAATGAAGCTCTTCTAAAGTTTTATTCTTCATAACTTATGTAGTCATTCAGGGGCGGATCCAGGATTTCTTTCTGGGGGGGCACAAGCCAGGCCGTATCCAGGACTTTCTTCTGGGGGGGGGGGGGGCACAAGGATACCTCGTGATACAAAACGAACGCAATGATAATGGGACCATACTAAAAATCTTGCATATTTTTTAAGGGGCTGGAGGGGCCTTGCGTCCCCCCCCCCCCCCCCCCCCCAACATCCACCTATGTAGCCATTGCATCAGAAATGAATATGCATTAGCCAAGAGAAAACTTAATCCGTTGGAAAGTATATCTTTTCTACATAATTTTTACTCTTTTGAAAGGTATGATCGTCAAACTTGATGCAGACTGATTTCATTACAAAACCTCAGTTAGAATTATGTCTAAAAATATTGAATAAATTAAATTATTCACAGGGTACATAAATACTTTTTAGATCCACTATAAATTTTGTTTCCATACATCTACATTTGTTGTCAACTTTCGAAGCAGGTGGTATTGCTTAGACTGTTTCATGAGATGGCCTGTCGTTGGATTGCTGATGAACTAACATAAGCAAATACCTTAAGAGTGGAGGGACTATAATGCTCTAAATTGATTTCTGTTTAGTTTTCTCAGCTGTTTCAGCATGAGATATGAAGAGGAAATGTAAAAAGAAGACACTTTTGGGTTTAGATCTACATAATATAAATTACCAATTTTGAGCTAATAATTCACCTTGTACAAATGCCCAGTTAATTAAATAGCCCGCAAACAAAGTTCAAGGGCCTTAGGAGAGATTGTATTAAATTGTATATAGACTTAATGAAAATAGCATAAATTTTTATACAGATTGTATAGACTGTATACATCCTTTTTTTAAGTGCTATACAGCCACAGCTCAATACAATTGGAATTTTATACGGGTCTGTATACAATGTATAAAATATTTATACATTTGCATAAGAATGTATACAAATTTTATATAGGGGTAGTAGTGTTTCTTTTAATGGGTGCGTCGGCGGCTAAGGCCATTTTGCACCACTCACTGACTGGTATTGATAAAAGGGATTAGGCCCGTTCTGAATTTAACGTGTCAATAATTTACAAGAGGTATCATTTATATTTTATTGAAAAGTCGAGTTGAGTGTAGGAATGCTATCAGTCGGGAAATGTTTTCGGGAGTGTCTCCTAGTACCTCAGCTAGGTTGACTCCGAGGTTGTGATTCACCCGTGCAGTACGATATCTGGCACAGTCCGTCAGGATATGTCGCACTGTTAGTGGACAATTGCAATTTAAGCATTGGGGCTGTATTCTCTCTTCGGTGAAGAGGTATGAATGGGTTAATAAGCAGTGACCAATTCTTAAGCGTGTTAAAGCCACTTCCTCCCTGCGGACATTTCTTATAGAGGTCTGCCACGCAGTTATTACGGGCTTTATTTCCCGAAGTTTGTTATTTTGGATTTCGAGCCATTGCGTCTTCCAATTTTGTCTAATCATACCCTTCATGGCATTCCCTAAATCTTCCGCTGGCATTAACTGAAAATCTGTATCCGGAGACCTGAGCGCATCTTTGGCTGCAGAATCTACTTTCTCATTCCCTGGTATGACCACATGTCCAGGGACCCAAGCGAAGCTTATAGTGGTCCCTTTTTTACTCAGGGATAAGAGTGCTTTGTATGTCCTGAACAATGGGGTGACAAGGAGAATAAAGAGATATGGATTGTAGAGCACTGTATGAATCTGTGCAGATCATAAATGACGCAACACTGTTTTTAATGGATCGGAGAGCAATCCTAATGGCAGTGAGCTCAGCCGTAAAAATGGAACAGTACGGATGCAATTTTGCCTTAAGGACTCCATGATATGGGGATACCACAGCGCACCCACAGGCGGTATCCGATTTGGAACCGTCAGTGTATACGAACGTAAATTCGGAGTTTTCGGCGCGGAATTCCTTAAAAAGTTGTTGGTATTCTCCCGGCATAGTAGTAGATTTAGAGCAACGAGTAAGGTCAAGTCTCAAAGCTGGCCGGGGAATTAACCACGGCGGCACGTTACTGTACCCAGTGGGGTACGTGGCGGGCAAGGTAAAATTGCGTTCTGCGATTAGGTTTCTGAAGCGAACACTTAGAGGTTTAGTGGACCTTGTCTTTCGGTTAAAAAGGTCTAAAAGCAGTGGGTGAGAAATAATGTTAAAACAGGGGTGGTTCGGCGCAGATAAAATTTTTGTGGCATAATTGCACATCAACGTCTCTCTACGATTGACTAGGGGAGGCTCTCCTGTATCGGCGTAAATGCTCAAGACAGGGGAGGTCCTGAAGGCACCGGTTGCTAAACGCAGTCCAGTATTATGAACCGTCGAGAGCGGTTTCATGTAGGTCTCACGGGCGGTTGAGTACACAATCGATCCGTAGTCTAGCCTAGAACGTACTAATGCTCGATACAGCATTAGCATTGAGGTACGATCCGCGCCCCATGTCGAATGTGACAGAAACCGTAAAATGTTCAGAACTTTGAAGCAATTGTCTCTTAGAGTTCGGAAATGTTCGCGCCAATTCAGGCGCCGGTCCAATGTCATACCCAGAAATCGGGCGTTCTCAACGTAAGGAAGCTCATTACCATTGAGATATAGGGACGGTGGGGCTTGTACACCCCGTCCTCGGTAAAAGTGAATGCATTTCGTTTTCTCAGTAGAGAAACGGAATCCATTCCTCTGAGACCAAACGGAGAGCTTATTCAGAGTCAGCTGGATCAGCCTAGAGGCATTCGTTAATTTTGATGAACTGCAGAAAATAGCAAGGTCATCAACAAACAATGAGCCCATAACTGGGGAGCGGATACACTCGGCCACATCGTTTATCGCAATGGCAAATAGGGTCACGCTCAGTACGGACCCCTGGGGTACTCCATTTTCTTGTGGGTATAAGGTAGATAGATATTCACCTATTCTAACTTTGAAAACTCGGGCAGACAGAAATTTTTTAATGAAAATAGGTATATTTCCTTTAAACCCCCATTTATCAAGTGTCTTCAGAATTTTGTACCGCCAAACACGGTCATACGCTTTCTCTAAGTCGAAGAACACGCCAATTACGTTTTGCCGCAAGAGAAATGCTTCCTGAATGAAATTGTCAGTCCTGACGAGATGGTCGGAAGTTGACCTACCTCGTCGAAAGCCGCACTGGATATCTGAAAGTAGGTTCCGCCGCTCCAACCACCAAACGAGACGACGGTTTACCATTCTTTCCATCACCTTGCATACGCAGCTGGTGAGAGATATCGGTCTATAGTTGTTTGGGTCCGATCCATCTTTTCCTTGTTTAAGGAATGGTACGACTATGGACTCCCTCCAAGGGTCTGGAAAACTCCCCTCTGACCAAATTTGGTTAAGGGATCGCAGCATATGGGGGAGTGCTTCTTTGGGAAGATTTCTTAGAAAAGCGTTATGCACCGTATCTATTCCTGGTGAGCCGTCACGGGATTCGAGGATGGCGGAGGTCAACTCCCACAGAGAAAAGGGGTCGTTGTAAACCTCGCCAGAGTCTCTCGGGTTAAAGGTAAGAGGTATCGTCTCATTCTGCTCTTTCACTGTCCTAAATAGTTCGTCGTAGCTGCCGTTACAACTCGTCTCCGCAAGTCGACGTCCGAAGAACTCGCTTATTTCGGGAGGTGACGTCAGGACTCGGTCAGTCTCCTTCAGGGTTGAAACTGCAAGGTTGTGGTTAGAGCCAGAGATGCTTTTAATCTTCCTCCAGATGTCGGATATGGGAGTCCTGTGGTTTACAGAACACACAAACTCCTCCCATGAAGCTTTCTTGGCCTCCTTAACTACTTTCCGAGCTTTCGCTCTGAGGCGGCGGAAGGCGGTGAGATTAGTCGCCGTAGGATATTTGCTAAAGATTCGGAGTGCCCTCTTTCGCACCTGTATAGCTTTTGCGCACTCCTCGTTCCACCAAGGAACTGTGGGCCTGTGAGATTTGCATTTAGAACGGGGTACGGTGGAATTTGCGGCTTCTAGAATGTTATCTGTGAGTATTTTTATGTTCCCCACACCATTCACATTGTCGTCGTGTTTAAAATAAAATTTTCTTTTAAAAAGAGACCAATTGGCCTTGCGGACAACCCAATTGCTTGGTTGAGTCGGACGGTGGATAAAACCGCCACCTTTAGTAATTAAAATAGGGTAGTGGTCGCTACCGCATAAATCTTTATGTACGGACCACTCAAGCCTACGCATTAGGCGACCCGTCGAAATGCTTAACCCTTAGAGGACCAAGGGAGGGCTAAAAAATGTCCACCTTTTTATTTTTTCAATATTTTAAGTACTCATTCACCCAATAAAGATTTATAACTTCGTTATATTGTCAAATATAGGTTTAAAAAGATAAATACATCTTGATGTATATGGAAAATTTTGTTCATACAACGTTAAGAGAGCGTAAATACGCGGTGGACACAAAGTAACCCTCCCTTGGTCCAACCTGTGACAAGTTTTTCGACCGAATGGAATGGTGTAATGGGACAAATAGTTTTGTTTGGCATTATAATTTATAACTTAATTAGTTTAAATTAAGTATTAACGTTTATTTTAATTCAACAATAGGCTCCATATTGCATTTATGTATTTAAACTATAGGATGTAATTACTTTGATTTTATTTCACAAATTTCTAGTTTACATAGTTTAAATTATTATTCTATTCTAAGAACTCAGAATTCGTAAAAATAGTTTTCAATGTATTTATCTTACATATTGATTAATTTTCTTCAAAAATTTTGAACTGCATGTTTAAAATAAATACTCTCTGTTTCTATTCACTTTGCTTACTCTTGTAGGCTCTGCTTAACAGAATTATAAACTGATACATTATATCGAAAAAAAGCTTCTAAATACCCTTCTGAAATTTTGAATATTGAAGTCATTCCCTCTATAATACTTTCACAAAAACCTTTTCATTGTATTTATTTTATTCACACATGAACAGGAAAGGGCGCAAAGAACTCTATCCAGCCATTCATGAAGCATCTTTTACTAAATGAATTTTTGCATGCCCCCGAAACACTTTGTTTACCTATCTAATCAGACTCGCAATAATTCGAAGTATTTTACCTTCATGTCAAACTGGAATGCCATTGATACGAAAATATGAGTGCAACAAGAACTAGCCCACTTTCTTACCGTGATATTAGTGTTTTTAAATTTATGACACACCGGCTAATTTACTCAATACTTTCACCCTCACTCTCAGCTGCTGCATGATTTGAACTCTCGCCATTCAAGATGCAATCTGTATATAATATAATGCAATTTATACAATCAGGATACAATCCCAAAATTACCTATCATACGGTGAGCATTTACGATGCATGACATGTTGTCGGCAAAGCACCTGTGAAATTTTGGTCCTCATGTTGACATCTAGAGCTACTATGCGGTGGCTTTTGAGTAAAAGGGTTTATATCTTTGAAAAGTTTTCCTATCTGCTTATCTACTTGACTGAGAGTGACGTGTAATGAGAATTGGAAATTACAAGTGACAAGGAATAAATCAGTAATGAAGAATTGAGTGAAACTGTAGTCCATGTTAGTATAATCAGTTCAAATAATGAAGTAAGGCAGGTGAAGGTAGTGACTTTTGTAGGAAAAAATGCAGCTAGGAAGATATAGAGAACGTTGCAAAAATAGCAAGGAAAAACCTGAGTGATCCTCCTCGCGTGACTAGGCGAACCATTCAAAATATATTGCGGAAAAAGCAATGTTTACTACCTGCTGGTAAGGAAAAGGATATGCGCAAGTCATTTGAAAAAAATTCAACCCTGAATTTCTTGACATGATTTTACGGCATACAAATGAAGAAGCAGAACGAGCTCGAAGTCTAAAAATGATACGGTAGAACTAAAATCCTTCGTAGGAGTGTTGATATTGTTCGGTGCAAACAGTGATAGCAAGTTAGAATTGCATGATTGGTGGTTACGTAGATTTGGAAGGTCCTCCTATATTGCTGCGAAGAGTTGAAACTTATTTCAGGAACTATTGCCTTATTTGATGAAAAGTCTACTCGGGGAAAGACAAAAATGAAAAGACAAAGTTGCGCTTATTTTTCAGTACTCCAAATGGTCAATGGGATATCACCCAAATATTACATTTGTGAACCCGATATGATGAAATGATGAAATGTTATCATTGTTTAGGGGAAGGTGTAGATTTATAGTATTCATGAAACAATAACCAGGGTAGTATGGGATACTTATAAGAATGTTCACCAACTGTTATGAGAGGTATGTGCTCAACATGGAAATTGTTGCCTCAGAATATAATGAACCATCAACAAGCAGTGGTTCAAATGAAATAGTGAACGCCTGGTGGTCCCAATCAAGAATTACGGGAGAAATATGTCAATGGGTAGATACTATAATTCTGTGGAGCCAACAGAAGAACTTTATGGATTGACTATGGTTGGAACTATGCAGAGTAACAGAAAACGTATTCCTGAACAATCGAAGGGAACAGCTAGTCAGAAGATTTTTTCAAGTTTGTTTGAATTTACAGACCCGAGATCTGAGAGTCCACCGGTGACTCTTATCATTCATCACCAAAGAGAAGCCTATGAAAAATATCGTTTCTCTATCCATACAGCATATAGAAATCTATTCATATCCGATATAAATGTCAGTATTTGTTTCAAAAATAAATGTGACGGAAATTTGCTCTACTACAACACCAAAGGAGGAGTTGATATTACTGATCAGATGCTATGCAAGTATTCCACCAAAAGATCTACAAGAAGTTGGCCAATCTGTCTTCTTTGCACTAATAGACATTGCTGCCCTGAATGGATTCTCTCTTTTTATACTCATTTTCCTCAGTAAAATATCAAAAAAATTAAAAGGAGACATCATTTAGGCATATTTGTTGGGCCTTGAACTTGTGCGGTCACAATACAGTATTAGTTGGAAAAGACAATAGGTTTACAGAACCACATTTTATTGATGATGGAAGGGGTCGCAGATAGAAAAATACAGCCGTCATGTTCCTGTCAAAGTAATTGGCACAGGAAGTTTCCACGCGTGCAGCAACGCACTCACATAAAAAAGAGAAAAACCAAACAAATTATAAAAAACTATGATAATAAGTACTATATGTGACAGTTATATTTGCGGTAAACATGGCATAAAAACTAACGTATACAATACAGGCAATAACACTGCCTTATCAGAAGATTTGAGTTGATTATTCATTAGTGATTCCTAATGTTAATAATTTTATAACTTTATCGGAATGATATGGTTATTAATAAATAAATACTACGAACAATATAGAACATAATTTCTTTAATTAGGAGACTCATTATGATTTATCATGTACTTTTAAATTAGGTAACTGAAAACGGAGTGGAAAATTTTAGGTTTATTTCAAATAATTATAAAATTGTTGTCCTGGAGCACGGTTGCTGAAAATTGACTTAAATTTGAAATACTATGCCTTATTGTTATTTTAGATGCACAGTATCGGTGATTTAGAAACTTAATTTTCAAATCAGAGCATGAAATCCGGAACCTCTGTGAAGAAGTTTTATCATAATTTCGTTTATGATCAGTTTAAAAGATTTGAAAATTTCAACATTTTTATTGCGATTTTATGACTTTCAGCTGGATAAACAACTTTTAAAATGTTTTGACAATGTAAAAACACAATTGTTGAAGATATATTGTTTCATGATTAGTTAAAACGAAAAAATATAACTGGACATTTTTTGACCCTCCCTTGGGCCACGGTGTAACCTGAAAAAGGTTGGTCCTTTAAGGGTTAAGTCAATACACGAGAAGGTACCGTTGAAGCTGTTGAATCGAGTTTTTTCACCGGTGTTTAGTAAAAACAAGTTAAGGTCATTGATAAAATTTGTAACTATGTGTCCCCTTTGATTGCACTGAGTTCTTGTGCTACCCCATAGGGTGTCGTGTGCGTTGAAGTCACCCATTAAAATATAGGGCCGAGGTAGCTGGCGAACGAGGGATTCTAAATTCATACGTGTGACTGGTGCTCCCTCAGGCAGATACACGTTACATAATGTAACCGCCTCGGGGGCGTGTACCGTCACTGCTACCGCCTGAAACGGTGTGGTTAGATGTACGCGGTATGAGTAAAGAGACTCCCGAATAAAAATCACCACTCTACCCTTGGCTCGTTCACCAGTGGTATCGTCTAACCTGAAAGCATTAAAAATTTTTTAAATCCCTTTGTCCGTGGTTTTAAAATGAGTTTCCTGAAGGCACAGGCAGCACGGTCTAAAGTCTCGCAATAAAATAGCAATCTCCTCCTTATGCCTATAAAATCCATTGCAGTTCCACTGCAGAAAAAACGCCATAAATAAATTAAAAGAAGGAAAAAAATATAAATATAAAGTTATAAATAAATGAATATATTATCGCCGCAGGCGATTGCTTTTCCCCTTCTTCCTGGCCATTGAAACTTCCGCCGCAGAGGGATAGCCGTCGTATTCCATCTCCTCCATCTGACATTGGGCGTTCCCAAGTAACATTGACCGTTGGGCCTCGGTTGGGGAACCATAGTTACGGTTGGCTCATTGTGGGTGGATATGCCGACCAAATTCCGCTGTTGGCCCAACGCAGATATTGTTCGTCGGCCCAACGGAAATCCCCAACGATGGCCCTACGAAATGGATTATCATTGGGCCACCGTTGGGACATCATACCATTTCCTCTATTTCCGCCATGAGCGCTGCAAACAAAATTCCGACAAGATCTTCAACGTAGAGATGGGCGAAATTCCATTGTAATCAGTTTATCGTATCAAATGGTTATCGGATCGGTAGCATCGGTAGATTCATTAAAAAATAGGGATGGCATAATCGATTGCTTTGACAGTCAGTGCTACCGACTATGTGCAGGCAGAATAATTATTTTACCTTTGATGTATCCAATGATACTCCAAGTTGATACAATCAAATGAAGATAATGCCAAACAAATGGTAAGCTTTACCTCATCTCTCATCATATCATTATGCGTCCGATTCACGTGACTTTGTATATTAGTGGTATTCCTACACGTAATGATAAATTCACTGCAATAACGACATGTCGCAGTTTTTCCCAAGTTTTTATGAAAACATTTCCATAATTGACTTTCTAAGGGAGCCATATAAATTTATTTCTTTCACTAGAATATCCAGTCTACTTGGTTTAAATTTCAAAATAAGAATATAGCCGCCGGCAGGGGCGCAGCTAAGAATTAAGGCTAGGCCCTATTGGAAAATTCTTATAAGTCTTACAGAACTTCTTATAGGATTCTATAAGTCTCACAGAAATTCTTATAAGAACTCTGCATATCTTAGAATTCTATAAGAATGTTGTGCGGGTCGCATACCTTTCGGGTTTTTATCCAGCAGGCGAGTCACCATAACTTATGCTGGCAACTGATAACTATTTAAGGAATTCTACATAAGATAATTTTTGGAAATTATGTATAACTCTTTTTAAGTAATGTTCTGCTAATTTTCTGGTGTTTTCAGCATGGTATTTGACATCAATGGTTCCAAGAAGCGGAGGCTTCTTTAATGCAACTAGTTAGTATATATATCCCGGAGGGCACATGAAAATTTTCAGACTTATAAGATCTGTCTGTTTCGAGTCTAACGTAACCGATGGAAGTTCGATATGGGCCGTGAATAAGCACGATGTATACTACTATTGCATACGTTGCAGGATACGGTTCACATGGTTCCCTAGTAACCTAACAACCAAAATTTGTTTGGTTGTTAGGGATTGCTTTTATATGTTAATCACTCGCTTTGCTCGCTCGGGGGGCTCTGCCCCCCCTAGGCCCCCCCGAAAAAGGCCTGCGGCCTGTTATGCTCACTGTGGGGGGTCTTACACTTTTTGTTTGCTACTTGTTACTTAAGGATCGTTTACTTTTAAGCTGGCTAACTTAGGTATAAGCAATATTTCCACTTTCACGTAAAACGAGCGCATGGTATGTAGGCTACCACCACACTTTCGATGTAGTATTTCAAAAATAACAACTAATTTCCTTCCTTATATTTCTCCGCTTTTGATTTGAATGCGCTTTGATTTAAACAGATGTTTGTTCTTGCGGAAAGAAGACGCAAAGAAATAGACACTTCAAATATTACTTTCTTAATTTCCTTCCTTATATTTATCAGTTTTTCGTTTTAATTCCTTTATCTTCTTTCCCAATTTAGCTCCTCTTGTTTGCATAAACAAATATGTTGCTATGATTGTTCGTTTGTATGACTGCCGCGCCGCCATTGGAATGTGGTGGCCATTTTTTGAACTAATCCCCATACTCAATTTTAGATGAATAGGCAGATAAATAATTGTAAATTTAGTGTTTTCATAATTTTTCCTGGGGTTTCAGACAATTTTAGAGGGGGTCTTCATAAGACTTTTTGTCGTATCTCGTCTCGTTCACCCCAAACATTTGTATGAGTGAGTGAGTGGTCGTAAGTGGTCTTTATAATATATACTCGCTTTGCTCGCTGGGGGGGCTCTGCCCCCCCTAGGCCCCCCCGGAAAAGGCCTGCGGCCTGTTATGCTCACTGTGGGAGGTCTTACACTTTTTGTTTGCTACTTGTTACTTAAGGATAGTTTACTTTTAAGCTGGCTAGCTTAGGTATAGGCAATATTTCCACTTTAACGTAAAACGAGCGCATGGTACGTAGGCTACATTATGAATGTAAATATTTATAAAGAGAAACGTTTTTCTGAGGGGCTAAAAAAGTAAATAAATTTCTACGAGTTTCTCTAACTTATTCAATTCAAATACAAAAAACGTTGAGACCACGTTCCACTGCATACGTAATATCATAACATAACACCACCTAATGCATACGTAATATCATAACATAACGACTTTACGTATCACAATGAAAAACACGTTTATTAATTATTTTCCACAAAACTCAACCAAATTCTTGATACACGAATAAGATGTAACAGCTGTTCCCCTTCGTAAGCGAATTACGTAGGGACAGAATATCAATATCTAGAACAAATGCGCCTAAGCATGAATTGGGGCTAGTATGATGAATTTTATCGAAATATTATTTATCGTGATCGCGAATGATTTCACTTCAGAAATACCTCTATTTAAAGTTTTAATGAATCGGGATACACAAATATCTCAGCTTTAATATCCAACGCAATGCGCAATAAATCTGGTGAGTAACGGATCACAGCCTTTGGTGTACAAGACATTGTGAATGTCAAGATTTCGATAATTTTCACAGTTGAGTAACTTAGTCACTCAAGGAAACGTGATTTTCGCAAGACAAATAATTGAATAAGAAATACCTTTATTTGCACTTATCTTCCATATTGTATTATTCACTGCCTATTCACTCCTGCAGCTCACGGATAACATTGTACATTAAAAAGGAAATTAACGGAAAAAAGAACGTAAACAAAAATAAAAAGTTATCACCATCACAAAACACGATAATAAAATCATTTTTACCAACCTATATTATGTAAGACTTGTTTAAAAGTCTTTCTACTACAATCGTGTATCGCCAACAAGATACGAACTATAGTCAACAGCACGAATCTTATTTCTAAAATGGCATTTAGTGTACTTGTTAACTTGGAAATTAATAACCACCACACTTTCGATGTAATATACCAAAAACAACAACTAATTTCCTTCCTTATATTTCTCCGCTTTTGATTTGAATGCGCTTTGATTTAAACAGATGTTTGTTCTTGCGGAAAGAAGACGCAAAGAAATAGACACTTCAAATATTACTTTCTTAATTTCCTTCCTTATATTTATCAGTTTTTCGTTTTAATTCCTTTATCTTCTTTCCCAATTTAGCTCCTCTTGTTTGCATAAACAAATATGTTGCTATGATTGTTCGTTTGTATGACTGCCGCGCCGCCATTGGAATTTGGTGGCCATTTTTTGAACTAATCCCCATACTCAATTTTAGATGAATAGACAGATAAATAATTGTTCATAATTTTTCCTGGGGTTTCAGACAATTTTAGAGGGGGTCTTCATTAGACTTTTTGCCGTATCTCGTCTCGTTCACCCCAAACATTTGTATAGGTGAGTGAATGAGTGGTCGTTAGGGGATTTTATTTTATACAGATTCACTATGTCTTTGTGATAGCAGTTAAATAAAATAAGTCGAGTGCTTCTAACAAAAATAAGTCATTGACCTCATTCGGTAAGTCTTACAAAACTGGCATTCCTAAAATCATGTTACCTTAAACAGATAGTTTCGTGGAATTTTAAACTTTTCATCATTAATTTAGATAGATCGATATGTATATTTTTTCAGATTGTGGCATATCTAGTATAAGTGGAAGTTTTAATGAAAACAGTGTTTCAATGGACAAAGTGAGTGATTTAGACCTCTCTGAAGAGAATGAGGTTGAATTTGTATGAGTAAACCTAAATGACATCTGCACAAGTATTATTATATGGAAAATACATCAACTATTATACTCAATCAGTGTTTCTGTGATTCCTATTAATATCCCTAAATCTTGCACTTATTGTTAGCCATATTCTACATATCCTTTTCTCCAAAATGGCATCAAATTCCATTTTGCTTTGTTTATTTCTTTCATTATCTATCCAAATCTGCATGTAGAGGTCTCATTCTCTCTGGTATCTTAAATAAACATTGCTCATATGCATTTGATTTATAAAATTTTACTTTTCCTTCCCATGTAATTTCTTTAAGTACCTATCCCCAGTCGAACTTGAATTTTATTTCATTTGCTTCTTCAATTTTCCAGGTTAAATCATATTTCATATTGCAACTCCTGTATCTTTCATTGCGTAGTGATTGCCAAAGTCGTATTCAATTATCAGTCCATAATTCTAGGCTATCGTTCCCAGGCAGCATCAAGAGTCAGTTTTATATCACTCTGATATCGTTTTGATATCACCAACATCACTTTTACATCAGGTGAGTTTGCCGACGTAAAAGTGATATATGTTAGATATCTTTTCCCGCCGTAAAAGTGATATCGTTCGAAGTATCTAAAAGTGATATTCAATAGATATATAAGTCAGATGTAAAAATGATATCAGTGAATGAGAGAAATAGAGAATGCAAAAATGGTATGAGGCCTCAAGACAGAAGAAGTGTGGTTTTATTCATGAAAGATTCTCATGGGTATGTACAGGTTCTGTACTTTTTTTGGAGAAATTACCATATAAGTTGGGGGGCAGACTCTCCCTGCCCCCGCCAATGCCTTCCCCTTATGATTATGAACAGGGGCGGATCCAGGATTTCTTTCTGGGGGGCACAAGGATAACTCGTAATAAAAAACGAAGGCAATTATAATGGGACGGAATTAAAAATCTTGCATATTTTTGCTTAAGCAGCATTTAAATCTTGGCCTTCGCGGGGGTTTTTGTGGAGATTCGTTGAGGCGGATGTGTCAAAGCCGATCATCGGAGCCGGTTTCTTGATGTATTACGGCCTCCTTGTGAACATCCGTAATCGACGGCTCATCGACAGCACGACTTCTCTGAAGGTAAGCGGCGGCATAGTGCGAAACCCTCTCCCCCGCATAAAGGCCGTATGCGGTGGAAACAAATATCATAGTATCTTGGCAGAGTTCCCTAATGTGATCCATCCTGGCGGTGCACCCAGGCAGACATACCAATCCACTGTTAACCACATGCCAACCACCTCTCTCCTGCAATGCGATATGTTTGTCATTCGACAATTTCCGATCGACGACACGAGAATTCGCAATCATGATGCGAGATGGAGTAGCACGCCCATCGGAGAGCTGTAGGGCATCTTCCCTCCATCTACTGCCCAAAAAGGGAGATGATTGGTGACCCTGCGGCACAACCTTTTTTGAAAACCGGCGTTTCCAACCATATTATTTGTGCGGACGTATCATCAGGTAGGTACCCATTACTCCTGAGGTTAATTCAAAAAACACTATCTAAACTTTGTTTGGACTTTTTGAACTTAAATTCATTATGTTTGGCATACGTAACCCTGACCAGACATTTATGCGCCCCACGAATGAGGTGTTTCGAGGACTTGAGTTATGTTTTGCTGACGTCTATGGTTTTTTAGACGCTTCTTATCCGGGAATAACATGAAAGGCACCTCCGCCAAATGCTCACACGTCTGAATGATTACGTGGTTGTTATTAAGGCCCCTATTAGCCGAGGCAACCAGACGCGCCACCGGTTGCGCGTCCGGTGGAACTGGTCAGTCGTGGGGCATAGAATCAAAGGAGTCCTATTAGCCGAGGCAACCAGACGCGCCACCAGACTTGCCAGTCGCCTGAGCCCCAAAACCGCGCCCTCCACTTTGGGTTGCTCAGGCCCCTATTAGCCGAGGCAACCAGACGCGCCACCGTTTGCGCGTCCGGTGCCGCATCTGGTTGCCTCGGCTAATAGGGGCCTTAGGCTCAATGGCTGCCTCTAAACTGCAGTATATCATCGACAATCGTTCGGACTTGAGCGTTTTTCCTCGAACCCTACTCAAATGCCCTGCCCAAAATCCTAGAACTAGTAATTCGCTGCGAATGACACGGTCATTGCCAGCGTATTGTCTCTCTATCATAAATCCTGGACATCTAGATATTTCATGTCGAAAGTTGTACAAAATTATCACACTAAAGTGTTTCCTAGTTTTTTTTCACATATTACCGATGAGACAGAATTTTTAAGACACTGTAGACCAGTGCTTATGTTTTAAAATCATTAGATACTGAAGCACGTATCAACACGTTTAATCCGTTCCTTTTTTAAGTGTATGCACCCACCCTAAATTTTTTTAGGCTAAACTTGCAATGAAAGTTATAAAAATGAATCATGTTTTATCAGAAATTAAAAAAATTAATAACTTTTTTAACAAGAGACGGATTTCCCTAAGGGGTGCCGATCACCGCGGTGATCCGATCCGGTGAACGCGTTCTAGTGTTTTCCGTTCGAAAATAATCAGGACTGTAAATAGCATGTCTAAATCAAGAGACATTTCATTTTGAAGAAATTTTACTTTCTTCAAAATGTTTTGCTATGCTTATTATTATGGAAATGGTCGTAGGGTTGGTGTTGTCAAGTCTCAGAATATAAATAGCAACCCTCGTCGTGTGAACTAGTGAACCCTTGTTCTATTGAGGTAAGTGAACTTTTAACAAAAAATATATATTTCGTAGTTAATAATGTGGGAAAACTTTTACCGGGATTTGCACTGGATTTGAAACTTCATTTTAGCTGACGTTTTAAGCTCGGACATTGGGCTCTAAAGATCGGAAAAAATGGAGTATCTAAATCTCTGAGAATCCTAAGAGAATTTTACCCTCAGTTTAATTTTGACTTATTGAGCCTAGAATTATGCTAAAGGTAAACAGAATTAAATTCTGACCAAATGAATCCTTTATGTGTGTCCCAGTTAGTACAAAGTGAAAAAATGATTGTTTCTCATGTTTAAAAAAATATATATATAACGACGTAAAAGTCGCGTTGGTTTCAAATAGAAGTAGGTAGGGGTTCGGCAGTACGTTATGCACTTTGGTTGCCATCCGTTAAGCTGTATGGTAACGCATAGCGGACAGATATTGTCTTTTTTATGTATAAATTATATTGAAAAACTTTTTTATAGCGAGGGAAATAACGATTTCAAGGGGAATATAGGGGTGTGTATTGCACGTGCTGATGGACTTGTTTTTCTCACAATTTGGGCATCCATTTATGCCCGTCCTCATTTTAGATACAGGTACATAAAGAATGCTTTAATTTAAGAGTTTAGGGAATTCACTTGCGCGGTTGTATTATTACATTCTTTTGTAAAACTGTAAAAGTCTCGAGTTCAATGGGCACGGGTGACGGGGTTCACGGGGTATCCGGTGACCGGGAAAAACTGGAAATATGCGTCAATCATACATGAAGTTTTGCTCCTACTTGTAATTTCAAACTCATTAATTTCAACTTCATTTCGTGGTAAAAAAATTCCGCATCAACGCCCATTTTCTGGCCTAAAAATGTGTTATTCGTTATCATTTCTCGTCAGTGCTTATTTATCGCGAGTAATCACTTAAGATTAACCTGGAATTTTGTATAATTTCCGTGGGTAACCTGAATTAACGCATGCATTTCTATGCTTTGATTGGCTGGACACTATAGGCCGGCCATTATTTTTCAGAATTTCGAAAAGTTATGTTTTCCTGGTCTCAAAATGATCCAAATGAGGTCTATATTCACTTGTTAAAATTTCGTTACTTTAAAATAGCGGCAACCCGTGCCCCAAGGGCCCTAAGTACGAAGGACCCTCAATTGAGTTTCTTGGAGTTTAAAAAGTGCTATTCCTATGTAAAACGTAAAAGTAAAGCCCTAAAGGGCCAATTTTCTGTTTGTTTAGACCTATCTCTAAGCGTTTAGGAGATATCGTCCGTCGTAATGTAATCCCCCCCAGGGCGCCTCCCCGCACCGCGGCACCGCTGAGGTACGGCCCGCACCACTTACTACAGAATTCCCCTTGTTTTGACTGTTTTGAAATACGGCCACAATGATGTATTGAAATGGTAATGATATAATTATGTGAAAAATCGTGAAGAGGACCCAAAAAGTGAATTTTTTTTGCATTATTCCATAGGTTATCATGTCTAACTATGAAAGAGTATCTAAATGTAGACCTATCAAGAGGAACCTACAAAGGTATCTACAAGCAGAGGGAGTTTCATTCTCTTCTGTCTCAACTGTGGCAGAACCAAATCAAATGACTGCTGGCAGTGCAGAGGAAATGGATTATTCCGCCTCAGAAGAGAGTGATGATGGGTTAGTTGTACAGGGTTGTTTCTTCGTCAACCAGTCATGAGAGCGATGTTGATGATTCTGAAACAGTAGAGCAGGGGAGTGCAGACAGTATGGGAGACCTGCAGTCAAAATTGGCTGCTTGGTCCTTGAAGCATAGCATAACCCATGCTGCATTGAACGATTTATTGTCACTGGATGTGTTCAAGTATCCCTTGCCTAAGGATGCTAGGACTGTGCTCCTCACTAATGCTCTCTGCAGCAGTTTAACCTATCATTCTATGAAAGGATCCAGTGCTGTAGGGAAGTATTGTTACTATGGTGTAGATAGTGGCCTCAGGAAGGTATTTGAGAATAATCATGTTAAGATTGAGGACAAGACTTGCATAAGGTTATCATTCAATGTAGATGGAATGTCTGTGTTCAAAAGCTCCTCCACTCAGTTTTGGCCTATTTTGTGCAAAGTTGTTGATTATGACTTTGATCCCTTGGTTGTGGCTCTGTTCTGTGGGAATTCTAAACCCCAATCAGCATCAATTTTCTTGAAGGACTTTGTTCAAGAACTCAGAGTTCTCTTGGATGAAGGATTTGTATTTGAAGAAACTGAGTATAGTGTGCAGATATATGCTTTAATTTGTGATGCCCCTGCTAGAGCCTTTATTAAGTGTGTAAAGAGCCATACAGGGTTCTATGGATGTGAGCGGTGCTCTCAAAAGGGGAGGCAGGTTAATTATCGAATGGTGTTTCCTGAGACGAACGTTCAATTAAGAACCGATGCATCTTTTATGGACTTGGTGGACAAAAACCACCACATTACTGAATCACCTCTGGCACTTATTCCCTCATTGGGTCTCGTCTCTCAAGTCCCCCTGGACTACATGCACCTGGTGTGCTTAGGTGTTACTCGACGTCTCATTGCACATTGGACAAAAGGTTCTAATAAAACCAGAATTAGTCCTGCAGGGAGAAGTGCAATATCAGAAAGGCTCTGTCGTTTGGCTAGAAATACTCCCTCTGAAATTTGTCGGAGGCCAAGGGGCTTAGATGCCATGGATCGCTGGAAAGCAACAGAATACAGGACCTTCCTTCTGTACACAGGGACCGTTGCTTTGAAGGAAGTGTTACCGAAAGAGCTTTATGACCATTTTTTGATCCTCCATGTTGCCATAAGGCTGCTATGCTCAAAAGACACTGCAACTTCTCATTGCCAATATGCAAAGGAGTTGCTGAAGTGTTTTGTTACTCACATGCCCCGTTTGTATGGGGCTGATTCCGTTGTGTACAACATCCACAATCTCCTGCACATAGCTGATGATGTGGAAGTATTGAGAGGCCCTCTGGATGACTACAGTTGCTTCCCTTTTGAAAATTATTTAAGAAAGTTGAAGAAGATGGTAAGAACTCCCAACAATCCTCTGGCCCAAGTTTCTAGGAGATTATTGGAGTCCAGCTGTATTACAGTTCGTAAAGCCAGTCAAATCCAAGTATTTGGGACAAGTATTAGTGACATGGGCACCACAGTTACAGATGTGTGTGTGGGCTCCTGGAGGTATTCCAGTGTGAAGGAGAAGGATTCTTTTGTTTTGTTGGAAGATGGTAGGGCTATGAAAATACATTCAATAGTGATGGACTGTGTAGGTGAAGAGGAGATCCAAGAAAACGTTTTTTTTTTCAAAGGATATGCCTTGCAGCAGAGTTATGATTTTTATAATTATCCTTGTGAATCTTCAAATATTAACATTTTTCTGGCTGGAGATTTATCTAAGAAATTGGTGCAATTTAATTACATTGACATTAAGAGAAAATTTTTTGCCATCCCTGAAAATGGTGATTATGTACTGTATCCTCTCTTCCATTAATGACTTCAAATTTCATAATCCTATAGTTGAAATAATTTGGCCAAAATGGACATGGGAAAGATGTTCGCAGTGGTAGAGTTCCGGGATGACGTGGTGGAGGTAATTCCAAGTGGCTGGGTTATGGAGGACATGAACCATGCTCTTTGGCCTTCAACATTTTCGAAAAGGAGGCAAGAAAAGGCCATAATGGGTTGCATGCAGCCAGAGGAAGACTGGGCTCAATGGCCAGTCAAAAAAATATTTGCTACAAGTGGTAAGATACATGCAAAGCATTTCTCTGCTGATAATATTTCCTTTTTGCATGTTTGATATGTGCTAATATGTGATCATTTTCTAGATTCTTTCCAGAGAGCAAGAAGAAAGGCTAACAACGCTCTGTACACTTCAAATATATCCGATTCTTCAGATGGGGGCATTCGGAAGAGACAAGCCAAGCGCCCTGCTAGGTTTAATCTTAGCGATGATGAAAGGGAAATAGAATCACCAGCCCGGGAAGGAACTACAAATAATGTTACGCCGACGGTACCAGCATTTCCATGCAATGTTAATGGAGCGAAAAATAATGAGGATGGAGTATCCAGTCGAGACTCCAGTAAGACCATCAAATTGGAATTGAAAATTAGTTAATATTTCAATGTTTATATGGCCATATTTTTCGTGTATTCTTACTGATTGATCTGTAGTATGTGAATGGTTTGGAATATTAAGTGTACTTTAATATTCTTTTTCTCATTGGCTTTAGCTTGAAATCAGTCAATAGTGTTAAATTAAGTGACCACGTCTAATGGGTCCATATTGGATGAATTATTTTGTTCATGTTGTTCCAATATGTGTTACAGATTCCCAAGTGTTAAAATGCCTGGCAAAGTTGACGTATGAAGTTCAACATATGAGGAAAGAGCTGCTTGCCATGAAAAATTCTCTTAAATGTGCTTGCAATGGTAGTAGTTCTCCAGCCCCGGAGTTAAAGTCAACTTTGCCCCTCTCGACTGAAGAGGAGATGGCCATCATGTGTGATGAGGTCAAGGAGGGAATGGCCATGGATGCTTTGGTAATGTCTGTGATATACTAATTTGCTTTCAGTGCCACTTGCATAAATCACATCAGAATTGCGATGCTTTCAACCACTAATTCTAAAATCAATCTCTTTTCTGCAGGTCAATACTTTATCTGTTGCTGGAGGAGATACCCTGGTGAAAGTAGTGGTTAATATAATGAGGAAATTGATGACAAACGATCTGGCCAAAGTATATAGTGCCTGTGGAAGGAAGGGGAAGAAGAGTCTTGTGGCACTTCCTGTGTACAAGGCAATTGAAAGTGAGCAAATTACATAGAATTCCCTTTCTCGGAAGGCTTAGGATTTCTATCTCTGTTCTAGCATGAAATTAATCGTTTATGCAGTGAGTTCCATTTGGGTAATGTGTAATATGATAACTTTTACAGTTAACAATAAGGTGTAAAATAACTGAATTGAATTTATCATGTTTGATGACAGGGAAGAGATGTAGTGTTTGGCTTTACTGTCATACACCCCTTGCTTGTAAATATGTAATAACCTTTTCACTAAAAGATAAATCTCAAGAACTATATATTGTTTATTAATATGATTTTTAAGTGTTCCATTTTCGGAGCACTAAGGTTATCCACTACCTCCCGGAATAGTAGGCTTTCCTTTTGATTCATCTTCAGTCGTAGGATTTTCAAAAGGGTAAAGACTTAAAATAGAATAGCTAATGTTAACTTGAGTTAACTGTAATAATGCAGGAGTAACTGAATAGGGCTCCTAAATTTAGCATGTTCTTATGTGGAAAAATGTTTAACTTATTCTTTGGGGAATGGTCCACATGTTTTTCTATCTTTTTTAACTTTATTTCTAACTAAGTATGTAGTCAGTAAATGGTAGTACTTCAACCACATTCTGCTCTGTTAATTACCTCAACAGTGTTAGGTAGGGGATGACTTTATCATCATAATTTTCAATAACAGACTCAGGAAATTGTTGTGATTTGTTGTTTTGAGTTAGTAAATGATAAGTAACTAAATGATTCCATCAATGTACTGAAGTAGGCCTATGTCTGGGGTGGTTATAATTGCTCTGATAATTTTTGTCTTCACGCCCATAATCTATTTTCTACACCAGCTATGTATATCCTTGTCTCCTCTTTGTGGACCCCCTTCAGAGTTCATGCTCATAGATCTATCTTCCTACCAGGTGCAGTGAGGAAAAACATTGTTGGCGCCACGGACTGTGATGTCAGGGCCAAAGTCAGTCGGTACCTTGCCTGTGCTATGGATCGTGAGGGGGGAGAAAGGAAAGAAGAGTATTTGCTCAATAGAATTGCTTGTACTATGCAATTAAATTTAATTTTTAGTTACTTGATTCGTGATATCTCGCCTGTTCTGTGATCCGTGAGGGGGGAGAAAGGAAAGATGATTTTCTCAATAAAATCATTTGTGATATGCCATTAAATTTCATTTTTAGTTATTTGATTCATTGAGGCATACACCATCCCAATGAATTTCATGGTAATTAACTTTTGTTGCTACTCTATTCATGTTTTCAAGACCAGAACATACAAATTCTTGAAGTTCTTTAATTTTTTAGAATTCATAAAATGCTTCTACCTTGAAATTTATTTACTGATGAGTGTAAGCTTGAGTGCACCCAACTCTTACTCATTCAACTATGTGGTATAGCTATTAATATTTTGTACATTCACGGTTTGAAAGTGGTGCAATTGCATTGGTGGATTAAAGGAAGCCTTCCTATCTTACACCTTGCCAAATGCATATTTTTATGCAGCTATATTCTTTGATGCATCAATTTGGAATTCATAAGTTTGTTGGTTGTTTAATTATGTGCGATAAATATCAATTTGACATCAGATTCTGAAGTCCTTTTCATATCATATTATAGTCAGGTAAGATATCCTTTTATTGTCAGTTTTATATCACTTTGACATCGGCATCTTAAGTCCTTTTTATATCATATTATAGTCAGGTAAGATATCCTTTTATTGTCAGTTTTATATCACTTTGACATCGGCATCTTAAGTCCTTTTTATATCATATTATAGTCAGGTAAGATATCCTTTTATTGTCAGTTTTATATCACTTTGACATCGGCATTTTAAGTCCTTTTTATATCATATTATAGTCAGGTAAGATATCCTTTTATTGTCAGTTTTATATCACTTTGACATCGGCATCTTAAGTCCTTTTTATATCATATTATAGTCAGGTAAGATATCCTTTTATTTTCAGTCATATATCACTTTGATATCGTCAGCATACGTCACTTATATATCGGCAAATGTTATCATTTTTGACCAAATGCCGATATCGGCAGTCGATATCATTTTGACTAATAAGTGATTTTTAATGATGTAAAAGTGATATCAAGCTGATATCAGTATGCTGCTGGGGTTGGTTTCATTGATTTCAGTTTCTTTTAGCATGTGAGGACTTTAACCCTATACAGAACCCATGCCCTGAAAGACCTCTATGGTATCTCGCCTTGTCTGGCCAGTCAGGTGAACTTTAAAGAGCTTGAGTGTCCTTTTTGATGTACACCAATGATAGACATCTACATTTGGTTCATAGGAAATCATTAGGTTTGCTGTATACCAGATATAGGCGTCTACATTTGGATTGAATTAGGTATAATGCTAACTTTGTACTCTCCGTAGGGATGTAAATCTTATGTAGCTTTTTATAGAAGTTTGCGCAAGTGTTTTAAGCATGTTGATATGATATTTATAATTAATATTTCCATCGGAAAATTTCTTATAACTAACTTTTGTAACTTATAAGAAAATTCTTATAAGAAAATTTCTTATAATAAATATGTCCAATTTCTGATAAGAATTTTCCAATAGAGGGGGGGGGTTAGGCGCAAGTAATACTTAGGAGTGTGGGAGTATTGCATACCCGCCAGGGAAAGCAGGAGTTGCGGGGTCGTCCTCCAGGAAAGTTTTAAGAATAATGGTTCAAAATGGCGAGTTTTACGGCTTTCTGAGGGATATTTGATTAATCCTAACACTATGCTATAAGTAATATAGCATAGTGTTTTAGTGGATTAATTAATTTATAACTGATCCAATTAAGTAAAATGGACTAAACTTAAACATTTCGTTACCAAAGACCAGAGAATAGGAATTGTGAAGGCAATTGAATCAAATAACTAAGGGGTGTACATCTTGCAGTGTGACATGTTTGAAATTAAGGAGGATTTCTTTGAATTACCTTTAGAAGTAGTACCATTGGTATATTTGTAGTAAAAAAATTGGTACCTGGATGCAAATTGCACAGTCCACCCAGATTTTATCTAAGTGTGTTTTGTTGCCCTACAAAGAAGATGGACAGTTTTTGTGTGTGCCATATTGTAATATGGAAAGGTGCTGTTGAAATTTTCCTAATTTTGTCCTAATAAAAATTGTCCTAATTTGTGAAAATAAAAGTTGGGGACCTTCTGAGCTGATATTGATTTTTTTTCCACTTTTAACCACTGCAACATTACTTTGTCCTATAGCATTGATTGTTAATGTATTTAATTTCATTTTGATTTATAGGGAGTTAAAGGTAAAGAATCTATCTACCGGTATCGTATCAAGTGAGAAGGTAAATTAATTTTACTTTCATTCTATAAAAATGAGAAATGCCAGTAAAATATAGCAGTTGTTGGGAAACGAATGGCAGAATGTAAAAGGGCCAGCGGTATATCGTTGGAGATTTGTTGGCCTTGGGTTGGGAATACGAAGGCCCGACTGTAATGCTCTGTTGGCCCATCGTTAGGGAATCGTTGGTTGGGATACAGTTGGCGAGGTGGCCAAATCATACCATGGGCCAACCGCTGTGTCCCATCATCTGCCAACAGAGGGCCAACCAAAAATGTTACTTGGGTTGCTCTTGACTTGAGGCCCGGGGAGAGTAGAATTGTCACCTCTTTTAGGCGAAACACACTTTGATTTTTTATGTCCTCTCTTCGGAGGACTTTCAGGTGTTAGGGTCTTTGGAATGGAAGGATTATCCTTACGGTCGCTCTGTGATTTTTTGGATACGTCAGTTTGTTTATTTCCATTATTTGTACTCTTCTGACCAGAAGCTTGCTGGTCGCGTTTCTCAACAGGAGTATCTTGGATTTTTTGAAAATCAGTCTGTGTTGAAGCGCAGCGGACAGAAACTGAAGCCACAGAAGCAAAAGAGCGGGAGAAAATTGGAGCCTTTTGGGCGTTGAATTTCTTCCTAGCTTCAAAGTACGAGATCTTTTCAAGAGTTTTAATTTCCACGATTTTCTTTTCATCCTTCAGCTTCGGACAGTCACGGGAATAGACGGGATGATCGCCGTCGCAGTTCACGCAATGCGCTTTGGAAGAGCAGTTTTCATTTTCGTGCTTTCCCTCACCGCAGCGTGTACAGGCAGCAGTGCCTCGGCATCTACTGGAGATGTGTCCGAAGTGCTGACAGTTGAAGCATCGCATTGGATTTGGGTTATAGGGACGCACCGGATTGGAAGTATAGCCCACAAATACCTTATCGGGTAGGGAATCACTGGCGAATGTGAGAATTACAGATGTTGTATTTATTACTTGGCCGTTCTGTTTTCTTGTAAACCGGCGACATTGTATGACACCTTGGGGGGCCATTTCGGTCTTTATTTCCTCCACATCAACGTACAGGAGATCAAAGCAGGTGACCACTCCACGACACGTGTTTAGTGTCTTGTGTGGTTCTACTGTTATCGGAATGTAATGTAGTTTTTCTAGATGCAACAGTTTGCGACTCTGTGTTTCATTTCCCGTTTCTATCAGTAGTGTACCCCCGCGTAGCTTCTTCACTGATACCAAATCTCCAGGAATGGCGGCAGACAGCACTCTACGTATTAGGAACGGAGATACTTCGGACAGATTTTCGCCTTCTTTTGTGCACTTCATAATCAGAAATTTATTTCTTTTTTTTAATTTCGAATTCTCCCCCGTCCACATATGGACGGGATCTCTTGGGTGGAGGAAGAGTTTCCAACTCCATACGAACAAAATTTTTTCATCCCCTGGGCTCCCCACCCACCACGGAGCCACACATTTGGGACGCCACACCGTGATCCGGTGTGGTCGCCAGGGCTACCCAAGTGATATAGGAACCTTTGACAGGGGATCTCTTTCGGGTTAGAACCTCCAGCGCGGGGGCCCTCCGAACCCACGCACCTTCGGCCGTCCCACGGAGACCCCCATATCGCCAGCACTAACCCGTCCTGGCGTACGCTCGAAAGGAGCCGCCAAGCTCCCCAGCCGCCAGGAGCCGATTGACCGACTTGGGCCCTTCTCGGCCTCCCGTTTTCGGGGCATCCAGGGCCGAAGTGGGGTATTGAACTCCGGCCCATACTGGGTATCCGATGCCCAGCTGGGTGCCGGAGAACTCACCCACCAGGATCCCCTTCTCCCCCACGTACGGGTCTCCACGCACGGCAAACACGCGGGTGATCAGGACGCCAGATGTTTCGGCTACTCAGCACAGCAGAGTCACATGCTGTCTGGACGCTATCCTAGCGTACGAAGGGTTTTTTGACGAGGTTGTCTCCCCGGTGGACTCGGGTCCGTGGGGGCGCGACTCCCCAAAGGAAGAGATTACTCTCTTCCCCCCGTGCGGGGGTGCTCCCTCCTTTCTGGGTTTACGACCATACCTGCAGCATTGGTTCGCGGTCAACTTATGTATTGCTTATATGTATTTAGCAAATGGATAATTGCTGCTTGCACGTAAATTGAGACTTTGAATTGAATTCCTCATTTTTTTCTGAGCATTGTCAAAATTTAAAATAAGTTCTAAGGTCAATATTAACGCATTTAATGCAGCAACAATTTCCATGCATACTTTTCTTTAGCCTGAGTGACGCATATTAATTGAACAGTAGCGCCCTGGAAATAATAGCTTTGTTCGCGTCGCTGCGACTTCTGCACTTTTTTGCGACTTCTTTCCCCTTTCCGTTCACGTCTCGGGGGGCGCAAGTGAGGAACGCTGTTCGCGTCGCAGGTTCGGGTTCAAAAGTTGCAACTCCTGCCCGCCCCTTTTGCGTCCTCGTCGATGGTAGGGCAAAAGTGGCACGGAGGGCAGCAGAGAGAATTATGGGAAAAAGCAGACGAGCGAAACTGAAGAAACAGACGATCTCAATATTTTTAAATGCTGTTTCAGCGTAACAACAACGAATATAGTGAATATATACTTCCAAAATATATAATTTTGACTGAACTTCATTATACAAGGAAAAAATATCACCGAGTTACACGGAATTTCAATATCTATCGCTGTATGAATAATTACTTCTTACATTTAGAGGAATTTTGTCTGTTGCACCACCGACAGCATTGACGATGAATGCCTTCTGATTTAAACCCATCGCCTCCAGATGTTTGAAAGAATTATATATTCATAGCATCACGTATAAAATACGCGATGGCTGGGACCGAACGTCAAGAATTATTTATAAACCCCTACCCTCGTTCGACTTATTAAATCCAAACTCACCAGGGCCAAACATTTATTGTTAACCAAAGTAACATTTTGGTTTTGATCCTCGCTACTCAGGTGCAGGTTTATGTGATAAACTTTACTTATAACGTATTAAGGGACGTTAAATTTAACTTTCAGCTAGTACTTTTTGTAATAAACACATGCCATAAATATTATAATAGATTAAAGATTTCATACAAAATATAGCTCATCTTTGGACAACAAAAACCAAATTGTTGTGGTGGGATGAACGTATTCACGGGATTGTTATGCCAGATGGGAAATTAATGCATTATGGTTGTGTTTTTATTCGAGGAAATAAAAGACTTTATTTGAAACAGTAGACATAATATAGTTTTTATATTTTGCTACATTCTGCTGTCAAATGACAGCTCTTCCCCTGTGACATGCAGAAAATCAAGTGGTGGTTGATGAGAATGGAATGATGTCATTTATGCTGGAAGGTATGGTAATTTAATTCGAACTTTGATTTGTTTTCGAAATTTACTCCATAGTGGCTTGATTATCAAATTTACTTCACATTGCAAATAAATAATAATACTTTCCTGGATCTAGCGTTCACTATTTTTGATTATATAATTCCTCTTATTTAGATGGTTCCTCCATCATAAAGATAATGCCTTCTGATATTGACCATATTTGTGATAATCAAGAGTTTGTGATTTGATATAGGGAATAATCAACAAGTTAAACTGATTCTCCCACACAAACCGGCAAACCACAAAAATCCCACCCCAAGAGGACACTGCCAACCAGCAGCAGTTTTCCTGGGATGATGCAGCCACGAAGCTTTTTTTGAGGCTTATTTTAATTTCAAGAAAAATATGAGAAGAAATTTCTTATTCAAAAAAGGCTATATGAGGCAATAGCATCAGAAATGCATAATCATGGTTATACCATTTCTGCAGTGCAAGTATGCTATAAATACAACTCCCTGGAGTGGGCATTTAAGTTACATGTGACATGTAATAAAACGGGTAGAGGCCGCAAGATACTTTGATATTATGAAACGTAAGCGTATTTTTATTTTAATTATGAAGCGTAAGCGTAAAGCATAAGCTTTCTTTGAATGTCATAGCTTAATAACTCCTATAATAATATTCCCTCCTAATAATAAAAATTCACTTTACTATCTGGCCATAGGGAAATGACAGAAATATTTGGGAAAAACATAAAAATGTTCCTAAGGTGGTGTCTGGCCGACAAGGATTGACCATAGGAAGCACCAGTGGTGCCTTGCCAAAGTCAGTATTTTGGATGTACAAATAATTTCATTGCTTTGCATGCTACTGTTAGGGGAGGGGTGTCATCATACCTCACTATAAGAAAAGTGGGAATTAAGATATGTTTGCTATATGGAGGCTGGGCAAACGTATCTCTTTACAGTGTTGAAACTCCTGAAAGAGGAAGTGTCGACTCCAGGCCATCCACATCATCAGCAGAGCTTGAGGAAGTATCTCTCCCAGAAGGTCCATCCTTAACTAACCAGAAAGAGCCTGTGGGAAAGTCACGAAGCGGGATGGGAAAATGGCAATGGCACTTCTGTGAAAGAGGAAGTCGCTAGGCAGTCTTTACTCTTAGAAAAGAAAATTGAGCAAGATAAGGCCTTTCTAGAAGAGATTAGAAGTGCCAATGCAATTAATGCCCAAAGTAATGCCCTGAAAGAGGAGGCTAATGCTCAAAGAGCAAGAAGGAATGAACTCTTTAAGTGAGCAAATTGTTCTGCTGAAAGAGCTCCATAATAGGGAATAAATATATTTGTAAGAATATATAATAAATCAAAAGCATTTGTGCTAACATGGTATTACTCTACTTTAGAAGCACATATTCTCTTGATTTTATCATGTACTTCTATTTAGAAACGAAACAGATTCATGTCGTAAAAGTATGTAATGTTCGGTGATTTAACGAAAAAATTAGGAAAACCTGGTAAAAGGGGATACCCCTATACAAATAGGCCCCTCTCATAGCCAGTTGCCAACAAATTTCATCTCGGAGAATTTTTCCCCCATCGGCATCGATAGGGTCTTCCAGGTTATCAACAATTCCTTCATCACCGTCAATTAATTCAGCATCCCTGTCAGGGTAATCCTCAGGCAGGGGTTCCTCAAACCCCTCCAAATCATCCATGTCTGCACACATATGGAGAACACAACAGGTATGGATGATTCTAATGATCTCAACAAGATCTCTTGTTTTGAAGTGGTATAGCTGACGGAACCTTTGTTTTAACCACAGTATGCTCCACAGTGCTGCGGCAGCTACGTGCTAGGCAAAATGAAAACACCGACTTCATCATATACATCTCTATTGGTTGTCATAAGAACCTAATTTTAAAATGATTCCATGCGTATTTTAAAACATAGAAGCTATCAGAGATAACGTATCATGAATTGTATAAATTTGAACCTCAAGTAAACACACAGGACATACATAGCCCGGATGAAATTGATAAATGGGCGCAGGTGAACGTCATCACTTTCAGAATTATAAATAAACAGTTTTGGAATTAATATCATTAGGGCCATGTTCACCAAGCTTCACCATGATGATGACGATGTCTACACATGGAAAACAAAGTGATCGCACTGAATCACAATCAACTATTTCTTTCTCTATCACTGAATGTTTGGCCCGCTTACGCACCCTGCTGAATCAACAAAGCAAAATCGTAATATTCAATACACATGGTTTGACATATAATTTTACTACCTCTCTCCTGTGGCTGAGCTAATGCTGGTAATAAATTTAGATTATTATTATTATTATCATCTTCATGAGAAGAATCCTCCTGAAGTCCTTGGAGCAGATTTCTAACAATCACATCACGCGCCATCTTTTCCTGAAAAGCGTTCGCATCGCATCGAGTTGAACCTTTCTGCCCTCGTCTGTTCGCTCTTGCCCCCGCGGGTGCAGAAGTCGCAGATGGACCACGCGACGCGAACAAAGCTATGTTATCGTTTCAAGGCATTTATGACGCGTGACGTCATATATGCCGTTCCGTGGCATGCTAACCAGGCGTAACAAAGTGTTTATCAGTTCGAGACGCTGGAAAGTGGATTTACCTTGAGATATACATCTCCTGCGCTGTAGTACAAGTTTAAAGAAGTACGCCCGCTGTTTTTATTTCACACTTAAGAGAATTATCGGTATGGAAGCTGGATATATTCGTGCGGAGTCCGGAAATCTGCCCGAAGTCGACTCTCCCATAATGATGGATTACTTAATAAGCTGTGAAAAGTACACATCACCCGAAATTCGAAATGCAAAGGCTTTGCGGTAAGTATTTTATGTTATTTACAAGATACATAAATATATAAATTGCTTTCGTGTGAATACTGTTGCAGTAGGTTGTCATTATTAGCAAAGTTGTAATAATACATGTGACCTTTCCGCAATGTTTACATTATAAATCTTTCTTCCGGATCAATGAGAAAAGAATACATTGAGAGCGCGATTGAACGTGTGCGATTACAAAGATCTAATAATATTTATGCCAGGTGAAGTGTGAGATTTGTCCGGGACAACCTGTGGCATAAGTTGAGGTATGCACGAGTGGGTTCCTCAATGATTTATGCAGTGGCTAACTGTAAGATGGATGGTGGTGGTGCCCTTGCAGTGCATCTGTTGGGTGCTCGACCCTTTAAAATCACAGGGCCAATGAAGAGGGGGAAAGACCTAGAAGTTGATGCAATTAAGTCATTAAGACTAGAGTTGGGTGTTAGTTTTGAAACTACAGGACTTTTATTGACGGCTA
Organism: Ischnura elegans; assembly: GCF_921293095.1. Taxonomy (NCBI): domain Eukaryota; kingdom Metazoa; phylum Arthropoda; class Insecta; order Odonata; family Coenagrionidae; genus Ischnura; species Ischnura elegans. Next base: position 31,240,987 of record NC_060247.1, read on the forward strand.
AGCTCCCTGAATTTGTGGCATCACCTGATGCCATTAGTTCGGAATATGTGGTAGAGGTGAAGTGTCCCACATCTGAAAGACGCAAGTTAAATTATATTAGCAAATGTGGGAAAGTGAGCAGTAGATGCCATGCACAACAGCAACTTCAAATGTTTTATTGGAAGGAAAAAGGAATATTGTGCGTTGCTGACCCTAAGTACGATGTCAATTCCAAAATTGAAATTAAGATAGTCAATTATAATGAAAATTTAGCTAAGTCACTGGTTGACAGGGCTCGGAAGTTCTGGAGAAAGAATATATTCTCACTGTTAATTAAAGCCCTTTGATTTCAATAAAATGTTTTAATTGATTTTAATTTACAATTTCTGATAAAAACTTAGTCCATTTAAATTTCTTTAGGAGTCAACTGTCTATGTTAACAACGTATCTCTGTATTCCATAAGTGGAATGGTTGGATTCTGGATGGCAAAATGTACCTATTCCTACATTAACCTCGACGAGGATTACTGGAATTTAGCAGTTTTTTCAGATGAAAAAACTTTTAAAAGCAGTGAAGTTGGAAAAATTGAACTATGGAGAGAGCGCGGTACCAGGTATATTCACATGTATTAACCTATTTATTACAATAAGAACTCTTATTAAAGAATAAAATTTTACGAAATAATATTTTTTCGAAACAGGTACAACGCCAATCACATTTTAAAAACGAAAAACTCCGGCCGTATCACCCTCAGTTTTTGGGGTGCTATTTCGGCCGCAGGCCCCGGGCCAATGGTTCGAACACCACCAAGAATGACAGGAATTGACTTTGTCAATATACTAAATGAACATCTGATGCCATAAATAAACCAGATTGTGCCTGAAGGCGGAGGTGGTGTTCATTCAAGACAATTGCGCCACTTTGGCCTTCAAACTCCCCCGACTTGAACCCCATAGAAAATATATGGGGACTTATTGTTAAGGAGTGGGAGTCGAGAAGGGAAAGGACCTCAGACGCTTTGGAGGAGCATGTTCGAGAGGTGGGGCGGTCCTTAGCCGTAAGACCTCCCTTATTTGAAAGGTTGACAAAATCAATGCCAACAAGACTCTCAGCAGTCATCCGGGCCGATGGAAATAGTACTAAATACAAAAAAAAATATGTAATCTCTTTCATTCCTGCCCCCTAAGTTACTCAAGAAATAGTAGTTTAGTTTTACGCGAATAGTGCCCACATGGTGTTTGCGCTCAACGGTAACGCCTTATTTTATACCACACTGAAAACTTCATGGTGGTTCTAAAAAATTCATTGACGGTTGCCTTCCCGAGGAGAAATTAACCGCTACAAGAACCTGCAACAATCAGACAGTAATCACCAGTGAAATGGCATCATATAATTTCAAAAATGTCATTTTCTACTCCAATAGAGTTCAGGCAAGCACATATATCAAATGGGTCATAAAATAAATTTAAAAGTAGATATAAATATGTATTTGGATTTCTGGGGATAGCCCTGTTACTCTCCGACGCTGCAAAAACGGCCGCAAGGTATTCACCAACATCATTGCCACATCTTGGGTGAGTCGAAATGTTCTAGTAAATTCATTTCCAGGAAGTTCAAAGGGATTGCTAGCATCCCGCAACATTCGTCTTTGTATGCGCCTGTTGACAAAGTTTACTCGCTCTTCCAAGACCATGAGCTCCCAAGCAAGAAAATGAAGAGCCATCCTAGTCTATTTGCCGTATTTCTTTGCAAGGGTGACCTTATAAATGTTTAAAAAACAGAGAAAAGTGACGACGGAGATAAAATTCTCAAATTAAATAGTTACGCAGTGTGTAAATTTATTGCTAGTTATTACGTTATATGTATTTTCCAAATCTATTGCACCATCCTAGCCGCGACGCTTTCAAAAACTTACATTTACAACTGCATACACAATATAAGTACTCACCTTCTTCCCTACATACATTCTTGAGTTTAAACACAGACTTTATTCGTTTTCACTCACTTACACGAATCTCTGTGGTCCCCTTTTAGGCAGTTCGTACTTCGTCAATATTTACAAGATATTAAGTTACGTAATTATTTACCGTATTAAAAAATAATACCTTGTTTCTTTTATGGTTGCCGTAATAGTATGTTGGAAAATAATTTCTATAAATGCTGTCAAGCGCAAATTTACCATCAACGCGATAATATATATGCATGCAGTTTTCTTCCGATTTTCGTCCTATAAACAACAACATCAATGAATGAATTAAAGTGGGTCTTGTCGATAAGCTTAACAAGGGGAGTCTACAAGGCCCGACAATGCTATCGAAAATTTTCGGTAGTCCTAACGAAAAAATTTGTTAACAAAAGTTACAGAAAATGGATTTTCGTTAAGCTATCGAGCTCTCGACGTCGGTAAGCATCACTAACGAGTTACGGAAAGCCCCTGCAGGACAGGGCATAAGTTCACAACTCTTCAGTTGTCCATCGTCTTCATGCCCTGAAGACGATGGGCAACTAGTTAGTTAGTTAGTTATTGTTATTTTTAGGGTGCGTCGACATCTTAGGTCATTTTGCACCGCATCATTCCATTCGTAAAAATTCATTTTGGGAGGATCACGTCATCTGAACCTGAAGGAATCTGGATATTTACTTCCTCGGAATATAAAATAATAGGTGAGAAAGTTGAGTGCGTGAATACAAATTGTGTAACGAGGTTAGATTTCATTCAGCAGACCAATAGTTTTCAGAAATTTTATTACCCGACTAAGACGTTCAGGGTCGTCACGAAGCATATCGTTTAGTCCTCCAACAAGGTTCATCCTATATCGCAATATCCGATATAGGTCACATTCCGTCAGGATATGTCTCACACTGATTATAGAGTCACATTCCTCACAATGGGGCGGGATTTTCTCTTCTGTGAATAGATAGGAGTGAGTCATGGCGCAGTGCCCTATCCTCAGTCGTGTGATGACTACCTCCTCTCTCCGAGTATTCCTGACCGAAGAGGCCCACTCTAACACGTCAGGTTTCACACTACGGAGTTTGTTCCCCGTTTGGGAACACCAGCGTTCTTTCCACTGATTTAGAACGATTCTCTTCCACGCTACCTGGAGATCACCTGCAGGTACTGGAAGTGTATTGCATTCTATATCGGATAGAGCCTCCTTCGCCGCTCTGTCTGCCTTTTCGTTTCCGCGTATTCCCATATGCCCTGGTATCCACATGAAACTGATTTTCACACCCCTCATTTGGAGGGAGTGGAGGGCAACATGAATTTCGTTTGCAATGGGATGCGACGGAGAGAATCGGAGTATGGTTTGCAGAGAGCTCATTGAGTCAGTGCAGATGACATAAGGTGTGCCGTTTTGATGGATTCCCTGAAGGGCCATCCACAGAGCAATCAATTCAGCCGTGAAAATACCACACAGAGGGCTGAGCTTCCGCTTGATGACACCGTGGTGATTTGAGACCACGGCACATGCACACGCCGAATCAGTTTTCGACCCGTCCGTGTACACGGGAATTAACTCTGGATTGAGGGCTAAGAATTCGTTGAAGAGCTGCTTGAACTCGGCGGCCGAGGTGGAACTCTTGAGACGTCTGTGGAGTTGCGTATCGCATAACGGTCTCGTCTTCTCCCATGGAGGTAGTCTAGAAGTAGTAGCGGGGAATAATACGGGAACGTTGAACGGACATTCGTCTAAAAAGTTTCTTAGTCGTACGCTTACTGGTGTGGTGGCTTTCCGTCGTCGGTTAAATATTTCTAAAAATCGTGGTTTGAAAATGACATTATGCGCTGGGTGATTTCTCGTCGCTAAAATTTTTGCAGCGTAGTTGCACATTAGAAACTTCCGTCGCGTTTCGAGAGGTGGTTCTCCAGCTTCAGCACACAAACTCAGGATGGGTGACGTCCTGAAAGCCCCAGTTGCCAAGCGCAGGCCAGCATGGTGTACGGTTGATAGTGGTTTCAGGTAGGAGTCACGTCCAGACGAATAGACTATGGACCCGTAATCTAATCTGGAGCGTACTAGTGCGCGGTACAATAAAATCATTGAGGAGCGATCCGCTCCCCAAGTCGTTCCAGTTAAAAACCGTAAAATATTTAAAATCTTCAGACATCTCTCCCGCAAGTCTTTCGTGTGTTCACGCCAGTTTAGCCGTCGGTCAAATATCATCCCCAAGAAGCGATATGACTCAACGAAAGGGAGTAAAGCATTGCCCAGGCGAAGGTTTGGTGGGAAATGAATCCCACGCATACGGTGGAAATGCAGGCACTTAGTTTTCTCCGCAGAGAATCGAAATCCGTTTCGCTTGGACCACACGTTCAGCCTGTTGAGAGTAATTTGCAACTGCCGTCCTGCTGTTGCAACTCTAGACGAACGGCAAAATATTGCCAAGTCGTCTACAAATAGAGAACCCATCACCGGTTCCTGAATATAGTCGACTACGTCGTCAATAGCAATGGCGAAGAGAGTCACGCTTAAAACTGAGCCCTGGGGTATGCCATTGTCAAGTGAATAAAATTGTGACAGATGCCTTCCTGTTCGTACCTTAAAAATTCGGTCGGTTAAAAAGTTTTGAATAAAAATCGGCAAGTTCCCCCTAAAACCCCACGCATGAAGCCTGTCTAAAATTCTCCTCCGCCAGACTCTGTCATACGCCTTTTCTAGGTCGAAAAAGACTGCTACGACATGCTGTCGAAGGAGGAAGGCTTCCTGAATAAAATTTTCTGCACGGACGAGGTGATCTAATGTGGATCGACCTCGGCGGAAGCCACGTTGAATGTTTGAGAGAAGCTTTTGCTTTTCCAGCCACCACATGAGTCTCCGATTTATCATTCTCTCCATGACTTTACATAGGCAGCTTGTGAGGGAAATGGGTCTGTAATTATTCGGGTCAGCTTTTTCTTTTCCTTGTTTAGGGATAGGTACCACTATTGACTCCCGCCATGACGATGGAAAATCCCTATCAACCCAAAGTTGGTTTAAAGTGAGCAGAACTTCGTCCAATGCCTTTTCCGGAATATTACGTAGGAATGCATTATGTACCTCGTCCAACCCTGGCGAGGTGTTCCTGGTGTCTTCGATGGCGGAGGTGAGTTCCCACAGGGTGAACGGGTCGTTGTACGGAGCATCTGTATCTCCTTCTAAGAAGGAAAGGCGAGAGGCTTCGTGTTGGCGTTTACGGTGGAGAAAGGAGCCGTGGAAGTTATCGTCACTGCTTGTGTTGGCTAGGACCTGCCCAAAAGCTTCCGAAATGGCGGGCGCTGTTGTCAATAAATTGCCGTCAATTTTCAAGTAGGACACGTTGTTAGGCTGTCCCGAAGCTAAAATGGATTTGACCTTGCGCCATACCTGCGCAAGTGGCGTTTTATAGTTAACACTTGCAATAAATTCCATCCATGAGATCCTTTTAGCCTCTTTCACCACACGACGAGCTTTGGATCGCAGGCGGCGGAAAGAGGCCAAGTTTGTTGCTGTGGGGTATTTATTAAATATTCGAAGAGCCTTCTTACGAATACTGATAGCTCTGGCACATTCATCGGTCCACCATGGTACCCGTGGTCGTTTTGCCTTACCTCGAGATCGCGGTACGCTTACATTTGCAGCTTGTATGATGGCCGAAGTTAAGAGCTCGATGTTTTGTACAGCGTCCCGATTATTATCGTGCAAGTATTTAAAACATTCTTTAAAATGGTCCCAGTCGGCTTTACGGGGAAGCCAGGTAGCCGGTCGATTAAAATTGCCATTTACACAGTGGTCTTTTGTAATTAAAAGCGGGAAGTGATCGCTCCCACATAGGTCGTCGTGCACGGCCACGCTAGTCTTCGTTATAAGACTGCTTGATAAAATACAAAGGTCTATGGAGGAGTACTCACCATTAAAACTGTTAAAACGTGTCTTTTCCTTGCTGTTCAATAAAATAAGGTTAGAATCTATAATAAAATTAGATAAAATTCTTCCTCGCCGGTTTTGCTGGGTCCTTGTGCTACCCCACAAGGCGTCATGCGCGTTGAAATCTCCAAGCAATATAAAGGGCTTAGGAAGTTGGCGGGTAAGGTTCTCCAAGTTGCACCTTGTGACCGGCGCACCCTCCGGTAGGTAAACGTTGCATAACGTTATAGTCTCCGGAGCATGGATTGTCACCGCTACTGCTTGAAATGGAGTGGTCAAGTGCAATTGGGAGGTGTAAAGGGTCTCCCGAATAGCAATTGCCACTCCACCATGGGCTCTTTGACCACTGGTGTCGTCGTGTCTAAAAACATTAAAACCCTTTAAAATTCCTTTATCTGTAGCTTTAAAATGCGTCTCTTGGAGACAAACACAACTAGGGTTAAAATCACGAATTAAAATGGTAAGCTCCTCCCTGTGTCGGTAAAAGCCATTACAGTTCCACAGTATGATAAAAGCCATTAAAATAGGGAATAAGTTAAATAAATAAACTAAAACTCGATCACTAGGCTAGAGGGAGACTTAACGCTTAAAGCGTCTCTTCTCCTTAGCCTTCGCCCGGTTTATCTCTGACTCCGAGATATCATCTTCATCCATGGATTCTGGTAGGCTATGTATAGCCTTACCAGATGGACCGGGGGACTGGGACTTCCCACGCTTGTTTTGCGTGGTCCCGGTGGTGCCTGAGTTGGCGTTCTTCTTCGAAGAATCCAACACGGCGTCATTTTTCCCTGTCGGAATGTTCTTTGTTACCGGTTTAGTAGCCTTATCCGGTTTGGCTTGGTTGTTGCTGTTGTCCGTTGCTTTGCTCTCTTTCACTTTCTTTTTGTTTCCTTGGCTTACATTGTTATTATTATTGTTAACTGAGGTGTCTACTACTGCAGCGTACGATCTTGAAAAGGTAGGTGCCATTAACGTTCTGAATTTTTTGCGGGCTTCAAAATAGGGTAACCTCTCCACAGTCTTGATTTCCATGATTTTCTTCTCTTCCATCATTTTTGGACAATCACGGGCGTACACTGGGTGTGTACCCTCGCAATTGACGCAGGATGGATCTGAGGTGCAGGAATCGCCGTCATGTTTATCTTTGCCACAGCGTGGGCAGGTGGCCTTGCCCTGGCATCTTGTAGCAATGTGGCCGAAACGCTGGCATTGGAAGCATCTCATAGGACTTGGGATGAATGGTCGGACTGACACAGATTCGTAGCCCACATATACCTTTTCGGGAAGTGTGTCGCGTGAGAATGTTAGGATAACAGATGTGCTATTTATCAGCTCGCCGTTCCTTTTAATTTTTATTCGGCGACAGTCTATTACGCCTTGTGGAGCCATCTCCGTCTTAATTTCATCATCGGACACGTAGAGGAGGTCATAGTTGCTGATTACACCCCGGCAAGTGTTAAGGGTGCGGTGCACTTGGACCTTGACAGGGATATTATTAAATTTCTCTAATGCGAGTAATTTTTCACTTTGTGCTTCGTTTGTTGTCTGTATTAGGAGCGTTCCGTCTCTTAATTTTTTGGCGGATTTTAGGTCACCCGTCACTGTTGCTGAAAGGACTCTGCGTATTAAGAAAGGTGACACCTTAGTAAGGGTCTCCCCTTCGTTTACACATTTCATCACAAGAAATCTGCGGCAAGCGGAAGCTATATTTACTCCCCCGTCCGTTTCCGGACGGGATCTTTTGGTTGGAGGAAGATTGATTGTCTCCATGAATGCGTACAGAAAAATTCATCCCCTGGGCTCCCCACCCACCACGGAGCCACACATTGGGGACGCCACACCGAGATCCGGTGTGGTCGCCAGGGCTACCCAAGGGATATAGGAACTTTCGATAGGGGGTCTCTTTTGGGTTAGAACCTCCAGCGCGGGGGCCCTCCGAACCCACACGCCTTCGGCCGCCCTACGGAGACCCCCATATCTCAGGCACTAACCCGTCCTGGCGTACGCTCGGAAGGAGCCGCCAAGCTCCCCAGCCGCCAGGAGCCGATTGACCGAGCTGGGCTCTTCTCGGCCGCCCGTTTTTCGGGGAATCCAGGGCCGAAGTGGGGTATTGAACTCCGGCCCACACCGGGTTTCCGACGCCCAGCTGGGAGCCGGAGAACTCACCCACCAGGATCCCCTTCTCCCCCTTGTACGGGTCTCCACGCACGGCAAACACGTGGGTGAATCTGGATGCCAGATGTTTCGGCTACTCAGCACAGCAGAGTCACATGCTGTCTGGACGCTATCCTAGCGTACGAAGGGTTTTTTGACGAGGTTGTCTCCCCGGTGGGCTCGGGTCCGTGGGGGCGCGACTCCCCAAAGGAAGAGATCACCCTCTTCCCCCCGTGCGGGGCGATGGGCAACTCGCCCATCGAAACGTCGGCCGAGATGGAGTTGGAGAACCTGACCCGGTGGAAATCCCGAGTAACCCTCCACAATTCTGTACGCCGGGAAAGCCTACTATCATTCGTCGCCATGATTGTTGCATTAGCTGTCCTTCATAATTTAAGAATTCAATTTAAGGAGGAAGGTAGGAGAGAGGAGGATGAGTTCTGGTATAGACATTTTTCACTTTCTATACCATTGATATATTAATTGATACTGTTATTTTCCTTAATGAGCAGATTCTGATGATAGTGATGATGAAAATGGTGGAGACAATGGAGAAATTGATGAAAATGAAGTGATGCCAGAGAATGGAGGGAGAGGAAATGCATTTAGGAGACACTTCATAGCTGTTGTGGAATTTAAATATGTTGCTAAACATGTGACCTTCTTTTGTCCACTTCCCATTACCCCCTTCACTACTTGGTTTTAATGTGTTTTTTGTTTTTACCACACTACTTCTTTCGGTTACCATTTTGATATGTGTCTATGTATTTTGTCGTGCTGCAATAAACTCTAGCAGTCCCATGGGATCCTGCGTCTTATTGCGCTCCCAACAGGTCATGGGCCCAGCAAAATAACCAATTTAGGACTGTGAAATTAGTTTTCAATTCGAGTGCGTGCGTATGGCGTAAAGTGAATAATTACTAGCCGAGCACATGGCCGCGATAGCCGTTTAAATCTTTAATAATCCAGAGTTGTGTTTCCTCTTCATTCCAAAATGCAGAGTCAATCGACAGCTTCGTCGTTTCAAATTAAAAAGTTAACTGGTGCTGAAGATTATAAAACATGGTGCTTCGCTACTCGAATGTACTTAACACACGAGCGGTTATGGGACTACGTCATTAATGCCGTTGATGAAAAGGACTTTAGCCAGGAAAAGAGTGAAATAGCTCTCTCGAAAATTTGCCTCCTAATTGATCCTTCTCTGTACGTGCATGTTTCGGAAGCGAAAAGTGCGAAAGAGGCTTGGGATAACCTCAAGGATCTCTTCGAGAGTAAGGGTTCTGTTGGACGGTTGTGTCACCTAAACAAACTCCTAGAGATGAAACTGTTCAAATTATAGTGGCATGTCAGAATATATTACTGACCTAGTGAGCACTTCCCAGAGGTTGAAGGACTTGGGTTTAGAATTACCGGATGAGTTGGTTGGTGCAATGATGCTGACGAAACTAACTCCGACGTATGAGCCTATGGCTATGGCGTTGGATCACTCCGGCAAAGATCTAACCGTAGATTTCGTCAAGTCCAGACTTCTAGCGGAGGAGAGCAGACGGGCCATGCATACTCCCGGTGATGCAGCATTGGCGGTTCACAGAGGACCACGAGAGCCAGCATTCGCGAGACATCAGAAACCGTCGTACAAGTGCGGCTTTTGTCATAAAGTCGGACACAAAAAGGCGGACTGTTATGCTAAGAAGAGAGCGGATGAGAGGAACAAACATCAGCAAGATGGGGAATTCAAATTTACATCCCACGGTCACAAGAAAAAACCTGAAATCATCGGACTTTTTTCTGCGGCACTTACTTGTTAGTGCTGGAATTCCGAACTCAGGTTGGATAATGGACTCTGGGTGTACTAACCATATGGCGAAGGATTGTAAGATATTTGTTGATTACCATGAAAGTATTACTGAAATACCAGTGGCTGTCGCTAACAACACTCTTTCTCATGCTAAAGGGTCAGGTTCTTTAAGGTAATTGTTGCTGATGGTACAAAAATTGTTAGTGATATAATGCACATTCCTAGTTTAACTGCTAATTTAATGTCCATTTCCAAATTATCTGAAAAAGGATTGATTTCTGTTTTTTCGTCAAAAGCTTGTGCAGTGTATCATAGGGATGATTTCAATGTTGAAGGAGAAGTAAGAATTTCAGGGTCATTAGTTAATGGATTGTATATCCTTGATGAAGTGCCTGCGAATGATAATATCACCTTTGGTAATCCTCATTTGTCTAATGTAGTGGTTAATGCATGCAGAGAACAAGCTCATTTGAGGGTCAACAATTATTATTGTAAATTGTTTGAAATTAATTAGGAGATGCAAGTCATCAGTAACATGTGGAAATATTTTCCAAATTACAATGGGAAAAGTTGGTAGCAATAAATCTTGAATGTAACAGTCATGTTCTATTTACAGCTTGCACATTGAGGCTATGATTGTGATGGTGATTAACAAAAGCATCCTCATGTTCAGCTGGTGCAAGTATATTCACATAAGTACAATCAATGGCCCCTATGGCTCCACAAAAGGGCTGTGGAGCATTTTGAAATTTCATGCGTGCAGCCTGACGCTCTTCACTAGTTACAGGGAACTTCACCCACCGTCGTAACATATGTTGGTTTATTAGATCTGTCACTACATGGAGGACCGCCCCTGTCCGATTGTGGATTGTCCATCAGGCAACTATATTGGGATTTTATATTGGAGAAAGAGAAAAATAAATTAAACGTAATGTGATCCTAGTTTTCCTATGCAAAATGAGTTGCTATTGTTGGGAGTGCAGTAAGACGCAGGATGCCATAGGACTGCTAGGGTTTATTGCATACCCGTCCTGGCGTACGCTCGGAAGGAGCCGCCAAGCTCCCCAGCCGCCAGGAGCCGATTGACCGAGCTGGGCTCTTCTCGGCCGCCCGTTTTTCGGGGAATCCAGGGCCGAAGTGGGGTATTGAACTTCGGCCCATACCGGGTTTCCGACGCCCAGCTGGGTGCCGGAGAACTCACCCACCAGGATCCCCTTCTCCCCCTTGTACGGGTCTCCACGCACGGCAAACTCGTGGGTGATTCTGGACGCCAGATGTTACGGCTACTCAGAACAGCAGAGTCACATGCTGTCTGGACACTATCCGAGCGAGCGACGGGGTTTTTTAACGAGCTTGTCTCCTCGGTGGGCTTGGGTCCGTGGGGGCGCGGCTCCCCAAAGGAAGAGATTACTCTCTTCCCCCCGTGCGGGGCAGAAGCCTCTAAAGAAGCATTGTATTTAAATTCTGTTCTTTCTGAAAATTTTGACTGTCAAAACTGTCCTGTTCTCTTCAATGACAATCAAAGTGCTAAAAACTTAGCCATCCATGATGTATATCACAGCAGAACTAAGCACATTGATATTAGATTTCATTTTATACGTGAAATGGTAAACAGTAAAAAGATTAACTTACAGTATGTCTGCACTGATGATATGATGGCTGATATACTAACTAAAGGTACACCAAAACCTAAGCATTTCAAATGTGTTAAATTACTGGGACTGTCTCATGTTTAAGGGGGAGTGTTGTGGAATTTAAATATGTTGCTAAACATGTGACCTTCTTTTGTCCACTTCCCATTATCCCCTTCACTACTTGGTTTTAATGTGTTTTTTGTTTTTACCACACTACTACTTCCGGTTACCATTTTGATATGTGTCTATGTATTTTGTCGTGCTGCAATAAACCCTAGCAGTCCTATGGCATCCTGCGTCTTACTGCACTCCCAACAATAGCAACTCATTTTGCATAGGAAAACTAGGATCACATTACGTTTAATTTATTTTTCTCTTTCTCCAATATAAAATCCCAATATAGTTGCCTGATGGACAATCCACAATCGGACAGGGGCGGTCCTCCATGTAGTGACAGATCTAATAAACCAACATATGTTACGACGGTGGGTGAAGTTCCCTGTAACTAGTGAAGAGCGTCAGGCTGCACGCATGAAATTTCAAAATGCTCCACAGCCCTTTTGTGGAGCCATAGGGGCCATTGATTGTACTTATGTGAATATACTTGCACCAGCTGAACATGAGGATGCTTTTGTTAATCACCATCACAATCATAGCCTCAATGTGCAAGCTGTAAGTAGAACATTACTGTTACATTCAAGATTTCTTGCTACCAACTTTTCCCATTGTAATTTGGAAAATATTTCCACATGTTACTGATGACTTGCATCTCCTAATTAATTTCAAACAATTTACAATAATAATTGTTGACCCTCAAATGAAGGTGCTCAATATTAACGCTAGATACCCTGGAGCCAGAAATGATGCATATATCTGGAGTGTCTCCCCCATTCGACGTGTTATGGAAACAAAGTTTAACCAGGGTGAGAGGCACACCTGGTTAATAGGTGTGTCTTTTCTTACTGTATCACCATGCAGTGTTTTGTAATTTTTTGTACAGTAAACAAATATCTGACTTCCAGGTGATGCAGGATACCCATTGGAGCCTTGGCTGATGACTCCATTGAATGATTATCCCCCAGGTACACGGCAATACCAGTATATTGGGGATCTTTGTAGGGCAAGGAATGTTGTTGAAAGATTCTTTGGAGTGTTTAAGGGCACATGGAGATGTATGTCTTATCAACGCGTTCTAATGTACGCTCCTGCTTTTGCTGGTAGAATGGTTGATGCATGTGCAGTGCTACACAACATACGCATCCATCACAACTTGCGTGCTGAACCTGAACATATAGGAATTATTGGAGGTGTTCCAGTTAGTTTGATCTGTTTACGTCAAGTTGATTTAAAGTCTTTAATTGCTTATTCTTCCGTTGCTCATATAGGAATTGTAATTGGTGGTTTAATAACAATAAGCTATTGGGGATTAAGTGGTTCATATACCCTAATAATTGCCCATGGTCTTTGTTCTTCTGGTATGTTTTGTTTAGCTAATATTTCTAATGAACGTGTTGGTAGACGAAGACTATTTTTTTTATGTAAAAAATTTAAGTGTGTAATTGAAATGTGTTCACAAAAAAAATTGTAAACTGTATGTATTTATATTTTTTTATATAGTTTTGTTATTTGAGCATTGTTTCTCCATTCATATTGTGTAATACATGTAACATCCTTGACAAAGCCATGCATAATGCAAATGCTTACGGTGACTTAATAAATCAATCAATCAATCAATCTATCTAAATAAAGATGAAGTTTTAACCCACCAATATGCTGTTCAGGGACATCATGCCTGATGTTCCTAGACAAGGAGAAAATCCACGAGCCATTGCCCTACGTGTGCAGCAACGGATGATGCAGTAGAAATACAGAGACCTACCGGATGGTGACAGGTTATAAGGAATGATTGAGAAAATTAGGAATTAGGGTCTGATTCCCATGGCTGCTTATAATCAATGTAACAACCATTTTATAACGTTCCTTAAAAAAATCATTGCCATCTAATCTTGATATCTAGCCATAAAGGCACTACACCTAACTACCTTGGTTCCAAAAAATTCTTTCCCCACAGAACAAGTTTCACGGAAGTAAAATAAATCATTCCAAATTTAGGTAAATGCTATTGCCATTTATTATTAACACGTTACTCAGCATTGAATTTATTTAACGCTTCTGTTAGCCTCCTTGAGGCCTCCGTCAATTCCTTGGTGGAGGCTGTATGCTCCTCCAACGCCAAGGCTAGCCTCCTATTTACTTCAATCCAGCCTCCTCCATACTTGCCAGGCTTTTTGTAGCCTTTGCCTGACTCTCCAAGGCCATGGCTATTCTCTAAACGGAGACAAAATAAATGATTGATAATATAACAATTGAAAGGTATAATTTTTGTGGCAGCGCAGATCCAATTATAAGGTCATTACCAACCTCCATATTATCATCATTTCTGGAGGCAAGTTCTTCTAAACTCTCTCTGGCCTCTGAGAATTGTTTGGAGAGTCACCTCTGAGGCACAACCCTCCTTGCATTTTGATTTGGTGAAGCACCTGGTGCTTCTGCCACCTCTATTGGCATATTTGCACCCACTATTAGCCGTCCTCGGTGGCGCCGGGGTAAAGTCCCCGACTGCTAACCTAGAGGTCGCGGGTTCGAATCCCGCCTGGGTGGTTTGACCACCATCCAGGACATGGATGTATGTGATTGTTAAACAAGTTAATTGTAAGAGAGGACTATCTAGTCCTAAATTCGCTTGTGAAATAAAGACGATATTATTATTATTACTACCACCTCTTGGACAGCATCTGTTTCAACCCCTGCACATTTAATATAATGTTATGAAATATTTTAATAGTATTTATATAAAAATTAAAATAACTGCATAGAAAAAAGCATTGTTATGTAACCTGTGCCAGTGAGGTCTTCTTGGGTCTCTACTGGGGCAGGGGATTAGCCAAAGCCAACATTTCAATGGCTGACACTGCCATCGTCCTGAGGGCGTCAACTGACTCTCAAACTATCCTGATATTTATCATATTCTAAAGAATTAGATCATACTGTTGTATGTATGTCGTATAGATGTCGCCACATATGTGTCGGTGCTGCCACTTGTGGTAGAGTGTTGTTTGCTGTACAGAAACCGGCAGTCTTTCTGTGGTGACTACATTGTCAAGACCATGTATTATAACGGACCAATAAATCTACAACATGGTTTCTTTAAGTCTGTGCTACGACTGTTATGTTTCAAGTAAAAGTAGATCGAAATGCCAAAAACCGACGAATCCGACCGGCTTGAATAAAATACGGGTGTTCAACCGCGATCACAGACTACGATCGGCATGTCAGGCCACGTGCGTCCGATGGAGACAGAGGGCAATATCGCAGTGAATTGGAAACACTGGTTTCAAACTTTCGAAATATATCTAATTGCCAGCGGTCTCGTGTCAGAAAAGGAAGAACGACGGGTGGCATTATTACTCCACTACATTGGCCCCTACGGGTTGGAGGTTTTTAACTCCTTCAACGTGGACAGATCACAAGTTACTTTTGATGAATTGGTGAGAAAATTTAATAGCCATTTTCTGCCAAAAAAGAACCTGACTATGCAAATATATAAATGTTTTTCAAGACTACAAGGTCAGGATGATATCGATGTATATTTGACTGACCTGCAAAATCTGAGTCATACGTGCGAGTTCGGTAATTTGCGAGAGTCGCTGGTAAAGGACATATTTATACTAAATATGAATCGGCGACATCATGTGGTTAGAGAGAAGCTACTGCAAGAGCCAGACCTCGATCTTTCAAAGACAGTTAATCTCGCCAAAGTCATTCTGTCGTCACAGCGAGATGCGGAAAAACTGGAAGTGGCTGATGTAAGCTTTGTTCAACGTTCGCGCCCCGGTGCACCATCACGTCGGACGACCACGCAGAGTTCAGCAACGGCACGGTCCACGGGAAATACGCAGACGCCCGCGCATGCGCAGCAACGTCAGCCGTTCGGGCGGCAGCTGCTCAGATCGCCGCGGCAGACTCAATGCTCCAAGTGTGGTCAAGTTCATCGCTACAAGTGTCCAGCAGAACAGGTTCAGTGTCGAGTATGCTCTAAAAAGGGTCATTATGCAAAATGTTGTTTTTTTCGTGACACTATTAAAACTGTGACGGTCGATTCTATCGATCAAAATAATTCTTTGTTTTTGGGTATCATCAATTGCCAAAATGAATCAAAGTCAAACGATGACAAACCTGTGATGTGTCATAATGTTTTATCGCCAGCCTGGCAAATAGAACTAATGATCAATGATATTAAAGTTCCATTTATTTTGGACACTGGTGCCATGACGAATGTCATATCCTACGAAACATTTAAAATGTTAAATATTGCCGAGTCTAATATTGTACAAACATCAATTAGAATAAGTGGATTTGGGGGTAGTGAGGTCAAAGTCAGGGGAATAGTTAATTTAAAATGTGTACTTGTTCCTGCAAGGGTTGTGTCAATTAAATTTGTGGTTGCTGACCAACCATGTTTTTCTGTTATAGGGCTCACAACATGTCAAGAGTTGGGACTAATCAAGAGAGTTTTAATGACCTCTAATTCTAATATATTTGTACGAAGTGTCACATTTGACTCACTATTGCTTAAATATTGACCTTTTTCAGGGTTTGGGATGTCTCCCATACAAATGTACTCTAAATATGCACTCTGATGTACCACCCAAGGTTGAGCCTCTCAGGAAGGTGCCATTTTCTTTATACTCAAGGCTCAAAGATGAGTTACAGAGAATGGAAAAGCTGGGAGTGGTAACAAAGGTATCTGACCCAACACCCTGGGTAAGCTCAATTGTAATAGTAGAAAAAACGTCTGGGCAGTTGAGGATCTGTCTTGATCCTCGTAATCTTAATCGGGCATTAATGAGGTCTCATTATCCTCTGCCAACTATTGAACAAGTAAGATATAAACTCAAGGGTGCTAAAGTATTTTCTCATCTTGATGCTTATTCAGGCTTTTGGATGATACCATTGGAACCAGAAAGCTCTAATTTATGTGCTTTTCAAACCCCCTTTGGCAGGTATAAATTTCTGAGGCTGCCATATGGACTTAATTCTGCACCAGAAATATTTAGCAGGATCATGACAGAAATATTTTCTGATATCCCTGGTGTTTTGGTTTATGCAGATGATATTTTGGTGTGGGCAGAAAATGAAAGTATACATACTGAAAGAATTCAAAGAGTTTTTCAAAGGGCTAAGGAAGTTAATCTTAAATTGAACAAATCAAAATGTCATTTCAGAGTCAAGGAAATAAACTTTCTAGGTCATATTTTTGATGAGAATGGCATGAGGGCAGATAATTCTAAAGTTAGGGCCATATGTGAAATGCCTAGACCACAGAATCCTAAAGAATTGAAAAGATTTCTTGGTATGGTTACTTACTTAAGTCCCTATTTAAATAATTTGGCAAAAGAATCTTAAACACTTAGAAAACTTCTTGCTAAAGATGTTGTCTGGACTTGGGATTCAAATTATGATAGTGTATTTAATAGATTAAAGTAAATTATAACTACTGCTCCAGTGCTTAGACATTTTGATGTTAATTTACCAATCACACTGTCAGTTGATGCTTCTAGCACTGCTGTTGGAGCTGTTCTATTGCAAAAGGGTCAACCAATTTCATATGCTTCAAAGAGTCTTACAGAAAGCCAGCAAAGGTATGCACAAATTGAAAAAGAATTGTATGCTATTCAGTTTGGTTGTCAGGAGTTTCATCAATTTGTTTATGGACATATGGTCAATGTTGAAACAGATCATAGACCTTTGGTGACATTGTTTCAAAAACCATTGGCAGATGTGCCTAGTCGCCTGCAAAGAATGATGTTGGCACTTCAGTCCTATCATTTAAAAGTTATTTATGTTCCTGGTAAATATATGTTTATTGCTGATGCACTGTCAAGGGCTCCTCTTCCTGAAACTGAAGCCACTGACATTGAACAGGATGTGGAAGTCCATATTAATTTGTTGTTAAATAATCTAGCCATGTCTGAGCAAAAACGTGAAGAATTTATTGCTGTAACAAATGATGATCCAACATTGTCAGTACTCAAAAAATATTACTATGAAGGCTGGCCAAGCTCAAAAATGAAAGTGGAACAGTGTGCTAAACCGTACTGGAATATGCGCTCTGAAATAAATGTAGCAGGTAACTTAGTTTTTAGAGGATCCAGTCTTGTTGTCCCTGCTGCCTTACGCCATGAACTTTTACAAAAAGTCCACTTGGGTCATCAAGGGCTAATTAAAACTAAAAGTTTAGTTCGTGGCATAATATACTGGCCAAATATGAACTTAGACTTAGAAAATTTAATCAGTCAATGTGAAATTTGTGCCAAATTCCGGTGTCATAATCCCCATGAACCAATTGTTAATTACCCCATTTCTAAATTTCCCTGGGAACGAGTTGGAGTCGATTTATTGTCTTTTAGAGGTTTGACGTACTTAGTAATTGGAGATTATTGTTCTAAGTACTTTGAGTTGGCATTGTTAAAAGCAGGATATACTGCATCCTTAGTGGTCACCCTACTCAAGTCAAGTTTTGCTCGCCATGGAATCCCAGTGTATCTGGTTAGTGACAATGGCCCTCCGTTTAGTTCAGCAGAATTTAAAACATTCCTTTCTGAATGGGAAATAGAGCATGTTACCACAAGTCCTTACTATCCAAGATCTAATGGCCAAATTGAAAGTTTTGTTAAAATAGCAAAAAGTATCCTATTAAAGAGTCACGAGGAAGGCAAAGATCCTTATCTAGCCTTGCTTCATTATAGGACCACTGCTAAAACCAATTTACCTTCACCATCAAAACTATTAATGGGCCGTCAGTTAAGATTTAATTTGCCTATTTCTCTCCAAAATTTACAACCGAAGACAGTGACGTTTAAAGAATATCAAAGGGGCATTAAAAAGCAAAGAACTTCCATGAAAACCTATGCTAATCAGAGAACAAAAGAATTGCCCACATTAAAGGCTGGGGATCATATATACTTCAAAAAATTTCCAAATGATTATTGGCATCCAGCTGTCATTACAGCTGTAACAGAAAACTGCCCCAGGTCATATTACCTTAGGACACCTGATGGAGCTATCTATCGCAGAAACCGCCATCATTTGAGGCTAAAATATAATAGCTCGAAATCATTTCCACAATCAGTGCACAAGGAATGAGCTCTCAGGTTTCAAGGGAAGGACAGGATGACCAACAACTATCAACACCTAAGACTAACAGGTCTAGGTCGGGTCGACTTGTTAAGCCCCCTAAAAGGTACTCTGACTCAGAGTATCCTTAATTGTGTTTAAATCCTCATATGTATGTATTATGTATTATTTCCAAGAATGTTGTTGGGTTCATTATATTTTTATTAAAAGTTATTTTGTTATAAAGGAAGGGAGATGTTGTTGGGAGATTGTCAAGACCATGTATTATAACGGACCAATAAATCTACAACACATACATTAACCGGTGCCATTTTTTGCTTTGTATTACTCACAAAGATGTTTCTAACAAGGAAAACTATTGACAGTTTTACTGAAGTGGTAAAGATTTGTAATTTTTGCCAATGTCTGGATAAATTTTTGTTCATTATTTTTTTCACAATTCCTTGAACTAATTTTCAATGTAATAAGAAACTAATGTCATCCAATTGTTATTGTTTGGTGATATTAAATTTGATAGATTACAATAAATGAAATCCTATCAAGATGAATTTTCCTCTGCCCTTTCTCAGAAGTCATGAAAGAGGTATGGCATGTAACCAAATTTTTTGCCTTTATGAATGTATTCAAAGTACCTTTTAATACACCTTTTTCTATAAACGGGCAATAAAAAGGAAGCAGACTAAAATAACAAAACTATTTTGTAATGAACTAGTTATTGCAAGCCAAGAACGGCATGGCCTGCATAGAAAATGCGAGTTTCAGGATTTTAACTTTAAGTCAGAGTATAAAACAATCCTAAATGACCAAAGGATGAAGTTCGCTATGAAAAAATATTTGACTTAGCCGGGATTCGAAACCGGATCTCCCGATTGCCGGTCAGGCGTGCTACCAGTTACACCACCAAGCCATCTTCTCGGAGCGAACTTCGGGATGGGTTTTACCGAACAAGATGTTGACGTCACAAGTCCACACTGTGGCACATGTGGCGAGGGTCGTGCTTACTAAGCCACTGTCGGGGAGAAAAACCCTTATTTTCCGCTGGTCTGCGGCGACGAATTTCAAAGCACTGAAGGAACAAGTGACTTTGTACGCAGTCACGCGCACGGGTGCAAAGTTAAATACACCAAAGGATGAAGTTCGCTATAAAAAAATATTTGACTTAGCCGGGATTCGAACGCGGAAAAACCCATCCCGAAGTTCGCTCTGAGGAGATGGCTTGGTGGTGTAACTGGTAGCACGCCTGACCGGCAATCGGGAGATCCGGGTTCGAATCCCGGCTAAGTCAAATATTTTTTCATAGCGAACTTCATCCTTTGGTGTATTTAACTTTGCACCCGTGCGCGTGACTGCGTACAAAGTCACTTGTTCCTTCAGTGCTTTGAAATCCTAAATGAGTTCCAAAACAGGGTTGCTCAAGTAAAAAGACATTCCAATAAAAGCTACATTGCAGCATCAAATAACAAAGTAAGATCGCTTAGGATGTGATCAAGAGCCACTCCATAAGAAAGGGGCTTAGATATAATGTTAGATGATGAAGTAGTATCTGATTCCCAAACTATTGCAGATAAGTTAAATGCTCAATTTTGTCAACTACCCATGCCCTTCATTCACAATGGGTATCCAAAATCCAAAGTGGGTACGCCCAGTAGGTGAGCCAATGCCTTACTCCTGCTGCCAATAGACACCATTGAATTATTAAAATTAGTAAAATGACTAATTAACAAGTGGTCATGCGGCTGGGTGAGGTCTCCATTTTTGTTTTGAAGGCAGTCATTTCCATTGTATCACATCCATTGTCCAGATGTTATTTAGCACATGTCCTTTGAGGAAGGTAGCTGTCCTAGCATCAACATTCTCTCGTTATCCCATTGTAAAAACTGCCAATCTTGGTCCTTTCCTATTCCTTTTTTTATAAACGATCCTCCCCACTATCTATCTATGAACATACCCCTATTGTATGCAGATGATGCATTGTCTGATACATTCTAATTCTTGTAATGAACTGATTGATGATGTTAACTCCTGAGTAAGTGATATGGACAAAAGGTATTCCTATAACAAACTTCTCATTAACAGAAGTAAATCAAAATACCTCCGTTCTACATTAAAAAAATCACCACCACTTCTCAGTCCCCTTATCAAATTGGATGACTTAAATATTGCAAAGGCCCCTCTGACAAAGTTTCTTGGTATGTTGATAACTTAGGACGCGTCCTAAGTTATCTGGGCTGAAATCGAAAACAGTGGGCTGAAATCGAAAAAAGCTGGGCAAAAATCACTGCAGTCTAACGTATTGCTAAATGAATTAAACTTTTTGTGAATTGAGTATTTTATGGACACAATGAAACATATTTAGGATGATTTAGTCCAGAACATTGTTTAGGAGGGAAATAAATTTTAAAAATAGGGGGAAGTTATGCGGGAACCATAGTTACCAGGGGCACGTGAAATTTGATACGGGAATATCAAGAGAAAACAGATTTTCTTCCATGTAAACTATATTTAAGCTATCTAATAGCTACTCATAAGGTAAGTGATGATTTAAAATTGCTGTTGAGTCTTTTACACCCGAAATTTTGGTCATTGAAGCGTAATAATAAAAATGAATACCATTGACAAACATATTTATTGCAAATTTCTCAAAACGAAGGTGCACCACATTAAATTCTATTCTGAGTCAGAGAATGAAGACTCTTCATATTCTAAAATATTTTCGCTTTTAACCAGAAGATTTTTCACCTCCTCTGGAAGTTTTTTTACTTTACGGGGAACTCCCGCAGAACAAGAAATAAAAGGCTCTGACGTAAGCAGAAGCCAATGGAAAAGGTCATAATTTGTGGCAATTCTAGAAACTTTCCTGGTATGTTTTTCGCGATATCTTCTTATATCCTTGTATCGGGCTTACAACGCCTCTTCAGAAAGCTGTCCAATGGGAAGTATGGCATTTTTCACAATTTCCGCTCCATGCAGTAAAACTTTATGAAGAGTTGGCGGCATATGAAACCATGGATAGAGTTTGACATAGATTTTAGCGGTTTTAAGGCAATAAGCAGAGAAAGTATTATCATTTACTCGAATTCCAGTCGAGACAGCTTTCAAAATTACCGAGAAGCGGGTAATTAGGTCTTCTGAAATTCCTGGAAGAGAATTGTAGATGGCACTCGATTATGATTGTCGATTACTGATAATTTACCAACTCACGCAATAATAACGTTCTAACTGATTAACGATTAAGAAAACCCACCAAGTTGACAAAGTGAATTCCCTAAAGTAAAAATACTATTTCCACTTCCAAAATATTTTATGGAATTTACAATCAATATCAACTTTTGACAATTTTCAATTTCAACTTCCAATTGCTTACATTAGAATATTTTTGGAGTAAAATGCTTCGTGTATCTCTTATCATATCAATGAAGAAAATGTTACAATTTACCTGAAATTTCAGCCGATAGTGCTGGATTTGCGAAGTAGCGTCTCGCAGTATTCCCGTCATTGGTCGTACCAAAACCTGGCTTAGGCCAATCAACAATAAGACCCATTCTGGACCGGAATCCGTTTTGAACAATTTTTTTCCTTCTTTCCATTCCTATTTTAGATCCATCTGCTGACTTAACCTATCAGTAAAGATTCAAGTTTTAGGTAAAAATAATTATGCTGGGAGATTTTCATTTACTTTTCTCTGATGCAATACACGTATATACGTTTTGATCTTACCTTCCACATTTTTATGTCCAGGCGGTAAAATATGTGCAAAAGACATTCAAAAAATCTTATATAGCAGTGAAGTATTGACAAACCAAAAGAAAATTTTGATTCGTCCACCTTCATTTTTTTAATTTTATTTAAATTATTCATGTCTGAAATTTTTGCGCCGCAAAGATAGCATCTCATACAGTTTACATAACATAACATAGCATAACGTTTCAGTCAATGCACCTCAAACCTGTAACAAAAAAGTTATGAATATATACTCCATTATTTCCCGCGTGAAAATTGACGTTGATAGAGAAACCTTACCTTTCCGTTAATCATTATAAGTAGTAATTCACATTTGACCACAACATTGCCCACACTAGCGAGCTGAAGGTTGTTTATTTGGTCGCGTACATAATTCTCTTCGGCTTTTGAGATCTCTTTCGTTTCCTGGACCCACTGAATCCGCATAGCCCTACAAAATCTAGCCGAAGACGGGTGAGGGTTTGACCATATGTATTCTCCTGTTTCACAAAAGAAGAAAATATTAGAAACGATCATGACTTTTTGTCCAAATTCCTCCCTTCCTTCTCTAAATTCAATCTCTCTCTTCCCTCCCTTTCTTCTCTAAATGTAGTATCTCCGGTACAAAGTCGCTTTCATGATTTTCTTCCCAAAGATGTTTCGCAAAATGGGACTGCACCAGATTGCAATTTAGGTAGCACCTCTTATGTTCTGCCACTCTTCTCACGAGCATGCGACCCGTCTGCCCAACATATGTCTCACTGCAGTTGTTGCATTTTCATTTATAAACGCCACTCCTTTCCAAAGGTTGCACTTTGTCTTTCGTATTCCCCAAAAATTTTTTGAGGTTGTCACTGTTATAGAATGCACACCTATATTTATCCTTCAGGAAGAGGTTTCCTACTTTGGTTCGAAACATGTCGTACGGACAAAATAAATTAGTGGAAATCAACGAAGTCTCCTTTTCATTTTCGAGTGATAACTTCCACATAGTTGAGCCTAATACAATTGAACGAACCTCCCCTTTATTACCGAAGGGCTAACCTTGGATGTGTATTCTGTTAAATCATCAGGTGGACGACCTTCCTCATAACTCCGGAGCACACCAAGAGCATGTAGTCAAAGGGAATCTTGGGGACCTTATGATTTCCCTATCATAATGTAGTCAATGGGGACACATCGGTGTTATGAGGAGGGCCCATAGTATCGGTATCCTTACGAAGAGTGGCGTCGTCATTCAAATAGCAGATTCTACGATTGTAGCCGATTCCAGCAGTATTGACCTTCCCGCGACAAAAATAACCCAAATGGCCTTAAATTTGGCGGCGAAGGCGTGGGCTGGCGCATCACGAACGAATCCCATGATGCCGACAGTGTAAACTTAAATTTTGCGAGGAAAGCGTCTATATCGCGAGGCTTTTCTTATCCTTGATAAACTATCAAAAGCGAACACACATCGTAGTAGTAGTAGTAGTAGTGTTTGGATTTAGGGTGCGTCGACGGCAAGGTCATTTTGCACCACTACTGTGCTATTTAATTACAATTGTTATGTATAAAGTAATCTAATGCATCTGATGTCTTCGTTGAAAGTGTACATAATTAGACTTTATTAAAAATGTTTATTTCTCTGAGAAACCGAAATGTACAGATTAAGTTGGTAGGGTGGTCTCCTAAAAGGGTTTTTAGGTCTCCCCCTAGATTATTTCGCCTTCGCGCTTCGCGGTACTTAACACAATCTAGCATGATGTGTCTAATACTTAATGGACATTTACAATCCCCACATTGGGGAGGTTCCTTCTCTTCAGTAAAGAGATACGCATGGGTCAGGGGGCTGTGCCCTATCCTCAATCGTGTGAGTACTACCTCCTCTCTGCGATTACTACGAGCTGAGGAGGGCCACGCTGCTACCGTGTCCTTGATGCCACGGAGCTTGTTATTATTTAGAATCCTCCATGACTCCCTCCATTTTCCAAATACCACGTTTCTTAGAGATGCTCGTAAGTCCTCGTGGGGAACCAGCGTTGAGACTAGAACTTCGTTATTCAGAGCTTCCTTGGCCATAGCGTCTGCTATCTCATTCCCGGCTATCCCCTCATGTCCCGGTACCCACAGAAAATGGATATTCAAACCCTTTCTCGAAAGGGTCAGCAGGAGAGAGTGTATTTCTTGCACGATCGGGTGCACGGGTGAGAAGCCAGAGATGGCTTGTAGCGAGCTCCTGGAGTCAGTGCATATCACAAAGGAGCCGCCGTGGTCATCTAGGGCTTCTAGAGCTGTCCTTATGGCATAAAGCTCCGCCGTGTACACACTGCACATCGGGTGAAGCTTTGCTCTGATGTTCCCGTGGATAGGGGAGACCACTGCACATGCACAAGCAGAGTTATCTTTCGAACCGTCAGTGTAAACGGGGGTAAGGTTGGGGTGATTCCATCGGAACATGGCAAACAAACGCTGGTACTCCGAGGGAGTTGTGGAAGACTTCGGTCGAGATCGTGAAAGAATATTCACCACCGGAGTGGGAGTAATCCAAGGGGGGTGTTCCGAGAATGAAACAGGATACACTTCAGGTAGCGTGAATTCGCATCCGCGAATAAAATCGTTAAAACGAACGCTTACTGGTCTGGTTGCTTTAGTCCTTCGGTTAAAAACATTAATAAAACGGGGTTTAAAAAGTAAACTATAACATGGGTGACTCGTCATTGCTAAAATTTTGGAAACGTAGCTACAAAGAAGCCAGGTCCTTCGGTAACATAGAGGAGGCTCGCCTGCGTCGGTATATATACTGGGAATCGGGCTGGTCCTAAACGCCCCAGTGCATAGTCGCAGACCTGCGTTGTGCACTGAATTAAGTGCTTTCAAATACGTCTCGCGTGCGGACGCATACACGAATGAGCCGTAGTCTAATTTCGACCGCACCAGTGTGCGGTAAAGTAAAATTAAGGTGGTGCGGTCTGCTCCCCAAGATGCGTGGCTTAAAAACTTTAAAATGTTTAAAGACTTCAAACAGTTTACCTTGACAGAATTAATGTGCTCCTTCCAGTTGAGTTTGTGGTCGAGGGTCATCCCCAGAAAACGGACTGATTCCACAAATGGGAGGTTTCTACCACCTAGGTGTAACGTGGGATTTACATGGACGCCCCGAGTGCGAGAAAAGTGAACGCACTTTGTTTTCTCCAAAGAGAAAAGGAAGCCGTTATTTTGGGTCCATTTGTGAAGTTTATTGATGGTGAGTTGCGCCATACGCGATGCATTCACGACCCTAGATGATCTGCAGAAAATCGCGAGATCATCCACAAACAGTGACCCTAACACTGGCTCCTTGATGCAGTGAGCTATGTCGTTGATCGCAATAGCGAACAACGTCACGCTCAGAACCGAGCCTTGGGGAACTCCGCTGTCAAGAGGGTAAAAATTTGACAACAACTGTCCCGTCCTTACTTTAAAAACACGGTTGGTTAAAAAATTTTGTATAAAAATGGGCAAACAGCCTCTAAAACCCCACTCGCGTAATACGCGTAGAATCTTACGTCGCCAGACCCGGTCGTAAGCCTTCTCTAAGTCGAAAAATACACCGACTACGTGTTGGCGGAGAAGGAAGGCTTCTTGGATGAAATTTTCAATTCTGACCAAGTGGTCCATTGTGGAACGGTTCCGTCTGAATCCGCATTGTATCCTAGAGAGGAGTTTTCGACGCTCCAGCCACCAAATGAGACGTCGATTTACCATTCGCTCCATTAACTTGCACAGGCAGCTGGTGAGAGAAATCGGCCGGTAAGAATTCGGGTCAGCTCGGTCTTTTCCATGTTTTGGGATGGGGACAATGACGGACTCCCGCCAGGACGGAGGAAAATCCCCATTGGCCCAGAGCTGATTAAAAGTTTCAAGGATTTCCAGCAACGCCGATTCCGATAGATTTCGGAGGAAGGCATTGTGGATCTCGTCGGGTCCTGGGGACGTGTCGTGGGAGTCATGGATGGCAGATTTCAGCTCCCAAATGGTAAATGGCATATTGTAGTCTGCCGTTGTTTTAGGCTCCATAAAGGATATAGGGACGTTCTCGAGCCTTTTCTTGAGGATCGCAAAAGAAGGGTCATAGCATTCGTCGCTGCTCACTTTGGCGAGTAATTGGGCGAATACGTTCCCTATCGCAGCTGGAGAAGTGATAACCTTTCCTTCGACTTCTAGGAAGGATATACCTAGATGCTGGCTGCTACCCGATATGCTCCTCACCTTACGCCATACCTGTGCAAGTGGAGTCCTGTGGTTGACACCGGAGACAAAATTCATCCAAGAAATCCTCTTTGCGTCCTTTATTACCTGACGCGCTTTCGCTCTTAGTCGCCGAAAAGCGGAGAGATTATTTGCTGTAGGATACTTGTTGAAAATTCGGAGAGCTTTCTTACGTTTTTTAATGGCTTCTGCGCAGGTTTCATTCCACCATGGCACCGCATTTCTTGGAAGGATGCTTCGAGATCGTGGTATGCTAATTTCGGCGGCTTGAATGATGCTGGATGTCAAAAGATTTACGTTTGTTACACAGTCGTTGTTTTTATCCCACACGTAGTTAAAATTTGAGTTAAAAAGATGCCAATCAGCTTTCCGGACAATCCAACAGCCTGGTCTAATAAAATCGGGGTTTATATTTTGCTCCCTTTTGATTAAAAGGGGAAAGTGATCGCTCCCACTAAGATCCTTATGCACAGAGAGTTTGAGTTTATTGACCAAACTAGTCGATAAAATACTCAAGTCAATGGAGGAAGAATCGCCGCTATAAGAGTTAAAACGGGTTTTCTCGCCGTTATTGAGTAAAAAAAGGTTAAAATCACCAATAAAACTTGATAAAATACGTCCCCTGCGGTTGCACTGTTCCGGGGTGCTTCCCCATAGACGATCGTGAGCATTAAAATCTCCGAGTAAAATAAAAGGCTGAGGTAGCTGGTGAACAAGGGATTCTAGATTAAAACGGGTGACGGGTGCACCCTCCGGCAGGTAAACGTTGCACACCGTTATCGCCTCGGGAGCGTGCACCGTCACCGCTACCGCTTGGAACGGTGTGTTAAGATTTATTCGGGAGGTGTAAAGAGCCTCCCGGACAAAAACCGAAACTCCACCATGGGCTCGTTGGCCACTAGTATCGTCCAGTCTAAAAGTGTTAAAATGTTTTAAATATCCCTTGTCTGTATCTTTAAAACGCGTTTCCTGCAAACATATACAGAAAGGGTTAAAATCATTTATTAAAACAGCCAGCTCCTCCTTATGCCGATAAAATCCATTACAATTCCATTGTAATATAAAATTCATAAAAAGGGTTTAAAAAGGGTAAAAGATAAATAAAAACAGAAAAAAAAGGATGTCAATATTGAAACTTGGAGCAGCATTAGCCCGGAAGTCTGTGGAATCATCGCTTTAAGCGACTTTTCCTTCCCTTATTCCTGACTTTTTCGATCTCTGTGTCCGAAATACAGAGATCTTCGTCTATGTCCTCCTGCATCGGTTCCATACCTTTGCCGGAGGGACCAGGAGAGGGAGTTTTCTCTCGCTGGTCAGGTTTTCTGGTGGTTTTCTTTGTTGTATTTTTGGGAGACACTACGGAGGAGTTAGGGGTGTTTTTTTTAGTATTGCTATTGTTACTCGCATTTGTTTTTTTTAATAAATCTATCTGCTTTTCAGGTTCCGTCTGTGTAGAAATGGTGCACTTCTTAACTGGAGCAGAGGCGATTGCGGCAAAGGAACGCGAGAAAGAGGGGGCACTAAGGGCTTTGAACTTTTTCCTTGCCTCCAGGTAAGATATTTTTTCCATAGTTTTTATTTCCATAATCTTCCGTTCCTCTTTCATTTTCGGGCAATCGCGAGAGTAAGCCGCGTGGGTACCCTCGCAATTCACGCAGCAGGCCGCTTCCGCACATTTGTCCCCATCGTGCTTGTCCTTGCCGCAGCGCGGGCAGGTGGCCTTGCCCTCACATCGCGGTGCGATGTGGCCGAATTTTTGGCATTGGAAGCAGCGCATCGGTTGAGGGAAGAATGGTCGCACAGTTACAGATTCGTATCCTAAGAAGACTTTAACGGGCAGTTTGTCTAGAGCGAACGTGAGAATTACTGACGTGGTATTTATCACTTCACCGTTTCGCTTCGTAGTCAGTCTGCGGCAGTCGATGACGCCCTGGGGGGCCATCTCTCTCTTGATCTCTTCTGGTTCCACGTAAAGAAGGTCGTAGTGACTTATTACTCCCTTAGAGGTATTTAGAGTGCGGTGGATCTCGACTTTAACTGGGATGTCGTGTAATTTTTCAGTTTTAAGCAATTTTTCAGCTTGGATGTTGTTCGCAGTCTCTATTAGTAGGGTACCATCTCTTAGTTTTTTCACCGAATTTGGCTCTCCAGTAATTATCGATTGCATAGCTTTTTTTATGAAAAAGGGAGACACCTTTTTCAGAGTGTCACCTTCTTTGGCGCATTTCATAGACAAAAAACGCTTCGAGCTTTCAAAAGACTTTTCTCCTCCGCCCGTGTCCGGGCGGGATCTTTTTGGTGGAGGAAGAGTAATCGTCTCCATGAATGTAAGAACATAATTCATCCCCTGGGCTCCCCACCCACCACGGAGCCACACATTCGGGACGCCACACCGAGATCCGGTGTGGTCGCCAGGGCTACCCAAGGGATATAGGAACCTTTGATAGGGGGTCTCTTTTGGGTTAGAACCTCCAGCGCGGGGGCCCTCCGAACCCACGCACCTTCGGCCGCCCTACGGAGACCCCCATATCTCCAGCACTAACCCGTCCTGGCGTACGCTCGGAAGGAGCCGCCAAGCTCCCCAGCCGCCAGGAGCCGATTGACCGAGCTGGGCTCTTCTCGGCCGCCCGTTTTTCGGGGAATCCAGGGCCGAAGTGGGGTATTGAACTACGGCCCATACCGGGTTTCCGACGCCCAGCTGGGAGCCGGAGAACTCACCCACCAGGATCCCCTTCTCCCCCTTGTACGGGTCTCCACGCACGGCAAACACGTGGGTGAATCTGGACGCCAGATGTATCGGCTACTCAGCACAGCAGAGTCACATGCTGTCTGGACGCTATCCTAGCGTGCGAAGGGTTTTTTGACGAGGTTGTCTCCCCGGTGGGCTCGGGTCCGTGGGGGCGCGGCTCCCCAAAGGAAGAGATTACTCTCTTCCCCCCGTGCGGGGGCGAACACACATCGTTTACTTCTTAAATCACTCTGCGATCTTAAAATCGGTAAAAACTGGATGCCGGAGCCTAAGGAGATGGGCATTTCATCTGCATTAATTTGAATCCAAATTTTATCGAGTGGGTAAATTTTATTGTGGCCCGGTCACATCGTAGCCATGGGTTTTCAAAATGTTAGTAATTTTGCTTTGTCTTCTTCTGGCTCATTTTGGCGCCAACCCATCGTAGGTCGGGGTCCCCATCGTAGCCTCTGCACGTCTCTTTAAGTAGGAGGTTGGGGCCACTTGAAAGCAGAGACCGCATGTGCCATTGCATCTGATCCATATCATGCAGAGTTTCCGGGTCTTGGGTCGACATGCTGCTTATGTCCGCCTTGAGCCAATGCAACCTCCGTTAGCGTTTGAGTGTAGGCCAAATCTAAAACAAAAATAAAAAATAAATTTGAAAAATCTTATAAATACGTTCATAAGTTTAAGATATCAGAATGCAAAATTTGTGTGAAGAATTGCCTTTCTACAGACAAGCTCGTATCTTGTTCCTTCCCATTTCCCTCTCCTTCAGCGGCATTTTCCAAATATTCCAAATTTGGAATAGCCTCTCCCTAAGCCATTTCCAATCGACGGGCCAGCCTCATACTCTGAAGCACGGCATATCATCAATCATCGTCTTTGTTTAGGGTTTATAGTGCAAAACTCTTGCCCAATGGAAGCAGCGCCACATCACTTTTAGGACCCCAAATTTTCAGAGCATAAATACTCGGCACATTTTGATGGAACACGAATCTAATGAAATACCTTATAATTCATTGATTGCATCGCGATAGTTTTATAATTATTATTCCGTTTTCATTGTCAATACACCTATCGCAAGTAACACAAGGGCATTCACAGGAACCGAACTTAGAGCGTTCATGTGTATGACACTCAGATTTGATTCGTCGGTATTTGCGATTTCACTATTTATAATTATGGGAAAAAAATTTTATGACCTCTTTCACTATATCAACGATGCACTTATCACAAGGATTACACCAGGCCAAGGAATCAGTAATGGCGCGACGGGGTAGGCTGTTTCAAATCGGAAGAAGTTCGCAAGTCGGGTTTCAAGAGGGCGCATGGGGTCCAGGCAGATGGACACGTAGTACTCCTCTTTGTATGGTAGGTGTCGACAATGACGCCGGAGGCGAGGTTCACAGGCGCATGAGGGGAAGTTCACATGCGCATGAGGGGAAGTTCACATGCGCATGAGGGGAAGGGATATCAGGTATCAGTCCCGTGGACTCTGAGAAACGCGAACGTTCTCACGTGGTCACATGTTCTGGTTTCCTGCACGCCTTTGCCTGCTGAAACATCTTGTTAGTGGAAAATGCCGAAGACAACTTGTGCAGTGGCCGGCTGCAGCAGCCGAAAAGTTGACGGCATACATAGGTTTCCTATGACGGTGGAAAGGTAAGTAATTATTGATTAAATTTATTATTTATTATAGTGAAATTGGTCGTGTTGCAAATATCGGCGAAGGTGGTTTGTATTAACGCAGTTCTGGTAATGCCACTGTTATTTAATTATATTTCCCTTAATAATGAATGCTCTCTATGACTGAATTGTGGATCCCCTGAAATAACACATATATTTTAAAAATATATTTCCCTTCGTAATGATTGCTTTTCGAGGGTTTGGTGACTATCTGCGTCGCATGATTTGCGTGCTTGCATTCGAGCAATTGCAAGCCAGATTGATAATATTACAGCTCTAAGGGGGGAGGGGTATATTAAATGCTTAATTGCGGATTAGTTAATGAGAGTCCTATCCTCGCCGTCTCCGGTTAGGGTCGTGCGACTCCGAATTCCGGACACCCGAAGCACGATTGTTTTCTTACTTATTCACTAAAGGGTATGCTTTATTTGGTTGACAATATTTTCTCATTATATTTTCATTTCGCCGCGACATAATGTTAATTTTCGATGGTGTCATGACATGTCCCACAAGCGCTAACTTCTTTCTTATCATCGACATCAAGATGTGCTTGGGGGTATTGTGTTTACATGGACGATTCGGATTCCCGCTGTGTATAGGGAAGGGAAAATCTTGTGTGAAAAGGTACTTTCAGGTATCCCCTCTGGCGTTCATTGTGTTGGTAATTTGAAGTTTAGGTTATAAAGTTTTTTGACCAGTTATTAGTAGTGCTAGGGTGGCATCGTTATTACATTACAATGCTTTCAAATGTCATCGCTAATACTTTTTCCGAGGCTATTATCATTTTGACAGAGTAAAACATCACTAACTTCATGATGGTGAGAAAGTACTGAATTTGTTCTTGATTTTCTGGTTTCTTCGCCTCAATTGAATACACTTTGATCTGCTCATTTTATGCTGGCGTAACTATTCCTATGCTCAATCAGTCGCAGGTCTGATATCTTTAGTCATTGAAACTCTTAATTCTCAAGGCAAAGGAATTTTTACAATTTTTACTCAATACTATACTCTCACTAAGTGAATGATAATAAATTTTCTTTCTCTCACTCCCAGTTGTAAATGCTATGTGCTTGTTTCAACTTTTCAGCTTTGAATGACGTTACTTTATTCAATGTCTTCATTAGCTGTTTCCGATAAATGACTTCATTTTTTTCAGGGCAGAGATGTGGCGTAAGTTCTGCCAGAACCCAGCTCTGGCGAATATCCCCGCAAATGGACTACACATGCAAGTTGCATTTCTGTACCACCCAGTTCCAAACAAGCGAGCGCATCAAGTTGAATAGGAACGCTGTGCCTACTCTTTTTCCTCCATCTTCCCTTGACCCTGTTAGCACTCCTGATGCTCCTGTCCCCCCAACCAATGATCTCAGCACTCCTCCCCATCATATGACACCTCCTCCTTTACCATGTTCTGTGGGTTCATCATCAACCAATTTGGTTTTTTCTACTCCCGGCACCTCAGCTCCCCATCGTTTATCTCTAAATTTCACCCCTATTTCGACCTCTCCCATCACATCTAGGGAAGGGTGTTCTGCAATGCTTCGAGATAGTTCACCTTCTTTAGAAATGATGGAAGATGAAGTGCCTACCCTTAATTGTAATCCCACCTCTTCATTTGTCACTGAATCTTCCCGGTCAGCAGATGTTTCAAAATCTAGTGAGATTCTTGCTACACCTTTGTCATCATCTGCTGCTCGGAAAGGTGGAAAGCGCTCCATTCTCTTCGACCTTGGCATGACGAGGGTCAATCAGTTGACTCCTCGCAAGAAAATCATGTACAAGAGGTTGGTGAATCAGCGCCGACAAATAAATCGGTGGAGAAAGCTTGTGACTAAAAAGTCTAATTTATCTGATCTTAACCCTGACAGCAGATTCATGAAGGCCATCGAAAAAAATTAATCCCCCTCTGCTGTCACTTTTTTAAGCACTCTTTTGAGGGAAGGGCAGAAAAAGCCAAAAGGTAGGAGGTGGACCCATGAACTAAAGGTAAAAGCCCTATCCATTTTTAAGAAGAGCCCTCGTGCACATACTTTCCTTCGTAATTTCCTTCCAATTCCT
Organism: Ischnura elegans; assembly: GCF_921293095.1. Taxonomy (NCBI): domain Eukaryota; kingdom Metazoa; phylum Arthropoda; class Insecta; order Odonata; family Coenagrionidae; genus Ischnura; species Ischnura elegans. The sequence goes on from NC_060247.1 coordinate 31,274,066, forward strand.
TGCCGCAAAACCCTCACCAAGCTTCTTTCTTCTTTCCCATTCACCACGGGGATCAACCCTACCATTTTCAACCTCCTCACCACCTCCGCACAGAGAATGGAGGAAAGGGATAGGCACTGCTGCTTGCTGTTCGATGAGATGTCACTCAAAAAGGAGCTGGTGTGGGACAGGGTTCATGACCATATTGCTGGATATGAGGACCATGGAAGTAGCAGACGGCGGGAAGTCATTGCTGAAAAGGCTTTGGTTTTCATGGTCCGTGGCCCATGGTCCAAGGGGAAGTGCCCTGTGGCATACTACTTCAGCAATGGGGCAGTTACTTCCACTTCCCTACAAAACCTGATACAGGAAGCCCTCCACCATCTTGTGAGGACAGGGTTAAAAATAGTAGCCACTGTCTGTGACATGGCTACAACAAATGGCAGGGCCCTTCAGCTCTTGGGAGCTTCATTTGATGAACCATCCTTTGAGTTCGAAGGGAAGACAGTGGTTACAATTTTTGACCCTCCACATCTTTTGAAGTGTGTCCGGAACTTGTTCTGGGCACATGACTTCATGGTTCCCGTAACTATAGGGGGCAATGTGGTCATGATGAGGGCATCTTGGAGCCATGTGCGGGCGGTATATGATGACGATGGCCAAAATCCATGTGGAAGGTAGGATGCTATTCAAAATGGAATTACTAGTTTATCATTTAAATTTGCAGCTGTTTTGCTTGGTGTCATTTCACATTAATTTCTTGTGATTTTCAGATTATTTAAGCTCACGGAAAACCATTTGAGCCCAGAGGGCTATTTGAAAATGAGGGTTTTCCTTGCGGCCCAAGTTTTCAGCCTCCATGTTAGCCGGGGAGTCGGGGCTTTAGTTGGTAGAGGTAGGTTCATTCATCAGCTCTCATATAATATTGGATCAAGATTATATTCGCGATGTCATTCTGTCCCTTTATCTGCAGCTGTTTTACCAACTGCTGCACTGGGGACAGCAGAGCTGCTGCTCCTGATGAACAACCTCTTCGATTCCATGAATGGAGATAAGGCGGGAGCGAAGAGGATTGGGAGCAGTAGCATGTACCGGGTGCCAATGACAGCCAGAAGCCACCATTTGGAAACATTTCGGCTCATGGAGGAGAAAATCAGGGCACTAAAAATGTTCAAGGGCCGTGGGGTTGCTGGAGACCACATCCCTCCCAAATGGCGGCCCAAGTAGATCTTAAGTAGTATTTTTCTTTCTTTCCCTTTAGTAGTATTTTTCATTTAAAACTTCAAAGTCGCCTCAAATGGACACAGTGATAAAGGGGTTGTTAACCGCTGGCATAATTGTTGAATGGCCTATTAAGTGTTCATTTAGATGTTTCCTAATACCAAAGGCCAACGGTGGGGTAAGGTTAATTTATGATTTGTCTCCATGGACCAAATTTTATGTAATCCCCAAATTCTCGTTGTATGGCCCAGGCAAAGTAATTGCTACCATTCCTCATAACGCGTTTTTGTGTAAAATTGACCTCACCGCTGCTTTCTACCAGCTTCAAATTCATTGTAGTCACTGGAGATTCTATGGCATAGTGTACGATAAAAAGAAGTACGCTTTCACAAGGCTACCTATGGACCACTCACTATCGCCAGCCATTTTACAAAGATGGGCAGAGGACGTGGCCCTCTTTATTGAAGAGAAATTCAATGTTAATGCAGTGACTTATCTTGACGATTGGCTTATTTTCTCAAGAAAAAGATTCTGTGGTTATGATATTGTAAATTATTTAAATTCTGAATTTGGTATTCAAGTAAATGTTGGTAAATCTGTTTTGGTAAATGTACAACGACTAAAATATCTGGGAGTATTGATTGATACTAAGGATTCCTCAGTGCAATTAACAAAAGCTTCCATTAAGCGTGTGAAACAAGTGATACCAGTGTTCCCCTCAGTACGCCAAATTGATATTCAAAAGGTAGCAGGCTACCTGAGTTGGGTATGCTGGATCTTACGGCTACCAACCTTCTTAATATCCCATGTGTTTCAAAGAAATAATAAGTGGTGGCTAGTGCTCAGTGACAGTGAAATATTCCAAAGAAAAGTATCTCTCCCACGAGCCACAGAAGAAATACAAGTGTACACGGACGCAACACCTGCACAAGGGGGGGTCGTGATACCGGTGTGGACATTATCCCAATCATTCCCGATCCCTGACACAATTAAATCAATCAACGGCGCGGAAACATACGCAGCCCTTATGGGCTTGGCCAAGACTATGGATCTTTTATCTGCCTTCAATATAACCAATGTATGTATTAATGTTTTTATTGACAACACATGTGCTTTGTATAGCCTCAAGAAAGGCAGAGGTTTTGTACTTACCATGTATCCTGAACTTGTAAAATTGTACCTTGATACGTTAATTAAAGAAGATCAGTCACACAGCGTGACCTGGTCATACGTCCCAACCGCCGACAACTTGGCCGACGCGCCCTCGCGGGCAGTGCAATAAACCTATATGCGGGCGGCGGCCATCATGGCGGCCGTTCCGTATATACGGGGACGCCTGCACGCGGGGAGTTAGTCGGATCGTTGTCGGAGGCACTGGAACGTGTGGCCAGCAGCAGGACTATATTTCGAGGGGAAGAAAGTGCCTCCTCCCAATGCGATTTCAGGACCTCCCCCTTCTATAATGGGGTGGATAGCTACCCTTAGGGGAATTAGTATGTTATGGGAGCGGGTGGGAAGCAGGTACGGCCATATGAACACTCGAAGTTTGAATCAGGATCCCATTGAAAACTTATTCAACCTTGTGAGACAAAATTGTGGGTGCAATCGCACTCCAAATGCATATCAATTTGTCTCGGCCTTGAAGACTGCTGTCATCAATGGATTGGTTATCACAAATTCACGTGGTAACTGTGAAATTGATGACTGCAGCTCTTTGAGTGGGTTGAATGAGCTTTTCAGTGGAGATAATGAGGATACCTCTTCCCTATTGCATGAAGAATATGCTCTAGGATTGATTCCTGTGGCCAATAGAACATCACCTAAAATGGTGAAGTTGTCTGCCAAAGAAATGCAATCAGTTGCAGTCGTTGCACAACACGTGGCAAGGACAGTTCTGAAGGACAACACATGTAACTTGTGCTCTTCATGCCTTCTCACAGAATCCAGATCCATGTAATCTCTTCCTTGAGATGCAGAGGGGAGACCATGAACCTTCTCAGTGTCCCACTGAGGAGTTAGTGGTCGCCGTCGGGGAGGGGATTACATGGTTGCTGGAGGAATTGCCTGTGAGAGGCCATGAAGAGCGACTCTCTCACAAAATGGAAGAAGAGTTGTCCCAAAAAGTCAACTTTTCTTTCATTTTGTGTGAGATTCATGGTAAGGCCCTTCAGGCAAATAAAGTTAAATGCATTGTAATAGTAGGTATAGAAAAATATATAAGGATAGTAAATAGGGAATAATAGAATAGTTTGAGTAGTTATTTTATTTATTTTTAAGGGTTTCATTGCGTTATCAGTGCATGTCTGTTTAATGTTTATAGGAATGTATTTTGTGACTTTCATATTAGCATGTAGTGTTTCACTTTGAGGTGTAAAATTATTTTTTTAATGGAGAATGTCATTAATATCCAAACTTGATTACATACTTGTATAATTACAGTTTTATTAGATCCATAGTGTCTCTCTTCTAGTGTTTTTTTTGCTATATTTTGTTTTTGCTACGGGGAGGTCCTGAAGTGATTAGGGATTTATTTTTAATGTATTACCTATGCTTGTATCAATCCCTGAATCATTTGATGCCATTCCTTTACTAATGGGACAACTACTCTGTTTTCTTGCCCTGTGGGATGTGGTCTTAAAGGGTCATAGGATTTTTTTTGCTATAATGCTTGCCCTGTGCTTGTATCACTGCCTGAATCATTAGATGCAATCCCTTTGCTATTGTCACAACTTACTTTGCGTTCTTTCCCTGTGGGATGTGGTCTTAAAGGGAAATTGTACATTTTACTATAATGCTTGCCCTGTGCTTGTGGATGTGGTCTTAAAGGGGCATAGGATTTTTTTTACTATAATGCTTGCCCCGTGCTTGTATCAATGCCTGAATCATTAGATGCCATCCATTTGCTATTGTCACAACTTACTTTGTGTTCTTGCCCTGTGGGATGCAGTCTTAAAGGGACATTATACTTTTTGCTATGATGATTGCCCTGTGCTTGTACAACCGCATGAATGATTTGATGCCATTCCTTTCCTATCGAAAAAACACTGCGTGTTCTTGCCCTGTTGGATGCAGTCTTAACCTGGATCCGCCCAATGTAACATAAATGTCACACCCTGTATCGCTCCACTGTAATGGCTCTTGCATCGTTCGGGCACGGTATATTGTTGTGTTTTATACCTTATAAGAAAGAGGAAGCTAAGTGCTTCAATTCAAGGTAAGAATTGTCAAGTGAGAGTGAAGACCTATCCTTTGAGTACCCCTGGTACTTATGCGCCTTCCCTAGACACTAAAAATGGACGTTCGCTTTGTGTAAATATTTAATTTTTTCATTGACTATATGCGCTACAGCGACAATTTTTGGTATGTATTAACATAATGATACAAAATTATTAATAATACATTAATATGTTTGGTATTGCTTTCCATTTCTGTAATATACTCTGATAAATGTTACTGTGACATAAATGTCACATTGGGCGGATCCCTAAGCAAATCTTCAAAGTTTCGAATTTTATGCTCTATAGTTAGAATTTATTCCATTTTCAACGTTTTTTCCTTCGTATTCCCGCCAAAAGATTTATTATATATCAATTAGTCGATAAATTTGCATTTATTAACTTTTATTCCGGTAATTACTTATGAATTAAATTTTTTAATATTAGGGATATCGATAGCTCAGAGATATTACACTGTGTGAAGCCCAATAGCTTCCGGACAACGAAGACTTTGACGAAGTACAATATACCTTGAGCCACCAGAAGCAGCAATTGTCACTTATGAGGACATTGCAGATTACCAGGCTGGTGGACTTGAGGAAAATTTAACGGGAAGACAACTTCGGGCAAGAGTGGAGCTTTTTTTGCAGCTTGATAATGATAATACTAATGAATTTCAAGAGAAGTCCGGAAGTATTTCGGTACCAGTTAGATGTAAGGAAAAGGATTCAAAGTCAACGAAGCTTATGTCACTTCTCCAATAGAAAAAAGTAAAAAGAGAAGCTGCCAATGTGCGACAAGAAGGTCATCTTGTAACAAATAGTTTATTCCCCGAAACAGATCTTCCTGAATAGAGGGCAAAATTAGGTATTTGTGTAGAAATTTTTTAAATAGTTTTTTTCAAATGACATTCTTTTTTCTCATGGCACAGTTAGATAATTATACTACTTCTATTGTTTTTTCATCTTCTAGCATCAGTAAAGAGGAGATGAAAATTTTCATTGGGATTTTACTGTTATGAGGTTGTAACTGGTTTCCATCCAAGCGATGCTCCTGGGAAGATTCTGGGGGTGCTCACAACTCAATGGTTACCGTAGCCTAGCGAAGGAATAGGTTCTTTGTGATGAGTAGATACCTTTACTGTGCAGACAATACGATGCCCGACATAATAGACAAATTGTGGTAGCTTCGCCGTAGATCACTAAATTGAAAGAACGTTTCAGAGGGATTTTTCCCACTGAGAAAACTCTCTTTTGGCAGGGGTATGATTGTGGAGTATTTTGGTATCCATCCTTGCATGTAATTCATTCGGCGGAAGACAATCATTTTTGGTGGTAATGGTGGAATATTTTCCTTGACTTTTGGATGTAGCTGTTCACAATCTGTAGCTGTTCACAATCTGTTCACAAGCGAAATCTGGTCATTGCATGTCACAATTAGAGATCAGGCGTGTAGTAATGCAAACATTACTGACCATACATCGATGCAAAGGCAAGTATAGCCGCCGTACTACTTCATTTTCAACAGAGGCAGACAGTAAAATATGTTACGATGCTAATGATCAATTAGTCTCAAAAGATTGCGTCGCCGTGCTGGAGAACATTGCACTTCCGTCAAATGCACTGCATGCGATGCATGAAATATGGACAAATATTGCTTTACTACTTACCACTCAAAATGGTACGTATACGCCGGCATTGAACTCTAAAGCAATCTTTAGTTTATATGAAACAAATTGATTCAAATTTAATTCAATTTTATACTGTATACACCCTTATATATTGTGAGAATATTTTTCAAACATGTGTATTTATTCTATGTATTTTCCAAAATTGGGAAATGCATTTTCAACTGTTTTACTTATTAGCCTTGTAAAAATATTATTTAAATGTACCTTCTACAAATCCATTGCTTGTGTCAATTCAAGGTTCTGTAATTTCATAACACTACTGCCGAAAACTTTACATAAATTTAAAATAATTTTTCTTGATGTGTATTTGACAAGTTTATAATATAAACATTATAAATTTAAATATACCCCAAACTTTTGAAATAGCATTGAAAGAATCCAAAACACTCCTACACCTTAAAAAATCACAATTTACATCGAAAAATTTATGAATCGCGGGCAATGGAACTCTGAAAATTATTGCTAAATTTTTAAACAATTTACTTTAAATTTAAACAAAAGCTCGAAAATAGTGTACGTAATAATAATATGCTTTTCTAGTGGTTTTTTATCCTTTAAAAGTACAGTGCAGCTCAAATGCGAAAAATATTTGCTTTTTCTGGGGAAATATTACCTTGCACCAAAAGACAACAGATCCGCCCAATGTGACATTTATGTCACAGCCTGTATCTCGGAAACTACACAACCGATCAGTGTAATATTTTCGGAATGTAGTAAAAATGAGACCCTTACCATTCCCCTAGAATATGAATTATAAATCTCAAAAAAAATATTTTGGGCGGATCCAGGTTAAAGGGACATTATACTTTATGCTATGATGCTTGCCCTGTGCTTGTGTCATCATGTGAATCATGAGATGCCATCCCTATGCTATTGGCTCCACTTACTCTGAGTTCTTGCCCTGTTGGATGTGGTCTTAAAGGGACATTATACTTTTTGCTTTGATGATTGCCCTATGCTTGTGTAACCACATGAATCATTATATAGATGCCATCCCTTTGCTATTGACAAAACCTAATGAGTGTTCTTGCTCTGTGGGATGTTGTCTTAAAGGGACGTCATACTTGATATGATGCTTGCCCTGTGCTTGTGTCACCAAGTGAATCATGAAATGCCTCCCTTTTGCTATTGGCTCAACTTATCAGTGTTCTTGCTCTGTGGGATGTGGTCTTAAAGGGACATTTTACTTTTTGCTATAATGCTTGCCCTATGCTTGTATAACTGCATGAATCATTATATTGATGCCATCCCTTTGCTATTGGCAAAACTTAATGAGTGTTCTTGCTCTGTGGGATGTGGTCTTAAAGGGACATTTTACTTTTTGCTAATATGCTTGCTCTGTGCTTGTATCACCACGTGAATCATTAGATGCCATCCCTTTGCTACTGTCGCAACTTATTCTGTGTTCTTGCCCTATGGGATGTGGTCTTAAAGGGATATGGATTTTGATTGCATTTTGGAATTTATTTTCATTTTTTACAGTATTATTTTTAATTGTATCTAAGTTGTGTTTACCAACGATCAGTGCTAATAAATGTTATTTCCTCAATTGGCCGTTTTCTTTCAATATAACCTATCCTATGTCGATTTTAAATGTTTTTGGCTCAATTTTTTCTGTCGCTTCATTTTTTTGTGAAATTGAAATTATAGAAACCAATTAAAGCAATCTGCATGGCGACCGTGCGCGAATTCAAATTTGCCGCCGACGCCACCTACCGACCAAATTTCAAACTTTTTGAATATACAGTAGAAGATCGATAATCCGGAAATCTATTTAACGGAATGATCTAAACAACGGAAGGTTTTCCCGGAGTTTTTCAAAATTTCTATTTTTTAAGTTGCATCGCCGAAAATATGGCTATCTAAGTGGTTAAATCGCCGTCTCAGAGCCTGGCTGTCTTCTCGCTAATCCCAAGAGATATAGTCAACTAAGTTGCCGTTATTTTCTGTAAAATATTTCATTTCGTGATCCGGGATCCCTAGATGTAGTGATTTCGCGCAAAAGATTTCACGGAATCAACGTACCATGTATATTCCTCGAACTTTCCGGACTTCAGTAGAGGGATGAAAGTGGATTGAAGTTTACATTGTGCGCGCCGCACGCCCAAAATTACTTCAAATTAATCCGAGGAGATTTGCAGTTAAAATAAAACTGTAAGGAACATGAATGATAACTGCTTATTTTCTTACGATTGCCTTCTTTTTCACTCAATGAGCTCCGACCGTCAGGAAGAGGAATTCTATCGAAGTCTTTAATCTGCATGCGCTCATTTTGCAGCAGTGAGAATCAACGTATTGCTTAAAACACATTTTTTCAGCTGGCATATTCCCTGGTGAAAGCACTATTTTCCGATCAGAAATTTGCCTTTTTTGAAAATCTACGAGCGAAATTACCAGTTGCTTCAATCGCGGGAGCCCTTTAGTAGTTTTAATATTGGATATGGCAATCCCTTTTCACAAGTAGATGTTCTCAAAACATATTTAACCCTTCCTAATGACCCGCGGTTGAACCTGAGATTGCGATAATTAAATCCAAGAGAAAAATGAAAGGCCACCATGCATTGCATTCTCGAGTTGGTCGTTGGGCGGGCGACCCCCGCCGCGAGGCCCTAAGACTCTCCCTATGAGTCATGCGGACTGGTCGAAAACGTCGACTGCACCACTCCACCCTTCTCCCAAAGACATTGTATTCGCCGCAGGTCAAAAATGACTCACAATGTCCCAATGACACGCCTTGTCGGTCACGTGAAATAGTTCTCGCAACATAATGTAACTCCGTGGGTCTCGTTGTCAGTTCTTTTCAGCTTCAGTAACAAGGCGTTTGCCATCAGATAGCGTTGTGCAGTTTGTGTCGTTAAGTGAATAACCCTGCAATAGATTGATTTTCATCTCTATTGGTCATGGAAGCAGCGATCGGATCCAAGAGAAAGAGGAAAACTCTCTCCCTTCAACAAAAAGTGGAGTTATTGAAAAAATTGGATCGAGGTGTTAGTGTGTTAAAGCTTCGTGAGGAGTATGGTGTCGGGCAATCGACCATTTATGACATTAAGGGACAGAGAGAAAAACTTTTGCAGTTCGTTTCGGAGTCTGACTCGTTGGCCGGAATTTCCAAAAGAAGAAATATACGGGGGCCGAGTAACAATGAAGTGGATAAGGTGGTATACGAATGGTTCCGGCAGCGACGAAGTGAAGGAGTTCCAATTTCCGGAGGAATAATAATGGAAAAAGCTAAATATTTCCACAAGGAATTACAAATCACGTCACCGTGCGAATATACGACAGGGTGGCTACAAAAATTTAAACAGCGCCATGGCATTCGATATCTGAAGGTTACCGGAGAAAAACTGTCAGCAGATCACGATGCTGCGGAAGATTACGTCAATGAGCTGGCAAAGTTGGTGGATGAACATAATCTTTCACCGGATCAGATTTACAACATGGACGAGACTGGATTGTTCTGGCGCTGTCTTCCCCGAAATACGTTCGTTTGCCGCGATGAAAAGACTGCGAGCGGAGCGAAAGAATCAATGGAAAGGGTCACCATCGCAGCCTGTTCCAATGCTGCCGGGAGCCATAAATGCAAGCTCATGGTCATCGGTAAAAGTGCAAAACCACGCGTATTTAAGGGTATACACCAGTTTCCTGTGATTTACAGAGCCAATAAGCGAGCTTGGATTACGCAAGAATTATTTAAGGAATGGTTTCATACTAACTTTGTCAAAGAGGTCCGAAAAAATTTCAAGGCTCTTGGACTGCCTGAAAATGCAAAAATTTTATTGTTGTTGGACAACTGCCCTGCTCATCCTCCAGCAGAAACTCTCGTCGAGGAGAATGTTATAGTGTCTTTTTTGCCGCCGAACTGTACTGCTCTAATCCAGCCACTTGATCAGGGGATAATAAATAGCCTTAAGTGTCACTATCGAAGTGAAGTTATGAAAAATATCATCAACCGTGACACTGCTTTCTCCTATGAAGAATTTAAGAAGGAATTTACCCTTAAAAATGCAGTATGGTGTATTGCCGAAGCGTGGGATAAGGTTACTCCCCAGGTTTTGAAAAGATGTTGGAGTAATTTGCTGCCGGATTTTCAAAACCGCTGTGAGGAAACTGACGACATACCAGAATTTGATGGCTTCCAGGGTCCGTCGAATGATCCCGTTTCTCATTTTATAAATTTTGTGAAAGAGCTGGATGCCGACATAAGTGATGAAGATCTAAAAGAATGGAATGCCTGCGACAATAATGCCCCAGTGTACCAAAGCTTGACCGATGGAGAGATAATGGATGCAGTCACGGGTTCGACAGTTGATGAAGACGTGACCGACAGTGACTGCAGCTCTGATGAGGAGAAAATTACTACGTCGGACGCAATCACTTATGCAGAAAAACTCATAAAGTACTTGGAGCAGAGGCCCTCTTCTTCCAACGATATGGAGGTATTACACATGCATAGGTTGAAAAACAATTTAATACAAGAGAGACGCAGCCGCTGGAAACAGGTCAAACTTACCGACCTCATGAAGAACGCACCAACAACCAAGTGCGCGGATGTTGCTGCCACAGATACTGCGTGCCACTCCACCCATGGCAAATAAATATCCAATGGACGTAATGGTAAGCAATTTTTTCAATTTTTCGGGATTCATGCCGCTAGGGAACGCGTTGTTTATGAAGTTAATGCCAAGTAGATTTTCCAAAATACTCGCGTTTTCCGCCCTTAAAAGATTAGCTACGACTATTAATATTAAATTGAAGAATTAACATTCAAATTCGATTGTTATTTACGGTAACGTACTCGAAGTGGGATTACCTCCGATCGGAGGATTTGATAATTACCGATAAATGTATGCTAGTAGTCGTGAAAACGACATGGAATTTGCGATAGCTGCATGTTGAAAAATACGGAGAGGCAAAATGTTGATATTCCAGTCGGATTGTAAAAATATTATTTGCCATATTTATTTCATTTACAGTTGGCCTTATCAAGAGTACCTCTGCGATTTACGGACGAAGAATATTTTCAAATGTTTTGAACCTTTTTTTAATCACAGATGGCAAATAGATATCCAAGATTCTCACCATAATATATATTCAATAAATATCCAAGATTCTCACGCCTTTCATCATGAATTTTATTGAGTTTTTCTTGATCCCTTACTCAGCAATACATCATTTCTGTTGATGCCAATGCACGTTCCGGAAAAAAATATTTTCCGTATTGCAGTGTTGCCTGCATCCAGGGAACAGATCTATTTACCGGAAATATCTTTAATCCGGAAAGGGTCTGGTCCCACGCATTCCGGATTATCGATCTTCTACTGTATGTCGATCCGCGCCACCTAGGAGCCCGACTGACAACTTCTACCAGAGGGATATGACGTACGCTTTAAATTTGCCGCAGATTCCTTGGCCTGGATTACACTCACATTACACACACTGTTTGGAACTGTCAGCTGATGGGAGAGTAGTAAAATAGATCGACTCTCTCCGCCTTCATCTTAAACTGACGATTGAAGGAATTCATCTTCGTCAAGGATGATTGTTTCTGCGGAGCTGTCGGCATCCACGATCATCGACGTGTGCACTCATATCCCGTGGTTGCTGGTACACCACATACTATTCTGATATTCCCGGTCGGTCGTAATAGGCGTCGAACTCCGAAACTTCCTCGGATCAGCGGTTGGCGACTCGACTAGAATTCTGAGTAATGGTGAGCCGGAATCTCCGCAGTATTGGTTAATATTAATTAACGACATCCTTTTTGGTTTCGCTCAAATTCTTCTCATAATTATTCACATAACTTTCATAAGGTTTAATATGACTCTTGAATTATTTTACCAATTTATCAGCAAAGTGCATGCATCAGAAGAAAACAGCACAGTATTCAAATCTGCCAGAAGGATCTGCAGATGCTAGGACTGTCACAAAAGCAGTTGAAACTTTTCCAAAAGGGACCGCTTTGGTTACCTTCGCAGATGAATTTCATTTTCACATTCGCTACCCTTTTAAATTTGCAGTTTGCATTACCTTTAATTTCCCTGATTTGTGATTGACATTTCTTGAGATACATACATATTCGAGTGGTTATGTATCTCACTGACCATCTGCATGTATTTTATCAACATTCTTATCTAATTTGGGAAAGGATTAAATAACACATCACTACTGAGGATAAGGGTTAAACAGAGGAGTATATGCTGATCAAAAGAAATTGGTCGAAGCCTATAACAACTTTACGAAATTACATTGGAAATGATAGAACTGGTATCGACAGAATTGGATTCGAAATGTCAGAATCAGAATATTGATTGCAAAGTTTTGGAATCCACCCACAACGAGTAACGACGCTATTCATGGAAGTGAAAGAAACATGTCAGTAGGAAACCACATATTAGCATGTACCTCTGCACCAGATATGTTAAGTCTCCTTATGAAATCAGAAAGTTTAATTTATCTGACTACAATCTCCATAGAATAACATTCACTTGATACAGCTGCAGCCTCACCCTTTTAGACGCCTCTTACGACGAGCGGGGATGCATCAGGAGTAATCTTTCCCCCTACCTGAAGGGGTTATGTGTTGCTTCCACTCGGTGCTGAGCAATGTTTTCCATTCAATTACTCAAGCACTACTCAAAACTGACTGATTCGTAAGCAGCTTTTTTGCGATGTTTCTTCGAGCAAAAGTAAAAGGATAGCGTTCAAAAGTATTCAATCTAGGCTCAAGATAGGCGAAATCGTTCGTAGTAGTAGTAGTAGTATTTGTGTTTAGGGTGCCTCGACAACTTAGGTCATTTGCACCACAGACAATCTATAAAAACAAAACATTTTAAAAGATGCATAAAAAAAAACATTTAAACATTCATAAAAGTTTTGAAATAAAAGGGGTTGTCAAATTATAAGAAGGTTGGAATTTAAACACTTAATTAGCCCGGTCTCTATTAAAAACTTTATCACTCGGCTGACACTATCAGGGTCGTCTCCTAGGATGTGCCCTAGGTCTCCTCCGATGTTCAGCCGATGGCGCACAGAGCGGTATTTCTCACAATCAGTCAGGAGATGTCTCACAGTAATGGGAGAGTCGCAAACATCACATAGGGGTGGAATTCTCTCTTCGGTGAAGAGGTACGAGTTCGTTGTAAAGACTACCGGCTTTTGAACAATATCAATAAGGACAGCTTTCCCTGGCCATGAATAGATGACAAATTACCGAAGGTTAATGCATGCAAATCTCAACCTGAATCCAAAGAAGTGACATCTCTTCAGAAGGCAACTCAACCACCTTGGATAGGTGGCGTCCAACTCTGGAGTTGTCGCGGACCCCGAGAGAACAGAACCTGTAGCTATTTGGCCAGTTCCAAGGAGCAATGATGAGATTAGACCTCATCTTAGACTGTGCGTATATTATCGGCAGTTTGTGAAGGCGTTCTAAAATGTAAGAAACCACAAACTAAGGTGACTGAAGAAAAGAGCAGCTTCACTTGGAATGATAGCTGTCAGCAAGCACACGTGATCAGGCCGGATCAGAAGTGGGATCCTTCATTATTTATGTCTCTCAGGTGGTACCTGAATTTAGATTTATGCCTGGTAGACTTGATTGGCTCCGTATTTTTTTCGTGTTAAGAACAATGATAACAACATTGACACGAAGAGATGAATCACAAAGAAGAAAACGAAAACATAGTTAATAAGAAGCAAGGAAAGATGCCAAGAAAGTAAAAGGCGATGGGATCAAAGAGACTTCAAACAGTCCATGGGTATCTCAAGTGGTATTGCTCATGAAGAATTATGCATTAACGAGATACTGCAAAGACTACCGGCTTTTGAACAATATCAATAAGGACAGCTTTCCAGTGCCATGAATAGATGACACATTAGACAGCCTTGGAGGATGCAGATTAGTTTTGTCATTGGATCTGAAAATGGATTCTAACAAGTGGGGCTGAAGTCGGAGGACAAAGAGAAGACTGCATTAATAGTGCCTGAAGGACTATGGACAGTACTTCAATTACCACCTTCCCAGGTCGAAGAAGGTATACCAAAGTTTAATGCACGCAAATCTCAACCCGAATCCAAAGAAGTGATACCTCTTCAGAAGGCCAATGAACTACCTTGGCTACATGGCGTCCAACTCGGGAGTTATCCCGGATCCTGAGAAAAAAGAAGCTATAGCTAATTGCCCAGTTCCAAGTGACAATGATGAGATTAGACTTTTCTTGAACTGAGCACTTATTATCGGCAGTTTGTGAAGGGGTTCTCAAATGTAGAAAACCTCAAACTAAGGTGACTGAAGAAAAGAGCAGCTTCACTTGGGATGATAGCTGTCAGCAAGCATTTGATGAGCTAACACCTGATCAGGTCAGATCAGAAGTGGGATCCTTCATATTTTACGTCTCTCAGGTGGTACCTGAATTTAGATTTATATCTGGGGAACTTGATTGGCTCCGTATTTTTTTAGTGTTAAGAACAATGATAACAACATTGAAACGAAAAAACGAATCACCAAGAAGAAAACGAACACATAGTTAATTAGAAGCAAGGAAAGATGCCACGGAAGTAAGACGATGGGATCATAGAGCCTTCAAACAGTTCATTGGTATCTCCAGTGGCATTGGTAATGAAGAAATATGGATCAACAGGATTCTGCATTCTCTACACCCCCACCCTATGTTACCCAAGGGCAGAAGGGAAGTTCATCTCGGAAACAGATTTTATCAATGGGGCTATTGGAGGAGTTTTCTCACAGGAGCGGGAAGTATTTAAAAGGTAATTGGATACTTCAGTAAGGTTTTGTCAAAAGCTGAGTGCAACTTCTGTGTTACCCTTCGGGAGCTATTGGCATTAGTTAATGAGGTACGGCACTTTCACAAGTATCTGCATGGAAGATACACTATACTTAGACGTGATCATGCATCACTGATGTGCCTTGCCACTTTAAAAACTCCTGAAGGGCAAGTAGCATGCTTGGTTGAATAGCTCTAGGAATCTGAATTCCAATTAGTCCATCGAGCGGTAGCCACTCATGGAAATACTGAGTTTCTTAGCAAGAGGGCCGTGAGAGGAAAGCTGCGAACACCGCTTATGACATGACAACAAGGAAGTATTATTATCTTCAGGGTAAAGGCAGATAATGATAGGAAAATAGTGTAATGGGTTCACACTAAAATAAGCCATATTATTTGTTAAAAGAAGCTTTGACACTTGAGGGTAATTAGAGCAATTTACTTAAAACATTAAAACGAACGATGTCGAGTTGAGTCAGTGCTAATGACAGCGGACATCTCATCGTGTCGGATACCCTGTAAGGCCGTCCGTAAGGCTACCAATTCAGCCGTAAAAATACCAATCCTGGCGAAGTGTTACGAGTTTCTTCTGGGTCGCTCTTGGTTGGACTGTGTCCAGGGTGGAGAAAGCATTTTGTTCCTTTTTCCCTAGGACAAGAATTAGTGGGAAACACTAGGCAAACCAAGCAGTTCACGGGTCTAGGTCTGAGCAAGGTCGAGGAGTCAGACCAGAGAGGAAAGTATCCTAATGTCTTCTCAGATGACAAGAGTAAGGCAATCATTGGATTCCAGGCAAGGTTGGTCTTGAAGGATGAGACAATTCCGGTAATCGGTAAGTGTTACGATATCCCGTTGAGTATGTGGGTTAAAGTTGAGGCATGCATTAGGAAGTGGGTGGAAGCAAAGAAACTCACTCCAGTAACTATTTTAAGTTGGGCATCATCCATTTGGTTTGTTTTGAAAAAAGATGGCAGAGTTAGAATTGTTGTGGATTTTAAAAAGACAGTCAATTCAAATCTGAAAATAGATCAATATTCTCTGCCAAGAGTGAAGGATATATTTGTTACGTTTTCTGGGTGTAAATATTTTACCATTTTGGACTTTCTGAGGCCTACTTACAATTACAGGTCTCTGAGGAATCCATGGAGCTGTTAACCTGGGGTTTCTTTCGTTTTAACAGATTGATTTATGGGATTGCAAGTGCTGCTCCATTGTTCCAACAGGTTATGGATGTTATTCTAGCAGGTATTCCTAAAGTTGGTAAATACATAGATGATATTGTAATTGGAGGGGAATCATTGGAAAAGTGTAAGTAGTATACATCAAAAGTATTGGGAAGTCTTGACAAGCACTATGTTCAAGTCAATTATGATAAATGCTTGTTTTACAGAACTTCAGTCCAATATTTAGGGCATGTAATAAGCGCTCTATGTCTTCAACCTATGCCTGAAAAAGTTGAGGCCATCACTAAGGCTCAAACCCCAAAGAATGTGACGGAAACGAGAGCTTATCTAGGCTTGCTAAATTTTTATAGGGATTTTCTCCCAAATATTAGTCACACGTTGAAGCCTTTACGAGTAAATGAGCTATAACCATCGCGAAAGGGGATGAAACAGGTTTTGCGGATAGGTGGTCACAGCTGTGTGAAAATTGCTTGCAGGAGAGCAAAAGTTGGTTGTTACACAGAAATTTGCTAGTACACTATGATGAAAACAAGCCAATTGTTCTGTACACAGATGCATCAACATATGGTGTGTACTGTGTCATGTGGTTGATGGTGCAGAAAAACCAGTCCTGTACCACTCCATGTCTTTGTCTCCCAGTCAACAAAGGGATTCCCAGCTAGCAATAGAGGCATTTGCAGTAAAGGTTGCCGTCACTGCTTTGCACAAATATTTTTATGGAAAGAAATTTAAAATTGTGACTGATAATCTACCTTTAAAGAACCTTATTTCTCCCAGTAAGGGTTTACCTGTTGTGGCTTCGCCAAAAATACAGTCATGGACTGTTTCTCTTCAAGCCTATAATTATGAAGTAGAGAATCGTAAGAGTTCCTTGCTAGCTCCAGCAGATGCACTCTCAAGACTTCTATGAGAGGAAATAGCAGAGAAGGATGAATGGGAAGTGTGTCATGTAGATGTATTTGAATATTTGCCCCCGTCAGCAGTGACAGTTGATGAAAGCACAGCAAGTGACCCGGTTTTCACTGAAGTTAAAGAGTTTGTTGTTTCTGGTTGGCCAAATGTGCTGGCAGATTTGATATTGAAACCTTTTTTCATCATTAGGTACAATTTAAGTGTGGAAGATGTGGATGTCTTCTAACAGGGTCGAAAGTAATAATTCCCCTAAGCTTGAGAAATGATGTGTTGGATTTGTTACACAGAGGTCATCCTGGTATACGCCGAATCAAAATGCTGGCTCGAAACTATGTTTGGTAGCCAGGCATAGATGACGGCATTAAAGTTAAAGTGCAGAATTGTGAACCTTGGTTAGTCATTAATTTTAGACTTGCATCTTCTACTACCATCTCATGGCCTAAAGGTCAGCATCCATGGCAACGAGTGCATCTTTATTTCTTCCATCCTTCCGGATTTCAGTGAACAGTGAGTTTAGAGAAACCCTCATTAATCCGTCATTTTGGCCAAAACATGTCTATGTCGGAATTTACTCTTTTTGGAAGGCCCGCCGGACAACAGAGACGGATATGGAACAGGGAACTGAAAAAATGTCGATGTGTATTCATTAATGGTAAAATGAAAAATGCGAGTGAAATGAACGTGTTTATTTTTATTCATTTTCAATGTTGTTCGGTAATTTACCAATAAATATAGAAGAATTTATTCCTATTAATACACATTTTCCATCAATCTCCTCCATTGGTATCCCTACAAGGAAACACTCAGCAAAACATTGTTTTAAGTATTGTGGAAAACCCTCTGCCTTTCTTGTAGTGATATACACGTTCATGAGAGCCACGCAGATTTCCCCATCATACAAAATATTTCTAATCTTGGCTATTCTGCTATCCTTCAAAATGACTACACAATCACTTCGCCGCTTAGAACGTGCAGCCTCCTCAGTCTCAAAAACACGCCCTCCCATCACAGCCTTTGGGTATTGCTTCACTTTGCCTGTATTCATCAGGTACCCAAGGCATTTCTTTCTTCCGGGTCCTCCCCAGTGAAGTCTCTCTCAACCTAATAACTTAAAACCTCTTCCTGATAAGGACACCTTCATTAGAGGGTAACCCAAAAGTTTCTTGTGAAACCCTGAGACCTCTTCACTAACATTCTCTGCTCCTTTCCACACCCTTACACCTTGCTGAAGCAGGAAACGTTTGGATATTTGAGAAGCCACTCCTTTTGGGATCTTAATAAACTTAACAAGTTTTCCATTTGCATTTTCAAAAACAAACCCTGAATGAGCCCATAATGGACCCAAATCTCGGACACTTGGGAGCCAAATGTAGCAGGTGATGCTCATTATAAGTCATTTTTGCTTCACCATACATAATCTGCACCTGGAAAACAAATTCTGTGAGCAGATTATGGGTTTTATTTAGTTCCTCAGGCATTATTGAGTCACTCAGAAGGATATATACTCCTTCAGCCAACAAAGCCCAATGCTTCACATACTTCTTTAGCAGAATGTCTTGCAGGCATGGTAAGCCATAAAGTAAAAGGCAATGCTTCCATTCATTTGCTTTCCAAAAAATTCTCTCTTTTAGAGACCTAGGGATTCTAGGTATACCTCTTGGAGGCCTAATAAGGGACAACCTGTCATTAATTACCTCCAGAGTAGCTGGACTTCCAATGTAGTATGACTTGCCTACATCTTCACGCCACAGAAGCGAGAACTGGCGCACAACACCAAGGCACATCATGTGCATGTAGTCAGGGACAAAGCCTCGGACAATTCTAAACAGTGGCAGGTTTAACAGAGGCGACGGTTGTTTCACACTTTTCACTTTGCACTTCATCTCCACCGCCTGCTCCATATGTCTCTCCATTTGCCTATCTGTGCTCTCTTTATCTTCTCCTCGACTATAGGGTATTTCACTTGTCCATCCACCAAATATCCTTTGTGAAGGCACCAGCTGCACCCATAGTAGCCATTGAACTGGGTTGTTCCCTGAATCATGGGTCTGGCGACAGAATCCACACTGCGACATGTACATATGAATCTACTGCACACAGATTTCGAATTTCTTGTCCAAGCTACCCCCTCATTAAATAACTTCTTCCTTATATATACAAACTGTTCTAGGGAAAGGTCCATTTTAGGATGACTAGTTCCAACCCAAATACCACACCAAAATATGTTTTTATTTCTTTCTACTGGTGGAATTTCATTGACCTGGATGTAAATAGGCCAGATCGAGCATTTGGAGCTTTTAAAAATGGGGCAACCATCGGTATTCATGATGTAGGAGTAATTATTTCTATTGTTCAAAAATTGTCCAGGTTCAGATAATTTCTGGTATAGAAAACCATCAAATATGTCTTCGATAGCATCTGGATTTTTTAATGGAATCTGTCCACCCTACAGTCAGAATTCTCTTAAGTCTCAAGGAGTATTCTCAGCTGCTGCTCCACTGGAAGGGTTACAAAGAAGTCAAGGACTTCTCTAAAAATCAGAAGTTGATTATTTTCTTGTCATGTATCTTTGTTGTTGGCCAAAGCAGTATATTGTGTAAAAATAGGCAGAGATGGAGGCATCTAAATAGTATGTAGTTTAAGGTTTTCTTGGTAATTTCAAAACTATTAATGAATGACCATGTTGCCAATATTGTATCATGAGTGCAACGATAATAATGTTAATAATGTCTTTTGAACAATTAATAATTGCTAATTAACTTAAGGGAACACAATAATTATGTAATATGCTAGATCGAGGGGTTTGGATTGGTCAGAAATAAATGTATTTCAATATTAATAATTCACTTATTTGCTTATTGTTCTGGGGAAGCTCTTTATTGGAGGGGATATCTGTTCTGGATGAAAAAGTCTCACCCCCATCTTTAGTTCATTTGTTCAAAAACACATCAGTGGGTGGATGTGCCATAATGGGCACTGTCTCAATCCCTCCGAGACTTAATCCCTCCGAGACTTCATCACGAGGAGACGATTCGCGAGCGCCTGAGTGCCACTCTCGCGAAGCACTGGAGTGCGTCGTGCCTGCTTGATTCACGCGTGCCGCTGATTCTCGCTTCCTGTGAAGTGCTCACAATTTATAGTGAATTCACCAACGGTGTCGGCCTCTTTATGCCATGTGTGAACTCTCGCTAACCTCCGCCACCACCTCGCCAATCGTAAGGTGAAACGTCAGTGTGAAACCTTTCCCCTCCTCTGCCTTCACCTCCCCTCTCACGCCTCCTTCGAGCGCGGTCACTATCCTGTAAGCGAGCCGGCCAGCTCTCTCTGATTGCTGACCTCGGAAAAGGAAGGAACTCCTCGTGCCCGGCATCTTCCCTACGGGAAGAATACATTAACCTCAGGCAATTTAGTATTTTATGTATTGTGCTCCTTAAGCTTACTTTGGCTATTAAATGTATTAATACTGTTGGAAATCAACCATATTGTTTCTAATTTTTTTTAACTCCTAACCGCCTATTTCTCGTCTATTCATTCTCGCGACGTATGTGCGTTGCAGGATCTGTTAATCTTATCCGCAACTGTACCATTAACTTATCTTAAACTCACGTCGTTCATGTCGTCACGATCGCAAATAGATAAAGTTTCCTCCTCAACAACTGTTTATACTTAATTATATCTCCTCGGCAATTCCGCTGATACTCCAGCTCTGCTCCCTTCAAAATCATCGCTGCCTTTGGTTTTTCGCCAGTGTATGTCGAGGAATACTGGCATTGTCGAGGTCCTGTAAATTGGGCTCAAGGTATGACTTATAACGTTTCCCCTCACGGTCCTCGGACATTTTCACGTATAAGGAAAACGTGTCTTGAAAGTATCTACTAAACCCTCGCGATTACAGATTTTAAGGGCATTTCCCCTGTCAACCTCGCCGACGGTAGAGATGTGGCCACCAAAAACTGAAGAGAGAAGCAAAGTTGAAACATTTAGGAATGCGAGATGCTCATTGCATGCATGGGCGCCATTGTTGCTACGATTTCCCACATTCTTTTTTTAAACAGTTGACAACCCGCTGTACGCTAACGGTCGACCACGTTGGTGAGATCGCCAAGAACGGTATTGTTTTTTTTTGTAATCGCTGTTGTCTGGCCAATGGAAAATATGTTCGCATACGTGAAGTATGTAAAGGACGATGTACGAGCAATTGTTCATATCTCGAAAATTCTTAATTTCCGTCCGATTTCCACGCAAGACTTAAGCAATCACAAAGTTTATGACTTTCTGGAGTGCGAATGAGGAAGAGAGGGTAACGAAGGGACAAACCGGCGAAATGAAGGAGAATTATTATAAATCGCAAATCCTTCTAATGGCAGGTAAGTGTAATGTATTACGTTATGCTCTCTTAGTGAAGGTACGAGTTCTCCCTGTAATGTGCCATAAACAGCATCCTTGGTTCACTCTCAGCGCAACAAATCAACTGTACGCGCCAAGAAATAAATTCCTATGTATTACAATATTTCAATATTAATAGTCTATTCCATGAATTAATAGTTTATTCCATGAAGTTGAGCGTTAAATATTTTGTATATTATAGATACAGTGGAGGAACTTAAGAATATAATCGCTACTAATAGGGCTCCGGTGGCGAAAATAAGAAATTTAAGTGATCACGAGAGTGATTCCGAAGATGAGCGACTGGTTAAAAAAAAGAAAGGGAACCGCATGGCGCAGGTGAGGAATTGTAGCATGCACGTTAGTGTCCCCATTATTTTCTATGTTAAACTATGTACCCTGAGTTATTAACGGTATAGCATTGGAGAAAGATGTCGCCATTGATTCAACGAGCTGAAGTGGGGCAATTCAAAACCATTAGCTCACTTTTTTACCATGGCAACTAATCTTACAATCTTTGCTGGTTATTTTGTAGCAGTTTTAAATTATTTGTCTTTCAATTTGCCTTTGTTTGATTGTGAGAATACACCTCCATGACGTTTTCGCCAAGGCCAAAATGTGATGTGTGGCATTTTTTAGTGTTCCCCCCCCCCCCCACCCAAAATTTCTGGTACCCCTCCCCCCCAGAAATTCCTCGAACTACCTCGAACTTCCTCCGAACTTATCCGCAGAACTTCTCCCGCTAAGGACTTTTCGCGCTAAGGTTTTTCGCGCAAAGGCCCTGTAGCAAAAGGCCCTGTCTAGCAAAATCCTGTCTCCGGAAAGCAGCATCCGAAAGCAGCATCCGAAAGCAGCATCCGAAAGCAGCATCCGAAAGCAGCATCCGAAAGCAGCATCCGAAAGCAGCATCCGAAAGCAGCACCGAACCCAGCACCGAACCCAGCCTACCTACAATCCAAGACTTATATAGGACTACTGCGGAGGAATACTTACTCCTTTTGGCAAGCAAGGGGAAATCGGTGCTAAGGTCTTAGTATTGCACTTTGGAGTGAGAAGTTTTACCATTGTCCTATCACAACTCTCTCTCCCTCCAACACCTCACCCCACTATCTCCTTCCCCTCCATGTGTTCCAATGAATATCCCTCTGATTCGACTGATGTCTCAAACCCAGAAGTTGAGGGGAGAATTCTGGGTGGTATGCTGTTGACTCAAACCCAGGGGATGATGTTTGGCAGAGCAGCCGGTGACCAGGGGCAGTGGCGCAGTAGTTGAATTCGCCTTGAGTACCCCTTCCGCCGCTTGGAAAAACCCCTCCCCTCAAATCCTGTCTCGTCTTGCAATAGGCAAGCTCTCTTCTGCTCGTGGCCTGGTCGTGGACGCATGTCTAGTGAGACATGGCAAATTTAGAGCAATTATTCTGCTGGTATTTAGCTGGTAATGTTTCCTTTGGGATCATGAATTACTATCATTGTTTTCTGAAATACTTCTGATTTTGAATACTCTACTTTGAATAGTTATCGAACGATAATAACTCGTAAATTTTTTGGCAACCTTTTTCTTGGGAGCAGATTTTTCTTGTTTGTGGAGTCTTTCCCTGATCCAGTTTGTGACCGACGGTTGGAGTTTTCCCTGTCTGGGCTTACGTGAACAATCAACTAGATTTACGACGTAACGTCAGATATTTATCATGTTCGTATATCATTAGGCTGAAAAGATGAAAGCAGCAGCAGCAGCAGCAGGGGAAGAGAAATGCAAGGCCATCCTTGCCGAAAGGAAGAGAGAGCTGCTGCGATCACCATTGATGCTCTCCAGAAAGAGTTTTACGGAATGCAGCTCCTACTCTGACAATGAAGATGAAGTAGTCCCTAAAAAGCTTCTGCTTGATAGTGAAGCTAAATATCACAGATTAAAAAAAACTTCCAGGAACTGAAGAAGAGAGAAGAGGAAAACCAGAAAGTTGTGGAGGAGTGGAAATTGTTGAAGGGGAAGGTAGAAGCATTGGAGGAGAACAAAATCCTCAAGAAACTTAATTTTCAACTGCAAGAAGTTATTCAGCATTTTAAATCAGGTACACCCTCCACAGTGTTTAAATGGTGGGAATTAACGGAAGATTAAAGAAGTATGTGTCACTATTACAAGAACCTAGTTCACTATTTGATTAAGCGCATCCTCTTGCAGGTACTGCAATGGAAGCCCTGGACAAGCAAAGTACAAGCAAAGAGATACCAGTTATAACCACAGAAGAGGATTTGATTGCAGAGGATGGTTATGTAAGTGGCTTCACCATATAGTAAACACTAGAGCTAGAATTCCTGGCCAAAGCCTGATTTGTTTGTTTGAAATTGTAACCTTGAAATATTTTTGTTTATGAGCTCATCACCTACTCTCTCTTGTTGAACCTGAAGGAAATCTAAAGCAAATAACTTCTGCTTATTTTTTTCACATTTAGGTCCTCTTGGGCAAGAATGTCCGTATAAAACAAGAGAAATGGGATGTAATTTCCAAAAACACGAAAGATTCTTTATTTATTAAAGATCTGGCTGTGGTTGTTTGGGGGACTGAACATTTAAAGGGTCGAAGCCTCGATGGAATCCCCTGTAACCGACTGAAAAGTCAGGGTGCAGTGAGCAAATCACCTCTGACTCCAGAGAAGCTAAGTGCCATAAAAGGTAAGATTGCTGAAGATGACCATTTAGTGTAGATTTTTTGAGTAACTGTGTCCAGCTTGAGAATTTTTCAATATTTTATGAGCTAATTAAGTCAAATATGATTAGAACTTAAATAATCTCCTTTAGTACTGATGTCTTAGCAAACCTATACAGCCATTGCTTCTAGCTAATAGTAACGTTGCTTGCATTCTTATTTACGGTATTTAATGGCTTTGTGCCGTAAAATCGTGTGCTACTAAGAGTAACGTTGAAGTACGCTATGGAGGAGGAATGTAATACGTGTTTGGAAGTGAAGACTGGAAAAAAAGGATCCAAAGAATACTGTTTCGTGCCTATGTGTACCAGCACAATTAAATCAACGCCTGACAAAGTTTTTGTAAATGTACCCATAAAACCGGATTTGCGGAAGAAGTGGCTCTTAGCTGCCTGAAGAGATTTGAAGAAGATGCTTTTATCAGCGTCAACTCATCTCCGCTGCTGCGCTGATCATTTTAATGTAAGTAAATGTAACACTTTTACAATCGATAGGAAATCAACTTACTTGTGTATACAGAACAAAACCTAAATCACAAATTTTTGTTCATTATATTACATACTTATTTAAATATAACGATTTATATAACCTTTCAGGACTAATAAAATTAGCGAACTACTACTTTAAATCCAATAATTATTTAAGATTATTCACCACTACGTTCTTGGTGTAAAGATATTTTAGCATGATCTTAGCTTACCTTGGCATAGTGAAAATACAATCCATTCAGACCGATAACGTTCTCGCGGTAGAATCCACATAGTTTGCCGTTCTTCGTGGTATTTAAGTATTAGTGTCACTCTCAATTAACTCGTAAACGAAGGGTGTTTATTGAAAATGAATTACAATTAAAATTATGTGAAATAGTTATAGTAATTAGTAAGCAGTTCAAAACATAGCCATCGATTAAATCTATGCAATCATAATTATTAATAGTTTCTGTACCTATTTACTATATTTTTCACTAATGCCTTACAGTTGGAAGAGGATGCCGAAAATTATATGTATTGGAAGATGATGGGAAGCCCTTTGAGGATGAAAAAAAACGGTAACGCCTCATATATTTGAATGCCAGCATCGGAACAGCCCTATCTCCCCAGATCGCCCAGTACTCAGGAAGAGAAAATTCTTTAACTCCTCCAGGACCATACAGAGCCCAAGGAGGTGCAGAATGACCAAGCCATCCCCATAAATGACGACACTGATGAAGCTTATTCAAGCCCATTGATGCAAGAAGAACACATTCCGAGCACAAGTGGGGCTCCCTCTTCTGCAGAGAAGGGGATACAGGCTCGAATAAAATATAGGAGCAAGTATGTGCAAACAAGCGGATGTTCTAGAACAGTAGCTACTTCGCCAATAAAATTTGAAATTAAGTCTGTTGTTTTGCCCACCCTTGAAAATGATTTGGAAAGTGATTTTCATTCTAGCACCTTCTCTCAAAACTAGGACTCATCATTTCATGAGTGTTTTTAGTGATTCCTCAGATTATTCAAAGGATGAGGAAAGTGTAATGAAGGGTATGAATATAAAACGAATAACATTTTACATCGAAAGAAATCCAAAACTGTACCTAGGGATTCCAAGTGAAGGTTATGCCGTGATTTGTGTATTATCAGACCATATTGATATGTCACCAAGGCATCTCATGATATGCCTAAAAAATTTAAATTAAATGATTCCCTGCAGGTTCTGGCACATGAATTTGGCAGTCATTATTCCTCTGTCAGTCGCATTTTAAAGTCTGTGTTGCCTCTAATATCAAAAAGTGTAAAAGAGCTGATATTTATGGCAGAAAGGGACATGCGCCTGCGAGTCTTACCTATGGCTTTCATGGCCCGCTATTTAAATGTGTGTGGCAGAATAGACTGCCGTGAAATAGCCATTGAAAAGCCGAGTGATGCCCTCCACCAAGCGCAGACATGGTCAAACTACAAAAAGGCAAATACAATAAAGTACTTCATCTCGTGCTTACCAAGTGGTTTCATCACCATTATTTCTGAAGGGTATTGTGGACGAGCCAGTGATGAAGCCATTACCATGGAATGTGGTTTTTTGGACACTAGAGAAGAGTTCAATTATAATGGCTGACAGGGGCTTCAAAAACTTGGAGAGGCTGGTTATTGCAAAAGGGAGTAGCCTGGTGAGACCTCCATCAGTGCTGGCCAAATTATGAGTGCGCATGACGCTAAGATGTCTGAAACAGTGGCCAGTCTCAGAATTCATGTGGAACGGGCAATAGGCAGAATCAGAGACTTCAGCATTTTGAAGCCAAGCTATGTGATGGACCACAATTTAGTTTCATGTGCTGATCATATGATAATGATTGCTTGTGCTTTGGTCAATATTCAATCTCCTTCTGTTAAATTTTAAATTTAGGTTTGTTCATATTACTTTCAGCATTTAAAATTTTGTGACCCAAATGGCCATCTATTACAGTTCGTTGAAATAATGACTTGATAAAATGATCTATTTTACTATGCAGTATGGTGTTTCTTATTACTCACAGGTGCAATGATGTGATAACCTTTGAAAACTCCCTTTTCACGCTTTCAAACTTTTCCTAAGCAACAAGTTAAGCATAGTTTGAAGGTAAAAGATTTTCATTACTGAAACGTTTTTATTTTTAATTTTGTGGCATAACCTAATCAAATGACATTTCCTACTAATCATTCATGTTATTGGTACAGGTAGCCAAGAGTACCTCTGATTAATACCATTTCATGCTTATATGCCACCTAGTGTGAACATAAGAATACCTTTTTAAGACCTAATAATAATGCTCTGCTTCCATTTGAGTGCTTCACCTTAAAACTTGTCATCGAATACCAACATTATCATCATCTGGTTTTCTGTCTGCTGGCAGTTTCTCTACCCCACTGCTGTTTCCATCTCCCTCTGTCGCAAAGCATATTTTTAGTGAAAATGTAGTTGTTGTCCTTCATGTATTCTATAAAGTTTATTATTTTTCTTCCTTCTTTTTATAATCTTCAAATTGCCCTATTAATATTATGACCAATCCGGTGTCCGCTCCTGGACTGACAGCGCCAGCGGCCGGAACACGAACAAAAAAAAGGAGTAGGAGCAGCGACAGGGAGGACGGACGGCACAGACTGGGGGAAGGTGCAAGCGGGAGCAGTGTAAGGACGAAGGAGAGGCTTCTTCGTGGGAGTAGTGCACCTGAATACCTCCCGGGATTCTATTTTTCCTGTTGTTCAAGCTTACAAGAGTCTTGTTGATCGTATCCAGTATAGGCTTTAATATAACTAGATTTGAAAAGTAAAGTCTGTTTCATTTCGTTATTATTCTCACCAACGACCGCAGACAACCCACGAACCCAACCCAAGAGCGAGAGAGGAGTCTGGTTACAATATGTTTCTACCTTTGACAATATGGACCAACCAGTTACCTTTCCTTAGTCTCATTTCCATCATGAGCTATCTTTCCTCCTTCACTTTAAGGCCTCCTTAGTTCTCAACTTATCTACCCATCTTACTTTTGCCATCCCTCTCCACACCCACATTTCAAATGTACATAATACTGAAAGATATATTGTGATTGTTGGTGTTGAAAATTTTAAAACATTTATTTACCGAAAATATTGGATACATTAGACAAGTAGTACATCCTCTCCGTTTTCCTAATATTCTTGCTGATATCATCAACTCAAATACCATGCAACCTGTAGCTTTAATCATTAAAACATAAATTCAATCTGTACAAATTGGGGAAACCATCAAAAGAGACTGGACGTGAAATAATTTTCTCCTAAAGAAATGAGTTTAAACAAAAAGAGTTAAGTGGTCAATGCATTTTACTATACTTGGCATAAACACGAATTTTTGATCCTTTACAGGTATTTCTCGACGAGAAGGCCCAAATGGATATCTCTATTTTGTGTATAAATCAACACTGGCTAAAACCCTACCATTGACAACAACTATATAAAATCAAGGATATTATACTGCTGATGGCTATGCAAGGGATAACATAAAAGATGGAATTCCCTATATATTACTGAAAAAAGTGAAAATATTATGTTCAAAGTAAGGAATGATCTCAAAGAGTTCAATGAGGATGGTAGTTTTCAGCTCTCAGCTATTGAAGTGAATGAAATGAACCATAGACCGAAAATACGGTGTCAAATGCTCCAAATGTCTGGGCTTTGTTTGCCAAGAGCATAGAGCTGTTGTCTGTCAGGTATGTGATGAGCAAGAATGACTAATGAAACATGATTAATGATATTTTTTTATGTTCCTTCTCAACAATTGTACTATCATCCTAAATAAAGGTATTATTTGACAATTTGAACAAAGTTCTTTACCATTATAACGATCTGTGCGGCAAAAACGATTTTTCAAGTTTGCGCACTTTGATTTCTCAAAATAAATGCCTTTTTTTGGAGAATTGACCAAAACTACTCTAATACCCTCAAAACATAGTATCTCCGCTTAAGAACGTCGTTGGAATTACTCAATTTAGTCAAAACCTTACTAAGACATGGTAATTTTAACGAAAAATGTTACTTTTTCTAGTTTTTCACGTTTTTTGCCGTTCTTGGTCGATTGTTCTGGACCCTTCAGCTTTCTAGGAAAACTGGTAAGCTTTCTAGGAAAACTGGTAAGCTTTCTAGGAAAACTGGTAAGCTTTCTAGGAAAACTGGTAAGCTTTCTAGGAAAACTGGTAAGCTTTCTAGGAAAACTGGTAAGCTTTCTAGGAAAACTGGTAAGCTTTCTTGATTCTTGATGAAAAGACAAAAACAATAAACCTAATGAAATATTTGAAGCCATGTTGAGCTCGAGATACGGGACCTTGAAAATTGGGGTATTTTTTCACCCCGCGATACCAGCATAGGTAAAGAAAAATAGCGTTACCGTTCTAGGGTTTAAGTAACTGCTCATACAAGCACTTGCATTGGAAATTCATTAAAAAAATACGAGGTATGCAAAGTGGACAATGACTTCCCGGACCATAAAATGTCATTTACATCATTTCCCTTCGGTTCAGATTTTAACTAAAAAGGACAAGATCTGCACATATACCTATACTGTGTTCAATGATGTAAACATGAAACATTTTACTTCTCCTGTAGGACAGACAAATCACAGAATGAAGTTTTAAAATCTTTATTCAGACATCACAGGATATATGAACTTACACCAAAAAACATTGCAATGAGCTATGATTTCTAACTTCATTTCATCACAAAAGTCAATGTTAAAAATGTTTAGCTTTTCATTAATCTCAAAGTTTGGATCTGCTACAACAAAAAGGCCTCTTCTTCTGGCGCCAGACTTGGTCATAAGCCTTCTCCACATCGAAGAATACGGCTATGACATGTTGACCCAGAAGGAGAGCCTCCTGGATAAAATTTTCGGTTCTCAAGAGGTGGTCTGTGGTGGATCTACCTCGCCTGAAACCGCACTGGGTATTGGAAAGAAGGTGCCGACGCTCCAACCACCAGACGAGCCGACGGTTCACCATTCTTTCCATGATCTTGCAAAGACAACTGGTAAAGGATATTGGCCTATTGGTGCTTGGGTCTGTTTATTCCTTTCCATGTGTGGGGATTGGTACAACAATCCAGGAGGTCTTCTTTGACTCCTCCTTTAGTCGAGCCCTTAATTCAATTCAGTGTTTTCAATTCTTTTATGTTTTTGAGGAAAATTAAAATTGAACTAATTTACTTCAATGCTTCAAAAAAAGAGAATTATCAAATGAAAAAATATATGTATAAAAAATAAATAAACAGAACTCATGCAAAAATTTGTCCAATGTGCATGGAAAAAAATTAAATACATCTTGAAGCATAAATAAAAAACAATAATTAACTTTAGGATTTCTAATTCCACGCAAACAACACTTTACTCTGACACCTTTGTACACATGCGCCAATTTCAAATGCATCTGTTATAAGGCTGGTTGAGGTGAGATTGACTCAACGGTACAGCCCTTGCAGTCGCGCCTTCGGCGCGGACAATTAGTGACTGCGCTCTGAGTCGTTGAAATGAGGCAAGATTAGAGGCAGTTGTAAACTTATTAAAAATACGGAGGGCACGTTTCCGTTTCTAAATAACTTCGGCGCATTCCTTTTTGTACCATGGTACCGCTGGTCGACGGATTGCGCCCTTAGAAACTCCTTGGGAGACCATCTCGCGTTTGATCTCGGTGTGCTTCGCGAGGCATGATTGACACGACCAAGGGAGCGAGATTAGGGGGATGTGTTGATGTGGATGGTTGCCGTCATAAGTGGAGCCGGAGTACTGCTGGTGGCATACGCTGACAGGAGACCGAGCGAGTTACAACCATGTCCCGCGCCCGGTACAGTAGGAGTTCACCCCCGGCGCCTTGGATCACCTGGGGGGTGTGCTTGAATCGCTCGAGATTAATTCCGGCAAGGAATAATCCCGATCTCTCATTCCGTGCCGGAATCTTTTTGCTCGGGATTTGGTGTGCTTGAAATTTTCAAACCGATTGTCGGTTTCGAGTGTTGCTATCTAGATTCAACCCGAGAGATAGAACAGGCAACGTCAGGTTGAGGACGTAAATACAGAAGTTGTTAAGGCAGTGTCTAAAAATATTTACAAAACAATTGACAGCAGAAAGTCAGATACCGCTCATATTGAAAATGAAAATTACGAAAGAGCAGAAGGAAATCCTTCTTCAATTTGTTAAAGGTAAGTAAATAGAACCAATTTTTATTTTATTGATCGTAATATAACCTACATCACTATTTACTTTTCAGAAAATGAAAAAATCAGAAAAGGGACATTAAAAAACAGTTTTACGGCCAAAGACGCCGCAAAACTTTGGGAGGAGGTGACGCTGAAATTAAATGGCTGTATGTGACCAAAGAGGTCATGGAAGGAGTGGAGAAAGGTAAGATTGAAAATTGAATGAAAGCAAATATCGAGTATTTTCATTTGTAACCACGAATCATCGACGCGGCGTGTTTTTATTTTTTTCGACGCATAAATAATTAAGATGTTTTCGGTTAATGAAGCGTTGCTCAAATTTTTGTTTAGCGATAATGCCAACAGCTATTAATGGAGCATCTTAGTGGTGTAAGGGCCCGCGGTCGACCTCTCACACGGAGCTCTTAAGGGGAAACCCAGGAGGTGGGGGCGGAAAGCCCTCAACGGGGAGAAGAGCTTTGGCCCGTTGTAAAAGAAAAAGAATACAGAGTTGAGTTTGGGACCTCGAAGTGAGTGGACGTTATTTCTAATATCCTTCCCCCGCGAACCGGCGCTACATTAGCGTAGTCGGTAGGATAGTTTCTCGATCCTGATTTCGCGTGCGGTTCGGCGGCGGCAGCCATGGCGGTTATGGTGATGCCGGAGAAGTTCAGTGGTGCGGAGTGGGAAGAATGGGTCTTCCAATTTGAGACAGTTGCGGAGATAAATAAGCGGCCAGAGGAGCAGAAGACGCTCTATCTGAGACTGCCTAGCAGGAAACGCTCTCTCGGCGTTTCGTGATCTACCGGAGGAAAACCGATGGAGTAATGCAAAGGCGCGAGAGGCTTTAGGGCGGCGCTTCAACCCAAGGGAAACGAGCGAGAAGGATCAGGCGCGATTCGTCCAAAGGGCGCGCAACCCCGGAGAAGACATCGCCGCCTTTGCCACGGACCTCGGACGCCTTTCTCGACGCACATACCCTTCCTGGCCCGAGGATACGAGAAAGGCTGTTGTGCGCGACCGCTTCCTGGATGGGCTCGACGGGAACATCAGAGTGTGGGTGAAACAGGCGAGACCTGATAGCCTCGAAGAAGCTATCGGCGTTGCCATCGAGATGGAGGCAATCCATTTCGTAGTCATCCACCAGGGAAGTGAATGCGTTGGCGCCGGCAACGTTCACCAGGTGATCACAGGAAATCGGTGTGGAGAGTCGAGGGTGCGGACGCGAGGACAGAGTGGAGGCCGCGTTAACACATAATTCGGAGACAGTGAGAGAGGTCTTGCAATTCTTACGAGGAATGGTTGTGTCGAGTGGTGATGACCGCGGCCCCGCTCCGGAGAGGCGGGGCTCTAATTCCAGCGTGAGCCGCAGAGATCGGCCGCGCTGTTGGATGTGCGGCGAAAAGGGCCATCTGAGAGCCGAATGCCCACGGCTTTCCTTCTCGGGAAACGACGGAAGGCCGAGGAGGTGGTAACCTTCTCGGCCGGTGACGAAAAAGGAACCCGAGACACTTCTTCACCGCTCGAGGGCGTCGGAGGATTTGAATGACCATCTAATCAAATAAACAATCTGTGAATCAGTGGGAAACATTTATCGCTAATAGGGTAACTGAAATCAATGAGCTGACAAAGGAATGTGTTTGGAGGCATGTCCGAAGTAATGAAAATCCTGCAGACAATGTATCAAGAGGCTTATCACCTCAGGAAATTCTGACAAAGGACACTTGGTGGAATGGTCCCTCATGGTTGTCATTACAGGAAGATACCTGGCCTGCAGCTACAATTTTGGTGTCACCATCTATTCCTGAACAACGGAAGAAGACAACAGTTTTCTTAGTCACTTGGAATGAGTTTGGCGTGCTGCATAGATATTCATGGCTAGACAAGCTAATTATAATTACAGCATATTGTCTAAGATTTTTTCATAATTCGTCAAGGTCATCAGTTAGATTCACTGGTCCTTTGTCCGCACAAGAGGTTAATCTAGCCATGTTGCAGTAAATTAAGGTGGTGCAAGGACAGATGTTTGCACAGGAGTTTAGAGAATTATCTAATGATGGAGAAGTGGGAAGAAGATCAAGACCCATTTCTTGACACCAATATGATAATTAGGTATGCGGACATAAAATAGGAAATCTTCCTAAGGAGAGAGTTCAACCCAGTCGTCCTTTCCTGAACACTGGAATTGACTACTGTGGTCCTGTCCACATTAGGAGTCATAATGGTCGAGGCAGTACTACATTGAAGGCATATATTGCTGTTTTTGT
This sequence comes from Ischnura elegans, assembly GCF_921293095.1. Classification (NCBI taxonomy): domain Eukaryota; kingdom Metazoa; phylum Arthropoda; class Insecta; order Odonata; family Coenagrionidae; genus Ischnura; species Ischnura elegans. The sequence continues at coordinate 31,307,081 of NC_060247.1, forward strand.
TTGCTTTGCGACAAAGGCAATTCATCTTAAATTACTCGGTAACCTGACTTCTGAGTCATTTATTGGATGTTTGAGGAGGTTCATCGCTCGACGGGGAAAATGTGCCAATTTGTATTCTGACAATGCTACTAATTTCAAAGGTGCACACAAGGGAGTTGCTCAAATTGTTTACTTCAGCTACTCATGGGACTAAACTCAACAAATTGTTAATTGAAGACAACATCAAATTGCATTTCATACCTCCCAGAAGTCCACATTTCGGAGGTCTTTGGGAGGCAGGAGTAAAATCTGTAAAATTCCACTTAAGGCGTATCTTAAGGGGGCCTCATCTCACCTATAAAGAAATGTATACTTGTCTTACATTAATCGAAGCATGCCTAAATTCTCGTCCTTTGTGTCCTTTATCATGTGATCCAAATGACCTTCACCCATTAACCCCAAGTCATTTCCTAATTGGTACTGCACTCACCCGGAGAGGACGGACTAATCCAAGTGGCTTCAGTGAAAACTGCTTGCGGCGTTTGGAGAAGAGCAATTTCCAAACTGTGTCCCCTTCCCATTGAAGAGTAATTTCTTGCAAGTTTTTTTTTCATTTATTTGACAGTGTTTTTTATATTTCCAGTCGCCATACCTCTAATTCGCTCTGATCAGCTTGAATCGAGAGTTGCTGAATTTTTTTGAAAGCGATGCTTTCAAGGCGGGAGGGATGTTGGCGACGGCAGCATTGGGTGCATCCAGGGGGAGCTCCGCTCACTGAGCGTAAGGTGAGCGAACCACCGCTCTCCCCCTGGATGCGACCGCTCACCACCCGATCACCAGTGAGCGGCCGCCATGTTTGAGAGCGTACTCTCGGGTATGATCAGCGCTCACCTAGTAGGTGATCGGCGCGATTTCCAAATGGTGCCAGGAGAGGCATTGGGTCGGGCAGCCGCATTAGTCATAAGCTACGGCAAGTTGCGCGCGCTGCATGTACGTAATGTATGTCATAGAAAGTTGAGTTGTAGAGGGTCTTTTGCTATTTGGTCGCTGAAGAGGAAACATCGTGGGCATGGAGGGAACCAATTAATATCACAATTATGTTGTGGATGGAGTGATATATCAAGTCCACGGATCACCTATTTTCCACCAGGAATTACAATCAGGTGATATATAATACTTTTTACTATTATTTAAGTATGCAGTAAAAATATTTTCCGTCTTTCTTCATGTATTTCGTTGGGAACTTCGTTTATAGCGGTGAGGAATATATGTGAATAAGACTTTGGTGTCTGAAGTTAGTTTTAGTGTTTTCATTATTAATCACACCAACAAGGATAGCATGAAATAATGGTTATTGTGATAATTGCTTAAGATTCTTTCCTCCGTTCAAGACTTTGGTGTTACCCTCCTCACGTGGCACGGTATAGTTATTGAAAATACGTACCTGCAAATATTCGATGCCCACAATGTGACGCATTCCGCAAGGGAGCCAAATTGCTTGTCTGTGAACTGAAATTTTGAAATTATACTTTCCATATCATTTCATGCACTCTTGACAACTTCGGTTTTGCTGGTGAAGGGGACAGGGTATGTTAAGGTTTGGTATCCGGCGAACGGTGTAGCGTTTTAACTTTTTATCCAATTTACCATTTTGATGTTTTCCTTGATGTTGTGATTATTGTGGTAAGCACTTAACACTATTTTCGTCGTGCTCAAATTCAGTGTTCTCCACCGCACCCAACGTGGCACGAATTCCTAATCGCGTAAAATATCGCGTGCATTAAATGCCTACAATGATATAGGTCAGTGATAAGGCATAAGGGAGCTGAAGCGTTATTCTGCAGTGGAAATTAGCCGTAGGCCAGATCGGTATCGCCCCCTGCCACACACCTTGGCGGTGGCTTGCACGGTACCTCGTAATAGGCGCGCAGCTAAGAAATTAAGGCTGGGTGCGTTTTAGGGGCAACTAACCCTGGTGTGTGGAATACGGGTGGTGTGGGTGCCCAGAATTTTTTTAAAGATGAATGGTTGAAAATGGTATGTTTTTCGGCTTTCTGAGGGATATCTTAGTAATCCTTACTTTATTTTATGAGTAATATTTATGCAATTAATCCGAAACATACCATTTTTAAATTTCTCTCAGTTCATGGGGGGGGGGGGGGGGGGGGTTCATCCCCTAAAACTCCCATCGCTGCACCACTGGCTCGTAGTAGTACATGAAGTTCAGATGCAGCATTGCCTGCGAAAGGGATAACCTAATAGTTAAAATGTGTTTCCAATTCTTCGGAAATTTCTTATAAACTCAAAAGTTATTGCTACCAATTTTTGCTCATTGCCAGGGATTACGTTCTGGATTAACATTAAGCCATGGGAACTTCATTTCCTACCTTGACTGCACCTTCTTGTTTCGAGGATTGTCAATCACAAGTTTTCTGCTCCTTGGATGCTGGAAATGAGTGTCGCCTTGGTTTTGGTGTGCTTGCAATGTCATTGGTTGCATCACATTTTTACACCTCGACCAAATATAATAATCTTTACCTTACTTCTATTCCCGCAGTCATGCCGTTGAATTTTTAAAATTATATTGGACCGGAATTAACTTTATTCTAGAAAGGTGGTCATTACGAACGTGACTCTTTCAGTTTTTATAATTAAAATATAATTAACCAATTAAGAGAGATAAGGCATTTTTTGGTTTTCTAGGTAACTTATAGAGAGCAATGAGTGATTGTACGAATTCAAGGAGGAAGATTGGGGGTCGCCCATACAGACCTTATTCTGAAGCTGTGATGCAACAGTGTTTGGAGGCTATCAAAGCAAAAAGACTATCCTCTCGCAAGGCTGCAGTTGTCTATGGAATTCCACGTAGTTCTATAATTCTTAAAATGAAAGCTGTACGGGAAAACAATGTGGCACAACCTGGACGAAGCTGTGTGTTTACTTCAGAAGAGGAGGAATCATTTGTACAGCATGCTATCAAACTGAGCGAGTTCGGATTTCCTATTTCCACGATTGACCTTCGCTGCATTGTAAAAATGTATCTGGATTCATGTGGCCGTAAAGAAGTGAGGTTCACCAACAATTTTCCTGGAAAACGTTGGTCTGAATCATTTGTTCAGAGACACCATGACCAATTATCACAAAGATTTGCAAGTAATATTAAGAGGAGTAGAGCTGCTGTGACCAGAGATATCATAAATTTATATTTCGATAATCTTGAGAAGGAACTGGAAGGTATTGCTCCTGAAAATATTTATAATTATGACGAAACAAACCTGGTTGATGACCCAGGAAAGAAAAGGGTCTTAACTAAACGGGGTTGTAAGTATCCCGAAATCATAATGAATTCAAGCAAAGCGTCGGTATCTATCATGATGTGTGGCAATGCAGCTGGTGAGATCCTAGCACCATATATCAATTATAAGGCTGAGAAAATGTGGGACACTTGGACGGAAGGTGGCCTTCTAGGAGCCAGGTATAACCGCACGAAAAGTGGTTGGTTCGACAGAATCAGTTTTGAAGACTGGTTCATGACTTCACTCTTACCTGAGCTGAAGAAGAAAGAAGGAAGGTAATTATAGGGGACAACTTAAGCAGTCACATTAGCCCAAAGGTTATTAAGATTTGTGAAGAGAATTATACTGCATTCATTGCCTTGCCTCCAAACACAACACATCTGACCCAGCCTCTGGAGTTGTCGTATTTTCGCCCTATGAAAATCTACTGGCGACAGATACTAGAGGAATACAAACGATCATCTTGCGGAAGAAAATACCCAACAATCCCAAAAGACATTTTCCCTTCGCTGTTAAAGAAGTTGGTGGATAGGTTGGCTGCCAATGGACCTTCTAATCTGAAAGCTGGATTCAGAAAATCAGGAATGTATCCTCTCAACAGGAATGAAGTATTAAATAGGTTACCGAATAATGAACTCGATTTCTCACTACCATTAGTGAGTGCGTCCTTCATAGATCATCTTGCATTAGTGAGGGCACAAGAAACTCTTACGAACTCTGATTGTACCGGTACCGGTGCTGGTACTAGGAGGAGGAGAAAAAACATCAATGTTGAGCCAGGGAAGAGTGTATGTGCTACAAATTTTGTAGGAATAATGGAATATGCCTTCTCGGATTTCCAGCTCATACAAGTCACAGGTTGCAGCCGCTTGATGTGGCTTTCTATGGCCCGCTGAAGACTGCCTATAGTCAAGGCTGCGAAGATTATTTGGTTTCTAACCCAGGAGCCGTCATAACAATACGAGAGGTAGGCAGAATATTCGGTAAAGCTTACCTTAGAGTGAGTACTATCCAGACTGCTGTGAATGGGTTCAGAGCTACTGGCATTGAGCCCCTAGACAGCAACATTTTTACTGATGAAGATTTTCAAGCTTCACACACCACTGATATCGTTGAAAATAACCAAAAAGATGCTCCTACCATAGGTATCCAGCCCATTTCTTCAGCCCGTACTACAGACCCCGCCATGTCGGCAACCCTACCTCCACAGCATCCTAATTCCTCAACTGTTCCTCAACAGCCATCTACCTCTTCGACATTGCCTCCACAGCTCCCCACTTGCTCAGCCCTACCTCCACTTCCAATGGCCATCAAGAAAACAATCAGGCGACCCAGGAATAAACTGCCTTCTTACCACATTTCTGGAAGTCCTGTGAAACAAGCTCTTGAAGAAAAGCAGAAAGAAAAAGAATTGCTGGAAATAAAAAGGCAGGAAAGATTGAAAAGAAAAGCTGAAGCATTGGCGTCAAAGAAAGCCAAGGGTTCTAAATCTGAGGAAGTAAAGAAAAATAAAACCGTAAAGAGGACAAAAAAAGTAAAGAAAATTAAAAAGCATCAACTGGATGACGAGTCATCAGACGAGTCACCGGAAGAGGTTCCTTACATGGAGGACGACATAGAGAACGAATCAATATTTGATGAAAAGTGCATTATTTGTAGAGAGTATGGAAAGGAAGAATTGTGGTACCAGTGCTTCAGGTGCAAATCTTGGGCACATGCTGCATGTTCTGGCTGGAGTAATAGCGAAGCGAAAGACACGCCCTGGAAATGTGATTTTTGTGTGTAAATTGTATTTCCTGGTTACTATGTTCTTCTAAATTTTTGTATTGCCAAATTTTCAATGTTTTGTTTCATTAGAATCGACCGGTTCTTGATTTTTTTGTGCTTAAACTTTGACTTTTTAAAATTCATATTAAGGGTTAGCAAGCTAAATGTTTTTCTGAATCCTTAAAATAAAACTTTTCCATCTTAAGGTACTACTTTTATCTGTTCGTCATCTTACCCACCCCCATTCGTCATCTTACCCCACGCGTGGGGTAAGATGACGAAAATTACACTTTTACTTTGGTGAAATGTTTTTCATAATTCAAGAGAGGAATACGTGGTACCAAATTTTTTTATTAAACATAAAGGTTGAAAGAATTGTCCTTTCGAATTTTAAACCTCTTAATAAATTAAGGGAAAAAATCTGAAGCTTAAGTTCGTCATCTTACCCTACCTTCCCCTACCACATTTAAGTGTAATGTTTCACCAACAATTTAACAGCATTAAGGCCAACTCTCACAGTAACTTAATTTCTCACATAACCTACTACCTGTAAAAAAAGTTCTGTGAATTTAAGAAATTATACAATCACGTTAAGCATTAAAATATGTCAAAAGTGGTATATTGTTGTAGGAAGTTACGGTAGTTGGTTGGTTAACACCTCAAGATAATGACCGAACTTTTTTCTGTTCTTTCCATATGGAGTGGAGGCGCTCAATGCAATTGCCGAGCAATTAAAGTAGTAGTAGTAGTATTTGGATTTAGGGTGCGTCGACGGCTAGGTATTTTTGCACCACTACTGTGTGATTTAATTACAAAAGTTATGTGTAAAGTAATCTACTGCATCTGATGTCTTCGTTCAAAATGTACATAATTAGACTTTATTAACCCTCCGCTACTCGCGTGGCGTCTGCTGGACGCCAACCAATATGTTTTTGTTTTTCTTCGGCCAAAGTGTGCGTATAATAGTTTCTCCTTCTAGGTACCTTACTCTTTTCGAATTGTCTGCCATTCAGTTAAATCATATCAGATAAATTTATAGCAGGGTGCCAGGCAAGGGTTTTTGAAATGTATTTGAGTCTGTCAGACGCCACGCGACTAGATTCGTTACAATTTAATAAATATTTTATTTTCAATCAATGCTCATTTCTTATATTTTATAATTGTTATTTAATGCTATTATTAATTATGATTATCTTTAATTTGTTGTAAATAAAAATGCAATTTTTTTCTCTTATTTATTTATGTGGTTTAAGCTCGCGTTTTTGTTTACTGCGGGAATATATCAAGGAATTACTGCTCTCGATTTCACCGGAGACAATCATTCGAAGGTCGTATTTCAGCCACCCATCCATTGTGGGTTTTTTGTGTGCAACTTAATTGCACAGCAATTGATTGCAATCTGGGGAGCGGCACGCCACGGCCTGCTGTTTCGGCATATGCCCAGCTGCTTTTTTTTCTATCCGCGTAGGTCCAACGCTTGTCTTTTCGTCGAGTCTCAATTATAACGTATCTTACCCTAGTCTATTCAGCACTGTGGATAGGCGCCGCGTCGCGAAACCATATCGGTGACGACTTTGCTTTCTTTTGAATTCGGCATATGCCCTGCTAATTTGTTTTCTATCTGCGTAGGTCCAACGCTTGCCTTTTCGTCGAGTCTCAATTTTAACGTATCTTATCAATGTCTATTCAGCACAGTGTGATAGACGCCGCCTCTAAAACCATTTCGGTGACGACTTTGTTTTCTTTTCAATCTGCAACCTTAGAGAAACTCTCCAACATATCTATGACAAGTTATCTTTTTCTTATCTATTTCTCGCAGCCGCAGAGATGCCACGTCGGGTCCCCACATATTGCGCTAATTTACTAACTTGTTTTCTTTTGGATATACAAATGTGCAACTCTTGTAGTTCCTCCGTATAAATACCCAAGTATCCCGCTATCGACCACTCATTCTTTGTCCGTTGGTGTATTGGTGCGTCAGAAAGGAACTTGTGACTGCAAGGAGCCCCTGAATTTTATCAGTAAAACGTGCGAGTAATTCCAGAGTGGTGCAGTGGAACAAGCTACACTTCATAGTGTTTCATTGTTCGAAAGTGTAAGTTTTATATTCCTTTATATTTATGCATATACATTTATGAAATTAATCACGCTGTAGATGGTTGTTCCCTATTATGATGTATCTCTTCTGGATTTACTTACGTCCCTTAGATGGAGAGAAAAAAACAGCTAAACCTAATGCGTGAGGAAGATCGTAGCTATCTGCAGCGTCTTCTGATGGAATCATCAGATTCAGAATTGTCTGCAGTAGATGATGAGAGCGAAGGTGAAGAAGATTCCTTGAAGGAACAATTGCAAAACACGGATACGGAGCAAGAAATTACTAGTGAGGAAGAAAGTGACCGAGAGGATGAAGAATCAGGTAAAGAATTTGTTTTTGGGAAAGACAAAACTACGAAGTGGGCTTTGCAAATACCAGTGGTGACTGTAAGGACTCGTCGTCATAATATTGTAAACCTGAATTCACGTGTGAAAGAAAGTGCTACAACCGCTAAGACTGTACTCGAGTGTTGGAGATGTTTTTTTACCGACAGTCTGCTTGCTATTATTTTGGAAAACACTAATAAATTCATTGAATCCCAAAAAGATCGTTACGATAGGGAAAGAGATTGTAAATTTACCGATTTGAGTGAACTGAAAGCTTTCTTTGGATTACTGTATATGGCAGGTTTCCTTAGAAATAGTAAGCTAAATACAAGTGATTTGTGGTCTACAGATGGAACTGGTGTTGAATTTTTTCGATTGGTGATGTCTCGTAAGCGCTTCCACTTTATTTTACAAAGCCTTCGGTTTGATGACAAAGCAACTAGAAGCGATAGGAAGCTATTAGATAAGCTTGCACCTGTTAGAGAGGTTTTTGATATATTTGTTCAAAATTGCCGTGAAAGTTATTCTTTGGGAGAATACGTAACTATTGATGAAATGCTATCAAAATTCAGAGGAAGATGTGCATTTAGGCAATACATCCCGAGTAAACCAGGAAAATATGGAATTAAGATATTTTCTCTAGCAGATTCTAAAACATTTTACACAGGGAACTTAGAAGTATACGTTGGGAAGCAGCCGGAAGGCCCATTTTACGTTAGTAACAGTGCCAATGATGTTGTAAAAAGGTTGGTTAGACCGATTGCTCACAGTGGTCGCAATATAACCGCCGATAATTGGTTTACCAGTTATGAGCTAGTTTTAGACCTACTCAAAGCTAACCTTACGTATGTAGGAACAGTAAGGAAGAATAAACGGCAGCTTCCACCCAGTTTTACATCCCCTGTCGGTCGAGAACCATTTACAACTCGTTTTGGATTTGATAGGCATTGCACATTGGTATCATACATACCAAAGCCACGAAAAAATGTAATTTTAATATCTTCAATGCATCATGATTCCACAATCGATGAAACAACAGGGAATTCGAATAAGCCAGAGATCGTGACATTTTACAATGCAACTAAATCTGGCGTTGATGTAGTTGATAAATTATGCGCGACTTACTCAGTAGCAAGAAACACCAAAAGGTGGCCGATGACTATATTTTATACCATGCTCAATGTGGCAGCAATAAATGCTCAGGTTATTTACCTTGTAAACAACAAAGAGAGTTCTCATGCAATTTTGAAAAGAAGGCATTTTATCAAAGTCCTTGCGCAAGAACTAACTAAAGAGCACCTGCAAAAACGTAGTCACGTGGTAAATTTACCGAGGGAATTGAGAAAAAGAACTTTAGCCATTAGTGAGAAAGACAAAGAAACTGAACATAATGAGTCAAGTACTTGCAGTTCCAAAAGTATTCGTAGGAAATCGGAGGAAAAAACGAAGGAGAAAAAAGAGAATTCTAGAAAGAGATGTTACATTTGCGACAGAAAAAAAAATCGAATGACAAAATATAGGTGCATTTCCTGTGATCATTATATATGTTTAGAGCATTCTGAATACGTTTGTATTGTTTGCAAGGATAAAAATATGTAATTGTTGCTGTGATGTGGTTTAATTGAGAGCAATGTATCAAAAATGTGCTTAGTTACTAAAAGATGGTTAAAATGTCTTAAATAAGTTAAAAACTATTGTATTTACAATGTTATAACTTGTAAAGGAGCAAATAAATAACATAAAAGTAGTGTGTTGCATTTAATTTTAATATTAACTATTATATTATAATGTACACTATTGGCGTCTAGCAGACGCCACGCGAGCATATTTGTCCCAAAATTTGACGCGAGTGCGGAAGGGTTAAAAATGTTTATTTCTCTGAGAAACCGAAATGTACAGATTAAGTTGGTAGGGTGGTCTCCTAAAAGGGTTTTTAGGTCTCCCCCTAGATTATTTTGTCTAAAAGGGTTTTTAGGTCTCCCCCTAGATTATTTCGTCTTCGCGCTTCGCGGTACTTAACACAATCTAGCATGATGTGTCTAATACTTAATGGACATTTACAATCCCCACATTGGGGAGGTTCCTTCTCTTCAGTAAAGAGATACGCATGGGTCAGGGGGCTGTGCCCTATCCTCAATCGTGTAAGTACTACTTCCTCTCTCCGATTACTACGAGCTGATGAGGGCCACGCTGCTACCATGTCCTTGATGCCACGGAGCTTGTTATTATTTAGAATCCTCCATGACTCCCTCCATTTTCCAAATACCACATTTCTTAGAGATGCTCGTAAGTCCTCGTGGGGAACCAGCGTTGAGACAAGAACTTCGTTATTCAGAGCTTCCTTGGCCATAGCGTCTGCTATCTCATTCCCGGCTATCCCCTCATGTCCCGGTACCCACAGAAAATGGATATTCAAACCCTTTCTCGAAAGGGTCAGCAGGAGAGTGTATTTCTTGCACGATCGGGTGCACGGGTGAGAAGCCAGAGATGGCTTGTAGCGAGCTCCTGGAGTCAGTGCATATCACAAAGGAGCCGCCGTGGTCATCTAGGACTTCTAGAGCTGTCCTTATGGCATAAAGCTCCGCCGTGTACACACTGCACATCGGGTGAAGCTTTGCTCTGATGTTCCCGTGGATAGGGGAGAACACTGCACATGCACAAGCAGAGTTATCTTTCGAACCGTCAGTGTAAACGGGGGTAAGGTTGGGGTGATTCCATCGGAACATGGCAAACAAACGCTGGTACTCCGAGGGAGTTGTGGAAGACTTCGGTCGAGATCGTGAAAGAATATTCACCACCGGAGTGGGAGTGATCCAAGGGGGGTGTTCCGAGAATGAAACAGGATACACTTCAGGTAGCGTGAATTCGCATCCGCGAATAAAATCGTTAAAACGAACGCTTACTGGTCTGGTTGCTTTAGTCCTTCGGTTAAAAACATTAATAAAACGGGGTTTAAAAAGTAAACTATAACATGGGTGACTCGTCATTGCTAAAATTTTGGAAACGTAGCTACAAAGAAGCCAGGTCCTTCGGTAGCATAGAGGAGGCTCGCCTGCGTCGGTATATATACTGGGAATCGGGCTGGTCCTAAACGCCCCAGTGCATAGTCGAAGACCTGCGTTGTGCACTGAATTAAGTGCTTTCAAATACGTCTCGCGAGCGGACGCATACACGAATGAGCCGTAGTCTAGTTTCGACCGCACCAGTGTGCGGTAAAGTAAAATTAAGGTGGTGCGGTCTGCTCCCCAAGATGCGTGGCTTAAAAACTTTAAAATGTTCAAAGACTTCAAACAGTTTACCTTGACAGAATTAATGTGCTCCTTCCAGTTGAGTTTGTGGTCGAGGGTCATCCCCAGAAAACGGACTGATTCCACAAATGGGAGGTTTCTACCACCTAGGTGTAACGTGGGATTTACATGGACGCCCCGAGTGCGAGAAAAGTGAACGCACTTTGTTTTCTCCAAAGAGAAAAGGAAGCCGTTATTTTGGGTCCATTTGTGAAGTTTATTGATGGTGATTTGCGCCATACGCGATGCATTCACGACCCTAGATGACCTGCAGAAAATCGCGAGATCATCCACAAACAGTGACCCTAACACTGGCTCCTTGATGCAGTGAGCTATGTCGTTGATCGCAATAGCGAACAACGTCACGCTCAGAACGGAGCCTTGGGGAACTCCGTTGTCAAGAGGGTAAATATTTGACAACAACTGTCCCGTCCTTACTTTAAAAACACGGTTGGTTAAAAAATTTTGTATAAAAATGGGCAAACAGCCTCTAAAACCCCACTCGCGTAATACGCGTAGAATCTTACGTCGCCAGACCCGGTCGTAAGCCTTCTCTAAGTCGAAAAATACACCGACTACGTGTTGGCGGAGAAGGAAGGCTTCTTGGATGAAATTTTCAATTCTAACCAAGTGGTCCATTGTGGAACGGTTCCGTCTGAATCCGCATTGTATCCTAGAGAGGAGTTTTCGACGCTCCAGCCACCAAATGAGACGCCGATTTACCATTCGCTCCATTAACTTGCACAGGCAGCTGGTGAGAGAAATCGGCCGGTAAGAATTCGGATCAGCTCGGTCTTTTCCATGTTTTGGGATGGGAACAATGACGGACTCCCGCCAGGACGGAGGAAAATCCCCATTGGCCCAGAGCTGATTAAAAGTTTCAAGGATTTCCAGCAACGCCGATTCCGATAGATTTCGGAGGAAGGCATTGTGGATCTCGTCGGGTCCTGGGGACGTGTCGTGGGAGTCATGGATGGCAGATTTCAGCTCCCAAATGGTAAATGGCATATTGTAGTCTGCCGTTGTTTTAGGCTCCATAAAGGATATAGGGACGTTCTCGAGCCTTTTCTTGAGGATCGCAAAAGAAGGTTCATAGCATTCGTCGCTGCTCACTTTGGCGAGTAATTGGGCGAATACGTTCCCTATCGCAGCTGGAGAAGTGATAACCTTTCCTTCGACTTCTAGGAAGGATATACCTAGATGCTGGCTGCTACCCGATATGCTCCTCACCTTACGCCATACCTGTGCAAGTGGAGTCCTGTGGTTGACACCGGAGACAAAATTCATCCAAGAAATCCTCTTTGCGTCCTTTATTACCTGACGCGCTTTCGCTCTTAGTCGCCGAAAAGCAGAGAGATTATTTGTTGTAGGATACTTGTTGAAAATTCGAAGAGCTTTCTTACGTTTTTTAATGGCTTCTGCGCAGGTTTCATTCCACCACGGCACCGCATTTCTTGGAAGGATGCTTCGAGATCGTGGTATGCTAATTTCGGCGGCTTGAATGATGCTGGATGTCAAAAGATTTACGTTTGTTACACAGTCGTTGTTTTTATCCCACACGTAGTTAAAATTTGAGTTAAAAAGATGCCAATCAGCTTTCCGGACAATCCAACAGCCTGGTCTAATAAAATCGGGGTTTAAATTTTGCTCCCTTTTGATTAAAAGGGGAAAGTGATCGCTCCCACTAAGATCCTTATGCACAGAGAGTTTGAGTTTATTGACCAAACTAGTCGATAAAATACTCAAGTCAATGGAGGAAGAATCGCCGCTATAAGAGTTAAAACGGGTTTTCTCGCCGTTATTGAGTAAAAAAAGGTTAAAATCACTAATAAACCTTGATAAAATACGTCCCCTGCGGTTGCACTGTTCCGGGGTGCTTCCCCATAGACGATCGTGAGCATTAACATCTCCGAGTAAAATAAAAGGCTGAGGTAGCTGATGAACAAGGGATTCTAGATTAAAACGGGTGACGGGTGCACCCTCCGGCAGGTAAACGTTGCACACCGTTATCGCCTCGGGAGCGTGCACCGTCACCGCTACCGCTTGGAACGGTGTGTTAAGATTTATTCGGGAGGTGTAAAGAGCCTCCCGGACAAAAACCGAAACTCCATGGGCTCGTTGGCCACTAGTATCGTCCAGTCTAAAAGTGTTAAAAAGTTTTAAATATCCCTTGTCTGTATCTTTAAAACGCGTTTCCTGCAAACATATACAGGAAGGGTTAAAATCTCTTATTAAAATTTCAAGTTCCTCCTTATGCTTATAAAAACCGTTGCAGTTCCACTGCACGATAAAAGCCATGATTAAAATTTAAAAGAGGATTAAAACTAAAAGGAGCAGTTGAGTCACGAAGGGCGCTTGAGGCGCTTGACGTGACTCTTCTTCCCTTTGCTCTCAATTTTTAAAATATCCGTATCGGATAGGTATTCCAATTCCATTAAATTGGTTTGGCTCTTTGGAGCCTTATCAGAGGGGCCGGGGGACTGAGAGTTCCCGCGTTTGGTTTGTGTAGCCCCGGCGTTGTTTTTGTTGGGTTTCTTATTTGGAGATTTCGTTCCCACGACTTTATCCTTGTTTGCCGGATCTGTGGCCTTAGCCGGCGCGGCCGATTTTTGTTCTCCAGCCTTCTTGTTCAAATTTTCTTCCGTCTGAGTCGAGATGGTGATTTTGGCGATAGGAGCGGAAGCTATTTGGGCGAAAGATCTGGAAAAAGTAGGAGCTACTTGAGCTCTGTACTTTTTCCTCGCCTCAAAGTACGGGATCTTTTCTACCGTCTTGATCTCCATTATTTTCCGCTCTTCTATCAGCTTCGGGCATTTGCGGGAGTACACGGGATGAGCACCCTCGCAGTTGACGCAACGCTGGTCACCATTGCACTCACCCTCATGCTTGTCAGGCCGCATCGTGGGCAGGTGGCTTTGCCTTGGCACCTCGTGGCCATATGACCGAACTGCTGGCACTGGAAACATCTCAGGGGTGCCGGTATGAATGGTCGCACTGGGACCGATTCGTATCCGATAAACACTCTGTCAGGGAGTTTGTCACGCGCGAACGTGAGTACGACTGATGTCGAGTCGATTTTCTCTCCGTTGCGCCTTGTAGTGAGTCGACGAGCATCAGAGACTCCTTGGGAGGCCATCTCACGTTTGATCTCGTCGATCTCAACGTACAGCAGATCAAAGTGGCTTATAACTCCCCGACAGGTGTTTAGGGTGGAGTGCACCTCGACCCTGACGGGAATATCATGCAGCTTATTAACCTTAAGTAACTTTTCGCTCTGGGCTTCATTTTCAGTTTCAATGAGCAGTGTGTCATCGCGAAGCTTTTTAGCTGATTTCAGCTCCCCGGGAACCAAACCCGACAAAACTTTACGAATAAGGAAGGGGGACACCTTTTTCAGGTTCTCCCCTTCCTTCTGGCACCTCATTACTAGGTAGCGCTGACTAGCGCCTTTAACTTTAACTCTCCCGTCGTCTGGACGGGATCTTTTTGTTGGAGGTAGAGTTTCTTCAGCCATCCAAGTATATAGAATTCATCCCCTGGGCTCCCCACCCACCACGGAGCCACACATTTGGGACGCCACCCGCAAGCCGGAATGGACGTCAGGGCTACCCAAGGGATATAGGAACCTTTGACAGGGGATCCCTTTCGGGTTAGAACCTCCAGCGCAGGGGCCCTCCGAACCAAACACGCCTTCGGCCGCCCTACGGAGACCCCCATATCTCCAGCACTAACCCGTCCTGGCGTACGCTCGGAAGGAGCCGCCAAGCTCCCCAGCCGCCAGGAGCCGATTGACCGAGCTGGGCTCTTCTCGGCCGCCCGTTTTCGGGGAATCCAGGGCCGAAGTGGGGTATTGAACTCCGGCCCATACCGGGTTTCCGACGCCCAGCTGGGTGCCGGAGAACTCACCCACCAGGATCCCCTTCTCCCCCTTGTACGGGTCTCCACGCACGGCAAACACGTGGGTGATTCTGGACGCCAGATGTTACGGCTACTCAGAACAGCAGAGTCACATGCTGTCTGGACACTCTCCGAGCGAGCGACGGGGTTTTTTAACGAGCTTGTCTCCTCGGTGGGCTCGGGTCCGTGGGGGCGCGGCTCCCCAAAGGAAGAGATTACTCTCTTCCCCCCGTGCGGGGAAGAGGGAAAAGTGATCAGGTACGCATGCAAATGAATTATATTAAATTATTCAATAATTACTCATAGGTCAATGATTGCTATGCCTTTACGCACATCCAGACGGTTTTTAACAGATGAATATAAATTTTCGTATTTTCTAATCAGTAACATATTGCATAACCTCAGGTTTACGATATGTTAATAGTCTCAATGCATGTATCTATCCTGCCACTCCACGGCTCCTACATTGTTGAAGAATTTCACGAGCCTTCCCCTGACAGCTTTCGCTTTATCAATCATTCAAAGATTAGGTCCCGGTGCCAAATTTTGTTCGGACCCATTCGAGATCCTGCAGTAAATGTAACCGTTTCCAAATGTTCATTGTCCAACCAGTTAGAATTCTGACCATTTGCACTAGCTGACTTATGTACATAGTTGGAAGGAAATCTTAATTGCATGAGAAGTTATATTAATCCTATTTTTCTTTAGGTCAGCCTTGGAAAGGTTATTTCCCTTCCCAAAGAAAAGTGGGATATGGTAATGAGGAATACAAAGGATTCCATTTTCATGAAAGACCTTGCAGTGGCAGTGTGGGGAAGTGAAGCATTGAAAGGAAGGAGTGTAGATGGGATTCCTTGCCGGCGATTAATGTCAAAAGGTGCTGTAAGCAAGCCACCTCTGACTCCAGCAAAACTGAACGATATTAGAAGCGAGTATGATGATTGATTTCCAGTTTGAAATTAGAGGCTTTAAAATTGCATTTCAATTAATACAGAAAGTAGATTGAAAGTAATTGAAAGGCCTAAATGTTTCGTGCCTTGTGTAGCATGTGTCCAAGAATTTTGTTTAACTCTGTCCGTAGCAACTTTTGAATATTGGCTGGAGAAGCAAGGAGTGGAAGGAGCGGAGTTGATGGCACGTTCAAGGAGGAGGAGCCAATGTTGACGTCTGGGAAGACGTCTGTGAAGAAGGTGTGCGACAAACTTGCTGATGCACTGAGGGCCAATGGTGTTGCTGTCACTGGTCCACAGTGCAAAAGCAAAATCAATGGCCTTAAAAAGACCTACAGGTCCATTAAGGACCATAACAATAGGAGTGGGAACTCCAGGAGAACTTGGGTGTATTTGGAGGTATTATACTGCGGAACTCACTTTTCATGCCACCCGGATGTTATTTAGTTTTGTCAGTTTTTTTGTTTTTAATTGGTGAGACTTATCCTTTCAGCTAATGGACTCCTTTGAGAAGAAGTCATGGATGGCTCCAGCGCGAGCAGTTGATACCGCAAATATCGTCGAACAGGACTTATCATCATCACCTTCAAGTAGCAGTGGAAGTGGAAGAAGACGTAAGTCACTGCCAACTGATCGAATGAGTTCCATTGGTTTCGACTGCAACATCTGTGATGTTTTTACAAATATAACTTAATGAGTCTATGCAGTGTTTTTGTGAGGTATTTTGTAGCAAAGTTAATTCTTTAAATAGCAACAAGCAACAACACACTCTACCTGCCTAAACTTAAGACGGAAACAGGTTTTTGAAAAACTCCGAATCTTTCTGCGAGGGTACCAAAAACACTTTCAACCATGCGTCGTCCTCTTGACAAGCGATAGTTCAAAAATTTTCGCCTTTTGTCAATGACCTTGCGGTAAAAATGATTCTTCAGATCTTCACGAAGCGTGAAAGCATCGTCTGCATTGAACACAAGTGGGAGTGTGACTGCGTCAACAACTTATCTTTTGGCACATAAAACGTCCACTATTAAGAGCGCTATAAATATCTGTCATTTCAAAAGCTCCACCATCAAACACGCGGCCATTGCATCCAAAGTTAATGTTAGTACTTCATAGATCGCATTCACTAATGGGAGGAGTATCTGGCTTTGAAAATGTTTGTAGCTGTAGAAATTAGACCCGCATCCTGGAGGTGGTGTTATTGCTTTATGTCTGCCATCGATGGCCCCCAAGCAATTTGGGAAGTTCGGGAAAAACGGTGGGGAAGTACAATTTTCCGGAGCAGGACAATTATTTCGAAACATAGCAATGAGCGTTTTGTTAATCCAGACAGGAAATTACATTCGGCTTTGCTAAACGCGTACAGTGCCGTCGCCCCGTCAAGAACAGCATCCAAGGATTTGAAAATTTCCGTGTAAGATATGAAGCCATGCTCGAACGACGTCGCATCGCATGTGAGTGGGTCGTGAAACTGAAGTTTTTCCGCCGACCATTAGCTTCGCATACCTTTGGAAGCTATACTAGAACACACTGCCGCTATGGACCCGCCTACGAAACAACAGCAGATAATTATCAAATCCAGCCGCATCTTTTTACACTTATTATCACAGGACGTCTGATAAACAATTCCCTCTACTTCTGGGACTCAGAAAAAGAGAAGGACGATTTCAGGAGAAAATCGTTAACGGACGATCAGCTGCTGAGGGATTTGTCAGAATCAGATGAGGAAAATGTCGATAGTACCGATGACAAAAGTTGGAATCTTCAGGATGAAAATGACGAGACTGATTCGTCTGAAGACAGTGGGGATGAATCTGGCTGAGAGACTCCTGTCGAAAATCTGCGAGCTGAAGAGCATCGCGGGAGTGCTCTTCCAGCGACAGAAACCCCTATTGTTTATGTGGACCGCGTGCCTGATCGTCGTGGAATCCCCCTTACGAAAAATACATGCTAAAGGTTGGCAATCCTGGATGCGATCCATTGTGCTATTTCTGCCTGTTAAAAAACGATGATTTTTTCGATTTTGTCATCCAAGAAACTAACCTGTATGCCAGTGAATTGCGAAAAAGAATCTGTACCCAAGGGCCAGGATAACAGAGTATAGGAATCCCACTCGTGGGGGATTGGAGACAATTTTAGGTCTGATATACCTAATAGGGATTGTAAGATTGTCATCCATACCAGATTATTGGAAAAGGTTGGAAGATATCATCGATTTTCCTTGCCTTTGCAGCACTATTTCTCGAATCGATTTCATCTGATTTTCCGGGGCGTGCATTGTGGCGGGAACCCTGAAGTAGGAGATACGATACCAAGTGACCTCATGTATAAAATTCGACCTTTTGAATTTATTCACTCAAAGAATGAAAGAAATTTACTAATCCGGCAAAGAATTTTGCTTTGCTTTTCACGTTGCTTCGGCGTCACGAACATGGTATTAAATTATATGCTTTTTGAGCCTTATGGTCTCGTGCAAGATGTTAAAACTTACACTGGGGCGAAGGGTGCTGATGTTGGAGGCAGTGGACATTCAAACAAAGTCGTGCGAAAATTGATGGACAATTTATTTTCTGTGGGCACAGTTTATGCAATGGCGTAGCCAGAATTTTGAACAGGGGGTTCACCAGAGATTTAGGTGGCCTTCCGGGGGTTGCAGGAGTTAATTGAGGCCATTTCACTCATTTTTGGTGTCTCTTTTAAAGGCTCAAGGGGGGTTTGTAACCCGGAAAACCCCCCCGCTACTTGGAATATTATTTTAATTCCGTTGAAATATCTAGTGCGTTACTCATAAAGGACACCAACACCACTGAAACTCCAAGGACAAGCAGAAGAAATAATCATCCTCACGTCCTAAGCAAGACACTAGAAAGAGGCGAATCAGTTCAATAATATACCTCTGACATGTGCTTAAGTGGACCGACAAACGAGACGTTCTCTTGGTGTCATCGGGTGTTGGTGATCCACTAGAGGTTAATTTGAGAGGAGAAAAAACCACCAGAAGACCGGAAATGGTTGTCAAGTACAATACATACATGGGGGCGTCGATAGGGCTGACCAATTAATGGAATATTATCCCTTAGAAAGAAAATCTTTGAATTAGTATTTCAAAGTTTCTTTGCATGTTTGTCACCGAATGCAAATTAATAGCTACTTAATGTACAGTCACTTTCAAAAGTTTTAGGGCAAAGTTTGTGGCGCCACTTCTGCTCCTCGAGAAATTTTAGTTTCCCTTACTCTTTTTACTTTCCTTGGTTACTCACCGAAAATATTACATTTGCGAGTGAAGATATGGGCACTCAGAGGGAGATATTACTTATAAATTGATCATTCTGTTTAAATTTACATTCGATTTAATGATTATTAGTGGTTTAGCCATGTTAATGAGTAAACTTCCCAATTTATAACTCCACCATGTCCAAGACCCTTTTAGTCGCCTCATACGACAAGCAGGGATACTGCAGGAGTATTCTACACACCCCTACCTGCAGGGTTCAGGCACGTGGCCAGGGTGGGGCTTTCAGCCCCCCACAAGTTTTTCCCTCATACTCACTTCTTGTCATTGTACTCCTCTAAGACAATGAGCCACTTCAGTTATTACCAATGATGAATAAAAATTTTTAGCCCTGTGCAAATGAAATTTATGGCTTATTTGGGAAACTTTTGGTTTTTCAATTGAGGGGAACTTTGATCAAGTAGGCAACCCATGCACCACATCCCAAGCCTTCACCAGAAAAATTGTCTGGCTATGTGCCTAGCAGGTTGAATGATTTCTAAGGAGCAAGTATTGGCGCTCTCAGAATTAGACATCCATAATAGCACGTCATCTCTTTTGCTGACATGTAGTGACTCTAAATCCCAAATCTTCGCAAAAAGACAGACAAGCTCAAAATCAGAATGGCCACTGTTAGCCACAAAATTTTCTAAGATCCCAAAAACCTGGATAGTTTAACTATCATGTAGAAGCACTAAACCTGAAAAACTATCACATGGAACCAGCTTCCCCCCTGCAAGAATGGTGACTTCTTACCTCCTTCATCAAACAGAATAAAAATAGATGCTAAATTTTGCAGTGTAACACACAATCACAACAGTCCAAAGCAATTCAGTCAATCCTGAAGTCATGGAAGAATTATATTATTCATTAAATCTAGATTGTTAAATAATTGACAGCATTTAAAAGTGGAAGTGTCCGCAAAGATTCTAGCCTTTCACTGAATCAAAATTAATGTTTCCAGGAATGAGGATGCTGAGAAAGAACATTGAAGGAATCTTGGGAATTTACAGGTTGAGATGTACTGGATATAATAAGTCATACGAACTGACTATCTCTATCATGCAAATGGTATACCAGTAATGAACTGTTCTACATGGGTTGAATGTGATAGACTAAAGCTAACTATTTCAGAGTGATTTGAAAGAACCCTAGAAGCAAGGGGATTCGATTAAAGGAGATACAAAAACATAGCAGTTGAATGTTTTATCAATCACATTTTATTCAGCATCACCACAAGGCAGCTGTATTACATTCAGTGTCACTTTTGCCATTAACTGCTGTGAAATTGGTCTTTTATAGAAGACAATTGTCTCCCATGCGTTAAATGAGTGGTTTATGTGACTTACTGGCTCAGTTACACATTACAGCCATGTATTTCCACATGAAAAGTGAATATAGACGATTGGAAGAGCCGGGGGTGACGATTTTGAAATCTGATCTTAATGCATGCGGAATAACGATTCTAGCAGCAGACTTGAGAATCCTCTAATGTAACATTAATGCCTAGAAGTATGATTGAGTTGAAGTCATGGAACAGCTCAAGATTTCCTCAGGTGGAATAATAAAAATTCACACTCAAGATAATTACTAGGAGTGAGGAAATTTAATATGGGATTACAGATTTGAAGATAGAATTATAGACAAAACATGACCTCTAAATAATTAAAATATAAGGGATGAATGCTTTTTTTTTCATATCACATCTCTTTCATGCCACATTATCAACAAAGCATGCAGATTATCAGCAACAAAAAGCCTTTCTATGAAAAAGATAACAGCTCAAATCAACTTTTATTCGGATACATTGTGCAGAAAATAGGATTCCCTTTCCATTTAACATTATTTGTAGTGACATCCAGCATTTTTATTTTCTTTTGGTAGACTTTCATTTCCTACACCAGCAATTGTGCTACTTCTCTTAGAAAATAGATTGTTTTGAGGGTGAAATTCATGGCAGTTTCAATTCTATCCCAAGTTTGTCTATTTCTAACTCAAGCACTTCTTCAAACACAATTCTCTCTCATGAGAATTCTTACATAGTGACACATTAAAAATTAAACAAAATGCAGTTTCAAAGCATTGATTTTTCCCAGATAAAAAAAAATTACCACCAACTTAAGATCACATCATGATTCACTTCATAAAAAGGCAAAAAAAAATTACAAATTAAAAGCCAGAATTCATAAAATAATTGAAACATATCTATTTCATTATCAATAGCATTAACAAATATTAGAGTACATATCCTAAAACAAATTTATCAAAAGCTAAGCTCAAAAGAGGCGTATAACCATCAGTATATTCATCCAAATAATTCTAAGGATAACCTTGTATTTCACCAAATACATACATATGAAAGAATGTTTTCAAGTGAATGCTGCATGAATACTTGATTTAGTTCATTTTGGAATATAATTTTTTTATCAAAATAAAGAAAAAAATGTAACAAGAAAACTACTTCTCACAGAAATTTAGTTCCTCCATGTTTACACAGCAAAAAAGTAGTTGAGTCAACCAAATACACATGGTAACTTGAATCTTTGTACTTCAACCCTATTCCTGACAATAATTCTCCCTTAAAAGGCAAATGACAAAAAAATCAAATTTTGATATAAAAAGTAATGACATAAAACTGATGTTAATTGAATTTCTGAATTCCATCAACTTGATATTACTAGAAAGTAGTTTGAGAACAGGCCTCAAGATGAACAATATGACGATGAAATATCTCTCCACCATTTTTCCGGCACCTGCAATAAGACATGCCACTGAAATAAACATTAACTTTATCACAAATGAAAAATCATTGAGACCACAAATCAAGATCTTACAAATGGACATGTTTTTGGCATTCTTTGAAGCAGTACCAGTCCACGGAATTTTATCAGTGTAAGCCAATTATGATTACAGCCCCACCACCCATAATAATCCAGAATTCATGACCAAGAAAAATTGAAGAAGAGGTTAAGTTTTTCTTAAATATAAGAATAATACAAGGGTTATGTATGCAGGAACCACTAACTTTCAACAGGACCATACCTTAAATAGTGACAAGATTTCCTGTTATCACCATTTTTCAAAGTACATTGTTATCCCGTCACCCATGACAGCATTTCATAACATAATCGGGGTGTCCAGCCAATTAAAAGAAAAAGTCATGCACTATTCAAGGATTTCCAGGGAAGTTTTACAAACTTCCAGGCTAATCTTCGTGATTACCGAGCTGGATAAGAATTTTAAAACACCCAAAACTACTTCAATGCTCTTAAATACTATTACATTTATGTATTTACAAGGACAAGGAATAGGTTTGTTAACACAAATTGAGTGTAAAATTTAAATTGATTCATTTCAAGCCAAGAAGCTGCCTCGACCCCCTAAGTAGATGCTGGCGTCACCTGGAATTCTTCTTTTCGCTTTCTTGAATCAAGAGAGCTATAAATTTCAATTCTGTTGTCTTATCTGACATTCAACATCTCAATGCGGCTGTAAAAATTCTACTCAGCTGCAGCACTTACAACTGCAATTACAACAAACACACTTTAGGCCAGAAAATGGGTGTTGACCCTTCAAAATTTATTGTGAAATGAATTTGAAATGCAAGAATTTGAATTTCCAGGTTGGAGCAAAAATCCAAGCATAATTCTAGATTTCTCTGATTGCTGGACACCCTCGCGATGTGAATGAAAAATTTTATAGAACATACCATTAGGTAATAAAAAAATACCACTGCCAATACCATGTAATCACTCAATGTATTGGAACTAACATACTTTTAATTGATTTTTTTAAGTCTATCACAGCAAAGGCCTCCCAGTATTTTATATTAGGTGCACAAATAAGTTCTCTAGTTTTTAACAATTAAATTACAACCTTATTATAAAAAATTGTTAGAAATAATTCATTCCAAATAATTTCCATCACTAGCTACAACTATTACCCATCTATCTGGCATAGCTCAACTACAGTTACGGTAATGGTGTTCGTCTTTCGAGGTTATCCACAATTAAAGATCTTTTTATGAGGACTTCATGTGAGTGGAACTTCTGATCCGGTTGCCCATGCGCCACTGAACAGAATAAGTGATAATCGGATGGCGAAATATCTGAGGAATACAGCTGGTGGGTTAGGACTTCCCATTTCAGTGTTTCCAGATAGGTTTTAATGGGTTTGGCAACATGAGGTTGGGTGTTGTCATGCTATAGAATCCCTTTGTCGTGCCTCTGTTCGTATTGTGGCCATTTTTCACACCATACTCAGCTCAATCGCATCAACTGGAGTCCATACCGCTCCCCAGTAATAGTTTTGCTTTGTTCGACAGTTCATAATAAATAACACTGACGAGGTCCCACTAAATACAAAGCATAATCTTCGCAGCGTGAATATCAGCCGAGCCAATGATGTACAGATATGACCAGGCAGTCCCAAAGAGTCAGGCAGTCTCTTGGAGTTTCTGTAATACAACCATTTTTCATCACCCCTCACAATGCAATGAAAAATAGTCCAGGAAATGAAGCTCATAAAAGTGCAAAACTTTGCAATTTCTTCAAACTAAATCGATTTGCAGAAAACTTAGGGATTAGACAAATCATACCTCTATTTATGCCAAAGGGCGCTTTTTATTTTTCGGGGGTGAAAACTACCCCAAAATGCTAAAACTTATAAAATTATATTTTAAAGCTTAATAGGTTAAAATTTAGTTTAAATTATTCGTATAGCTATTTTTTTATGCTTGGAAAATAATCTGGAGTATTTCAACCCTTAATAATCAACCGTTATTGGGGGTTAATGTAAAAAAATTTTTTACCCTAAAAATATAAATTATTTATCGCATTGTGTTGATTTAAGAATGCTGTTGCTTGAAAAAGGTAAAATTTCATTATGAAAATTGTCAACCCTTAAATACCACCCCATGTAATATATACTTGCAATGCTTATTAACTACTATAATTGGCATGTATAGGAAAATAAGTGAAATCACAGTTCATTTAAAATTTATTCAAACAAAAAAACTCTGAATACTTATACATAAATACAAAAATAAAACTTATACAAACTCAGACAAAAATTGATTTTTTTGATCATTTTAATTTACATTATCATCATCGTGGTCGATGTCATCCTCGTATATTTCTAATACAGGTGCCCTAATGTTACAATTCTCACCAGAGCACCCAGAACAAGTTGAATTGCTATGTAGTCCAACTTTTCTGCAGCCACATGAAATGCCACACCCATTTATACAATTACAAAAAATCTAATTTAGAAGTTCTCTAGGTGCTGGCGGTATATTCACACAGGGTGAAATGAACATTGCTTAAGAACCATCCCCAATTGTCTGTCGGCTGAATGCTTTTATTTCCAAGCCACTGCTGAATTTGGTTATATGTACTTTTTGAGTGGTCGTCTAAGGCATCAATGGTGAGCAGAAGAAATGACAGTTTCACGGCATTGAGTTCCTCTGTATCATCACAACACATAAAAGTAGATTTTATTAGCTTTCGCTTCGGATGGCTAAAAGATGCTATATTTTCTTCTTCTTTTTTTTGCGCTAAAAAGCTTGAACATTAATTGGATGGGTATACTGGCTTCTGCAGGAATTATAAATAAAATCTTCTTTCGAAAAGTTGAGTTTGGCAAATTTTAGATCACCTCTCTCATGCAAAACCTCCTTTAATTTCTTTTTTCCCTTTAGACATACATTTGAAAGTTTTTCGTCGCTTCTTGAAGTACAAATGGCACACTAACTGCCATCTGATTCGTGAGTGCTAATGCTCCCACTAGCTTGCTCTATGAATAAATTCTCACAATTTTAACATGAACTCGGAAAATATTGTAAAATAAATGTATTTTACCAACAAAATTTTGAAATGGAAAGCCCCTCATTGATGATGATGGTCGCATTCAAAAGATGTACTGTATCTTCTTATTCTTTTTCTTACTCCTTTTTTATATATATATTCACTTTTTTCTCTGATGATTTTAATCACAGCACAGAAACGATATAACAATATGATAAACAGAAAAAACTTCGTCATGGTAACCTAAAAAATAAATGTATATTTATGTAGACATTACATGAAACACAATCAAACGGAGACTGCAAGGCTTCCAGTCTTCCCATCACATGCATGCACACAGGTCACATGCGAGCAAGAGCACACATACACACGTGTGTGTGCATATATACATCTTATGGGTATGCGTGTTTATTTTGCAGTAAATTTGAGTGTATCGTTAGCTTCGAACGTAAAGCACATTAAGTATATACTGGTTATGAGGAATGTTATGCTCTGAATTGTGGATTTCAAATTTTTCGAAAATAAATTTGATTGGTATTTCAAACATAGCTCCTTCATTTTTGATGATAGAAAGTTCATTTAAATAGTATTTTGTAGGGTTTTTTGAGGAATACAAGGTTATGTGAATTAAATTTCTTCCAAATCCTTAATTTTGAAAGGGGAGGGGTTTAAAGGGTTTAAATAAGGCGGAGCTCCCTTGTAAATAGAGGTTTTAACTATCAATATATCACCAAATATTTATTGTACAGAAAATTTAAACACACAAAAATATTTGAAAATAAAGAAGCTACAGATTATTAGTCTTGTATTTTTTTTAAATATCTCCAGTTTTTTTTGAGTTATTTTGAAAAAAGAGCATTTATAACAAAATTGTAGAAAATGGCTTTTCACTTTTACCTCCATTTTTTTCAAAATTGAGAATTGTAAATTAACCAAACTTCTAGGTCTAACTAACAACTAACAATACTTAAACAAAGGGCACTTCTGAAGGGAATTAATCAATTTCAACTAGTGTGGTAATAAGGAGTTGTTTTCACGGATTTTTTCGTAGAAAAAAATAGGGACTTATCTTATTTTTAATCATAACTCGCTCAAATTACATGATACAATTAAATTTTTTTTCCCATTATAAGAAATTTTTTTAAATACTTTTAAATAGATTGCATAAGTTTTCCTCGAAAAATACAGTTCTCCAACCATTTGGTATTGAATCTTTCAAATTTAGCGTTTGACAAACAAAAGATAACCATCGACAAGTTGTAGCTCCATCCGAATTGGTCAAAAAGGAAATATAAAATAAGATTTTTATTTAATTTATCACAAGCTACAGTTTTCTAACTGACAATTTCCTGATAAAATTAATACTTTTCAAGTTATTTGCCAATAACCGATTAAAATCGCTGATTTTTTTGTCAAAAAACTGCTACTTTCAATCGCGAATAACTCTTAAAATATTAATTTGACGAAAAACATGGAAGGAACATTTTATTCTTGGAATTCGTTTATCTACCGATTCCTATGGTCAAAATATAATTAAAAATTTCCACCCCCGACATGGGGTGGAAACCACCCTCAGGGTAATAGCACCCGTCGGCATGACATAGATTTTGATCCTTGGTATATTTCCAACTTATTGTGAAAATTTCAAGAAAATCGATTCAGTTTGTAAAAATTGCAAGCCAAAATGCTTCATTTCCTGGACTAAAAACCCTTCTTTCTTTGTTGCAGGAGCTGCTGTTCACAGGAAAAAAAATGAAGCTCAACGTCTCCTAGCTTCAAATCATAAGAAATCCAAATCACTTGTTTTTGAATCATTCCAAACACATGCATTCACTTGGAAATGGGTAGGCGGGTAACTCCTAATACTGAAGCAAGCTCTTCTTGAGTTTGGGATGGATTTTCATTGAGCAATGGTTTAAGGTTTTTGGCCTTCCCTCACATGGAGGGTGGTCAATGTTGAAACGACCATCTTTGAAGAGACAGAAGCAATCACAGGAAGCTCTTTAACTTAGATCAACAACACCCGCAAATGAAAGTTGCTCAGCACAAACTCAGATATTGTCACGCAACAATAAGGATGTGTCGCCAATACATACTAACTCACCACCGTCATTAAGCAATTTCTTTACCAAATCTCTTAGCTTTGTTCATGATGTTTCCGATAAGTCAAAATTGACAAGCAATCACTGCTAGAGCCATCTATTGACTAACAGCAGGAACTTAGTCATGTACCTAATACATACAGTAACTCCAAGTACATGAAGCAGGATATTACGAAATTTTCAATAATACGAAGTTAAATTGTGGTCCTGGCGAAAAGCCTATGGTAAATACATGGCGCTGTTCGATAATACAAATTTTTTTGAAATTACAAACATCCCAACTTACCCTTTACAAAGCTTGGTCTGGAAAAACTTTCACAACCACAATTCACAGGCATCCCCTCCAAAGGACATGGTAGACAATCCTGTACATAATTGGGGTCCTTCATATTTCATGAGCTGGTTTCCTGGAAGGGAAGGAATCACGTAGGACAATTAAAGGACTTACAAATGATGTAGATTTTTTGGCAAAGTATTTTACAAACCATAACCGCCCTAACACTTACATCTCTTAGGCCATTACCTCAAAATTTTTGAGGACCTAGGTATGAAAGGACAACGGACTTCTGAGACCCCTGAAATCTGCTCCTGAGGACTGTCTCCAAGGCAGCTTCCATCTCTCATTGTAACTGCCAGATCTCAGCCCAGCTTGCTGAAGGCTGAATAGACTACTTACTCTTTTCAAGGCGAGACCCCATCCATTCTGTCAGTTACACAGCATGGCAAACACCCTTATTTTCCAATCCTTTTCTTAAGGGCAGGCATCTGTAAATTAATATTAGGGAATGAGAGGCATGTGGCATGAGGAACCAACTTAAATATGCTATTTTTACATATGCAAGGAGGTTGATCAATAAATTTCACCTTAGAAAACAAAGATTCGAAGAACCAGATTATTTAACGCAAGGAATGTATACCTATAGGTTCTGTATTAAAACATTAAAAGATTCAATATTATGGCCAAGTAAACATTTTGAATTGTCTCATATAGACTGATGGAGATTGGATGGGATGCAGAGTATATTCAGGGTAAATACTCTTAGAGATGGCAGCTCAGTTACTCATCAAACCTAGAGAAACTGTTACCTTAATATGTCCCTACACAAAAATTGGCTACATTGTTATTTATGTTAGATTAAACATCAAATATTGAGTCCTTTTCTAACATTGCACCCAACACTTGACAAGCTATATTAAACGTCATTTACATCGCGAATCCTCTCCCTTCCTGGGGCAAAAGACACCACTATTAATTAATGCTTAAAATTCCTGCATGACTCTTCAAAAAAACTGATTCAGAGGGAAGGCAATATTT
This sequence comes from Ischnura elegans, assembly GCF_921293095.1. Taxonomy (NCBI): domain Eukaryota; kingdom Metazoa; phylum Arthropoda; class Insecta; order Odonata; family Coenagrionidae; genus Ischnura; species Ischnura elegans. The sequence continues at coordinate 31,335,173 of NC_060247.1, forward strand.
AGCCTAGCTTGTCTCAAGTTTCCTTGTATCACCTAAGTAGCTGATGAATTCAAACAATAGCTAAAACCGCAAATTATTTTATCTTGTTATTTGTATATAAAAATTAGAATAAAAACTGTACCCTAAGAGCAATGTTTCTGATTACAAAAAACATATATAGATTGGTCGCTCGTGGTGATATATCGAACTATTGATAAGTCGCCCTTGGTGATATACTGAACTATCGATAAGTCGCTCTAGGGACTCATTGATAGGTCGCTCTTTACAATTTTTAAACCCTGAATGTTTTTGATGAAAAACTAAACCTTGTTATTCCACAGATTTCTGTGCAACTTAATTGCCCTGGTCTATCCTACTGTGTTAATATGTTTTATCCCCATACTAGCACTCATTAATGCCGAAGTCGTCCCTAAAAAAATTGAAATCATTATTAATCTGTGCAGAACTCGCACTGAGCCTGCCAGGCTCACATTGTTAATATTTTCGTTATACTTCATGTTCCAATTCTCAACTATGCGCTCAGATTTCCTCTATCTTTTCCTTGATCTTTTAATAACATTCTACATGCACATCAAATCCTTATCAATCTATCATCAGGTTGGAATAGGATGATTTTGCTTCATACGCACTCGGGCTGAGCCTGTCAGTCTCTACACAATCGCTCATGTTACATTTTTGATTCTCGCTCTTAGTGTTTTCTTTTTCTCTTATTGTGTGTATAGACAAAATGCAATCATTTATCGCTAACTTCAAACACTCTTATTCTCATGGAGTGTCTTCTTCTGCCTAATCAGCTTGATATTTTGAGTCAAAACTATTCACAAAGGAGTATGTTGGAGAAATCATTGTTGCTCTTCCTGCTGATTATGTTGTAGCTTGCTGGCAGTGTTTTTAATGAAATGCTAGAAACAATTACATAAAATACAAATATCTTAATTTTATCTGCTGGAGATCATTATACCCGAAATCAAGATGCTAAGGAGACAGAAGCTATTGAATTAAGGCATCATTCGGTCTTCTTCATTTAGCTGGTATCCATAAAATGAATCGCCTAAACTCTGCTGACTTTTGGGCTTCTGATAAGACAGGGATTGAGATGTTTCCATTGGTTATGTCAAGAAACCGATTTCAATGTTTGCTGTAATGTTTACCTTGTGATGAATAGAACCTCAGGGAAGGCAGAAAAGAATGATAAGCTAGCTCCGATTTGAGAGATATTTGAAAAATTTGTCAGCAATAGTAAGAGCGCTTACACTATTGGTGAATACACAACTATTGATGAGAAATTTGAGAGTTTTTGAGGTCACAGTGCACTCCAGCAATACAACCCAAGTAAGCCTAACAAGTACAGGATAAAAATTTTTGCTTTGGTACATGCAAGAGTTTATTATGCCTATAACATAGAAATTTATGCTGGTAAACAACCTGATGGACCGTATTCAGTCAGCAACAGTCCTTCTCATGTTGTGAAGAGGTTATACTCCCCTATCAGTAGTAATGGTCGAAATATAACGATTGACAATTGGTTCACCAGTTTTGCTTTAGCAAGTGATCCCCTGAAATGCCGACTTACTGGGGTTGAACAATTAGCAAAAATAAGCAGGAATTACCTCTTTGTTTTGTTTAAACAAAAAATCTACCAGAAATTTTCAGTTTATTTGCTTTCCACAAGGATTGTACTTTGGCATCATATATTCCAAGAAAGAATGCGAATGTGATTATTTCATCCATGCACCATGTCAAAAAAATTGATGAATGGAATGGCGGCGAAATAAAGCCAGAAATCATTACTTTTTATGACATGATAAAATCGGGAGTAGGTACACTAGATCAGTTGTGTGTGGCATGCAATGAGACAAGTAATACACAGCATTGGCCCATGAAAGTTCTTTATGCATAGCTAAATATTATTGGGGTAAATTCATACATTGTTTACGCGGGAAACAAAAACTTCAGAATATATTCAGATTCAGTAATGAAGTAAAATCTTGCAGAGCGTATCTGAGGCAATTGTCAGTTGAGCTCATAGATGAACATGTGAAAAGAAGGGGAACCATAAACACTCCCCAAAGATTTAGGGAAAAAATGTTAGACAAGCCTATCAAGACTAACATAATAGATGAATCAAAGGCATCTAAAAATATATAGAATCTAAAGTGCACTGGAATTAGAAGGTGTGCAGACTGTGGATACATGAAAAATAATTTACCAGATATGTCTAACAAAGTTATGGAAAGTGTATCTGTCTCGAGCATGCACATTTCTTATGTAGTGCTTGCATGCATTATAATGTTCATTGCTAATTTTTTCATAATGCTCTTTCTATCTTAATATTATCACATTTAAGTAGTTTTAAAAGTAAATAAATCAATAAAATGTAATGGTAATGAATTTTATATCCCAACTGAAATGAAGTAATAATTAACTATATTAAGGCTGTTTTACACGGTACACGGAATTGTGCAGGTTAGAGCAGCATTGATTTCTAAAATGGCGTGGAATTGTGCGAATGCATGAACGAAATTAGAACAGGGGCTATTTTACCATCTCGCATCCACGCATTCTCGCACGTGTTCAAGCAATTCACCGCTTTACACGACGCAATTTTGATTGTGCCTTCACACGTAAGTCAGACTGCGCAATTCCGTGTACCGTGTAAAACGGCCTTTATAAGATGCAAATGGGATTGATTTTAATTAAATGGACTGTTAAAGTATTATTAATTTTAATTCAAACAAAGAAAAAAGAAAAATAATCGACTCTCATAGGTTGAGACCTTCTAAAGAAAATAGAGCTAAACAGGCTCAGTGCAAGTACTACATGTGTTTGTGTCGGTCACTTTTTTGTCTAAACTTGTCAAAAGTGCAATTTTTGAACATTTATAGAAAAGAAAGTTTTCAAGTGAAAATCGTTTTGATAACATTTTTTAAAACTATACCAGCATATGTATAGCCTCTAAAATTTTTACCAGCTTTGCTCATTGGTTTAGGTTTTACAAGTGCACAAATATGGTAGTTTTGAATAATTTGACCAGTGTGCAGAATTTTTGTGTGTGCCTCATTGACTTCAAACACTCATATCTTGGAAAACACTTGAAATGGGTCTTTAATATTTTGGATTTTTCTTAACTAAGATTGAAACTAACAACAGGGGAAAAATAATCAAAATCTAAGATGGTGGGCGTGGGACCCCCCCAAAAATTGGTTGAGTTAACATGGAATGACCCAACTGCATAGAGCCATCCCAGTCAACACAACAATTATGGCCACAGTGTGGCCGAACTGTGGTTTACCTGTGGCAACTATGGCTATGGCTAGCCACAGCTTGCCATACTATGGCCAGACTGTGGTTGCCATGTGGCAAGCCATAGTGTGGCTTGCCAAACACATATGCAACTGTGGCCACACTTTGGAAAGCCACAGCTGCCACAGATGATAAAGTTTGTTTACGGTTGTTATAGATGCAGACTTGTTGATGAGTTATCAAAATGAGAGTTGGCTGATTTCATTGATATAAAGAAAGTGTGTTAAAGAAAGAATAATATGTATTAAAGGCTTCCACATTATTTATTGATTTAATCTATTTCGGCGTCTTTCCGTGAGTACTGTGATGTTGAAATGTGGGGAAGATTAGATAGATGTTGTAATGACGTAAATGTTGTAATGACTAAATATGTGATTTTACCTGTTACAGATTGGTCCATAAGCCTAGCTAAAATAACTTGAGGTGGATGTGTAACATGTTACTGTCTCAAATCCAAGGCAATATTGTAATACTAGCTTATCTGCAATGTTGTTATGTTTTTTTAGTGGCTAACCTAGGCGATCATTAATTATGTTTTTTATGGTGAATTTACTGCAATAATAAAGTACTTACAAACATCATTTACTTAGTAGGAACTTTTATTTGCATTTACCTTTCTGATACTCTATATCGCAAAGTGCTACTTGGGGTATGGGGTGCCAACCAGAGGGCATTTTAACGTATTTATTATTTAAATTGATGGTAAATTAAAATTTTTGGTTCGCATCTAATTTTCCAAAAAATCATTAATTTTGCATTGATGGGCATAGCTAGGATTGAAGGAGGCATAATAATACTAGTAAAAAGGAATTATTATATGTATAAATATTAATATATTAGTAGTGGAGCATTGTGGCTAGCCAAAATGTGGCCATAGTGTGGCTATCCACACTAAAGCCACATTATGGCTAGCCACACTTTGGCCACAGTGTGGCCGGGGGTCAAAACCATTATGGCGCCATAATGGCAACCCACTATGGCCATAATGCCATGCCACAGTATGGCCATAGTGTGGCCACATTGTGGCCATAATTGTTGTGTTGACTGAAATTTATAAAGCCGCTACACACGATGAATAATTGTATAAACCTGTTTCAAAATGTTATACAATCGTATACATTGCCATGGCAATTGTATAAATTGTATAAAATTTTGAAACAGGTTCATACAATTTTTTCATAGGGGTGATCATGCGAATGATCTCGTGATCATTCACTGGAACATGCGAGCAAAATAGAACATGTTCTAATTTTCACTAAGTGATCATGCTCATGATCATCCACCGTGTAAAGCGACCGGAAGTATGATATATAAATGTAAATCGCATAAAAAATTAATCACTCACATTTATATGTAAGCAGCAAGTAGCAGTCGACTATAGATGCAGAGGTTGCTACCCAATTGCTACCTAAGCACGTTGTTGTATCGTTGTTTATCCACAGCGACAATGTCTGCTACCCTAGCATCACGAATAATTATCACGAACGTGTTCTTCATTTCTTGAACGACGGAGTATTTTCCATCCATATTAAAAACGCTCATCAATTTTCATATGCAGCAATATTTATCAAGAAATAAATTTCTGGATTGACGATCTAGTCATTTGATGAAGTCCCCGACAAGTACATTTTTTTAAATTATACCTCTGGAAGTAAGCAAACACAAAAATGTCAGAATTTCCAAAATAAAGCAAATGTGCGGTTGACAGATGAATGTATCGATACAAGGGTTTTATCCCAATAATGACCACAGTATTATTTTTACACTTTTTCCACCAACACAATGAGTAATTGAGTTTTCGGTGTTGTCTGGGTAGGAAGACTTCTTACCCTATGATAAAAAAAAACGAATAATATATCAATTCAGCATAGCTTACCACTATCCACAGCAGAAGTAGCGAAGTGATCCTAAATGGCAAGTTCCAATGTTCACACGTGTGTTTCCAACATGGTATACCCATTTTCCATATCACCCCATTTTGAAAGCATCGTCACTTGCACCGCCATTCACATTTGAAGTAATCATCACACAAAACATTTCGAAAAAGAATGAGGTATATTTAACAGCATGAATGCATCGCTTTTCACCTGTGCCAACTGGTACCAACTGACGAAAACACCCCATGCCCACCCATGCCCTTAACAGCCCATGCTAGCCCATGCCACCGTGCCACCTGTGGAAAGTAGTAAGTACCTCCAATACTACGATAGATGGCAGCTACATTCATGCGGACACGAAAACACGAGTGTGAAAATGGCTGAGAAACTTATAAACTCTGTCGCTGGTGGCGTGGTGTTCAAAATAAATAGGTTGCTTCTTCGAATTTCTTGAGATTACTTGTTGAGGTGTGTCAAGGGAAAGGTCGCATTGCTTGGAATTCTTAGTGTCAAACTTGGATGTTGTTTTCATGGATAGCTGGACATGGTCGCCCCACGTAACATGCTGCAGGAATAGGTGATATTGGCGCTCTATTTTGTATCGGTAAGTGGGTGCTTCTGTCATCTTCTGAAATTTTACTCATTCCTTCTCTGCATCGGAAACGGGAGCAACCTACTATTCTCTCCTTTAACTCTATCAACATGGCATGTTAATGTTTTTTTAAGTTTAATTTCTGAAACGATGTCATAAATGTCCCACTCGGCGCACTCGTCATGTAGAGCTGTATTTTGTTTCTGGAAAATCGGCGGGCTTTCGAAATATCGAAGCGGGGGTATGGTCGTCTTCAGTGATACTATATGACTATTAGTATAAAGATATTTATCGGTATAAATCTTGATGCCAGCATCAAATTAATATAGAAACTTGCCATTTTACATTTTTTCGCCATAAAATTGATGTTGATTACGAATATACATCTTGTAAGTAGTACTTTGAATATGACCGAAGAGTGTCTCTTTGGTCTCCAAATGAATCTCGTGCGATCTTGGGAAATTATATGCCCTACCTACCTTGAATGTGTGTTATTCAGACGATCGTGGCTTTTTCTAGGCTGAACTCCACTCTCTCATATCCTACCTTAACCTTACGGTTAGATCTGATATTTTAAGCTTGTAGAGGTAAAGTGCTGTCTGTGGTGGAGTAAGGACCAAAACTTCTAGGTGAGGGAACCTGCTTGAATATCATGCTTGTGGTGAACATTAGGAGTTTAAGATGCTCGTGCGTCGCCCAATCACATCCAACAGCGCCAGAATCAGCCCCCGATCCGATCCTTATCTTCGAAGGTTGCAATTATTACTTTTTAACGACAGCCTCTGGAGACACCTTACACTTCTTTGCAAGTTTACATTTTTTCGTGCGTACTTTCTACTAACGTGCGTGCTTTCTTTTAAAGTTGTCTTGTTGCCATTCCTTTTTCATTTTTCTGTGTATGAATTAATGATAACGAAAGGTGTGAGATCTCAAAATATTATCAGTAATTGCAGAAGTTTTGGACATTGATACCTTATTTGTAATTTTTCTGCAATGGAATTGTGAATTAATTTCACTATATTAAGACTCATTGCCAATTTATTGACGTATTGCGTGAATTATGTCTGTTTTTGCCTGTTTGCCTGTTTTTAGGATGCTACCTTAAAGGCCAATCATTTAATCCAACGATGTAAGTCTTCCTTTCTTATGTTTTGGTAAACCCGCATTCCGTGTCTCTATGCGTTTTCTTTGGTATGTAATTTCTACGGTCATTGTTATAAGACGGTTTCGTTTGCCGGCTTTTTTTACTTGCCGATTTTTTGTGAGGTTGATAAATTATTTTTTCTTGTATTCCACCGTTTATGACACAAATGAAGAAATTTTTACTATTTCCGAGTACAATGTCAAATCTGGTAACTCTAGAGAAAATGTCTGTTTTTGGGATTACTGCCAAATTATATTAACCGGAGCAGGCTTATTTGTATTTTTTTAGATCTGAATCTCGTGCGGTGCCCAGAGCAAAGAAAATACGCGGAGTAAAGCCATCAATCGGAATTTGCATTTTATATAATTCCCAGCAAATCACTTCAGTGTAATTTTCGCGTGTCTATGCGATTGACAAAGAATGATCAAAATAATGCAGAGAATACTTCTCGTTTTTTATCCATCTCCTCACTCTAGTGTAATTATACATTATTAGCATCGCAATTCTTAATGCCTTTCAGGGAAAGGGACGTGGGAAGTTGATGACGTCACTCACTACTATAAGAAGCTGAGGACGTTACTCACTACCAGTCACCTTAGGCGATGAACAGGAAAGCGCCTACCCATTCATACTAAGGGGATCTGGTGGTGTCACTTCTGTTTTATCCACTAGATAATGGCCTAGCCTTGAAGCCATCTTTGGCGTCTGCTAATAGTCTAGTGCCTTTTAGGGTATTCTCCAATTATCTTGCCGGCCTCGGTGGCGACGGGGTAAAATCCTCGTCAGCCAAACATGAGGTCGCGGGTTCGAGTCCCGCCTGGGTAACTTTCCCTTATCCAGGGCATGGTTGTTCGTGTACGTTTCATTGTTGAATTTCTTGAATACCCCGATTTAAAATGGCCTATGAGAGCTGTATTCGGAGGTTTGGGAATAAAAAAAAAAAACATAGCTGGTTGAGCTGGAGACATTAAACCTTATCATGCTCTAGTGATATGAGAGCAAAATTAATTATTACCATAGTTTGCAAATTCCGATCGATAGCTTTACTCCGCGTATTTTCTCTGTCCTGAACACGACAACAGATTCAAATCCAAAAATTCCGGTCGCCACAGAAAGAAGTGAGTTTTGATTTTTGGGAGAAATTTGTCAAAAGTGGCTCATTGAATTGTCGCATAACACATTAAAATAGCCCTAAATATCCAAATGCGAGGGTTAGTGTTTTTTTTTTTTTTTTGAAATCCTAGACGGTCGTTTTCTGTCTATTGATTTGAGTAATTTGGCCTTGACCTTAGTATTAAGAAAATTAACTCATATCACTCTTATTTGTAAAGTATTTTACGCTAAATTATGCATAAATTCGCCGAAACGATGCAAACTTAAAGCATCATGCATCAGATTTGGTCTAGAAGATAGTTTTCTTCCTCCACATGGCTTGCATTTGTTTTGGAAATCATCGCAATGTGCACCATCAACAGCGCATTATTTTTTTCATTTACCTAGCCTTGTGACTACGGGATAAATAATTATCCGAGAGTTCCCTGATTTACCCTCCAAAAATTTATTCTTATTTCGTCTCAAGTACTTTATTTACTTTATTTTTTTTTCTTTTATATGCTGCGACCTTTGGAATTTCTGCGGCCGACTCATATTTCAGTAAATAGGATATCTTATTTTTTTCCTTTCCTGCATACTTTTTGCTCTTATTTTCGTATTTTTATCTGCCTCAAAATTTAAGGTACGGGTCATTCAGTGAATGAATGATGGCACAATACAGGCTCTTTACATTCGAACCACCAGCGACTTCCTTATCATTGCGTTATCCGCTGCGTTAAAATGTCTGAATGTGTCGTCAAAGGAGACAAAAAATGGCCCTAGCCCTGACGATTTTTCCACAATCCTTCCTTTCGAGAAATTACTGAGCTGTTGGTTTCCTAAGCGCTCAATCAATCAAATCGTTGTTTTTTTTCGTCGTCTTTCCTTCTCTCCCTTACTAGGAATATCCTCTCACATTCATTCTCTTTCTATTCCGTCTTTTGCTTCAGTCCTTTTTCACCCATTTGTGGCTTGTGATGTTTCAAGATGTTTGAAACACCCGAAAAGAGCAATGAGCACTATATTTTATGCACGAAATTGGACTGAAAAATTGTCACTTAAAACAAAAACAAACTAAAATTTATTCAAAATATTGCGGTGATATTTAATTAAAAATTACGTGAGTTTTTGAAACTGGGGGGTGAAAGGATCAAATGATCCCGTAATTATGACTCACATGAATTATTAAAAGACGTGAAATAATTTATAGAACCAAATCAAACTCGTGCGCGTTGTGCGGAAATTATTATTTCAAGGAAATACATTTATTTTAAGAAATTGTAAGTAGAATCTCCGTGAAATTTGTAACTTCTACTGAACTTCCTAGGTACATGATAAAAACTACAAATGGTAATTTCCACACTTCAATTCACAACTCTACTATGGACCATGGTTTCGACATTCTTTGGCATTTTCAAGGCCACCTCGAAAATGACGTACAATGTAGTAACCACGGCCATTAGTGGAGTTATGAATTAGGGCCTGGTTACACGATACATTAACACGCACAATCAGGGGCGCAGCCAGGAATTAAGGCTAGGGGGTGTTTCAGGTGCAACTAATACTGGGGTGCTTGGGGGTATTGTATAGCCGCCAGGGTAAGCGGGAGGTGTGGAGGCCTTACGTCAGAAAAAATTGAGATAAATGGTTCAAAATGGTGATTTTTACGGCCTTCTGAGGGATATTTTATTAATCCTCACATTATTATATAAGCAATATTAATCCGATTAAGTAAAATAGATTTAACTTAAAAATTTCTGTGAGCTCTTGGGGGGTTTTATCCCCCAAAACCCCCCCTCGCTGCGCCACTGCGCACAATGTCTAAATTTATGAACGCGAGAATGAACGCCAAAATGCACCGTATAATCACCCAACTTGTGCGAATGCATGCACAGAGATTAGAACTTGTGCTAATATGGTTCATGCATTCGTACATGTTCCGTTCCGGTCCACCGAAATCATTCAAGCGAACGTACATCAACTTGTACGTATTAATGTACCGTGTAACCAGGCCTTTAAAGTGCTTATCATGAATATATCGAACTTCCGCCATGTCAAGGCTGAAACGATTTTATACGTTCCTTGGTTCATTAATTAGATTTTCATTCAAAATCGAAGGTGGCCTTTTTCTCACCATTCCTTTGCCGCTAGTGGATCACCAGTCACATCTCTTGCTCGGCTTCCCCCTCCATCCCCCTTTCCCCTATCCACCTCCACCGCTAGTGTTACCCGCTCCCATTTTACCTCATAACGGGTCGCGTGACGTCACGGATCGTGAAGGATTCCACTTCTCCCGCGACGCAGTTGAAGTCCTGTCAGACGGCCTCTCCCTCCTCCCACCACTCTCCCCCACCTTTTACCTCCCCCCTCCCTACCTTGCGTTTTTACTCTGTTTTCACTATTTGCCAATTTCGTGACCGTCCGCGGTGAAGATGGGTCGCGCATGTTTACCTGCTTGCATTAATCCTGAATCACGCATCAGAGTCGACGAATGTAGATTATATGTATATTTGGTGGTGGGGTCTCGTAGCAATAATTTATGGAGGGCCACCCAATGATATTTTGCCTTTAAACAAGCGGGATTAATAAGAGACGTATGCCAAGCAATGCCCTCGTGCCTGATTTATTAAAATAATTTGACTGCAGTGCTTTATTTTCTCTTAATTTTCCTATTCTCATCGGGTCTCTGGGTATTGTAGTCGCACAACAGCGATGTATCCAAGGGCGTACCCAGGATCATAACTAGGGGGTGGGCAAGCCATGGTCTAGGGGGATGCAAGCCAAGTTGTAACATTTGAAAAAATAGTTTTATCTTAGTTACATATCTTATACTAATACATATCATTTTTCGTGGTTTTAAAGAAAATTTGTTGAATAGTTTCATTTCAGTTCACTACTGGTTTCGCTTAAAGACTTTTGCGATTTTTGCTTCTAGGGTGGGGGCAGCTGCCCCCACCCCTGCCCCTCGCTGGGCACGCCCATGGATGTATGTGAACTGTGCCAGTACAGTGGGTTTATTAATTTATCACTATATTTATTATTGTCGATTTCGATAGTTTTTGAAAAATAAAGAAATCCATTTCGATCCATCCATGAATTTTTCGATCCATCGCCTACTTCTCGAGCTATTTTCGGCTAAATATCGTCAGGCTATTATTCATTGTTACGGTATCCTTTTCGCTGAAAAGTTCATGACGTCACTGACTCCGAGCCGAGCGGCTCGCTCTTTCTCCTCTGCTTCTCGGCCTCGTTCATCCGTCTCTCGTGCTTCGTTGTCATAAGCACTCTAATGAGCAATTTCTCTTCGTCTCTCTGTTCTACTTCATGAGCCAGAACTTTAATGACATCACTAACTCATGAAAAGTGGACGGCAGCTTTCGTATTTTTTTTACATTTTCAAGTTATGAGAAAATGGGTGGATTTGAAAACTTCTTATTCGTTGTAACTTATCTTTCTTGTCCCTTTACAAAATTATCTTAATGAATCGCAAATTCGCGTCCGAGGGAAGGACTTCATTCGTGTTGGCAGGAGCGGAAAAGCAAACGGAATGCTGGCGGCGAATGGGTTATATTTTCATCACCTGAGGTTTGTGAGGAAAAGTAACTATAATTTGGCTTGCGATTGCCCCCTCATATACTACCTGAGTTGAAAAATAGCCAGCGGTTTCTACACTCATTGCATGAGTTGTTGTATTAACGTCATCCATTGCGATATCTCTATCATCAAGCAGTCAAAGTTAAACTGCTTCAACTTCGCTAATTGATCGAATGAAAGTTGACTTCGTCCTCAAAAGATTCGTAATCTCTTCCCGTTGCATTGCAGTCACTGTCAAAGCGCACGATTGAACGCAATAGTAGTCGACTTCTTTTTAGCAATCAACTTCAACTTGTAAATCCCGTACATGAAAGATCATCCCCAAATGTCAATTATCCGAGCCTTTGATCTAATTTTACTTATGTCTTTCCCTCTTTTCATCCGACTTTGTGTAAGTTTTTGTAGTTTAAAATGGGAATGAGTGTCTAAAAAATAATCCCTGGGAGGATATTTAATTTTTTATTATTTTATGATTGTATTTTTTATGCCTTACTTTAAGTAATTCGAGCAGGAAATCTGTAAACGCTGGTTAGGGGAATAACTAATTAAAAATTGTCGCGTGGTTTAGAAAGAATTGGAATGTAGAAATCTCTGACGGACTATCATTTACTCTGTGTGGTACCTATCCCAATGACCATTATCGTTTTCCACGGTTGTGAACCTCAGTCTTCAAGTTAAAAACGTTTAATCGTTTGGAAAAAGCGTTTTATAAGTTTATGTCCAAGTGATTACGAAAGAACGCAAATGGTATAATCAGAGGTATTGCTTGGAAGCTGCGAAAGACTTGAAGGCCAAACGTTGAACTGCGATTGCGGGATCGTTCGTATCGAGCGAGTTTGGGGTTGAATTTTTGCTTTATTTTCTATGATTTTAATGACATCCGTTAGGTTTATTGTTATTATCTGCTATTGCTTAAGCATTGATAGAAGCTGCATCATTTGGGGATAACCTGGTGAACTTAGAGTTTTCGATATCTGTCTTTCCACTGTCCATCGGAGCTCACTTAGCTTGAGGTAGTTACAGCGTTAAACGTGAGTATCTGAGAGCCCACTGCTACAAATCTTTAAAATGCCGGGGCCATTTTACGATTGTTACAAATTGACACCCTCTTATTTCGCAGAAATGACAGCCTCTGGTGTATTGAAAAGCATATTTTTGTTTCATTTGTAACGTGATTTACCAGTGGTCTGTAATGTCAGCTTAGATGGCATTTCTACCTCTTTTCTTGATACGTGTAGTCGTGTCATTTCGTGTATTTTTCTGAGGTGCATTATTTTTTTCTCATTTTACGTATAATGTATTACGATAGAGTAAATGCTTACTCTATGGTATTACTTTAAGGACTATTATTTTTGTTTCCTAAGTCATTTAAACAGTAATTTTCTATGATCCGTCATATTGCGAGTTAAATTTGTATTTAATAATAACAGAATGTAAAAGTTGTAATATTGCACCTTTTACATTGGGATAACGCGAGCTAAATCGCGTGTGCTAAGTATCACGCAAACGTTCGTATTTAATTTCTCTCCAACATGCCCTTGTACAGGCTTTCGAGGTAATTATTAGTTTTCTTACCTCACCTTGACCTATCAGCTCATTGAATTCGTGGAGGCGTTCCTTACAAAAGGATGATGGCAAAATAACTTTCCTTGTTCCTTTGTAAATTAATTGCTCGTGTGACGATCGACTTAAGACTTTGAAGCATCGGCATGTTTGAAGCTGAATTAATGGATTTTTCATGCTAGGCTAGGGGTAGGTAGCAGGTGTTTCGTTTACCCAAGCAATCATAGCCTTTCTATCCATTACGTCACGTCGTCGTTCCTGCGGAGGAAGTTGCATGCTTAACCTTGACTTAGTTATTGTTGAATTTCCTGGTTCCACACCACATCAAATTAATCACGTTAAATTATGGCCGCATGGAAATCCTGGGCCAAATCAGAAATGGATGTATAGTTCTCCCTCGAGATGTGTTTTTCTCATACTTTTTCATGCATCAATTTTTCCTAAACACCCTTTCCTGTTATGGAGGCATGAAGAGGTACGTTTCTTGTTTCCTCGTGTGTTCGCTAACTCATTCGAATTCTTACCTAAAATCCATTGTTTTCACAAAGGCGTCATCTTATGAACGCATCACCACGCTGTTTCCTTTTTACCATCACGTCTCACGTGCATTTTTTCTGAATCTTTAAATATATTAAAACGACTTAAGACTCGATAATATTTCTTAAGCTTCCGAAAAAGTTGTGAGGACTACGCTATCGTGGTCAAAAATACTTCATTTACCGAAGGATGAATTATTTTCATAAGTTCTATGGGTAGCGGCATATATTTGGGGCACCAGATACTTAAACCATTTTAAAATACAATCAAAAAATTTAACGGGTCGATCGACTAACGAAAGCGAGGTAAACCGCCTGTGAATTACTTATCAGTCGTAGAAGTATTCTTTTATGAAGGTAAGTCTTCAATTGGGATGTTAAAAAAAGTATTACCTAGATTGAGTAAATGTTCTCTCGCTTGTTTGGATTATTTTTTTTCGTATTCCAATGCCTTTTTCTCTCGGTTCTTTTGGCCCTTGCTCTAAAGTTGATTAAGTGAAGATGGTGATAGTTTTTAGTGTAGCTTGTACCTCAGTTTATCAGAAAACATCTTTGCAGAAAGATGTTTCGCCTACACTGTGTAAAATCCTTTTATGTGAAACTGCGTCGCAGATGTTTCTTAGCGAAGATTGAAGGCCGGTTGCTGCCCTCAACTCTTCCGCATACGACCGAGTGACGCACAGATGCCATGCTAGTAACCATTCCGCATCAGTACGCCACAGGCGATGTTTCCACGCGCGACGTACTTCCCATGTAGAAGCGTAACGAATGCTGGAAATATTCTTAAAATTATTTCTTTATTTGACCCATATCGTTTGAATACGTAATATTGATTTTCTTAGTGGAAAATTTCGCAATTGGTTTAGCATGAAATGAAATTGAAAATTTGAATTGCTTTTATTTAAGTCTATTATTGTGGAGCAATCTTCATTTTTTATTTTTTCTTGAAATTGTTTTTTTTGTACGAATCAGATTTAACGATGTTTACTTCGGCGTCATATGGACTCTGTAGACGTTTACGCCGGGCTTATGTCTTCACTATGTAAAATGAGCGGTAGCTTTTCCTCCACGACCCTGAATGAAGTAAAATCTGTCGAGAGACATTACATTTTGTCGGTTGATTATGAAGAATCAAAATCAAAAATAATTACTGATTTTCTACGTCGTTCATGGCTGAATACTAATGTATATTTATGTTAGTGGCTAGACTTAATTAATCGTGGCGTTTCATTTATTGTTCTCTCAGTATTTATCGTCATGCTGATTCCTTCGTAATGCACCAACAATATCGAAATTGCATCCATACCACTGGACATAACGAAAGCCGCGCTATGGCATAATGTTATGGCTTAGATTATGTTTTTGTAAACTCAATGGTAATGTTAACAGATCTTAATAGAAAGAAAAGGTTCATTAATAAGAGTATCCTGTCGGGTCAGAAATTTCCTCAGCGTCTCTTTCTACGATCATTTTCTGGGGAGGCTCCGGATATGTGGGTTACTAATCTCATTCGGTTTTCGTCACCATTGGACTTGAAATGCTAAAAAATGTCCCTGTATTAGGTCTCTCATGTCTTGGCGAGGCGCCAGTTTTGAGGAAAAACATTTCAAGGCCGGGTTCTCGGGTCTTAAAACTTTGGATTCCTCAGTCCATCCGCACATTTCAAGAGCCACGCCCAGTAGACTATCGGGAGCCGTGAGTCGTGCCACTTAGCGGGCCGATGCCCTTATTCTCTCGTTGTGTCACTTTTTCTTTCCTCTTCCGAACAAGAGTAAGGAGGTTCCCTTGCGACGATCCAAAGCAAATGCACCTTCCGCATCGTTTAAGAATTCTGCTTTCGGTGGTAGTATGTCTTTGAGGATAAAGAGATTGAATGATAGATTAATATAATGCAGATTGGAAAATAAAGTTTTAATTTAGGTTCGTATTTACACCAGCATCAGAGTAAATTCACACTAAATTTATTTTCGGCATATGCTCATACTGCCAAGGTTGAAATGGAAAAACCCTTGATCATATGATGGGTCAGATCCTGGTCTGATTGTCTTAGTGGCATCATAGTATTTCCCTATAGTAAAATAGTATATTTTTCGAAAATCATTTCACTTTTTCACAGTAATGCTGATGTACGGAATTCAATGCTAACTATAGCTTTTGTTGGTTGCATATTCATCTTGAGTGCTCTTTACTCTGTGGCTGTTACACTCAAAATAAAATGTCGGTTCCCTAGATTTTATTCGGTAAAGTAGTGCATTTTCAAGATGTTATCTTTGTTTTGCCCTTTTGTTAATTGCTTTTCATCTTGATTCGTCTATATCAGTTCGTTCCGTACATGGTACAAATTTCAATGAGAATGATTGCTAGTACCCCTCTTGACTGAGCTCTTCTCGCCACGCATTTCTCGTTCAAAACTGAAGCTTCGAAAAATTCTACGGATAATATAGTGTAGGTACACCTGCGACAACATTTTCCTGCATTTCGAAATTGAAAGTTTTCTTTCTATATTTTTTCTTATGAAAAAATGTCATATTTTTTAAAATTTCTTCGCCATATTCCCGGAAAATTTCACGCTGAATATTAATTTAAACTGGTAATTTGTCTCGAAAAAAGACAAAACACGATCGGTCGCAAGGGAGTGATACGGCCTCTAGATGGCTTACACACATGCGATCAAGGTTGAAATGACAAATTTGGGTGCACACGCATTATCAAGGGGACTAATTAAAAAGCTAATTCCTTATTTTTATTCCCAAATTGTGTTGTAGAATATAATTACCTTTATTTTTCTACAAATTACGCGGTAGTCAAACCAGACATTTTTTACCATCTTCAAACTCTGGTAATTATACTTTTGAATGGAGAGTACATAGTGGAAGCCAATGTCCGTCCCGTTAATTTTTGATTTATGTATCCATTTTGGGCGCATTTAAATCAGTTTTAAAGAAATTTCACAGCGCGCTGATGAGGTGAGTGAGATCCATTTATTCTCAATGGATAATATATAATATTTTAAATCGCGAATTATAGCATTGAGAAGATATTATTTTCAGTGGCGTAATTAGGAATATGCTTTGGTTGGAATGGCCTGGGGTGGCGGCCCCTTTCCCCAAGAAACGGGGGTCCGGGAAAACTTTTGATAAATGACATGCGTGGAAATACTATTTACATCATTTTGAAACTTAAAATTTATCTTTAAACAGATGCACTTATTATACGTCAAAACTAGACAATCGTTATAAGTATTTTTTTTATTTCCCTGAATCTTTTGGTGGGGGATCTATCCCCTCAAGCCCCCACAGTACGCCACTGGTTATTTTGTTGTATTATATATTTTTTACAGCTTCAGAGAATTCAATAGAGGAAGAATTGGAAATGTGGTGTTACAGAAGGATGATGAAGAATGGATCGACCGAGTAAGTAATGAGGAACATCATGAAGTATGATTGTATGATGAAAACAAACGTAATAGGCAGGTGGAAGGGGAGAAGGGAGGGGGACGTCCCCGAATGATTGACATGGGACAGGTTATTAAGGATGTGAAAGAGGAGAAATACGTCGTTATGAAAAGGATCGCGGATAAGAGAGAGCTGCGTCAAACCAATCTCAGGATGGTTGAATTATGATGATGACGTTATATTATCAATAATATACATTTCGGTTACCACCCCTATTATCATGCTATTCCTCCGTGAAATTCGAATTGCTCTGCCCATCAGCGACGCCAGTGGCGATTTTGGCTAACCATTTCCAATGCGCGGTGGGTGATAACAATGGTGAAAACACTTCCAGAGACCGAGTGAAGTGTCGTCTATCGTAATATTCGCGATCGAGTGTTCCGATGTCGGCTTCAGCTTTAGGTTATTGCGCAACCACCTTGTGTACTCTTGTTTTTATTTACTTCGAGGCTCCTCAGACTTCACCGGCTACTAACGCAACACGGTCTGCGCATAGGACTGTTCTCTCTCTTTCTCTAGCACGTGCTCTCACGTCCAGGAGTTCAAGTTCTCGCTGGCGTGTCTTATCTCTTTCATCTCCGCGATCCCCGCGCGGCCATCCGTCGGCGGAGGCCTAAATGGAGCGCGCCGATTAGCGAGGCTTTGTGATGTTTAGCGCGTCAGCGACTGTAACGGGTGCAGGTGGGGGAAAGGACGCAGATGATTCCCCATTGGAAATCTCTCCGCGTTTGGCCCAGTCCTCCTGTATTTCGCGGCCAAAACAAGTGCCCTAAAGAACGGATTTTTTTTCGGATGAAGGTTACCTCATTTTGCCTCGCGCGCAAACCTGGAAAACCCCCTTTCATTTCTTCAAACAGTGCATATTAGAGAGAAGGCATTGGGAGATGGAAAAACGTTTAGATGGCTGTTGCGTTTCATCGCTAATTTATTATAGTATTCTACCGATTAAGGTAGGTTTCCATGGAGTACTAAAGAAGTGATTTGGGAGCCTCCCTTTCCTTCCGCCGCTGCCTTCTTCAATTCACTGTAAGGCCAACTTCCTTTCAATCTATCTAAAAATCCTATTCTTTTCCTTCTCCTCCCTCGTTTCCCTAGCATTCTACCCTCTAACACCATTTTCAACATCCCCTCCCCGCTAAGTATTCCCTCCATCCATACATTCTGTCTCCTCCGTACCTCATCTAAAAGCTGCCTCTCCTCGCCAACCATATCCAGCACTTCGTCGTTCCTGTTCCTCTCCGTCCATTTCACCCACATCTCGAATGCCTCCAATCTTCTCTCATCTTCTTTCCTCAGTGTCAACGTTTCCGCACCGTAGAGAGCTACACTCGAGATCAAATTCTTCACTAACCTTTTCTTTAAACTCTTACATATTACTCCATAAATACCTGGAAACGAACTCTGCGATTTCTTATTAGTTCTTTTACTATAATTGGTTTTCTTAATTCTTCTAATATTGTTATCTGCTTTGGGACATGGTTTAACTTAGTGAGAAATTGAAGAAAAGAATGCTTTTAGCTTCAATTTCTACTTCATATACCTACTGTTTTGTACTATCGTTTTCTTTTTTTTGTGTTTCCTTTACTGTTATCGTTGGAATTCCACGAGGCGGCATTTTCTGGATCTTTCAAGGAACAAATTTAATTTGTTTTTTTTTTTGCTTTAAAAGTAGAGTTTACAATAGATTACCTTTTGAACTTACTAGGAGACATTTTTGTCCCCGTAGGACAAAATAATGGTAAGGTTTAAGATGAATATAGGTATAGCTTGGTTATAGTTCCGGTAGTAAGTTCTTCAGGGAGCATCTTTGGAAAGTGGTGGAAGAATAATGCTACTCTTCCATCCGGGACTCGAACCCGGATAACGTGATCCTCCATCCGTTACACTAACCCCAATGCAGGAGTATGGTGTGATGAATCACGCCTCTCTCCCGAGATATCGCGCATTCACATTAGCGAAAAGACCCGATGCGGCTGTAATCCGCGGGCCCTTCTCTCAGAGCGAAAAATCTTCGTGGAATGCAGCCTGGCACGCCCACGAAGCATCTTCGAAGGTCGTTCTGAATCAGGGACACCCTGACTGTAGATTCCAGGGTGAAATGAGGCAAGTCGGGACGAGAAGTCACCAAGAACAGCATTCGTTAACCTTTCGTCAGGGAACCCGCCTCTGCGTCCCACTTCCGAGGCCTCTTTGTTTACCATCAAGTCGTGATATCTGCTGTGGAGATAGGAACAGGCCATTGTGCTCAGTCAGGCGTCTTATCGAAGGATGCTTGTCGTAAGCCTATTTCTGTTATTGTTATCAACCTAATTCTCTGTCATGTGTCCCTCATAGCGCCGCATCCAAGGTTTGCAATGGGTGCCTCTCCTAGTAATTCTTCATTTCCGCTCGCAATTGCGACTCACTTCTGCATGAATATTATCGTTGTGACACTTGCGCTAGCAATAAAATTAAGATGGCGGCGGCGTTCAAGGGTAAGTTTTGCGGAAAACGACGCGTTCCTTGTTTACGCTGTCAGACGCGGATCGGTCACTGACAATTAAACATTGAGTCCCAAGAATTAACAAGTGCAAACATTGAGTGTGCTATGTGCATCCTACTTCTGAGTATATTATGGGATATGCCATATTACTTGTCGTTGGCGCCACGGCATAATCTAGAATCAATGGTGCCCGCATCCGGTATCATTCTTCCCTAGATCAAAGTCTCGTATCTTTCGTCGACCCTGTCCGCGAGTGGTAGC
Source organism: Ischnura elegans (assembly GCF_921293095.1). Taxonomy (NCBI): domain Eukaryota; kingdom Metazoa; phylum Arthropoda; class Insecta; order Odonata; family Coenagrionidae; genus Ischnura; species Ischnura elegans. Next base: position 31,355,072 of record NC_060247.1, read on the forward strand.
AGTTCTCCAGCCGTCGACACATAAGTCATTGTTAAGGAGGAACCATCATTTCAAACATGCCCGAAAACCTCCCCTTATTTTGACATATGTTGTTGCTCATTATTTTTTCTATCGAATAGTGAAAAAATATTACTATGTCACCGGCCATTTAAGAAAGATTTATTGATTTGAAAATGACGGATTTCCACCTTGAAATACATTGTCTTTATGGGAGAATGATGACCTTCCCTTGTAAAACATTTTTTATCTCAAATTTGGCCCGAAATATATCGTTGAAAAATTAGCACAGCATAGAATAGACATCGATGCTTAATATATGTATTTTTTTAGAAGGGGTTACCGATATGTTAGCGCCAGTATTTAAGTTTAAAGAACATACTTCCGGTTTTCTGCAGAGCGAGCAGCCATTATGCGGCGGAGGTAGTGGCAACGTTGCAAATATACGGAGGTTAAATATGAAGAGCGATATTGCACCTGTCGACCGCTGCATAATTCCAGTGAATTGGATTTTTCGGAGTCATTTTTCTACGTATTCATTAAACGAATATTCAGTTCATCTCGAAACGTGCAATACACCGAAGTATGAAATTTATCAGTGCTGGTTGTTAAAGTAATTCCTGTATGCGACTACATTTTATTAAACATGCGAATATTCATGACCGGAATTCAATACATCCCTTGAAATTGTCGTCGTATCGCTTCAAAAGCGAAAATGATAGAATATAATGAGACTTGCGATAGTTTATCTGTTCTTCTGAATACTACTTCAAATTGTTTTACGTTTATTTCGAAAAATATGTATCGTTTTCAACTTGTAGAAAAGTACTTATTTAAATACAAGTTCTAAGCGTAAAGTAGAAAAACTAGCGCATTATGTATTTAATCATCAGTTTAATTGATATTAAATGTCTAGAATAAGGTGTACAGGTAAATGAATGTACCACGAGACAAGCATATTGCCGTTGGGTACCGACTATGTAGTATTTGGAAATACAATTTCGCGAACGTACTAATTAATCGAATACTCACCCATGTAATTCTTCGAAAGTATAAAATAAAACAGACAAGAGTACTTCCTTTTTCACTGACCAAACAATTTACTTTGATACGTTTTCCAAAGGTCCAATTAGCATAATTTGAAAAAACAACAGTAAATACATTTACCTATTCATGAAGTCATTGCAGGAGGATAAAAATTAGGATGCATTCCTGAACAATCGATGGCAGCTGACATAAGTGAGTCCGTAGAAGTTGCAATGCCAGCCTTCCAAATTTACTGAAACTTCGGCACTAGGAACAAGTATTATTTAATTATCCTGATACTAATGATTCGAATTACATTTGGGTTATAACTGACACATTATTTTCTAATTTTCACTAATCAACTCCTTATTAATAGTATGGATGAGGCTATTGAATGGAAAATCTACAAAGAAATAATCATTAAAGAGCTTTGTGTCAGTCATTCGACAGGGACTTTAACCTTCATAAATCAAGACATAAACATTGATTATTTAAACATTGATGGACACTTTATGTTGGGAAATATTGCAAAAATTTCTTAAGAAATTAAAAATGCACGTAAACGATTCGGTATCCTTCAACAGATGCACTCGTTGAAATCGCTTCGATGGAATTGATGGATTCACTTTCGGCCACATTTCGTTTCCTCAAATAATCCAAGCTCTTACCTTTACCTTCAGACACAAATTTGCCTTTAAATCGGCATAATGACGCCATCACTTCAGCTCAAAGGTATATTTAATAACTTAAGGCTAAGTAAAAGGGATAATAAAACGAGTAATATTGTCACAATGCAACGTAACTCTACGAGGTAACGTAAACAAACAAAGGTGCTCAATCGCTGTGAAACTACGATATGCTGGCAGCGTTGTCAAGTTGGTGGTCAGCAATTATAAATAAACCATTTTTCCAAATTAGGTTGAAATTAACAGAGCAAAAGGTCTCATTAGTTAAGTTCATTTTATTCATCACAAATGATGTAGTTATAAAGCTTTACTGTATTTCCAGAGAAAGTACTTAAATTCTTCCGATACCTAAGAGTCAATATAACAGCCATTCTTCATATCACTATATTATTCCATTTTAAGTAAAATTCATGCATTGTACAGCTATTTTGATTAATTTAGCATTACTTTTAATTTTTATGAATGACTAATTTAGCGATTTTAACTCGTTGTTATCGAGTTTATCTAACTTATGAAAGCAGTATTTCGAAGCGCAGGTTCCTCCTTAACGTCTCGTGGAAAACCTGCGGAATTATTTGGCGTATTAAAAGATTGGAAATGATGCGTATTATACTCTTAAGATAGCGACGAAAAGCAGCATTATGTATGATCTCTTTACGCATGCTTTACTAGCAATATCTTTTGGAGAAAATGGAATATTTCCCATAGAGTAATGGAGTAGGGGGTTGTATAAGGTGAGATACATTGAACTATGAGATATATATATTTTATTATTCATGAGCGAACTGAGATAGTCACGCATATTTTACACAAATTAGATTGGTAACTGTTCAGAGACAGTGAGCTTACGTGCTAGTCTTAGTTTGCTTGAGCAACTAACAACTGATATCATTCAGAGCGACACGGAATACTTCATTCTAGATCGTATCTATAATACCACATCTGACAGATGCGATAAAATACTAGAAATATTTTGCCAACGGATAGGTGTTGGAGGTCATTTTTCTGTAGAACAATGAAGAACTTGATTAATGTTTTGTCGAGCTTAGTTCTCACTCAACGAGTTCTTTTATTATTTTCGATTCTTTTCGCAGGTAAGGGTGTTTGCCTAGTCGTGTTCCTAGCTCACGCTAATTGAGACTATTGGCGGAGGAGTATGTAGATGTGACTGCGAGTTAAAACGTCATTGATTATCTCTGGAACTGTTTCCTGTAAAATATCTTTCCATTCAATTCTTGAGATGGAAATGAATAGAATATACATCTACATCTACATAATACCCTACGAGCCACCTCTAGGGTGTTTGGCAGGGGGTGATCAATCACCAGCATGCAGCATGCATTTGGACTCCCACATGCACACCACACCGTCCAAAAAACGTCCCGCACACTAACAAACTATACTACTATATGCTGTTAGAAATAATAATTGAATTAAGAAGCATGCATTAATTTTTACATAGGTTAGTAGGCTACACTACAAGTCATGCAATCTATTTACGAGTTCTATTACTGCCGTTATAATCTCTTATTGATCGTGGAAAAAATGACATTCGGAATCTTTCTGTTCTACAATCTATCTCTCTTATTTCATTTATATGATCTGATCTTCCGTAGTATGTTGGCGTCCGTAAGATATGGTTAATTGCTATAATAATTAATTAATACTTGCTTAGTTTCACATTCAACCGTTCGTTTGCACTCTTTATCCCCGTCAGTAGCCTAAAAACGATGGAGATTCGACCCAGCCACTCGGATCGTTTCTCCATTGCTTTCGTCTCGCCATTTGGGACATAACAGATGCACGTGATGGCAATTGCGGCATGCATCTCCGCCGGACTAGACTGGCCGTAGCGGGTTGAAGTGTTCTCTCCCGCCGGTTGGCCTCATTCGGGCCCACAGCACGGAAGAGGGAGGTGGTCCTCCCCGGATATTCGCCCGGGGTAATGAGGAGCGCGTGGGAGGTAAGGCGGTCGCTACCCGCAGTTCGTGATTGCGATGCAGAGGGAAGGTATCGCCGGGTTCCGAATCCTCGCTCGCATTCTCCCGATGACAATTGTGACCTTAGAACTTTTATTAAAACGTACACACCCCTTTTTGCACTCCAGCATCGAGACAGTTGGTCCAAAATTGGGATCCCAACTTCAGCCTGCACCACTTCACGTCTCGCTGTTTTATGTTTTCAACTGATGGACACATACTTGTTTATTTAGGGGCTACTCGAGCTAATGTGTGTAGGACCGTTCATTAATCCTTGCGATTCTGCTGTTAATGCCGTATTCAGTTTTAGGTGTAAGAAAGACGTGCGTTTTGTATGCTCTATCATTATCCTCCTCGCATTGTCTTTGCCGAAGTTTGAAGCGCGTCAAAGCAGTCTCGAGGCGTTTTGTTGCGGAGGTGGTACATAGATACAGGTGTTCGTACATAGGTCTCGAGATACATGAGAAGTAAGTTACGGAGTCACGATTTGTGTACTGGTTCCATCATACACGAAGGGTGCGTCAGCTCTGAGACTGAGTCACAAAGCGAAGGTAAAGTCGACTCAGTGACGACTCAGCTCATTACATTGTGCATCGATGGGGGAAATGGTTGTCTGTTACTTCAATTGAAGTGCATCGTCGAGCCTACGATCGGAGAAGTATTTAATTACTAGGTAGGGCCTTCAGCGGCTTCCTCGGATGGTCATGTCGTTATCGATATCTGATAGACTTTAGTACTTTATTGTCGTGGGATGAAGTTACGCGTAAGGCTTGGGAGAGTAAGATATCTGTTGTTGGAGCCACCATTTTTTCGCATGTGGGGAAACGCTCAGTTTTTTTTGGTAGAGCAATTTTTTAAATCCTGAATTCAAATGATGCAATTGATGTGAGATTTTACTATCTTCGTTCAGAAGAGAATAAACTAGGGTATCCCAAATACTATACTAATCGCAATGAGTCGCATCAATTACCGGATGCCCTATTGCGTAAAATTCGTGGCTATATCAGTGCCTTTATATAGGTATTGCCATAAAATTTGCTTTTTTTTTGCTAGAAATGTTTCGTAAATTATCTTGATTTAGATTTTAGTCAGCAATGCGTTAATTGCGTTATTATTTATGCGTCTTGTAAATTATAAATGTAAGTGTTATTTCAGTTTGCGTGGAAGGATTTAGTTCTTTCTTGTGCAACAAAATCACTTCAGCAGGTAACCTAATTTCATTTTAAATGATATGCATGAGGAAGCCTCGTCGGAAAGCATCAATTAAATTTATTGAATAAAATAAAATTTATATCTTACACTCGCTAACGATTGATAGTTGAGTCAACTAAAGGGCTTACTTGTATTTATAAATTTGATTCGCAAAAGTAGAATCGGTGATGATTTCTCTAGGCTGAAGTTGTTCTCACTGGAGCTGATGGTTTCATAATATATAACTAGACCGACCTACGTAATCAATAGGCACGCCTATTTTTACCTCGGCGAAACGGAACTGTAATCGAATCTTCGTCGGTGAACAACTTCTCTCCGAATAATTTTTTACCCTTGGGCGATAGTGATGGAAATGGCTGTTGATTTTGCATTGAGATTTCTCCTTTACGCTGGCGGAAGTGATCGAAATGGCTTTGATATCGATTCCTCCAGTCACAGCCGAGGTAGGCTTGTCAGACTACTTTCGGGACTAAACAAATCATTAGTCAGTACCTGTTAATATTGTGTTTATTGACGACCTATCAACATGCTTACATTAATTTCTCTCTTTTCGACCCCCTTCTTAAATCTGTTGTTTTTAAAATGTTTAATTTTGTACAATATACGTAAGTGTGTATGTATTTAAACCAGTAAAAATATGTTATTAATTTCACATTCCAGCACCTGCTTGATTTTATAATGCGATGCTACCAAAAACTTACCAATTTACAATTAGTGGAATTATATTTTAATGTAATTATCATGCCTAAATATTCACCAGTGGAAACGTTCTGGTCCATAATTTGTCTTGTTGTTAGTGTTTTTTTCCACCAATTTTATTTGATTTTGGTTTTTAAAGTGAAGCCGGACGTGTGTGTGCAATTTTCTATTTTTCCGCTTGGACGCTTAGAGCTCTCTATTTTAAAATGTTCAAAGCCTATTGATGTGGATACAAATTTTAACACTTTATTTCATTCAACTTAAATTTAGCTTTTAGTACGCTAATATGAGGGACAGATACTTGTGAGAAGTAACTCCCTAGTCAATTTCATGAGCATGTTAGTTGCGATGACTGATAAAATTGGTTGTGCAACACAAAACGCAGAAAGTTGGTATATAATTAATACCCGTAAAGCATTTGTAATGGTTGAAATTTGGCTTCCCAGCTAAATGATGATATTAATAATGTTAATTTCTGTGCTGCTATCATTTTTCCCAAATTATTAGATTTTTAATGCAGATGAAATACATGTCTAACCATACACGCCCTGGGTATCGAGGAGGCACTCGGACTCGCGACCTTTGGTCTGGCAGGCGGGGACTTACCGCCGTCGAGGCTCACAATATTATATAATCCACTAGGCACCCAATTCATAGCTAATACTATTACTTCAGGAGTATATGACTTAAGTGTTCTCTATTTCTCGCAAGGAAGGAAATTATTACTTCACCGGTCTTACCATTCAACGTCCTGGATTAGATTTTTTAAAGGTCACACCATCAGTTGGAGAGCGACCGTCCTACTGAGGTCAGAGGCCTTATTAAAGACGTCTCATAGAGGTAGAGATGCCGGCGAGGTGAATACCATTCGGCCTATCAGTGGCTTAAACGGGAGCAATTGGCATCAGCTCTTGGGGTCATCGAGGGCGAAAGCGATCGTACACATCGAATGACATGAGCTCCTGCACCACGTTTTTCGCTGTTTCTGTTTAGAATGTATTTTTCTTATGTCAATTTCTGTTGTTCGTTTGCAAAATTTGCTCCGTTAAAACACGTTTCACCAAAGGCACTAATTTTATGGCTTACCACTTCATCACTTTTTCTTTAGGTTATATATTTCTCGTTTATAAATTTTATACTGTGCATTTGTAAACTGAAGTCTACCACAGAATCCATTCTGTGATTCTTCGGTAGTTTTATAGTTTAGTGTGCCCATTTCATTTCATTCCTAGAATATTAATGATATATTTTTTGTATTTTCATTGCCAATATTGCGAATTAGTTTTACATTGATTTGGTTAGTTAAAAAATTTGGGTATTTCGTGAAGGGTAGGATACGGAAGGAGAAAACATGATTGGTGTTGCCTTAGGGTACCATTATCATCAAATAACATTGAATTGATTACAGATCGTGAAATTCAGTGTAATTAAGTGATTGTGAGCTAAATATATGAATGAATCTAAATATCTGAACGGTAACTCTTACAGATTATTTCATTCTTTGATTTTTACGTGTTGATGAAATTATGTTGAAATTCCAGAATATATTTCTTGCTATTTGTTTCATTTTGGGAAAATGAGAATTTTTATGCGTAATAATAGCCAAAAATCGTGTAAGTGGTTTGATGTAACTCTCATTTCGGTCATCTTTTCGCACTTAACTTGATTTTCCTGTCTTAAATCTTTCATTACCTTGTCAATGTATCCCATTCGAAGCGTTTCTTAGCCGTTATTTCTTCCCCAACTCTTCTTAGGTCTACCACATTATTTACACTATATATTGATCTCCAAAATTATTCTGTAGCGCCTCTATTTCTAAATGTACATTTGCAAGAACCTTGTTTAAGTCGTGTGTATCACCTTCAAGTCGTTTTCGAAGTATAATTGCGTTTTATCTACCACCTGTTTCATAAAACCCTCATCTAAATGCTGCCCAGAGATCCACCACCTCTTTGGTATTTGAGTGAAGATTTCCAATCGGAAGCATTATCCAATATTCCTCATGCGCACTTCATGATCGTTAAAGAAGCATTCAGTAATAAAATAATACATACTCATCCATACGGATGCTGTGAGCTGTCTTTAGTAAATATCTCCCTGCATATTGAGACAACAATGAAAAAAAACTTACAAAGAAAGATAAAATCTGCTAACTGTTAGTATTAAAAACAAGACTATCCATGAAAGGTTAAAATCAAAAATATGGCTTACCTGAAAGGGCTATAAGTCAAACAGTCTTAGTAAAATGTGAGATGGGAGAATATAGTAGAATTTCAATAGGAAAAGTATAGAAATGGACAAAGAAAAACATTCACCTATTCGTCCATCTAGCAGAGCGATTAATTTCATTGATTGCGCAGCTGTTATGATGCCCTAATTATTAGAGAAAAGAATCATATCTTAAATCACTCTGTTCCCCAATATATTTCCTCTCCTATCCCTTCTGTCGTTGCACGTTGGGTGAGTAAGATACTTGGGCTTCCTCATGCAGCAGGAAGTGTTGTCTGCATCCAGGCCACCAGCATCTGTGTTCTTTCGGCCACCCTCGTCGGAACAGCCCTTCGACACTCTTTCAAGCGAGGGAGATTGAGCTCTTTGCTGAGTCACGCCGCCGCCCGATCCAGTGTCTTGTTCGAGGAGAATAGAAATCGCGTGACGCCGCTGTAGCCAGCGCTCCGCTTGGGCGACCCGTGAGGGTAATGCCTTCGTAAGTGGCACGACGATGATGCGGAGGGTGGCCGAGGAGACACTGTGAGTAAATACGTCGCTTATACGGCAATCGGCGGTTGATGCTCACGATTTTCTCGCTCCGAATCCGTGCGTCCGTGACTCAAGGCCGTCGGATAGAGCTCGCGCGTATAGAATGGATATCTGTGTTTGATGCGTGGGAGCTATTAAAACCCGGAAAATCTCTGTTTCGAGAAGAAGAATTTGCGGAAATGCATGAGTGTCTATTGTATTCTTATGATTCTATTGAATCCATTTCATTGTTTTCGTATCACCGCCAGGTTCTTGCCCTAATGAGGGCATTGGGTACCTAATGCTTCAGTGTACTGGAAGACCGGAACTCTGTATCCCAGTATTTTTACTATCCTCCCGGTTAAGGGATATTCACATGAATCAGTTTGCGAACTACCCCGGCTTGTCTTCCCTCCCAATTCAGCCTTTAATTTTTAAGGCTCCTTATGGCCATTCTTTCTAACTATAAGTCCTATTCTCTTCCGCCCCCATCTCCGTCCGCAGCATGCCAGGACAAAAATTTTGGAAAGAGCCAATACTTCTCTTTTTGATCCTAACACAGAAGAATTGTATTGGCAGCTACTGAAAAAAGTGTTGGCATCCAAAAGCGAGTGCCAATGTTCTGTCATGCCCACAACGGCTACCGTTTGCATCGTCATTTCATAACAGATTAAAATTCCATGGATTTCAGCCAGATGACGAGCATCACTCACACTCAAACAAGATCGTTGTTTCTCTTGATTGTTCGATTTAAGATATCAGTCGAACATACAAATTGGTGTAAATCGCTCCTGCTGCTTTATCGGTCTTTTTCTTGACGCGTTGCTCGTTTGAAAAACTTAACGCTGCTTTCTCGAAATTTTCGGGCTCCATACGCTTACCCTCTTCATCATTTGCCTGTATCCCAGATTTGAGAATTTGTCACGGTATTTTCTCAGATGTAAAATTTTTATACTTGTGGTACAGGTAAATGTAGGTCAAAGTCTACCCCCTATACCCTAGCGTTATTGAGACAATAATGCCAATTTTAGATCAGAAAGACCTCACGATGGAAGACAAAATACGACCGATCAAGAATGAGTGATACGTGCTTTTAAAGACTAATAGGCTGGTCGCGCGGGAATCCTTATACAGGCGAATGATTCTCTCGCCTTATATTCAAAAAGAAAAGTCTTTTGCTCTGAAAGGTTATGAAACTCAAGGCCGATAATCCCTTAGGCTTCGAAGAGAGCGATCCTTTCATGTTTCCGCGTTAGAGGCGGCTTCCCGCTTAGAATTCTACCCTGCTCACCTGCGAGCTTTTTGTCATTCAACGCCGCTGCCTGTTCCGTTGAAGTCTTTTTGCAGGAAACGTATTTTTGCCGTTTCCATATTATGGTATTGAGGTGATCACACATTCAGCCTCTTGTCACTGTCTTTCAGACGTGCATAGCGCGCTTGTCTTCTTTGCGTTAGTTTCTCCGGCGCAATTGTTTTTAGGCACAATTGTTAATAGGTTTTTTATGTCTTAGATAAATTCTTAGTTATTTACAACTTAGGCCTCGCAAGAAGCTGCTAGTGAAATCAAAATTGATTGTTCCCAGACAGGTGACAATGAGAGATTTGATCGCACGCTTCACCGAGTACTCATTTTACCGAAGTGTCTGTAATTTGTTTCTCGCTTGAGTAGTGCGAGAAGCTCAAATCAATAAAAAAAATAGCCAGGTTGTAGCGAGGGAAGTGAATGCGTAGGGAAATTTTCCGTCCATTTCTTTTAGTTGAATTTTGTAAGGCATGGAAAGTGATTAAGTGACTTGGTTGGAAAGGATACAATCCTATGAATGCAAGTTGACTGAAAAATTGTGAAAGCAGACCCTTGATTGTCTCAATGAAATAAAGGTGATGAAAGCATGTTTTTACAAGGTAGGACCTACTTTACGGTGACTTAAGGTGCGTTTACACTGTGTAACATGTTATATAAACAAGTTACCTTTAGCATGTTTTACGAAAAAGTTAAAAATCCGTGTAACAAGTTACATGTAACATTGTGTTACAAAATAAAAATTCATGTTACATAACAGGTTTTTGGTTTCCCTTTCGAAGTGGGAAAATGTGTAGCATGTTACAGAAAAGAGGTGAGTCGCATGGTGGGGATAGCCAGTTGACGGGTGAACTGCGACTGAATGTGTAACATGTTATTTGTGCATTTTTGGTTCCGCTAAACTCTTGTTATAAAACAAATGTTATGTAAAACAAATGTTACAAGTAACTTGTTACATATGACATGTTATACAGTGTAAACGCACCTATAGATAACACAGCCATTTAAAGTAAAAACACAAAAACTCTTTTTTTCTGAACGCTAACGTAGTTTTCGAAGAAAGGGAGCGCAGTCTGAATTTCGTTGATTTTCTCTCGGGGACTTCATATACCTACATCGTGTAAATGTTTCTGTCTGCCCTAAAATGGATGAGAACTTCAGCATGGTCCCAAATCGTTTATCGCGAAGGTTTTGTATTTTTAATCATTATTTATAATCTCCTGGTGTTGTGTGATTACCTCGACCCTCTTGTTCAGTCAGTTATGAAAGACTAGTAGCAGAATTTAGTGAGTGTACGAATCCGCTAATCAGCACCAACCTTTCTTCTAATTTCATATCACGGAATTTGGCCCTGAAAAGATGGTAAACGTGGTACAGGTGCATGAGAGTTTCTTAGCATTTTTAGCGTCGTTCCTGTCATTTTCGAAAATTTGTTACATTGATACTCATGTCAGCAGTAATATCTATTTGTATTGCGATTGGGTGGACTACATTGTTTTTCCGAAATATTTCCAAAGGATTGGAAATAGATTATTATGTTACAATGTAAAAGCAAGTATCCACCAAGTTTTCATCCTCTAAAAATCGCATTTTTTTAACTTCTATAAATAGTAGTTTGAATTGTTTCTTTTGTACCATTTTAATTTAGTGTGGAACAAAGCAGCTTAATTTAATTCCAATTGAAACTTTTTTTTTCAATTTTCATTGAAATGAGGCTCTATTTAAGGATTATTTCCCTATGAAAGTGTGATTCTCTTTTTATTTATCAGTAAAATCCTACTGTCAGTGATATGTATTGTGTTATTGTCGGTAACTTGTTCGTAGCAGTTCGATCATATAGATAATTTTTCTGATTACTCGGAAAGATATAGTTTCGATATTATACTGCCATGATCATCAGTTAAAGTATTTCTAGAATGTGCCTCGCAGATGCGGAGGAAGAATGAGACCGTTGTCACTTCCTCCTACGTCTCCTCTGATTGGCTCCCAAGGCCGCGATAGCGATTAAGACTTACGTAAAATCATTAATGCAGAAGGATAAGAAATCCATCTGATTCCGCATTCCGCTTTGCCTAGCACATGACGCTACCATACGAAGTAGGTCACCGGGCAGCCCAAAACATAATCATTCTGCGCATCACTACATAAACCGCTGAACACCGGGGATGATTCCGGGGAAAAATTTTCCTCCCTCAATTCACCTCCGAAATTTCTTCTGAATATCTTACCAAACCTATGCATCATTTCCAGGGTGTTGGCTGCCGGCAATTGTCTTTTCACACACTATCTAGCGATCGACTTTTCCGTTACGACTGCAATTATATTCTAAGTCGCCAGCTTTGATTGAGAATAGCAGTTGATAATAGACATCTTTCAGAGTGAAAAAATCAATTCCATCATGGAACCGCACTATATATCTCCGTCCGTCCGAACCGATACAATGAGAGAGAGATGTTACCAAACGGATAGGTATAGGGATTCATTTTTCCTCCAGCTATTAAGGACCTTTAATGATCGGTCGGAGTCAGGCACTCAAACCTCTCGCTATAAGCTCCCAACATTTTTTAGTATTCTCTAATAGATAAAGGGCCGGTATTCGTATAACTCAATCGCTCGCCTATTGAGCCAGCTTTTGCAATAGTATATGGATGTATATTGCCGTATGTGTTCTCGTAAGTTCTTTTTTATACAAAAATATTTCTGTTAATAACCCCCAAACCCCCCCCCCCCCCCTCGCTGCGCCACTGCTCTGAATAACAGCATCTTCGCGCCCCACCTTCCAAAGTGGAATGCTCCGAGTGTTCGAAATGCGATGACTGCGACTCAGAAGATGTATGGAATGCGTTACATGTTTGTCCGCCCTCGTGTGTGGTCCCATCCCCTCGTTTTTTGGAGTGAGCGGGTCGTGCCAATGTGTCGAAATATTCGGGGCTCGTGCAGTTTTTTTTCCGCATGATTGGCAGTGATCACGAACATTTGCAAGTGCTTTGGATCAAAACTATGGCGGGGATGGGGTAATGTGAATGAAGCCAAATTTTAAAGACGGTTATACCTATATGATCATAGAAGTTCTTAAGCTGTTGCAATAATTTTCTTGAATTTTTAACAATTTTATTCTCATCGAATGTCTTACAGAAATATCATTTTTTTGGATTTAAAGAAAAATTGTTTAAAAATGTATTACCGTTTTATTTTTTTTTTGCTTTTGAGGGGAAATCCTCCTCCCTCCGTTCCTTGCTGGGTACGCCCATGATCTTCAGCAACATTTATCTTTTTTTGAATTCTTTTATTACGCCTCAAATCCTCGCTGTTCAATTATTCTAACCGGATTCCTATTTTTTTTCGAGTTTTCTATTGTTTAGAATCAAGGCATTTCATAAGTGATTGAGTTATTTTTTTACACCACAAGTATTTCCTACTCTATGTTTTCCTTGTTTTCTCACTGCTTGTGGGGTAAAATTTAGGTATACTGTAGTTTTCTTCTAGGCTGAAAATTTAATTGACAAAACTGGATCTTTTCTGCACGATTTGTTTCTAAAATATAATGTACAGTAACAAGTCAATGGTTGTTGTTTACTTTTCCCCGAAAATGCTGATGTAAAAATGCACTAAGGTATTATGAATTAATTACTGCAGCTGCACAATGACTGAAATATAATTGTACTGTTAGAACCGGAAAGTGGTATTTTTGTAATATATCTTTAGGAGGTGAGGGGTATCGTCAACGTAATTTTAGGCTACGTAAATTTAAATGAAGACACCCCATGTTCTTTCATATTAAAAATAAATGTGAAATTTTAAAAACTAACTCACGTTAGTAGTGATAGATAAATAAGAGGTACAACGATAGTTCTTACAATTAGCTGTGGCCCAGCCAGTAGACAGCTTAAGCGTTAAAAATGTTCATCAAATCGAGGGGGTCTCAGTCCTCTTGGGCTCCTCCCTTCGCATACATCCCTGGAACCTAGACTTTACGTCCCTTAACTTAACGCTAACCCAGTACCCTTTGGTTTCTGAGGTTGACCAATTTGGAACCGATCCGATTCGTTTTGTCAGTGGCCCTTGTTTCCTTATAGTACGTGGATTCTTGTGGGGCGGGTGGAGACATATTTTCACCGAGTGAATGGATGTGGTGATAATTCTGGGCACGTATCTGTGAAGGTGTGCCCGTGGGGTTCGCCTGTTCTTACTACCAGACCCACGTGCTTTTATTTTCAGACGTCGGAGGAACAAAAATCGTTTTCGTCCCAATTGGCACCTCACTCCAGTGATAAGTCTTCTTGCGTCCGAGGTTTCCGTGACCAGAATTCCACCTCACCTGCGTGGTGGGAGGTATTACGATTGGTATTGGGGTCGCTCACCCACAGCCGAAATGGCAGTTTATTGAAAGAATTCTGTAGATGTTAGGAAATAATAAGGTGCGGCTGAGAATAATCTACCTCTCCCAGCTCGTCAACTTTTTGAAGTATCAAACGCGAAAGTTGAATGTCTCTTAATTCGAATTACGGTTCATTAATTCATTCATGAAGAACCGGGCATTGAGGGAGGGAATCGCTCACAAGAGTAAACAACAACAAACTTTGCTATCCTAGATGGCGGGAAGTTTTCGCCTACCAAACCGATGGTCGCGGGTTCGAGTCCCGGTCGGGCATAGCTGTTTTTTAATGTGTTGTCCACATATATTTAAATGATCGTAAATGGGGGAGCCTGTGATCATTTCAGACATTATTATTATTCATATTTTTATACCAAAGTTAAGCGAAACCAATGCGTGAAGGTGAGGGATAGTTGAGGAATGTTGACCCGCTGGGCGTTATTATCAGCGAAAGAGTTTGGAACGTCGATTTCTCTCTGCGAATAGTTCGACAAATAGGCGACGGATAAAAAAAACGGAATAATAAACATCACTTCATTTTTTTACTCTGTCACAATCGACTGTTGACATAATCGGTGAACGAACCCATTGTGATCCCGAATGGATGCGGTAAACATCATTTCTCGTATTGCTTGTTTTTTTTCCAGCGAACAATGGCAGTGAAGATTTCTCGGTTGTCGCACTTGACTAAATTTTGCATATCTCCTGCCTACGTTTCGCTGAGCGACTCCTCGTACACTAGACGGTTTCAGTCGTGCGAGAGCTGTCTCCAGTACTGTTAATAATAATCTTTTCGTACGGTTAAAATCGTACAGTATGAAGAGCAACTGGCCACTATTTAAAGCAGTGCGGTTTTTTCCCGCTCGGGCGAAAACGTGTGATGTTCAAGGAGCGTTACACTTCATTACCATATTATTTCTTCTTTTGATGCGGGAATCTCCTCGATACAGCTTTCTCGGTCACCACAGATTCAACTGTTGATCTCTTCCCTCAGATTTGAAAACGTGCGCTTACAACTGAAGTGTCTATGCGGGCCCTATCACGTTAGCCAACTGGGAGATGGGTCGTGGTGAAAGTGGCCGAATGAGCTTATTTCAATCGCGCGCGGTCGGTTTTCTCGTATGGTCAAGTGGGCCAGCGCTCGCTGTACCCGAAGGTGATAGACGAGCGTAACCCCGTGTTATATGGTTAGGGTGCGCTGCGTTAGAATAATGAAGTTGCTCAAGGGTTAGGATGGCTAATTCCATGTCCACTTCACCCTTTCTATCCATTTCAGAACGACTTAAAATCATCTTTTTTTTCTCTTGACGGATCGTGTCAACCTTCAATGTTTAATGTTTAAAATTTACTGATTTGTTCGAATTCCAAACAGTAATGCTACGACCAATATCGAGTCTCTATAATTATTTAATTCACTTTAAACTCGGGTTGTATAGGTGTGTATCTTTTAGTCGGTCTAACGTGGAAATCCATTCCAGTTTTGAGTCATCAGGACGTGCTGTGAGATTGGACTTTATTGTCAACTCTTCGTGATTTTTTAACATCGCAGAAGTTGAATTGGGGATAACATCTCCCCTTGTCCATATCTGAATGTTGTTCCTTTGCTTGATCACAATGCAAGTAGTGCATGGCCGATAAGGCTTAAGAGATACGTGTTTAGGTGTATGCAATTATCATTATTTATAATTCATGGTGGGTGTATATACTTTAAGTTTTCGTTTAATCTTTATCATTCTTTTGAAAAATATTTAGGATACCAGTAAACGAGTGCGAGGAAAATAATTCAAAGATTTTCAAAACGTTCTTTTGATTTGTGTGCTGCATTTGGGGAATCATTTTTATTGGAAGCCTTTCATTCTTCAATCGCTGGAAAAAAATATTCGTGAATATCACGCGAATTCGGGAGATACTTAATGATGCGTAAGTTTGTAGAATCATGCTCTCGTGTAGTTAGGTTGACGTCAATATTCTGGTTGGCTTCTCAAGTGCTTACGTAGATGAAATTTGCTATAGCAGTTTCAGCGCGCTAGAAACTTTTTATAAATTAATTATATTAATATTTTGTGGCCGAAACACATTTTATAGTACACAAACAGAACTTAATTATGTTTTTGAAAGCTTTTGTATTCATTAAATCTATCGCAGTCAACTTTTTATAGATAGGAATGTGCGATTAAATAACAAGTATGGCCTCACGTCTGAAATCCACAATGGGAAAAGGGCTCATTGTTCATTTCGTGCTCTGTTCTTTAAATATGTAGAAAAGCTTGACTCAAAGGGTCTCAGTTACTCAATATCACTATTCTATACTTTTAAAAGAGAGAGAGCTACGGGAATGGTTTCCTCTAGTTCGCGGGAAGGAATGTGTAAACACCATGGATGTGATAACACGAATGCAATTTCCTGAGTGCCCGAAACAATTTCTCAATGCTAGTCCCATGTATTCAATTATCCTTTGTGTAAATACTCCTTTCACTCTCGTTGCTGAAAATTTCTCTTTCTAATGAGTTGATTTGAGAACATAAACGTCTTCCCACGTGTGAATTGTTCCTTACTTTGCATTCCCCGACATTCCCAGTCTCAGTTGTGATGTATGGTGTGGTGATTATCTACCCGTTATTATGTCGAGGGAAAATACTTCTGATGATAATACCATCCATTGAGGTTAATTTCAACGTCTAGGTGAGAAGTTTCCATTTAAATCAGCAGTATTGCGACGTAATCGTGAGAATTCATATTCGTATTGCCATGTGAATATTGGTGCTAACTCCATCCCTCCATTTCCTGTTTTATCTTCTTCGTGTTTTATAATTTTCCGGGATAGAGCACGGTCATTTCACTTATCTATTGAGTAGCAATTGCCATCATTAAATTTTTATATTAAAAGTAATTATTTTTATTATAATAAATCCCATACTGCTTTCTAAAACAAAATATTGACGCTGATTTATAGGTGCCTCCTAGTTGAATTATTCTGGCTTTTATACCTACCATGCTCGTTATGATGGTTCATTTAGGAATTGCAAGGGATCGATTAAATTGTTGAAAATACTATCTGATTTTGTTCATCTGATACGTTTTTTTTAAGTTAATAAAATTATTCATTTTGAAATTTTACATTTCAATCTTTAGGATCTTTTGCGTGGTGTAATCTTTGATATAAATATTGCATAAATTGATTTTCCTCCTAATCCTGACGTTTTTTTTACTTAAGAGGATTTATACTCGTTGAATAAATTGACAGCATTTGCTGCATTAATTTCCGGAAATGTATCTATTCTCTAGCTCTAATTTTTTTTATTTCCTCTGGAATCTATCTAACTTCCAAGTGAGACCAACCCTTAAAAATTGGTTAGCATGAGGTATTTCTGAAACCCTTTCCTCCCTATTCAATTACATATAATAGGGGTCATCGTAATGCATCTTCCATGGGTGAATTATTTTCATATTTGCTGTGGAATGTGGAATCTCATTGTTTCCAGTGCTAATTTATAAAATACGATTTGTCGTTAACCAAGATGGACGCCTATCTTGACTCACGCACGCTCACAAGAAACACGCTGAATGTTTTTAAAAATTCAAGAGACTCTTATCCAATCCAGCTTCGCAATAATTGCTGTCTTAACGCAGATAAATAAGAGTGGTGTGATGTTATTTTTCTTATCACGCGCGATTGAATCCGGTCAGTGACAAAGAAATTGAACTAAATCTCACTGAGTCAGAATTTTGATTCTGGTGACTTTTTTTGCGTTTTGGGTTTTTATAATGGCCCTGTTTTTATTTTCATAGATCTCTCTGGTTACCTTTTACTGACTTTATTTTATTGTTCGAGTGTATTTTCACGTCAGTTTTTCATGTATTATCTTTATCCTATGGCAAATACAAATATATAACAAGTAATTGCGAAAGTTCACTGAAGGGAAGGCAAACATAGCCTTTTTTTTTTGGATGTTTGAAATCTCCAATCTCACTGAGGGGAAAAAAAGATTTTTCCACTCAATTTTATTTATAACGACCATGGTCTCGGCAAATGCACAACTTAGGTCACAAGTTATCAAAAATTCGTCGTTGTGAAAGTACAAGAACGCAGTGTATTTTCGTAATGTATGATATATCGAATTTTCACCCTCCAGAAGTCGGAGATTTATTTATTCTGTAAACTACAAACTCATAGCTTTCTAGGTTACCAATATCAATGTGCTAACGCTGGTGACTTTCAATATTGAGTGTTTTTCCAAAGATTTTTTTTATAACTGACTCATTACTTGATTAAACTTACGCTATCATCTTTAAATTTTAATAATTCCATGAGTAGGCTTCGATTCCTTGAGATTTCGATATTTTCCTACGTCTAAAATATTATGCCCAATAATTTTCCGAGACGTTAACATTTTATATGTGAGATGATAAAGTGGGAAAATGTTCACTATGTTCTCTGAACATTCCAGTGTGATATTTTAAAGTTTTTATCTAAAAATAATAAAGGAAAAGACAAAAGACGGTCGTTCGAACGGGAGAGACTCGTCCTCTTAAGCTGCCTATTTCCCAGGCCATTAAGCCCATAATACTCCAGGCATTCAATTTTGTCCAGTATTTTGTATGTAAGTCAATACGATCGGATGGAAGTTACCAACATTCGAAACGATGTGGACCTCCTTTAATTCCTCATCATTTCTCGAAAGAATGATATTGCGATTAATTGTGACAAATTGAAACCTTTGGTCAAACTCAGATAAGAAGGTCACTTCTCACATTCATTTGAAGGACTTACATTATATCTCATCGGATGTTTCTTTTCAGTAGCGGATGTGTAGTTTTCATTACCCCATTCAGGTCCTAAATCACGCCTCTGATGCTTCCATCTCATGGTGTGACGTTTTATCCTCTCATATTTTATGAAATACATTTTTCCATGACGTGCTCCTCTCTCGATGACCTACATTGCTTTATGAACGTATTGACATTTGCGTTGATGAGACATATTGATGGTCCTTTTTAACCTGTTGGCCTTTTAGGAATGCAGTATATAATACTCGAATATAATATGTAGTATAAAATAATCGAAATGTTTGTAAACAATATAAATCTTTCGCTTGTTGTGAGATTTATAGATAAACCTAATTTATTTCTCTCCTTGAAGAGATTTTGAGCGATCAGACTTCTATAGTCAGCACAATGAGACGTATGCGGTTTATCTGCTCCTCACGGACCAGGGTATTAGATGAAGACTTACAGCAATCACTCTTTTGCATCTTTTGGTATTTTCCGCTAACATTCGTAAGACTCAGCATGCAAAGCCGTGGTTATCAAGCAATTTCTGGGGGCTTAATTTGGAGGGGGTATGAATTCCGCTGTGATTTCGTTGCAGGTTAGTGCACTTACTACTGCATCCCATCAAACAAAAACTCCGGGTCCCGATTGGAAATCGAGGTTGTTACGTTTTGGAAATTTGGCAAACTGCAAGAGCAATAATGAGCAAAAGGGGGAGTATGGTAATGAAAATAGTGGCGCTCCGTTGTACAAATAACTCGTCTATGAGTCTTTCCTTCTTGCAGTTTTAGTTAATTTTCCATTGCACTATTTCCTCAAAATTTTGTTAAAAAAATAAAAATTAAATCATATTTTAAAAAATTATAACAATTCAAAAGGAAAAAAATTTGTTACTTGCAAAATAAAAAAAGAAGATAATACTACAAACCAATCAAAAAATATAATAAAAATAATAAAAGCAAGTATTAGAAAAAATAACAATATTCAAAAAATAACTTCAAAACAAATAAGTTCATGCCAAAAAATGTATTAAATTTAAGTTTCTGTTCGCACAAACACCACACTACACTCACAACACATTCATTGGCGCAAAATAACTATTATAATGTGAACTGGCTGGTTACGGTGAATATGGCTCACCGGGGTAGCTGTATCGCGCCTGCGGCGCATCAATCGATGCGTGGTTTGTGTGTAAATTAACTTTGTGAATTTATAGAACGTGTCATCGCTTCCGGTCTTCGTCCTGAGTGCCTTTCCTGGACAAGTAAGTGTGTTTGCAATCTCTGTTGACTAAATTCGTGAAGTTGCGTTACGTGTTGTCGCTCCCGATTTTCTTCTTGGGCACTTACCCAGGGATATTGTGTTTAATATTTATGTTGAATTTGATTTTCGCTCAATATTTAGTTGTTAATTTTTAATTGAATAATTAAAAGTTAATGTTATATAATTTAATGCGAATGTCATGGAATATTTATCGGACTTCACACCGGGTAATATTTTCCATATCTCCTTTCAACGTTTCGATGAGCCACTCCAATCGTCCTCAGGGATTGAGGAATCCAAATTCCTTGGATTGGATTGTGTGTGTTGAGATTATTAAGACTTATACAGTGAACGCAACCCTCTCGTAAATTTATGAATGCATTAGTAATATTAGTTTTTTACCGACTTGAGATTCAAATTATATTTTTAAATGTCAGCGATGTTTGTTGTATTCTATTCAGAAGTGAAACAATATTGATCTAACAGAGGGCCGATTGTCATTAAGAATATTGCTTTAACTACTATTTACGGTGAATATTCCTAAAAGTAGATTAATTTTATTTTTCCTAAGCATTTTCGAATTAATGGGGTTTAGTTCGATTAAAGAAGCTTGGAAGTATTTTTAACTCATTGACGTTGTCGAGCGCTGAGGTTTAGATATATAAATATCAGCGATAGCAGTAGCTGTGAATGAAAAGATATAACGATCATCGGAAGATATAAATTATAGTATTGCACAATTAATCGCTGTGTTGTCGCCTTATATTGTAAGTTCCGTCATGGATTGTTAGACTTCAATCATTCTTATCCCGGTCATTCTCCTCGGAAAAGATGTGGAAATATGAGGACAAAGTAAACATCGCATCCCAGCTGGCAAAAGCTGTTTAGTAAGCAGGGTGGCATGATGTTGATAAGAATAAGTCAACAATATTTTCGTGAAGTAGATTTGACCTTTTTAGCTTCTTCGCCTTTTTTTATGAAGGGTTGGATCTCCAAGTCTTTCTTTGTTATCTTTTTTCCGCTAAATCATTTTTGTTTTTCTAAGCTTCTGGTTTTCTTACCTAACTTGAAAACTTTATCGGAAGACGTTATGGTCTAAAGGATTCGATGATATCCTTTAGCCATTTTAAGTAGGGGATAACTACGAATAATTGCGAAAAATGTGATCGGTTATTCACAGGAGGAGAAATTGTGGTTTCTCTCGAAATTTAATAAAGATTTTACATAGCTTGCTGCACGGAATTTATTCATCTCGACCACACAACTTACAATTAGTATGAATGAGCGAATTTCATTACGCCGCTCACGTCATTTAAAACTCTGGTTAATTCAGGTTATTTATATAACTTTTAATATTTCCATACAGTTCTCCATTAACGCTTCCGGTTACTTGTCTGATGAGATTTTGTTATGAAGCAAGTTATCGTCGATTCAGTGATTGACTATGTTACATGCTAATATGTCTTTTACCATCATATACGGATTGAAAGGACATATGAACATCAAACTCCTTTAAATTTGTCAGATTTATTATCAAAACCTTTGTGATAAACCTTTGTGACATATTAGTTTGTGTACTGGCCCGGGAATTCGAAGTTCCACGGTTCAATGGTCGGTCTCGATGAATTATTTCATGATAATTTGTTGTCCATATATATATTCACATATTTTATTTTTATTTGGCTTCAGAAAGGGTTCCCATGATTTCAGGCGCTTCGATGCAATTCAATGACCTCTTATATCACACACATCGTCCTCCTTTGCTATTCAACGTCGCTGTCTCAGTTAGGCTGTAAAAACTGGAAAATACTGGAAAAAAATTTTCTTTTTTCGAATTGTGATGGCGGGAGAAATATATCATCCTATAAAGTCCCTAGGAAAGAAACTTTCTATTTAAAAGAAAACACGCCATGACTTAACGAGATTGCTTCTATAAGAAAGCCATCCGAGTTCGGTTGACCATGTACCTATGGTATGGTATTTGCCATAGTATTTTGTTAGTGTCTTTTGAAGTCAACCGCTGCTGCAAATATTTTGAAATATCGTCGGAATTTGAAAAAAAAATATTTCAAACGTCTTGCCTGTAGGCGATTCACGGAGAAGCAGTTATCTTCCAGAAGTTTCCTTTATGTAAAAAGCTTATGATTACGAATCACCTCAGAATTTCCCGGAAAATGGAGTTTATGAAGATCTGTCTGGTTTCCATCTGCGTTAGTGTGTACGAAGTGAATAATTCATGTTCCTGTTAACTGTACGATGAGTCTAAAACTGGCGAACAAAAAATAAGTATGACCAAGAATACAATGAGGAATGGAGGCTTCACACTCAATAAATTTTAGAGACCGTAGACCTTAATATGACGCATCACTTCCACTCGAGCAGCCTTTTTTTCGAGAAGCATTACTCTTGTAAACATTTTACATTAATTAAAACGTAGGTTAAAGTTTTACATCTGAGGACATATCGAGGAAAACTTTAAAAGTGTCCTCAGATGTAAAACTTGTGTCGTAAAAATTGTCAAATTTTTACTAGTCTAATTTGGATAGCAATTCGTCGCAAAAAAAAATACAGGATACGACGATTTGGCGGGAGTGATGCGTCCTCTTGACGAAAGAAACCATGAATTTGAATAAGCCACGTTAAGCATGTTGGGGAAGGAATGCATCTACATAATACCTTGCGAGCCATCTCTAGGGCGTTTAGCAGGAGGTGACAATCACCAACGTGCAGATTGCAAGAGGACCGCCACATGCACACCGCACGGTCATGGAAATATTACGCATACTAGCAAAATAAACATGCTTATTCATAAATAACTTGCTAATGGTTAGTAAGTCCTAGAGCAAATACATGCAAGGTTAAAACTATGAAAAAAAACATGCAATGAGTGATCCCAGCGAGCGACACCATCAATCCTATCAATTGAGACAACGTTGCTATCCTTAATAGTACGAGGGAAGAATGGCATTTTAAATCTCTCTGTTTTGCAGTCTATTTCTTTTATTTTATTCTCATGATCACGTCTACCATAGTACGACGGTAAACGATATGTTTCACGTCGTCTGAGAAAATATCTTCTTCTAATTTACGAGGTAAATTTAGCCTACACTACAATATACGCTCCTGTTAAGATTCCCAACCTACCTCGTGTAAAATACTGAAAACTTTGCACTTTTTGTCGTAGCAACTCATCACAAATCTGGCCGCCCTGCGCTGTACTCGATTGATTAGAGTCGGTTAGAGATTAATAAGAGTCGGTACATTTGTAAGTTACTCAGGAAATAAGCCATTGATACAGTACGGCTGGGAAGGCATTGGTACAGTGCGGTTGCAGCTGATCAGTACCTATTCGGGTTGACGGCGGGCGAGATTTATCTTACCCTAATTCATTTCATATTTTCAAGCGTAGAGGGGGTGAAAGTCACAAAAAGTCAGCTGAGCCCATGACGTAGGTTAGGAATTTACTATTGAGATCACTTCTCTTTCCCATTTGGGTTATTTTTTCTTCCTCGCTGCCGGCTGAGATTCTAAAAGGAAACAAAGTCGGTCCGGCCGCAGTGAAAACGTCGGAGTGGTCACGCGGCGCAGTAACCCAGAAGCTGAGGTTAATCCACAGTAGGTCGAGAAAGCCTGTCGCTTGGAGAGAAACTGTTGCTCAGATATGGGCTATTTATGAACGCATTTCGTGCTTCTCCATTATTTTCATCCTGACGTTTGAAATACAAACGAGCCGGGCGACCTCCACGTATCAGAATAAAATAATTGGAACTGTGCCATTGCATCCGCGTTTGATAAGAGTTGTATCCCATCGTGGTCGAAGAAAAAACTGAGCGACGAAGCTTCTATGCCGCCCATGTTGGCCAATGTAATTTTTATTATCGTGTAGTCCAGTGGCCTAGTAAACACATCATTTTCTTTGAGTACATATGTTTGGAAAAAAATGGCTTTTTTCTCTCGTGATCATTATCACTGGTGGTAAACAATCCTAGGATTTGTTTCACGCAGCTTTAAACTCAGTGTTCATGTCTGCTAATCTTTTCAAACCTACGTATTTCTTCTCTTTCACTTCCTTCTTTGCCGTTACTATATATTTGATTCGGGGTCTTCCTTTTCCGTTCTAGTCATCTACTTTTTCCTCGTTGATTGTCTTTATCAGGCTATCATGTCTCAAGACAAGGCCGATGAGGTTATTCCGTCTTCTTATCGAGGATTTCACGAGGCTTCTCTTTTCTCCTGCTCTTATTATAACTTCCTCATTTCTTACTCGGTCGATCCATTTGATCCTCATCATCCTACTGTTGCAGCACTTTTCGAAAGCCACCACTCTAGATTTTTCCGCTAATGTCCATACCTCACTTCCCTGGAGAAGCATACTCCGAATGTAAATTCTCATTAATTGTTTCCTTGTCAATTTACATGTGAATCTATGGCGTGAGAAACGTATCGCAAAAATTGGATAGAGTTCGACTCGAATGAAATCATATTTAGTACGTTCGAATGGTTTGGAAGTGTTTCCCATTGCATTTTGCTACTTAGTTCCAGGTACCAATACAGGTAGACCTTTTGAAGACCATTCCAGCTGGTATCTATACCGTATCAGTTGTTCCAGAGAAAGGAACTGGTTCCATATCCTGAATGTGAGAAATTCCCATGTCCTTGCGTACAGTGAGTCCGGTGTAATCTGTACCCTCTCTTGCCCAAATCAACCTTCGGGTTAAAGCTCTGAGGTAGTGAAGGCCTTGAACAACGAATAATGTCGTCAAAAGTGCGAGTGCCTTGGAAATGCTGTAATGCAGACGGAAGGTATCATTTTGTTTGTTTGTTTGTTTGACTGGAGTCTTTCTTTGATGGAATTACGCTCTCCTTGCCTCTTTGCAACTTCCTTCTCAACTTGTCTTCCAGTATCATGAGTTTTTTCTTCGTCATTTTTTTACCTCTTCTTCCATTCTTTATTTGTGCATGATGTAATCAAACGGCGTCTAATCCCTCTAACATCGTCCACCCTACATTGCAGTGGAGTTTAAATGAAATATCTTTCATTATTGCTTCCTTTGGCTTGTTAAATGTTGCTTTTTTTTTTTAATGAAAAACGGGATTTTTATCGGGTTTGGGAAATGTTATTTCAGTTTTATATATGTTTGTTTATAATCTAAAAATTTTAAGTGAGGCAAATTTATTCTTCTATTGAATTCTGAAATTTCTTTTTCGGCAGAATTTGACGTAACTAGTGAAGAGATGAAAGAAATTTAAGCTTCAGTTGGAAAAGTAAATTTGATCTGGCGTTTCGAGTCAAGTATTACAAAAACGTGCAATTTCTTCTCCCCAGGTGATAGAAAGTTTTAAGATCAGTGTATAACGTGAAAAATCTCGTATTTCTAATTCTTTTAAAAAACTTAGTGTTCCTAGAATAGAAGCAACAGCATCATTGCTCTCGATAATGAAGATTTTACTTTCCTTAGTTGCGTTTCTTGCTGGGAAGTTAACTCGCGGAGTCTTTTACTCAAAGAATTCTGCTCTGACTTGAAAATAATCAAAGACCGGATGAAGTGCAGTTAAAGAGAAATTAGCTGAAAAAAGAACGGCTCTGTGGCTAACTCTCCACGCCAGATATCTCTGAGACCGCAATATCGAGGCCAAATTTCAGTACTTAATGGGTGCGGAAATTTTTCCTACTCCTTAATGAGTTAGAAACTATGGCCCGATTAACAAGCCGATGACGTTATTGGTTCCGTGCTCGTAGGATGGAGAATTGAGTCTGCAAATCAGTGTTTTTTCTCTTAGAATGGTAATAGCTAAACAAAAAACTACCTTTATGCGTCAAGAAGTAGCAGCATTGCAAATTTTCTGGTCGTAAATTTGAATTACCTTCTGGAAATTAATTTTTACGAAGGTAAGGTAATTTTGAGTTGTGAATTTTCAGTTGGTAAGAAAATTTACTGCTAAAATTATTCTTCATGTATTTTTTTCGTGCTTTTCTTCAATGTTATTAGCATACTCCTCATCAAATTTTCTGGTCGATTATTTGAAGAATACGATCACTGAATGGGTCTCATATTTTAATAGTGTAAATAATGGAGCGCATTTGGTCGGATGAAAAGTTAATTAGTTCATGTGCGAAATAAAATATTAGAATATAATCTCAATTCATGGTTTTGTCCAAGATAGATGGTGAATGATGATGGAGGAAAGTGGCCATGAGGCAGTCTTGTCTACTTCTCCTGGTAAATAGTAAGGAGATTTACGGGTAAAAGGCAACCATGGGGGAGCCCTAACACATTCTTACTCTATCTGGGACACCATTATTCTCCTTGCGTGAGGTCCGGGTGCGGAAATCTCTATCAATAATTCGAGTCAAGCGGATGGAACAGCACATTAAGGAACAGATTTCTCTTATGATAAAAAAAATTCTCGACACAATATCACCACATCCGCCGCCACCCGTAGAATGTTCACGGAAGTGTAGCCGTGCGAGTCGATGAATTTTATAAGGGTTCTCACGGTAAAATTTTTATTAATGTTTATCTTTTGTTCCTTTAGAGATTAAAAATAATGCATAAAAAGCTCAGAATTTATTGAAATATTAGACAATGTAATTACTTAAGTGTATAATGTGGTTTTATTCCTTCTTGAGTTTGATGAGGACTAATTACATTATGTTTCCTGGAGGAAAAAGAGTTGCGTTAAAGTAGAATGATTCATATTTTTTTCTTTGAAACGTGAATTACTTGCACTAATTTCATATTTTCCATGCTTAATCATGTGGGATTATTCAAATTAAACTTCACCATGAAGTTCGCCTTTATTCCTCCACAATGAGAATCTAGATTTTACAAGTACTTTTCCCCCGTCGGAAATAATAATTTTAGGATAGTATTTTTTACTCTGTTTTTCTTATTAAAATTATATTATATGTTTGCATCAAAAGGAGGGTGGCATATGTCTTCGTATTAAATCACTTTTTTTCTTTGAATTTAAATACGGGTCATTGTTTTAAATTATGACTTACTGTCCTGGTTAAGTATTAAGAATTTTAGAAGATACTAATACGAAGAAGTTACGAATTTGAAACTTCCATCAGATTTTTTGGCCATGACATTTCACTAAAATGGTCAATTTGATTATTAACGAAAATTTTCTGTGGCACAGGAAATATTCACCAATTTTCTGATAAAATTCGATAGCGTGAGATGTGCGTCTTCATTACATTCTTAAATTGTCAAAACCTATATGTTCAACCCTATATTCTCATAAATTGTTAAATACGGCTTGTTCTCTTGATTTGCATCCTTCTTCGACTAAAATGAAAATATTTTTCAACCTTCTATGAGCAAATATTTTTACCTGTTAAAATTATATACTTACATCAATCAATTGTGTTTTGCGTGATACTTTCCAGAATTTGTGGCGAAATTATAATTTTAACGTATAATGTGTATTTATCCCGTAGCTTACGTAGGACTAGACTACGTTTTTTACTTGTCAACCTCGTGTCGTATGTCGTTGATGATCTTGAACTTAAGTCACGGAGAAATTCAAGCCAAGCAGGTGGATTGACCGCAGGAAGCGACCGCGAGTGTAACTCCATTGGCGTATTTTCAATCTCTCTCCGGCATCTGGACGCATGAAAAAAATGCCTCTCTCAAACCCGAACATTCGGGGCTGCGCCACTTCCTGGACCACCGCATTATTTCCTCTCGGTATATATTTATCTGGTTTAATCGGGATCAAATACCCTCGGCTTTAGGTTTCTAAATAATGCCGACGCTGGCGCTGACTCGACCCACTTCCTTACAACGGACCCAAATCCCCGTTTCCCTTCCATAAAGAACCACGGACAATAGCAGTTTGATTGTCACCCCCCCCCCTTGCGTGTATGCTTCGCAGAATCTTCTTGTTTCCTTGCTTTGCGCGATTCCTTGAAATTTCCCATCACAATCCGGAAATACATATGTGGGTCCGTAGCTTGTCTATTATTCGTCCTTGTCGGTGCGTTCCAGTCATCTATTCCCTGAGAAATTAAGAACAGATATAGCAACGGCTCCCGACCGGTGGTACGCGCACCCATCCCTTCGGGGTACTTGACGAACCAGCTCGGGATACGCCGAAAATAATCGGTAATGATGGACGCCAGGAATGATGTATTTCTTAACCAGGAAATATGTATTCATATTATATGGGGTATTTAAAACAAAGCTTCTATCTATACAGTTATTGACAGCTAAAAGTGTTACCTAGCCGTAGTGAAATTATGTGTGTAATAAAATGTGCAAGTCACATTTTTGAGGGTACAATATTAGTTATGCATGGAGGGAAAAAAGGTTGGGAACCACTGTTTTAGAGCATCAACATAAAATCGTACTCTGTATGTATCACAAAATAAATTTCAGATGGGAGTTAGGATTGAGTGTCAGCATGTTACCATACGTTGCTCTTAATTGAAAATTAATTGGACTGAATGAACCATTAATCACCATGAAAAGTGTCTTTCTTCCCATGTGCATACTAGTGACTGCATTAGTATGCGTCAGTGACTGCAAGCAGTACCCGAGTTTTTTTTTCATTTTCCTTACATTATGGCTGGTTATTGGAAAGGAAATTCTGACCCATGCATGCGTGTAATCTTTCACTCGCTGTTTCGGTACGTCAATAAGTATTCCAGCACTGAAGGTATTTTTGCACAACATGGAATATTATGTAATAGCGCAATCTCATTGGCGTTTGTAACAAAAACATAGTAACTACCAGTAAAAGTCGCACGTTCCAGTTTTTCTCCCAGGTATACTCTCTGTAAGGGTATAGTTTTTATAAATCAATTCGCCATATATTTCCCGTGGTGTTCCGATGCCTCTATTTCCTTTGCACTTACATAAACTCCTGTATTCATTAGCGTGTTGATTGTACAGAAAGGTAATTTATTCCCTTGGTGCCTCTTGAAATGGACTATGATTATCTGTAAATTAATAACATGCCAGTAAAAGTTTTAGAGATTTCAAGTATGTCTTGTTATTTTTCCAGTTTTGTCCGTTTCCAATTTGATGTGTGTAGTGAGAAAAATATTTTTCTCATCCAATTGGTCTAAACTGTAAAATATGAGTATATCCCAATATATTAAAGC
This sequence comes from Ischnura elegans, assembly GCF_921293095.1. Classification (NCBI taxonomy): domain Eukaryota; kingdom Metazoa; phylum Arthropoda; class Insecta; order Odonata; family Coenagrionidae; genus Ischnura; species Ischnura elegans. The sequence continues at coordinate 31,384,233 of NC_060247.1, forward strand.
ATTTTTAGAAGCTCTAGTATGACTTATAGAGAACAAATTTATTTTCAGTGCTGGTGGTATTTAAAACCCACATTCAGAAACCGTGGTTCTTATTCTGACTCAAGGAAAAATCGCGAACGAGTTCGAAGCTAATATAAATAATTATACTTTTTCGAAATTATTCTATATTTTCATGTCGATATAATCTAGCATGAATATAGATGTTTCGAGCGTTATATCGATCTGTATTACGATGTCGTATCTAGATTATTTCTATTAGTTCACAATCGGCGATGGTACCGTGAAAAATGTTTGTTGTTAAAAAAATATTAGTATATTTGTATGTGAAGAGATCATGATACATCAGGGAAAGGAATTAATTCAATCACATTTTCTTATTATAACGCCCTTATGTAGTCGTTAATGGAGCACAGAAGGAAGTAATATGGCCCCGCAAAGCAGTGCCATCCGCGTGATCCAAGATGCTGTGGAAATCCTGGCGTGATCTTTTTCCCGAGTCCTGGTACAGTGATACAAACGTGGAAATCCTGGGATGTATCTCAGCAAGTAGCGGTGTTCAATACGTGCGGAAAAATGGTGCCGTTTTCAGTGGTCCTTCCGTGGGAGGATATCAATGTGGCTTATTTCATTCGGTATCCAACGCCGTTGCTCTGCAGCAAAACGGTAAAATATCTGTATCTGAACCGTTTCCCGGTCATGGAACTTTAAAAGAGTCCTCAGCGGTCCCGTCACATGGTATCGTCAGAGATCGGCAAGAATTGTCTCTGTCCGCAAGATTTCGTAGCCTTCACGTACTAGTTATCGGAGCCATTAGCGGTGCTCCTATCTAATATGACCTCAAAATGATGGCTTGATATTTTTACACATTCTGACACTAAAGTGCAGTATTAGCGCTTTTATGTTTTCATAGGTCACTGCTGCTGGTAAAGACTTAAGCTGTCCAAAAGCAGCTGCGTACTTGTAAATTAGTTGAACCTTTATCCCGTAAATTTGCATTTTTTTTAACGTGTCGCTGTGGTACATGGATGTTTTTGCTGCACAAAACAATCATTTTGTACATTTTATGTGTCTTCCTGATAGATGTCATCTTAAATTATTTTAGTAGTTGTGTGCAGTATGAAATTCAATCCTCTATCTATCTGCGATGAAATTTAATGCTTATGTTCTAAAGTGTGAATCTACGGGAAAAATCGCGCAAAATTTGGGGCGGCGAAATTTTTTGCTAGCGGCACTGAATAAATTAAGGCTTTCGACTGACTTCCAGGATATTAACATAGGCTAAAATCAATACTTGAAAGCGCATGGACTAAGAACACTTAGTTATTTTAGGACGAATATTTAAGTGGAGAAAACTGTTGTAAACTGTTATCGATTTTAAAGAAATCCTCAAAAACATTCCATCTGAAGATTACCGCATATCACGAGATATTAAACCATAGTTATCTTGATATCAAATTGGTGGATGAAAAGGAACTATTACGCTCATTGTCCCAGTACGGCTGAGTAACTTACGATAGCAGTGGTTTTGGTAGTCAGTGGCTGAAAGATGTGAACCATGAAACATTGCGGGCTTACGTTTATCTTGCACCTGCGGCTGACACAGATGGCATTCTTCTCATGTTTTTTTTTCTAAAAATTTCTTACGTTAATTCTGGGTTATTGTCGTTAACTTCCGATTCGTAAGTTGCACAGATCTCCTCATTACTTTCCATTTAAGCAAAAATGATGTTTAGAAACTGCCTTTCAGCAATAAGTGGTCGTAAATTGCCGTGAATTTCCGTGTTATACTTACCTATTATCTCTCCGTATTGTAATGCCGTTTAGTATTCAGCGATATAGACTATTTTGTGTAGTTTTTCCCATTTTTTTAAATACCCCCAAAATGAGAAAATGGCTCAACCATTAGCTATCCCCAAAACTGTTATTTCCAATAGTATTGAATAATACATTAAATTCAACCTCAATGGATGAGAAAGAAGGATTACTGAGGAGCTGTTGGTCTCACTTACCACGGTATTACTTGCCCTTTGTAAGGAATGTCATAGATGGAATGAAATGTACTTCGAGGAAGCAGAAGAATAATGCTCTTCAAATTAAGACAGTTGAAACACAATGCTTAGGTTTTTATAGGTGGAGAAAATAATGAAATACGTACGCAACCAACTTCAGAATGACTGTTTAAATTGGTTTTTCTTTGTTAATTGAGTTGTACTTAATGCTAGAGTATCAAGTAACTGTTCGTAGTCTTGGCCAAATTGATTTTACAAAAACCACGATAATTTTAATTTAAAATACATAATCTTCAGTAATTTACCGTGAAATTATTCTATATTTTTTCTTACCCTTATTCCAACATCATCTCGCCTTTAACGTGGTATTTCAATTGCAGAATCTCTCAATTTTTTTACTGCTCCTCCGTTAATTATGGTCTTCCAATCTCATCTTTTCAAAACTGCTGATTTTGAGCTATTAAATCGACCAGTGCATCTGGGAATGAAGCTTTTAAAAGATAAATAACGATTACCCAGTTTCTAGTGTTTCAATACGTTGCTACGTCGAGGTTGCCGAGTTACAAAATGAATGTCCCTAGAGTAACAGTTTTCTCGAGTCACCTTCTCTGTTTGGCCAAGAGCGAATCCTTTTCTCTGGCCAAGTGGCGTGCTTCCCCGAGCGCTTCCTTATTTGCTGGTTCCGCATCACCATTCCAGCCTTGATCGCCGCGGAAGTTTCTCCAGCCTCCATGATTAGAAGATTGCTTTCGGCCCTTCGGTTGAAATGTTTCCGGCTCTCCGAAGCGTTCAGGAAGGAGTTTGGCAGGAAAGTGGCCATTGGATGCCTCCCCCTTGTGACCTAATAGGTGCACTTGCTTGCAGCTCCTTAGGATGTCCTCAGCCAGTTCCAGTGTTTTTCTGCCTGCCTTTATATGTAGTATATATGCTATAAATATTATGTACAAAATATATGAGTTGAAAAAGAAATCCATATATTTCCATTTCGGCTCAAAAATTATTTTTTCTGTTAGCTTATGGGAAATAAAATAATCTCCATAAAAATCTCTCGTCCTTTGAGGAATTATTGATTGCCAAAAATTGTGCGGTGGCATTACGTTATATTTCCATACAGTTGCAGAAATGATTTTGCCATTGCAGATATTAATCATAAATTACCAATGTAGTAAACTATATATCTGTGTGTTTGTAAAGTTCTATATATCTTCTATGCTCTGAATATAACAGTGTTTTTTTACATTGTGCAAATGCTGCTAAATTCGTGGCATAAATTTCTTGGAGTATTTTTCGGATTTTTTATAATTTAATTTTTCCGAAAATTATTCATTTGTAATTACCTTTTGCGATTCCCTAAACGATGAAAGTTATGGAGATAGATAGCAATGTATTTTTATTTTTACCATCGGTTCGTACTTACATGAAACAATACTTCATACCCACGATTGATAAGTTGTATTATGATAATATAAAAAAATATCTTTTTCGTTATTTTTTAATTGCAATTGTTCCACATTCTCACTCTTCACTTTGAAATCGGATTTGGTATTTTAAACACTTTGTTGATTACCACACCCTACACCCTCCCCACCCTGTGTGGACAAAATAAAATAAATGTTTTTACTTTCACCATCCCCTCAGATTTAAGAATTCCGTTCATATTATTATTTGAATAAATTAGAATGATTGAAATCATGAAAGAGCCTGCCAAAGAGTGAGCTAGCTTCATGAAATCCTAATCGCGACTTGTTTGTGCTAATTGTTTGAAAATTTTCAATTATGAACAATGACTCGCAAAAAAATTAGCGTCTTATTATGATTTGTCTAATGATACATGAGTTTGGATGATCAAAAGAGGTAATTTATTACGGCTAATGCGTTTTTTCTCTCTGAAACTTGCGAGAGAATGACTGAATCAGAAAGATGTCCTTTCGCTGTAACTTATCTTTGCCTTCCAAGCACGAACGTCTTCGACTGAAACGAGATTTTGGGTGTAATGGAATTACCCCCTTGTACAGTTATTTTCTCTCAATTGAAAACAGTGATGGATTTTGAATTAAATATTTTGAATTCCATTTTATAATTTTGATTTAATATTAATTTGGTTGGTGAATCAAGCGCGTGTCTTTTGCCATTAAAAATTCCTATTAAGTTTGAATTTAATATCTCAATGGAAATAGGAAATGAAATTATTTATTTATTTGAAATTTTTATTTCCCAATTGATTTTACGCCGCCGAAACAAGACTGCGTGATAATCACTTTCAGATTGGGTGAGGTTTTCGTCGTGGGTACGTACATACAGTGAGTGGAGTGTAATTGGTGAGCTTCATTAAGTGTACAGTTTTTTTACGTTCCCGTCCGAATTGCACGTGAGGCGATTGCCCCACGTTTTGGAGTGGTAACGGAAGACGAAAATCGGTGGGAGAAAACGGCAAGTCAGCATCCCGTAGTAAGCCGTCGTAGTGGGAAGCCAACCCAGTGGGAATTTTCTGTAACGGTAGTTCATCGAGTGACGTCGTAAAGATAACCGAAAAAAAATAATCATCATACTTTTCGTGACGAGACCCGATTGCCTCTGGCGTCTTGGATAATGATAATCGTCCGGAAATAAATTCCAGAAAGGTGTAGGAGTCAATTCTCCCCGCGAGCAATGAAGCCACACCAGTAGGCTTCCGCGGCATGACGTAACCGTTTTTTTAGGAATGTACTCCGCGTTTATCCATTTTTTGGGAAACATTTTCTTCGAAGTTGCAGCTGGCTTCTTCAGTGAAGTCAGTCAAACAGCCTGTAGTAAAGTCAGTCATACCATCTTCGGTGAAGTTGGTATTCTCTGACTTGAAGAAACTGTCAATGCCTGAACTGTCGCCCAAATATAATAATACACGCGAGGCAGATCCCGTGAGAAGTTTTTCAACCTCCAGTAGCTAAAATAAAGGATGCTATCCAGCGGATGACTTTCGTGACGGTACTCTACCTACGACTGATAAATCAAAACATAGGCAGAGGTGAAATTTTTGACCTTATGTCAAACTCGAGAAACATAGGAAGGCTACTAGAGCTATCATTGTTATTTACGTATCTTCTAACATACATAAAAAGAAAGTGTACATATGTTAAGATACATATGAAAGTGTGGCACATACGAATGTTTAACCTTAAAAAAATTGTATAGTTGAAAGACTCATCGTTCATGAAAAAGATGGTTCCTCGTAAAAATTCTTTCGGCTTCATTTATCCGTGTGGTTGTGCAGTAGCTTTTGATGTAATTTGCCTCGTAGTGGGGTTTCATATGGGAAACTGAACCTCGTATGCCCTTCCTGGTACTCCTTGTGCATACTCAGCGATTCACTCGTATATATAAGACAGTCTGCGAAAGCTACAGCCATGTAAAAATCTACTTATGTGATTTAATCTCATGGTAAGTATTCAATTATCTCGGTGAATAGAGTGAGCGCGAAGATACTGCGTAGCGCCCAAACCCATTGGAGGGAAGCAGCCTGTAACGTCAGTAGCTATCCGAGACTGTTTCCGAGTAGGATTAAGATCTGCGATGTTTCATCTCTGCTCTCTAAAAAGTACACAGAGTATTGGAAAAGAGCAGATCCTTAAATTAGGGGAACCGTATAAGTCATGCGGAATGTGGGTGTGGAGGAGAGTGGAGAAGGTGAAGTGGACGGACAGGAAGAGAAACGACGAAGTGGAGGACGAAAGAGATGAGCGAGCGATGAGAGGTAAGCTTTGCAGAATGTGCGATGGAGACAGAGGGTTTTGGGGGAGCGAGTACTGAGCGGGAAGGAGAGTTAAACGACAGTATTGGTGAGTAGGGTGTTAGATTTACAGGGATGGCAGAGGAAGAGAGCGGTATTTATGCATAGAATGAAAGTGAGCAGGCCTTGTTGAGAATCGAAAAGAGAAGTCCTATTTGGGAGGGGAGGCAGTCCGTGGTATTTATAAAAATGCTCCATTTAAACCTACCTTTAGCGTTAGATTACTTTTAAAATAAAAATATTAAAGTGGATACAAAATATCACCAAGGGAGCCCGTAGTTTTTTTGGCTGCATGCCGAACGCGCACGAAAGTTGATGAACGTGGAATTTTAAGCTTCGACTCGCTCGATCTCCAAGTCTTGAGTTAGGCCAATCGAGCTGAATTCGAATTTCCCCGAGACGCTAACGTTATGTCCGGGTCGACCAGCTGGTCACCATGATGGGCATTTGGTTTTTTTTTCGAGGTTCTACGTGGGGTGGGATTTTGAAGAGGCGCTTAGCGTTATTTCGTACCGAGGAGGTGGTAGGAGTACGGGAAAAGAAAGAGAGAAATAAAATGACGGTTCCCCTCCGCCCTGGCCTTCACCTGAGCTGAGTGGGACACCGTTATGGCGACCCAAGGATGGACGGAGCACTCACTGGATGGGCTGGTTGCTCCCTCAGACCTATTCCTGCATGCCACAACCAGTATGCTCTTACCTTCTTTCGGATCAGGCACGTTGCCAGAAATTTGCTTTTGTTGGGGGAGGGGGGTTAGATTAGCATGGGTAAAGTAATAAATGGTGTAACTAAACTGTTCAGTGATTAATAGGCGGTACGAAGTCCGCCGGGTCAGCTAGTAAGGTATAAATTTAATTTTCATATTGCTGAAATGAGTAGACATTTTTGGGCTTTACCGAAACGGCCTTAGTTTTTATAGCTTGGTCTTCATAAGCGTTAGGTTCTGAAATCCGTCTGATTTTTCGAAAAAAATTAAAACTTTTGAGCACTGGCGATTGTAGAAGATATCATCTGAGTTTGAGAAAATTTAGGATCTGAGACCTTGATCTCAGCCAACAGCTTTTAATAGATATAAGAAAGTCAGAGGTCAAGTGTCCTCTACTATTTGTCTCGTAAGGGGGTTTTGAGTTCCCCTGGGCTAGTTATCTCGGAAGGGGATGTGTGGCGGGCCGTCGCTACAAGGGAAAATATTTCGAGGGGGATTAAGCCCCTAAAACCCCTCTACCTGACACCTGTTTATGATCTTTGGCGGTATCCTGTCTAATCGACTCACTTGCACGTAATAGTTACTAATAATCCTTTAACACGTGCGTTTATGTTGTTAAGTTCCCGCTCTGCGTCTGTGCTCGTACTGGTGGACCTTCACGTTGATGACCGCTCCGAGGCTCACTCCAACTCACCTCAACCAGTCAGTTTACAATAGCAAAATAAAATGGCGCATGTGTACCGTTGTCGAATGTAATGTTGTTTGTGTGAAAAGGAAGCCAATTAAAACTAATTATTTGGTTTTACATAAGAACAGTTGGTAAATGCAATTTGATACAGGGACAATTGCTTTTTAGATTTTAAAAAAAAATATGCATTTTTTTCTTTTTAATGAAACTAATAATTTTGTTTGACTGTCTTGCATTTTCATCATTTTTAACAATAAATTCGCTCATGCTAATTTATTCATTCTTTTAGCATTTTTTTTGTATTTTATTATCGTTTTTTATTTTTTTTAATTATAAACAAACATATATATGAATGAAAACTTATGATTGGAAGGAGGTTAATGTATAGAAAATATTCAAAGAAGAGTAATTTGCTGAGGCAGTGTGTATGTAGGTGGGATACGTACTCGTGGATTCATATAGCAGTGTGGGAGGCGCCTTCATTTCACCCGCGTTCCCTTTCCAATGAGATCGCCGCGTCACGCCGCGGGCCTTGCCCGTCACGTCGTCGGCGGATGCGCGCCCGCTGTTTTAGTGGCACACTTACTCATCGTGCGTGGAGTCAGTCGGTCCGATGCAGGGCAGCGGCTATCCTCTCTTTCTCTCCCGCGACTGGCTCGACCTGAGAGTGTGCCAAATGTACTCGAGTGCAGTCTAGTAACCAGCTACAGTAAGTCCTCTACTTTCGAACGTTCGAATTGCGAACATTCAGAGATACGAACATTCAAATTCAAATTGAAACGTGCCCGAAATTTCAAATTTGGCGCCTTTGAGGTTGGCCGACGCAACGCGATTTGGTGTTAAAGTACTCGCTTTTTGTGCTCAGTCTTAACGACGTATCATTTTTTTTTATGGAGTTACCCCCAGCTTGAGGCAACGGCTGCTGAAGTGGATATTAAGGTCTGCAACTTTGAACTTCACTGACAGTCTGAGATAAAGCTTCATTTTATGTGCCAAACTCGCTCTCGAAATTAAATTGAAACTCGAAGCTTGTACATGGTGGATGGGCTCCATATTATGAATAAGACACTTGGTTACTTCCACAATATATTTAACAAATTCCGACCGGTTTCGGTTGTTACACCATTATCGAGTGCATGAAATATCTTTTATGGCCTTGATAATTAATATAAAAAAATCTTATATGTACTTTATAATGGTGTAACACCCGAAAGCGGTCGGAATATTTTAAATATAGTGTGGAAGAAATGGAGCGTCTTTTATTGATAAAATGGAGCCCTTCCATCACGTACAAGCTTCAAGTTCCGATTTAAATACGTATCAATTAAACCGTTGTGAAGTCAGGGACTGTTCAGCGTTTCGCTCGTTCGTCCTTCCCGCGGGCTGCGACATTTTTTCCCTGCTTTGCTTAGGTTTTTCAACGTACGAGCTAGGTCTCGGAACGTATCTTGTTCGTATGCCGAGTAATTACTATAGTACGTAATGAAGTGTCCATATAGATTGTAGAGTACCTAGGTAGGTAATGTATTGAGTACCCCGACAGTTTTTATCTAATACTTAGGTAAGTTATGGAGTCGAGGTATTGGAGTACCCAAATGATGCATTATTAAGTATACCAGATAGAATTTTGAGAACTCGGACAGGTTATCTGGTTGGGTATCAATCAAGCCTCCGCACCAACCAGCTGTGTTCGAGTTCGTTGCTCGATCTTTCCAGCGAGTGGAAATCCTCGATTCGCCGTAACCGATTAGTCCGAGGGTTGAAATTAATCCCGAACGTTCGTCCGTGAGGAAGTGGGCGGTTGTCAGAACAGTTACTGCACTGGGCTGAAGCTCAATCCCCCGCGGCGCTGGAATTTAAACGAGATATTTTCTCGTCATGTTCCACCATTCATTCTCATGATTTGGGACCATGTATGCGCCAAGGTATCGCCTTCTTACGGTTTATCCATCTTTGGTGCTTTTGGAGTAATTTTTGCTCAGTGCAACGGAGGAGAACGGTACTTCTATTCGACCGTGTGATCACGTTCTCACGTGTAAGTCCTGATATCAATTTTTCGTAACCAGGAGTAGACGATCAAGTTTTCATAATTAACATTGTTCAGTTAGCTCGTTAATAGAGTGCTGGAACCACCCTACTCTATAAATAAAGGAGTTTTTATATTTAATATAATATCTATCTAACGTCAAAAACATTTACTATCCTGCTGTCCTACGTGCTTCCATGAAGTATTTCGTATTTGCATGCGCCAGTGAAGTGACATAAGATATTTTTCATTCCCCATTGCTGTAGAAATTTTGCGGAATAAGTTTAAATTTGAAATTATACTACTAATGCTCACAAATGGCTGACTCCACTTCTTTTAGAAAAATAAAAAAAATACTCCGCGGGCTTTCACTAAGGTTGTGTGACACGAAAGACGGTGAATGACTTCATTTTTTCTCCTTGGTGTTTTTAAAGCAATGAGTTAATACCTTTTTTTATTCATTATTGTCGGTCTTGTTTGAGCTATTGAAGATATTAGGTATGTAATGGAAATGATGGGTTGGATAGTAAAAGATTACGCATGACATTATTGAAAGGCTCAGCATCAACTCTTGCAAATGATCATCAGCCAAATGCCTTGTGCCGCTCATTTGCGACACCGTTGATTTTGGTTGGACTCGTGAGTCTTAGTGTTGGATATCTACTAATACCATTTTAACCCTCTTAAATGTATCTTTTACCGGATTAGTATCACGTTAGTTTACGTACAACACTGCTCTATGAAGAAATGGTAGATGACAATTATTTGGTAGAGCATCCATGTTTACTCTGAGAGTATTCGACTTAATGCAAAACACCAGATTATTGAAATATATATTCTCCTTTAAGATAATAATCATCACCAATGCCGTGAGTAAATTTTTGAAAATGATACCGTTACTGCACTGGGCTGAATATATTGGATACTCTGCCCCTTTATTGTGCTATGTATATTATAACATTTTCCTAAAGATTGTTCATTGTGTTTGGGAAATTTTTGATTCAGAAAACGTAATTTCTTTTATCGATTCGTCATTCGTTCATACTGGTTTGTAGTTTAATTGGTTTCATGTAAAGGCATTCTTCAAATTTAAAGAACATCAAAAGTTGAATCTTTGACTTTGAGGAAAAGCTTAATAGTGATAATAAATTATACATAGTGAAATAATTTAATCTTTAAAAAGAACGGGGTCGGTAGCTAGGTTATCCATGCTCGATAAGAACTAAGAGGTGTAAGTCATTACGATTATGTCTATATTTCATTATCATTGAGTGATACCACTTCACCTGAACTTGTTGAAAACTCAATAATAATACTTACAATAAGATTAAATACTTACTTATAATAAGATTACGAACTAATTCATATATCAGGAATTAATTTTCGTATTTGAATTGCTTGATTGAATAGTAAGTCGACACGAACATAAATATGCTCGCGTAACTACAAATTTGTACATTTAGAGTTCATCTACACGGTGGACAATTTTCACATCGCAAAATTTCATGAGGTACTAATGAGGTCAGGTGTAGTCACCTGGATCCACCTTGTGGCGGATTCCCCGAAAGATTATTTTCGCCTGTACGGGGGTGATTCCCGGAAAATCCTGAATCTTTGTCCTTCTCAGAAACCCTCTTCGTATCGGATGACTTGGCCGGGCGATCTCCTTAGCTCCTGTTCCAAATCTTCCGATGACCGCATTGTCTTCCGACAGTTTCGTGGATCCAAAGGGGTGGGATCGCGGAAGCGACAATTCGGGCGCGCAAAAACGGAGTATATGTGTGCAACCATATCCGGCAGAACCGGTGTCCCCCATTTCACCTATATCCATTTGCTCGACGTGTAAGTAACCAATGTTTTCACATCGCCGAGGCCGCGCAGCATTGCGTTTCTTATGTCAGAGGGGGCTCCTTTAAAAATCAAGGTCACTGGTGGTGGGCGGTAGGCAGGTTGGGGGGAGGCGGTTGGAAGGAGAAAACCCGGCGTTTGTGGCGGCCGTCGCCCGCTCTCTCGGCGCAACGCCATTGCGAGCCCTCGTGGCTGTCCGACCAGTCCTCAACCCTTTGGGAAGCGAAGAAGTATTTCCATGCTCGCGAGCGGAGCGTAAATATCTCTTCTCCTCCCGCGATGCGATAGCTCGGGGGTGGAGAAGGATTTCACGCGAGCCAAATTGAAGCGGGGGATCAAAGGTGATTTCACTTGAGGCAGTCGGATGAGGTTGCTCCTCTACGCCTACGATGAACTCAATTTTTTTTATTGTTGTTATTTCAAGGTATAACTGTTCCAAACGTATCCGAGTACTGGCGTTCGAGTGCCTTTCGCTCCAAGATATTCATACATGTACTGTAGTAATAACAAAATTAATGATTTATTCCTGTTGAATTTACGATAAAAAGAGTTATCTATTCCCCAAGAATGGCCTCATTACTTAATCCCCAAAAGATAGGCTCTAAGAGTGTCAACTTCCTCAGGTTCGTAAGAAAACTTTTTTTTTAGAAAAATTAAATTAAATTTTACAATAGATGTGATATACTTCATTGTGAGAGCAGAAATTTACAAACGTATACTTTGGTTTAGTGTTTCAACTTAAACGAGATTTACATAGCGTTACAAAAGCATTGAATTTACTTGTTTTAAATGCAATCATAGGGAAAGAAAAATTAAATTAAATTTTACAATAGATGTTATATACTTCATTGTGAGAGCAGAAATTTACAAACATATACTTTGGTTAAGTGTTTCAACTTAAACGAAATTTACATAGCGTTACAAAAACATTGAATTTACTTGTTTTAAATGCAATCATAGGGAAGAACGAAGTCTCAATCAGAAAACGAGCCCACCATTTCGGATTCAAAACTCTTGCCGTGAATTTCTTTTCATAAAACTTAACTAATCCTGATATTGGTGCTTGCTTACAGCGGCAACTGTTTCATGATAAGGTGATAATTTATCGTTCAATTCTCGTGCCATGAAACTAACTTATGGCTCAAGTAGTTGAGAAGGAATGGAAGCGCACCTATATGAACACCTGCATGAATACCCAGGCGACTGGCGAGACGAGATGTCCCTTCGTAAGCACTTGATTGCCTCGTAGAATTCATCTCGGGTGATTTACCATTGCTTACTCATGTATTCATCGACACTTGTTCATCTGGTCACTCGTACTGGATTACCAAAATTATCACGTGCACGCTCAATAATCTGAACTTAAGTTCATTGCGCACACTCCCAATTCAGGAATCATGTAATACCGTGGTGGCCAACTTCGTTAGGACTGCCGCGTTGAAAAATCCCTTGCTAGGTTTTCTGTAGGCAGCTCAGTAGGAGCAAGGATTCGCAAAACGTTGATGGTATAAGGTCGCTGTTTGATAGCTCTGTAAAAATAATATGGTAACGAAGAGAAATGCCTGAAAAAATCTGCGTAGCGTGTTGAGGGTTTCACTATGAAAAGTGTTTCAGTATTTAACCTCAGATCAAACAGGATTCGAGAAGAATTTCATGGGAAATTTTCATCCAACAGGGTGTCTCACTGCTGAAGGAAGTGACTATAGGGACGGAACTCACTATTTATTCACTTTACCGGGATAATTAGGCAGTATGAATTGAAAATACCATTATTATGAGCGTTTCAACCTGTAGGTAGGAAAAGGCTTCACGTTCGTGCATTGTTTTTCAGAATTCTAGGTTTTTTTACGAATAGGTCGGTGGACCGGATCCGCTCCCCACCTCCTGTTCACCATATTAGCTCTTATCGCATTGAAATAAATGAAAGAAAACTATGTACTTATCCCCAAACTTATTCTCGCGGTACAACTAGTTTCGACGCAGCGGCGTCATCATCAGGTACAAGGGTGGAGGTACAAGGGATGTCATCGAATTATTAAACTAAGTACAACTTTTTTTGTTTTTATTAATTAGTTAATGAAGTAGAGGGCTAGTCCTGAGCAAAGAGAGTAAAGTCCGGATTTTACGGGAGACAAAGGGTTGGAGTTGAGATTTTACATAACTAGGCTTTGTGCAGCTGCCTCTCCCTTTGAAATTACATGCACGCATTGTCTTAGGAAGAAGTATAAATAAGCCACAGAACGTTCGTCCACGAATTTTGAGAGGCTCGTGATCTTTAGCGGGGCTTCTATTTATGTCCCTCACTACCTAAAATATTGGCAGTATTTTCTGGCGGAGTTTTCCAGCTTAAATCCCAACTTATGGATAAAATAAACAATTTACCTCATGAAAATTCTTTAAATTCCAAACTAAATAGCGAATACGCGGCCCTGATAGAAATGAATACGTTTCTCGTGGACTTCATTCATTTTCAATTTTTATTCTCGTTTGCAATGGGTTTATGACTGAAAGTGTTCGTGGATGACTCTTCCCCCAAGCAAGTCAATGACCTAAAATAGACAGTGACAATTAATACTCGTTACATGAGTGTTAGTGGCCGTGTTATAAATATTTTATTGAAGAAATTTATCTTGAATTTAGTTTTATTAACTCTTGAAATTCCTAATTTTAAATCATTGAACATACTGTAAATCGTAATTAAGTCATGTTGATAAATATCACTATGAGTGGGCGGTACACTTTTTTCCACGATGAAGATGTGTGTTGGTGAAATGTGAATCTGATTTTATCAACTTTCTACTTCTCTAATTGTAAGTTATTAGTTTATTGTGAAAGGTGCATGCATAGAAACATTCATTTGAATTTTACATTTTCTTTTCAGGGACGCTGAGATCCTTTAGAGGCGCTTACTTCCTTTGGGGTCCATCATGGGTGGTAAGTGCGCTTGATATTCCATGTAATATTTTGTTTTGTTTCAAGCTTCTTCTTCCTCTTCATTTATTACCTTTTGTAACATCATTTCGTGAGTAAATGAAACATCCGTATTTGAAAGTTCTTACCAATGTGTTCAGCAGAGGGTGACTTATTTTACACAGAAGATACTTCGGATGGCCTATTCTAAAATTTATCCGGTTGAGGAGAATGATAAAAGCCTCACGAGAATGCAATATATTTAGTCAGGAAGTTTGGATGCTATTTATTTTCTTAATCAATGCATTTCTTTCATAATCGATGATTACCTTATGTTATACCCAGTTATATAACCATCCCCATTGTACGAGGAATTGAATATCTCGAGTCGCGAGATGTTTGTAGCCCTGTAGCATAAATTACTTATGTAGAATGAATGGCAAATGCTTGGTGAAAGCAAACCCCTAACCCGTACGTGCTCTTGTAAGTGTGGTAGAATCCAAATCTATATTAAATTTGGCGTAGTCCGTGTAAGATGAAAAAATAAGACCCTGCCGAACACATTAGCCGCAAGCTTGTGGAACTCCTACAATATAGGATTGATAACAGACATTAATGGAGTACAGCTCGGAGTTTCCGGTTTTAGTCAAGAGTTTTAATTATATACTGTGAATCATGTACAAGATGTTGGAGGAGTTGGGCTGGAAATCCTATTTTATGGCGACAAGAATAAAGTATAGGCTGGACTTAATATTAACTTACCTAAGTTTTTCTCATATTATGCGAAAAGTATCTTTCCCTTCCTTCTAACTGTGGCAGAAGAGATCAAGAGTGGAAGATAAAGGAAATATACTGCAGAGCAGAGAGATATAAGATGGTTGTTATTATTTAGTTATTATGAGAGATATAAGATAGTTATTAGATTAGTTACCTACCAGTCGGGGTTTTAACATTTGCGAAACTCATGAAATCAATTGCTGCACTCGCATGGACGATGTATTGCATGTTTTACTCATTTTCCGTATCTCCTGAGCGCGATCCTGCTTTTATTCGAGTTTTTAATGTTCGATGGAATACGAATGCCTATTATTATCCGTTCGGCAGAACATCTCTAAAATTTATCGTTTCTGTCGGACCTGGAAATAGGTTGCGGTTCTGATTGTAGCGTGATGCTCTCCACATCACTAAGAATTATATCTGTTCTTAATTGGTCAAGCACTAGCTTAGGACTCAGCCTCCAAGTCTCTTAAGGCCGTTTTACACGGTACACGGAATTGCGCAGTCTGACGTACGAGCGAAGGCGCAATCAAAATTGCGTCGTGTAAAGCGGTGAATTGCTAGAACACATGCGAGAATGCGTGGATGCGAGACGGCAAAATAGCCCGTTCTAATTTCGTTCATGCATTCGCGCGATTCCGCGCCATTTCAGAAATAAATGCAGCTCTAACCTGCGCAATTCCGTGCCCCGTGTAAAACGGCCTTTACAGCTACCAGCCTAGAGTTGCGTCAGGATGCAAGGAAAACCAGTGTTTACTGCCGGTATTCCAAGAATCGATTTCGTTCTTCGTTCCAGAGGTAGCAGTGGCGCCTACGTGTTCCCACTCTGGTCTCAAATATCTAGCATATGTCGTGAGTGGTCCACCTCGAATGGAGTCACCCGGTTTCGATGGAATCTAGGCGAAAGCTTTTATATTTTTGATCTTGAACTTGGAGAAAGCCGCGTCTCATTCATTGTTACGCTCCGCTTCTTGATTACAACCGAGTTGCCGAGTCGTTTCATCTTTCCCCCCGCCCCAAGGCTGTCGACCGTTTTGGTACGCGGCCTTGTATCTCCCGCGTCCTTCGAATACCAGCACGTAACGACGTCATTTCGTGGCTTGGGGGAAAAAATTAGCTCCCGCTCCCCGCAATGGAAGCCGGGTGACTGATCACGCACCTTGTCCCGATGAGCAGCAAGTTACATTACGTATTCACTGGAAGAGGAGTTGACCAAAGCTTAATTTTTGCTCGTGACGGGAAACGTAGTGGCCAAATACTGTCAATAATAGCATGCGTTAGACCGTGAGAAATAGTCATTTTCATTGCTAAATTAGTACTTTCGGTAGAATGTAAAAAATAGTAAAATATGTTACACCCTTGGAATTCTGTAATATAAATATTAAACATGGAAAGCAAAGAAAGAGATAGCGATTTTAGGGGTGTTTATGTGCAATTAAGCTAAGTGGTCACAATAAAATGCATAAAATGTCGCGACGTGAAAAACCTAATGTCATCAAATAAAATCGCCGTAGATAACATATTGTTTTAATTCCTTCGAAAATAATGGATATATGCCTCCGTAAACTTTCTCCGGAAGTGTACCAAGTCCCTCCCCTTCCATGTCTAAATACACTACAAACAAGTAATATAAGGAGTTGCAAATCTCGGGGGAAGCTTTTGGACATCCTTATATGACAATCCTCGTGTTGCGAAGGTCGCCCTCCTGCCCTGTATGTGTAAAATCATACCTATTCCTGTGGATTAGTATGGGGTAAAAATAGGCCTGGGCGACAGTGAAAATTCAATATCGGAATCCGATAACTATTAATATCGATAATTGGCAATTATGATGCGTTATAATGTGACGAAAACTATCGTATCTAGAAGCCCGATAATAGCATCACTATAGAATATCGTGATACATAATCCACTGAAATATCATGATATGTCTGATTAAATCTGATGATTAGTCGGGGTATCGTATATCTATCAAATTATGCATTATGATATTTAATCGTGCATTGAATTTTTATCGGACTATACGCATCACGACATTTTATTTTCATGTCTGTCGCTTATATACTTATCTATCGGGTGCGTTGTGTTGATTTCTTTTATCTGGTGATACATCCCGATTTCTATCGGAAAATGTGTATCAATACATCGCCAATGTTGAAATATTAATATCGGATTCCCGATACATTAGTTCAAATATCGTGATTTTTTTCTATGCTTCGATATATCAGCCGGGCGTAGTAAGTACTACCTGTCCTCCGCTATTGAACCCTACATTCTGGGCCCCAAAACCTAGTGAGTGACGCTTAATAGACGGTTCTCATTCACCTCAAAATAGTTTTTATTCTGCAAATATTTTCACCTTGTTTAAAATCTGTACAACTATGATAGAATGTCTATTATGTATTTTAATTATAGCTAATATTGTGGAAAGAGGTAATTTTAGGAACAATGAGGAAGGATGTATTTGATTGCGTCGCAGCTCTTTTTTTTCTAGGCGTTAGCAGATGTTAAATGATGATGAATGGTTTCTGCTGAAAAGTAGCTGGTGACATATTAGCAACCCATCCATGTATCCGTATGAAACGACGGAGAGAGTGTAGATACGCTATTTAGCACCATTGAGTGTCGACGGGTTACACTCTGTTTGCCAGTGTAATTAGGTCAACAACTTTTTCTGGAAAGTCGTTTGGGCTCTTCTACGCTCGGAGAATATTTCTTTGTCGCTTTTTTTAATTTTTCTCTAGATATTTTTCTACAATGGCTACTTTGTAAATTTTTGAAAATTCGTGACGGCATTTTTGAAGTCATAAAAAATTAAGTTTTATGTTTTTCTGCTATTTTCAATATTTCGTTTACTGAAATTATAATGCGCAAAAACAGAACCGAGAACATTTTTTTGAAAACCATGCCAATTTGTTGCTGTGAAGAAAAAATATGTGGTCGAATGACCATCGATTGATTGATTGATTTCATCAGAACTTATATCCTTTAAACGTTAAGTCAGAAATGTCGTGATTTTTTCATCATCATCACTGGTCAACAATCCTTAGATTGGTTTGACGAAGCTCTCCACTCAATTCTTCTATCAGCTAATATTTTCATACCTACGTATTTCTTCTCTTTCACATCTTTCTTTACGTGTTCAATATATTTTGCTCGAGGTCTTCCTTTTCCGTTCTTGCCATACACTTGCCCCTCGACGATTGTCTTCATCAGGCCATCATGTCTCAAGGTGTGGACTACAAGATTGTTCCGTCTTCTTATAAGGGTTGACATGAGGTTTCTCTTCTCTACTACTCTTCTTAGGACTTCCTCTTAACTCGGTTAATCCATTTGATCCTCATCATTCTTCTGTAGCACCACATTTCAAAGGCCTAGTCGTTAAAATTATTTGACCTTTAAGGTAGTAAAAATGTCGACTTCATTTGAGTTTTGCAATTCTTAATTCTATTGTTGGTTTTTATCCTCCGTTAAATGTCACTGAATGAAGAGTATCCTTGAATTTAAAATACAATTGGGTCACAATATGAGAGAAATGAGGTTAAATAGTATTAGGTGCTATCACTTGGAATGGTGCAATCCTCTCTTTTTTCCCACTTCAACGATCCCTAAAATATTACATCATTACGCTGAAATTGGCACATTGAATCCTCATCGCATGACATAAATTTAAAAGTCAAACTATACTTTCATCTTAATATTCGTACCGTTTTTTATGGTTCATTTTTTTACTAATACGTTTGATGAAAATCATAATTTCAAGGTCATTTTTTAAGTGACTTGATTGAGGCTTATTTTTTCGTCACCTTCCTCCAATGCTGCTTTGTCATCGAATTAACGCCTGTCAGTTCCTTATTAATGGATGCATACGCCTTCCCATGCATTTGGGAAAGTTGGGAAGGAGACTATTGATAGAACTGTGGCGGGGTCGAAAATTTTGGCGGTGGGAATATGAAGAGACATCTGTAAATTATAACTGTAATTGTCGGAGAAAGGTGCATTGGTGCATTAAAGGGAAGACGAGTATGGGTGTTACTTTTAAGACACCATGAATGAATTTTTGTGGTTGAATCTTTCCAGAACAAGAGGTAGAATTTCTAGCATTAATTTTGCCGCAATTTCTGTATAATGCATCGTTGGCATACACGCTGTTATTTAACAAGAATAAGTAAAACGTATAAATTGCAATCTAATATTTGTAAGAGAGTACTCATTTATATAAACAATGTCTAGTTAGTAGTTTAACTTACAAATCAGGACAGCGGGAAATACTGCTGCGAATTCATTTCAAAACATTTATTAGCATACCTTAGTGTTGAAAGAACTTGTTTTATCGCGCAATGCCGTTTATTACAGTTAGGCCCAAGTAATTCAATTTTTTATTGGATCTCGGCGAATCTCCCTTTTCCAAAGAATGTATTTTTGACTCCTGATTGGGCAAAATTTCAAAACACTAGCTGATTTTGGCATGGTAGGCGTTTATCAATACGTCTCCTAGTCACTCAAGAAGTACGAGTTTGTTTAATGTATATCATAAAACGTTAAAGCCCCAGAAGAGAAAAATTACTAGTCATAATAGTACATAATGCATATTGTCGACTTGTCTGTAATATTTCTTTAAAAAGTAAATAACGTTTACTTTCTTTCTTATTTTGAAAACATATGTATGTTTAGCTTTTCTTTATGTCTAATTAAGAGAGATGTTTTGCCGAACGGATAGATATGGGAATTCGTTTTTCCCCCGAACCATAAAGGACTTTAATAAACGCTAGTCCCAACTTCGTTAGAGCACTTCATTTTTTTAGCAGTAAACGGCTGGTGTCCTAACACCCCCTGCCATGCGCCTTTTAGGCGGCTTGCGGTGTATTATTTAGGTGTAGATGAGATGTCGGTATGGGTGGGTTTCTTACATCTTCAGAATATTTAAGTTTTTTCCCCCTTTAGGCATTCAAAGATTCAATGCCTCTAAATTTCTTCTTCGTTGTTCCAGCAAGTCATGGGATTAACTTTGGACAGTACCTGAGATGAATTCGATGTATGTTAATTCAGTATCAGTTATGGTTTGCAAAAAAAAATGCTTAAGATTTACGCAAAGGGAACCTCGCTACAAGTCGACTGTTTAAGTTTCAGGATCAGGCATATTTTCCACTAGACTAATAGACTATGCCGTGGTAGTAGGTGGAGGTAATGACCACATCTGTATCTCCGGGCATCCTGTCCAGCTTAGGTCTATAAAACCTAAGTGCTTGGGAATAGTGAATGAGGACTCGCGCGAAAGTGATTAATTTTACGTGATTGATTTACCAACATTTTAGGAGATAAATCTGATGACAAAATCAACTGTTCATTTTCCTCTCTCCTTCTTCGATCGATATTTTTTCACCGATACCTTATCAATGCATATATTTTTTTGCTTCTTTAACTTTGCTGTCACGTCTGAGTTAAATTTTGATGAACGCATGCACTCGGAGAGGTTTAAAAGAGTAGGGAAGTTCAAATATCTTGTCTCCTATCTATTTAAAGGTGGTGGGCTGGAAAGAGAGGTGAACCATATAATCCAAGTAGGGTGGAGAAACTGTAAAAAAAAGTATCAGGGGTGTTGAATGATCGTAGGATTGGGAACGGGATCAAGAGAAAAGAATAGAAAACCATTTTGCGGCCAGCACTGCCGTATGGCAGTGAAACCTGGCCTGCCAAGAATGCCCTTGAACAGAAACTGGATGTGGCAGAGATGAAAATACTTAGATGGATGATGCGGGAACAAGAAGAGATGGGATTAGGAAGAAGACAGTTAGAGAGATGGCAAGAGTTGTTAAGATCTCAAGGAAGGTGAAAGAGGGAATGATGCAATGGTTCGGTCATATTTTTAGGAGGGATCAGGAGTATGTGGGGAACAGAATCAGAAATTTGCTGGCAGACGGAAAGAGGACGAGACGAAGACCGAAGGGGGAGATGTAGGGACTGTGTCCAGAATGATTTGAAGGATTAGGGATGACGAGGATCGAATGACTTGGAGGTGACTAGTTAGGAACAGCGTCACCTAACGGGAATAGCTGGATTTAAAAAAAGAGGATTCGCTCAAATATCACCGTCAGCTCCAACCCTCGTGGAAGATTTGTTGTCTTCACAATGGTCTTCCTCGTTTCAAATTTACCCGTTATCTGTAACTGTGTCCTCGCCTTTAATTTTGCTTAATCCTAATTCATGTCGTGAAAGTATTAATGATTTTTTCTTACTTATTTCGTTGAATTCACTTGGGAGTACTCCTTTTATTGGCACTCGTGTATTGCGGAAGTATGTACAGATGCACAGTCTGGAGATCCGAGTTCGTATTACTGTCAATTGAAGCCTTGAAGAAAAAGAATTCCTTCTTTAGGCGTAAATTGTCATTTTAGCAAATGATGGAGAACTTTACTGACCACCTCCGTTTTTCGTAACGAATGGAGTGTGGAAATCATTTTTCTCCCCTCTCTTCAATTTAATTTAACTCTCGTGAGACACCTTTGAAATGTCTGAGGCATTGCATCCCTTGCTGTCATTTTTGTCTGTTAAGGAGGAAAAAGGAGGATTTACCCTCTAGACGGTGAGATTTTACTGCGCCGTCATGCAGCGTTCGATTTCACCTTGGTGTCAGTCTAGTCAGGTAGGTATTGCTCCGTAGGAGAACTTCTAATAGCTCATTACGCTCTTACGATGCAAAAATTCTTACGATTTTTTTCAATTACACAACTACCTCACGTTTTGCAACATAATATGGTGTCTCATTAACTGCGGGTGATTCCGTTTTATTTTTTTTAATTACCCTCTGGTCAACTTGCTTTTTTTGCTCACAAAAATTACAGGGCTCATAGATCAAAATTTTTCCACCCTGAAGAACCAGTGTGTCCTGTCAGTCAGCGCTATCATGACCGGAATGAATAGCAATCATAAGTACATCAGTATGAACCGTGAACTTATTTTTTATCGGCCTTTTTATGTTTTTTCTTGTTTTCATTCCGCTTATTTCCGACTAGAGCAACGATTTTTTTCTTTAGTTTCTTTTGCTACGCAAAAATATTCCTCTAACTAGAATAATCGTTTCCTCTGTATGGTAGTTTACTCCTTCTCACTCTGGGCTATTGCTTCATAGTCAACATTAACCGTGTGCGTTGCGTTTTTGGCCTCTTGGTGAAAATGACTTCGTGTTTATATTGACGTGGTTATTGGTAAAAAGCTTCACTTCTATTGCTTCGAGCTTCTTCCAGCGACGTGTTAGCCAACTATTAGAGCTTCCTCTTGACACATTTGAGCTATTCTACATTTCTGTGTCATGCAGTCTTCTCATTCTCAAGTACGTATATAAGTGGAAATCCTATCGGTAATGAAGGTCATAAGTGGGAGGGTAGTTTTAATATTTTTCAATAGGTAGCCTGAATTTTGTTCTATTTATGTTTCGTTAGCGATTTTAAATAAGATTCCATTTGCTCTTACAGCTCTCCTGAGTAGATTTAAATATATCAATAGTTTTAATTTTTTTAGCACTTCTCTCATCAATCAGAACTGAAATACGACTCTTTGGCTAATATTTGTCATGCATTTTCATTATTTATGTTGTCCTATTTTATTTTTTATCTTTTCATTGCTTGTGATGGAGTTGGTAGCCAATAGCTCCAATGTCTTCCCTCCCATAATATTTCCTTTCTCTTGGTAAAAGAAGCTCTTCAAGTCACTTTGCGAACGACTGAAACTTAATTAACCCTTCAGCCAGGGGAAATTTGAAATGGAAAAATGGCTTTCGTTGTTGAAGTAATCGGACAATCATTTTGAGAAATATGAAATATGGAGAGGAAATTATGAAAATATGTTTTTGAATAGCCATGAAAACGAGGGAAACAGAAGTACTATTAAGCCCACATGAGCCACTTATGATCTACCTGTTTACAATAAATAAATTCGTGTGTACGCGGTGAACATTTGTGACGGAAATACTCGCAATAAAATAGGACGGAAATACTCGCAATAAATTTAAGCATTGTCTAAATTTACATGAGAGCACTTACTAATCCTGTTTATGGGATCCAATGCATTCCTCGTAAATTTGGCTAGGATTTCTTAAATTTAAGCAAAATATTAGTGCAAAGGCAGACACAGCTTGCGGAATTCAATTGACTCGCTATATACAGTATTGAATAATAATGAATGTAGCCACAAGAAAATCATGATTTCTTGGTTTTTGGAAGAGGAATGAAAGCAGAAGAATGGTGATAGAAGGTGCGCTTAGTAAACTTGAGGTACATAGTGACGGAAATCACTGGAGGCTATGCAAGCAAAGCTTGGTCACGGAATGGGGAAGATAAATAGTATGGGCAACGGCGTGTTTTAGGGAGTGGTGTAAGCGCGGAAGTAATGCAAAAGGATGTTCTTTATTACATAAATTTGGCCGCCACGTCATATCCTATCTCTGATAATGTGTAGTACAAAAAACTTTTGCCATTTTTTTCTTCGCACTACATTAAATTTCTTCAAATTCCTCTTCTTCCAGGTACTTTTATTTTTCCTGTGGAAAATAATTTTATATTTCACTGAGTCATTACTCAGTTTTTGGTGAAGACCTTATTTGAAGTGGGGGTTTCTTACTTTCCGTTTAATTTATCTTTGTGGCTCATGGCTCTCTAATCTTTACCTTCATCCTCGTATGCCAATGCGCTAATATCATTATCTTTGAAATTATATCCGTGTAGTTCTCTCCATTTTCGGGTTTGCTGCGTCAAATTCGATTTCCGATGACGTTTCGTAGCCTATGCTGGTTTGGACTATGCATCTTCAGATCAGGTGTGTCACCTGATCTGATCTGAAGATGTGGCCAGCATATGCTACGAAACGTCATCGGAAATCGATTTCGACGCAGCTAACCCGATAATGGAGAGAACTGCAATCCAGCGCTACGAAAGCCTCAAGCATAAATATATCCGTATAAGTAATGACATTCGTTTCTTAATTTTATTTGGTAAAATAATCATGGCGCTATTTGGATTCGCAGCATATGGTTATCGGAGTTAACGTCTTTTATTGTAATCTACTGTTCATCATGTAAATATTAGCGCGACGGTGGATCAAAAAATATTTTACGAGGAAAGATACGAGCCAGAGTTTTAGAATGCGGCACAGAAGGACAATAAACGTGGCCAAGGACATAACTCTCCAAGGTCTACCGCTTTCGTTTTTCTACCATCGACGAGTGTAGTGCGCCATATTTGCGAAGCGAATGAGAGAGAAGGATAATGGAATAGGTAGGAACAATAAGTGAAGTGTCGTGCATCATGCGGCAGAATTCCAATATTTAGTAGAAGTCTATGCTCTATGATTGAGAGATTCAGTGATAATGAGTGATTCAATGATTTCTATTTGCGTTCTTCGACAATTTTAAGACTTAGTCTCCGACTGATACAGTGAGTCCTCGTTTAACGTTGTTGATTCGTTCCTGAAAAAGTCGACGTTAAGCGAAACAACGTTAAACGATGCAGTGTTTCCCATAAGAAACAATGTAAAAAATTTAAATTGGTTCCTAGCCATGTTCCTAACAATCCATTTCTTCGTGAAGAATCCAGAATTTCCCGGGCGAGAATCCAAGGAGGCCAATTATCGGAGCCGTAACTTTAAGCAGACTTTGTGACCAATCGGGAGACACCTGAATCAGGCCAAAACGAAAAAAATGTGATTCTGACACTCGGAAGCACGAGGATGAAGGGCGAGTCAATTTTCGTGATGCTATGAATATTTTAACCCGGCGGAAATCGCGAGAAACATTCATTACCGATTATTCACTTCAGCATGATAACGATTCATTCGAAACGAAACGAATTTTCATAACGAAAAGGTTGGGAAGAAGGCATTATTAAATGAAATATAAAAACTAAAAAGAAAGTATTTTAATGGCGAAACATCGATATTTTCAGTAACAGAAGAAATTTTAATTGTAAAAACTCGACCTGCAAACCTAAAACTCGACCGATCTCTCCAGCAGTTGCACCTTCTTCAATTCTTTTAATAATACCAAGTTTTTGTTCTAATATCGCCGTTTTTTCTTCACGTCTGAAGAACCGCCAGGATAGCCACTCTTCTTCGTGGACATTTTTTTCGGTTGGCATCAGAAAAATAAACGGATAATGGGTAAATGAGGCGATAATTATTCGCTCAGACGCATATTTAACATACGCTACCCACGCCAACCTTTTCTGTCGAGCGAAAATTACCAATCGCATTAATATAGTAATATTTACTATACATCAGATGCGCTTGCGTCCTATTCGCCATTCATTTTTTTTTCGCCGCGCATAATTTGAACAACGTTATCGCGAAGCAATAACGACGTTAAATGATCAAGGGTTTCAATTTTTGGGCAACGTAATCGTGAAACAACGTTAAACGGGACGACGTTAAACGAGGACACACTGTATTTTGAGATGGCTAAGTTTTGTTCTGAAAATGATCTACATAAAGTGAAAAATGCTGCCATAATCATTAGTATTTCGCCGGTGATTGTCATCGGATTTTTCCCATCATTCCCGATACTTCTATTAAAGCATGAACTCTGTGTCTGTTAGCCACTTTACTGGTTGGGATATCCTTGAAAATATACTTTATTACTGTAATTTTTAGTATTCCGTTAGATTTAATAAAATTAAATACCAGAATTAGTGCAGGTAAATGACTAGTTTAATCTCGTAAAATTTTATTTTCAGCTGAGCTGGTTGTAGGACAGGGGTTCCCAAACTGGGGGGCGTGGAGAAAGTCCAGGGGGGCGTGACACCCAAATGAAATAAATAAAAAAATTACAAAAATAATTTCCTCAGATCTTTGAAATAAAGTCTTTCTAATTTTTCATAATTGTTTTTGTAAAGTTTCAATAAAGTTGTAAACTTTATCAAAGAAATATGATTGAATGCTTTCCCGGCGAATAAAGAAGGTTACAGTTTTTAAAACTACAAAACACACAAGAGTTCAAGGTTCTCAAAACCGTCCCCTTCCCTTGTCCCGACTCCAAAACCGTCCCCGTCCCCGTGTTTCACCTTCTTAAATTGAAAATGTATCTGTGTTACAATGTTAAATTTTGTATCAGTAATTATATTCGTTTTTCATGTAATACTTGTTTTAATTTTCATCATACGTACAATTATTGAATCTTTCCATTCTGCGTTACCGCATTCAACAGTGAACAAAAAATCTACCTACTCACCGTATCAAGTAGGCACATACTTATACGAGTACAAGTACTTGTACTAGTAGGAGTTGGTATGTACGGCTCCGTGGAAATAGGGTATTGCAAAATGGAAAGCTGATATGTGTAGCGGGGGGGGGTGGGGGGTGGTACAAAAAAGTTTGGGAACCCCTGTTGTAGAACGTAACCGTGGTAATTGATAATAATTTTTCCTTGGGAAAAGATGTTTGAGACATAACTTCGCGAAGCCTACCAATGAAGTAAAAAGCAAGATTTACATTGTGCGTTCCTCAATTTATTTTAATGTATTAACGAGTTATGACCAAAAGTTTCGCCAAATAAAAAGCATTGACGCTTATGGGATTGTCAATGTTTTGGTCAAAGTGGGCGTGGCTTGTCCTACCCAAACACCCCCATTCTAGCCACACTTCGCTTCATGCTCGAAATGAGTGGCGCCCCCTCCAGATACTTACAACCTCCTTGGTTACTTGAGGAAGTGAAACGTGCCTGAGAGCTCAAAATTTATAAAATCATATGTCACCTTAGGTTCCAAATTTTGGATTACCCTTAAGTACACTGTGTTTTTGGAAGCGTAGCATATTGCGATGCATGGAATTTTTCCTATTTATAGTTAATATTCTACCGCCTTTTTGTATACAAGAGTTTAGAGTATAATTTTAGGCTCAATAAAATGTTACCATCGGCAGTAGTATTCTGGAATAGGGAAATTGCATACTTTTAATAGCCAGTATGCTGACACACTACAGTAAATTAGTACCGCAATATACATATAAAATATATATAATAAAATATGTGTATAAAATAGATGAGAAGGAGAAAAGGATATCTAGCAGCTCGCTGATTAAAATATTCCCTTTATATTATATACCCAATATTTAAAAACCTGCTGCTCTACAGCTTAAAATGGGCACTATAATCTCTTAAATTATTAATAAAATGGAATAACAATAATCACACACGTGATTTATTACCCCAATCTTTGTTAAATATACCTTAATATAAATTTTTGTTGTTAAGTATAGGTGGAGAGCCCCCGAAAATTAATCAAGTCCCTCGAGAGATCTCTACAGTATTAGCATACCTCAAATTAGATATGGTGATAGGATAATTTTAACGTATCGATAAAGTGGCGATGAAAATAATACACATAATCGTAGTAATTGTGGGAGGAATCGATGATTAACGATTCATCATGATATGCGCCTAATAGGGCAGTCATATATCGTGAATGTTCAAAACTCAGTGTCGTCTTCAATGACGATAAACCGATGTATTGCCCAGGCCCCTCCGACACAGTGGCCTTTATCTTCTATTGACCACGGCGCTCTTCTACTTCCCTTCGGCGAAAAATAAATCGAAAGAGAAACGGAAATTTTGAGATAGGAGCCTAAAAAAGCCCTCCCATTCTCACCGTTTCGTTCTCGTGAGGCAGGTACGAACACCTATCGCGTAGGAAATAACCGTAGGCGCATATCTTTGCGGTGTGGTGCTGAGGATAACGGTTGTGGCCTGCGGGACGACGGCGAAATAAAAATGAAAAAAAAATGAATCGCGTCCGTAAAAGGCGAAGGGAAGATGAGGTGAGAGTGGGAGTGGCGAAGGTACTAAGGCGATGGGAGTGTAGGGAAGGAGAATCAACGGGACATGTGGCCATCCGGATGATGGCACGCCGTATGAGGCAGGACTCGGTGGCAAGAGTTCATTTCAAATGGCTTAGCGACTCCAAAGTCGTCTTTTATCTTAATATTTTAAATAAATGAAAGTGAAGACATTTTTATTCCTCATACAATTTATTTGTCATCGGTTTCGGCTAAATAGGGAATTATAGGTGACGGATCTGTTGGGGTAAGGGGAAATCGCAAAAAAAATGAATTTTTTGGAGGTTGCCTCTTTGCTCAAACAATATTTAGTTATATATTCCATTAAATTTTCCTACTATTACGAATTTAATTACAAATTCGTTTTAAACATATTGCATATTTGTGTCTTTTTTCTTCAAAGAATTAACCTAAAACAGTTGTTTTTGAGCCTTGAAAATCCCAAATTTCTCAAAGTTGGTCCAACTCATCTAGATCCGCCACTGGTCACCATCAGGCTCAATAAGAAGAATCTCACAAAGATACATATATACACTAAAATGGGGGTGGGAAGTCTGATGAGGGCGGCAAGGGAGGGAGAAGTATCGGTGACTTGCTAGGGTTGTTAGTTGTTGCAAAAAAATTGTATTTTCCTTTTTTTACGTGTGACAATAAGAGTTACTTAATACTAATTGACTTAACTCCGTCGTGTTTAGACTCTTTTTTCATGAAATCACTTGTAGAAATCAAAAGTGTAAGAAAAATTACAAATCACGCTTACTAATATGTGATAAATTTCCAGAGTGGAGAGCGACTCATAATAGAGCACTTCACTCCGACTCCATAATAGAGCACGGTCGACCGGACCCTATTGTTTGGCGGACGGTAGAACTTGAGGCATGGTTGGGCTCTGGAGCGGTGCCTTTATATCTTACCTGCCTTCCCTGTTTAGACAGACTATAGGGGCGGGGAATGGGGAGTCTGCATCATTTTAATTTCGACGGACACTCTTTAAAAAACTTTATGACGCCTTTTGTGTGCCATGATCCCCTTGGCGCCTGTCGTTTAGAGCAGGCTCATGCCGACGCTGAGTTGCTCTCCTCCCTGAAAATGAAATAGAATACGGGGCAAAGAAACGCTGACTTCAGCGTTAGCAGTGCTCTGGTATTCGCCTTTTCCTGGAAAATCATATATGTTGCTTACTTATCCGCAATCTGTGGTGAATATTTGCTATATATTTGGGGGGGGACTAAGATCATTGTTAAGTTGGGTTAAATAATTTTTAATGGAGGAATTGATGATTATGATATTTTAGATCTCATTATATTTTATTTTGAAAATAACTTTGAAATTAAAAAAATAATGAAGGACTATAGTGGTTCGTTAATTTTTTTAGATTAGGAGATACAACATCGACGTATCACTGAAAGGGTTGAGACCTTGTAATTTTTCGCTGCCAATAGGTCGAGAAGTAGGCGACGAATCGTAACTCGGAAAAATACGGGTCTCTTTATTTCCAAAACTCGATCACAACCGTCTATAACAAAAATGATGATCGAGGCCATTACATGTATTTACCATCTATCACTACTAAACCGAGGCTATAGTAGTTTTTCGTGTCATGTGACACCGATATCCTCTCGTCGCACTATCGAGTTGAAGATTCGGTAGCGGGCCTCTTTGCCTTACGCATGCGTTTGGAGGGTCGCATACCTTTTCAGGTTTGTGTCCCATGCCATTTCGAGGAAATTCTTTCATCCCGGATGCAATCCTCCTCTTTGAGTTAATTATAACGAGCTCACCCAAAATAAAATTGAGGCTCCCTTTTTGCATCGAGGTAATTAGTGGGTAGTAGTCATCCTGCACGGAGTGCATTTATCGCTACAGAAAGTATCATATGGATGGGATTAGAAAATAAATACCAGAAAACGAATATTTTGTAATATCAAATCAAGTGACTCTTTCTTTCGAATGTAGAAGTCTACTTCGTAATATTTCCTACCTCTATTTCTTCTGCTGATAGTAAAGTTAAAGCTATTCTAGATTACTCTCTTTCAAAAGATCATATTGCCTAGTAGCAAAATCTTATGTAAAAAGTATTTTAAAATAAATTGCGAGAACATTTTGAAATGACTTTAACTTAATTTTGAAAACATATTAGCTCTCTCTGTTTCAACCTTACAATTTTTTTTTCATTATTTCAAAATGATTTTAACATAAGTTTAAAATATAATTGTCTTTATAAAAATATAAACTCTTGAAGGAGCTATGAATTATACTTTTTAAATTGTTTTAAAATACGCCGTAACTAACTCAGTTTCCTTATAAAATGATTAATTGTTATATTAATATGATATAAGTTTGAACACGTTTGAAATTACGAACAGTGCTGGAAACAGTAAAAAAAAAAATTTCCCACCTAATAATTATTCTACCTACATGATAGCATGATAGTTTAACATGCATGAATATTTCGACTGAAGTAGTACAATCATCGTGAGAAGTGAAGAATCTCCTTATCTTCGTGCTTTCAATGAATACCTGCCACTGCACGAGACGTTCTGAGAACATATGAGTTAGATGTCCTTGTTAGGATTATGAGATATTTGCTATCCTAAATCTCTTAAATTCAGGCCTTATCCCTTTTTAGTATGCAAAAAAGCACATATTGAGAGTGTTTTCAGGCGTTGCTTGATTGCATTCTGAGATCATTCAATGTCCATTTTCAATTATATGCCTTCTTTTTGGGATAATTTTCCCATAAATTCATTACTTTAAATTTCTAGAAACCTTATGGAAAACTGCCAAAAAAATACCATTTTGTGGATTAAGTCCTGAAAACCGCGAAATTCAAACTCTGTTTTGAAAAAAGGGATTCATTTTTGGTAGAAGAAGTCTCCAAAATCATCTGTATTACTTGTTTTATGTATAGCTACTTGTAGTTATCTCACATTCACCTCAAAGGAATGATAATTTTTATACTGGTTTATTTTGTCACATTGGTATGACTAAGATTATACTTACCAATGAAAATTTATATGAGTTTTAAAAATATTTCAAAATAATTACCTTATTATTTCAAAATTATGTTAAAATGATTTCAACATTAGGTTAAAATGAGTAGAAAATAAATATCAAATTATTTTAAAATGTGTGTAAAATAATTTTGAAATTGTTTTATAATAATGTTCACATAATTATTTTTCTGTGAAATTAAAAAAAGGGACATTTTATGCAAAAAATAGGCCATTACTTCCTACATATCCATATATATACTATCAACAAAATGAGATCAAATGGTTGAAGACTCAAAAAGAGCAACACCTAATACATTATTTTAAAATCTTGAAAAAGTCATGAATTTAGCCATCTTATAATATTTTGATTTTAAAATTATTTGAAATAATTTTAAAATCATTTTTCAATATTCTTTTGCTACTTGGGTTACGAAAAAAGAGCCATGAATTATTTGCATGGGGTTTTTTGGGACCCCAAACCATGATAATAAGATTAGATGCGGTAAATATCCGATTGCCAGTCAAAAAATAGTTAAATATTGCTGACTAAAATTTAAATATTAATGACTTTAATTTTCTTTATGATGACTGGCCGATTATAATTTCAGAAGATTTTTCATGATACACTACACAGGAGAATGATTGTAAAGTATTTTTTATCAATTCGATTTTTCAGCTGTTTTAAATAAATGATAATACCAAATAATTAGGTATGCTATATAAATGTACTCATGGTTGATGTTTTTAGCCTTCTGTCATGTCGGTAGGCCTCTCAGTAGGAGTAATTTCCCAAATTCCAGTCACTGATCCCAAGCACAGCTGTAGGTATCAGATTTGATGTGGGCAGTCACAAAGCATTGCTCTTCCCCCTCCCCTTTCTCTTAAATAGCAATTTAAATGTAATAACTAGGGATGAGTCGATTCCAAATGTCGATTCTCGATTCCACCGATTCTCGGGCATGGAATCGGAATCGAGAATCGATCGCCTAAAGTCGATTCCGATTCCAGGAAGATAAATGTTTTGAGCAGAGACTATAAGCTTGGGGCATAAAGGCTGCCTCACACCCAAGCAGCCGCGGTGTCAGCCTTGCCCGCGCGGAGGATACGCCCGGCACGCGGGTGCTGCGACGAACATACCTGAGAGGCCTCGGAAACATGAAAATGTCGGCAAGAGCGACAAACCGATGAACCCTGAAATGGCGCGTGTTCATGAGCAACTCTCAGAGAAAAAAAATTGGAAACCACGGGATCGGGAAGCAATGCATACGTTTTTCGTTCTTTTAATAACAGCTGGTCACGGCAAATCAAATTATTGCGATTATGAATCATCATCGGAGAATTCATCTGGACCACCAATTTTAACGCATAATAGATCGAAATACATTTTTTTAAATTTTCGAATGATATTTGAAGTCTGATGATAATAAAAACGTGCAGAGAGCGAGTTTTCCTGTGAAAAAAAAGTTTCATATAAATACGCGCAGAGAGCGGTTTTTTATATAATTTTTTTAGACTAACACGCTTCTGCGTCAATAATAAAAAATTTAGACACATTGACGTTTGTATAGCCCAGTGTCATCAATTCAACCCTTGAGAAGGTTGAAACTTGCTCGGCACAAGCCGCCGCGGCCTCCCGGCGTACTCGACAGGTTGCGTTCGGCCGCCACCGCGCACCCGCCAGGCTGCTCTGGTATGTATGGACGCAATGGACGCTACATTATTGTTTGGCCACCGCGGCCAAACGAGAATGTAGCCACCGCGGCTATTGTTATTTTTAGGGATGGTCGGATCGGATACCTCGGATCCAAATATCCGCGGATATTGCCCTTCATCGGATAAATCGGATCCAAAGTCGCGGAAGACATCGGATCTGGATCCGAAATTTTGAATAATAGCTTCAGTGAATGCAACGGTCCATAAGGGTGGAAAGAGTTCTGATTCTCTCTTCAAATGCGCCGTCGCATGCGATTCTTGAACCGTTTTGTTTTTAAGCTCTCGCAGAGGTTACGTAAGAGAATTTCAGCCGTGGAAAATAAAAAAAGGCAAAATAAGACTGGCACGTAGGGTGACTCTTCCCAAGAGATTGAACAATCATCGGGGGAATCTCAGCGTCGTAGGATAATAACCACGTCAAAAGTAACTACGTCGCAGATTTCAGAAAACCATCCTCGTCCGTTTATTAATTTTAACACCGTTCATAATATAAATAACTTAATTTTTCAAAGATTCATTTTTTTTCATTTTTGTAAATTCATATTTTTAAACATTTTGTTTCCTTTTATGAAGGAAAGTAATTGTGTTTTTATATTTTGGGGGGTCCGGATCCTCCGGATTTCCCCCTCTCGCTACGCCACTGGTCAGTGGTTCACCCTAAGATTTTTCCTATTTTCATTTCCAAATCCAAGCGTAACAGTTTAGGTCCTGAGTATGTAAAGATGTTTTTAAAAAACAACTTGAAAGTCTATAATATGATTTTTAATTTATAAAACTATAAAAATGTGTATGAAAATCTAAAAAGCATTCCTTTGATTGTATGTACTTACCCAGAATTGACTTGAATAATTACTTTGTTTAATAGCTTGAATTTTAAAATGCATTTGGTTCCGAAAATATCCGATCCGAAAGATCTGGCTCCAGAAATCAAGGATCCGATCCGAATCTGGATCCGAAAAAAATCCTGGATCCGACCATCCCTAGTTATTTTATTCCGTTCAATTCTTAAATTTTAATGACAGCAATGCTACAGATAAATCAATATCCCAAATTTTAGAAGGATTAAGAATCGATGGAATCCGAATCGAGAATCGGGAATCGATTTGAAGGAATCGGAATCGAAAAAAAGTGGAATCGACTCATCCCTAGTAATAACCATACTTACATCGATGCTACAAATGCTATTAATGTTGACTGTTTATTAATAGTATTTGTACTTCACATCCATATTCAGGTTATCAATAATTGCCTATAGCACAAAAAATTATATTTTAGCCTCTTGGAATCCATGTGGTAAATATCACCAATATGGTATTTTTACCTTTGTGGTTCTCTTGCAAAGTTACTTATCTCTTTAGAATGCCTTTCCACTGAATTGCTTTTATATGAATAGCTGATATTTTATGTTAAGAAGATGCAAAATAATAAAGATTTTTACTCTCTTACACAGTCATTTCTGATCAATCATAGTGAGAGGTTTTGCTATCCTTCATAGATTGGAGAAAAATAGGTACAAAAGAGATGTAGAAATTTAAATTATGTACATATATGTGGGGTAACCCCAAGGAAACTCATATTTTTCCTTTGAAAGAAGTTTGGAGTTCATAAGAGTGAATTTCCCACCAAAAATGGAAATATCTCATTGCTAATGATCTACCCTTAAAGTGATGATTGGACTTAACGTTTGTTGCAGTATTTTTAAAAATCATTTGACCAACTAGAGGAGAAGTCGGTTCACCTTGATGAGTGAGGTTAAAATAGGAAGTAGTCACCTTTTTAACCATTAGAAAACATAGTATTAGAAATTGCCGTTTTTAGGTTTCATGTTCTTTCTTTGAAAAATTTCAGAAGTACTTTGAATTGATCAATTATTCCCAGTCGTTGTTATCACAGTTTAACTTTTAAGAATCTATTTCTTAGCCCCTTTGCCACCCTTAATTGATAGGCTCCTTTGTAAAACCAAGATCAACGTTACTAAGGAAAAAAACTATTGTTGATAATTTATAAAAATGCAATATTTTGGGAATGAATGAAAATTCTCTTTAAATAACTATGCTTAGAAAAAATGAAATTAAACTAGAAAATTCACCAATACTTCTTCCACATTTCAGTGGTAATATCAACCCTTTACCTTAAGCCGATTCAAATAAATGGAATTGAAATTATCTGAACAAATTCAACTCTTTATTGTTTTTTTAATTTTATTGTTTATTGATGATATGCATAATATACTTCTTGATGAAATGAATTTATAAAACATCTCAAGTATGCAGTGGAACAAGGGTAAAACTTTTGTTGTGATTTATTATCACAAACAAAGAAAATCCACTACCATTTTATGTAGGTAATTTTATGACTTATAGTTCATAGTTCTCTGCTTTATTGATTTATTTTGTCTCCTTTTCCAGGCTTGGGTCGCAAGATGGATGTCTGACAGTGAGAGAACAATTCCACTGCATTCCCAACAGGCACAAAAAAATGGAGCAACAACCAATGGTTTCATCATTACCGCGGTGGAATTGTTTTTCATTATGGCCCAGAAGAAGCTGTCTAACATCAAGGCTCCCTATTTTTGTTATCATATTCATTCTTAGTTTCCTATCATGCACATACACCGTTCAAGGTATGCCAATATATTTATCATCATCATTTTTAGGTGTCAACATTTTTACTTTTTTGGGCACACCCTATCAAAAATATACTCCAGTTATGAAACTAGACAATACGAGCATACTTTCCATGGAAACGGTCTGAAACTAATATATAATATTAATTAGTTCTTTAGTCTATACTACTTCCAGCTCAGGAACTTAAGTACCATATATGTATGTTCCAGATCAGGAACATCAGTTCTATGAATGTTCCTGATATGACTTGTCCAATTTCAGTTCTTACTTTAATTGGGAACTGGTATGAACTTTTTGATAGGGTATCAAAGAATTTTTATCTTCCAGTATGGTGCTCAAATAAATTATTGTAACTGCCTTGATGTTTTGGCTGAGTTTGAGCTAGGGTAGGTACTTGTGTCAGTTACTTGTGGGGACTGCAAGCTAGTTGTGGTTGCTCTTTTCCGAATAAACTCAATCAGAAAAAATGGCTATAAAATATGTAGTAACATTGGCTCCTGTTTGTATCCCCTATCGCATTTATCAGAAGTGGCAAATGACCAGCATCAGCTTCTTGTCATGGCCAACAGTGACTGCTGCTAGCCTCTTGGTCCATAGCTAATATCAGTGGCCACTAACTTATACAGTATTAAAATTTGAGAAACAATAGGAGATGAGCTATGGTGACCTCTATGGACCTTGTGATGGCAGGGGTTGGTGATTACTGGTAGTGATGAAAAAAAATCGATTTTGATTAAATCAAAAATCAAGTTTTGACAGTCAAAGATCGAGGGGATCTAGATCGAGCCATGATCTTCCAGTTTCCATCCAAACTTGATTTTTCAACTTCAATTTTGTACATTTTGTTTGATCTCGGCAGCATCACTATCGGCATTTGATAATGTCATTCGTACCATGTGAGAGACTTCTCTTCAAGGCCAGTATAAATGAAAAGGTACGCCCTCTATCATCAAGAAAGTTTTGGTCCATAAGTTGATCTTTCTTAAAAATTTAAGTGAAGCAGAATGGTTTCAAGAGGTGATCCCCAAACTTTTATGTGCGTGCATTTGTAAATGTTTACCACTAGAAATTCAATCATGTTTTATGAGCAGATTTTTTTCTACCGCTCAAATGTGTATTGTGTTTTTCGAATGAAAAAAAATGCTTTTTAAGTACTGTATTTTTTTCCAAAAATAAACCATCTGTTTTTTCCATTAATCATAATCTTTTGGTTCATATTTAGATTTTTATTGAAAAGTCGAGCTTTTCGTTTGGATTAAAAATTGATTTTGACCGACATTTTGTCCATCTCTAATTAGTGGCCATCATTGGTATCGAGAGCTGGTCTCCAACCCATGACTTGTGGCCCCTCATGAACCAAGTATGCATAGATTCCATAAATAATAATGCACAGCAGTATGCACAGTGGCTTGTGGTGGTCGCTAGTGGCAATGGCCTATGACTGATGCAAGGGGTCGAATGAGCTACAGGCATAAAACATAGGAAATAGAATTCATGAGGAAGATTGCATATAGGTGTAGTTGTGGGACTTATATGTATTCTCATCCAGAAGTTTAATAGATTTTAAGTTTTTCTAATGCCCAAGAGTTTGAAAACCCATCAGTTGGACTAGTGCAGTTTGTGATTTGACCAATGTAACAGTGTAATTTGATAATGGCCATCCTTTGCAGCATTTTATATTAAAAACCTGATCCTGGTTAAAACAAGAGCACTACTTTGGGTTCTCCACTGATACCTCATAATAAAATGTTTCCACATAAATTTCTGTTCTTGTTTTGATACGGAAAGATTCCACAAAGTAAGATCTTCATACAATTCTAGTTTATCGTAGGTTTTTCTGAATTTCCTTGCTGGTGCTTAGTTTACTTACAAATTCCAACATCTAAGTTTTTATTTCACCTTACACATTGCAATCTCTTTTTCATGTGATTATTTTTCAAATGACAAGTAAAATGTGATATGTATATGTTTTATAGGTGGCCCGCTTCCTTCATTGGAGTTATTTATGAAATTGAGGCAAAACAAGAGCTTGGAGAATATTAGTAAGAAGGAGACTGTAGACAATGGGTACAGTTGGTTGAGGGAATGGCACATGCAGAAGATGAACCAATCAGGCTACCTTGCTGGTTTCAATGGAACTGGTTTACTTATGGAGGAGGTTGTTTTAACTCCAGTGGAAAAAAGAGTGCATGTCATTGATGGCCCTTCACCAAAAAATACACCTGAAAAAAATAGTGTTTCTTATGATTCAGAGGAGCAAACAATTCAGCATTTTAATGCCCTGCGGTTGAATTACACTGCTTTAATTAAAGAAATAGACCAAGAAATTAATGAGGTAAGACCATTTTGTATTGTTTTAGTTTTCATTTTTACTGGGAGCATATGTAAATGTTGATCTATGTATGATAATGCTCTTCTATTTCGATCTTAATTGAATAAAAAGAACTTGTTCACATAAATAATTTTTTAAGTTGATTCTTTTCTCTGTTTGAATTACATCCATAATTGTTGTCATTAATTATTATAAATTTGTAATTTTTCAAGAAATGTATAGGGTGTACGTATCTTTATTTTTGTATGTATTTTAAATTTTATCATAATTTATCTATGACCACTGAAAGCTTTTAAAGGAGTAATTATCCTTTTAACAGTTGATTGCAAAGAAGAGAAATGGCAGTCGCTCCCTGGAATTTTCATGGAATGCATTTGATACGCATCAAAAGGGTCACCTTCCTCGTATTGTGGACAAAGCTCTTCGGCTGCTAAATTTGAAACAAGTGGTCACAGAGGTAGAAACAAGTGTTATGTCCAAAGTGTCCTGTACAGCATGCAAAGCAGGTTTGTTTCCTTTAAAAATCTATTATCTCATTACTTATGCACACCCTTATTAATTATGTAATTTTTACGGGTGCCTATGCAGTAGTGTAGCCAGGATTTTGAAAGGGCGGGGGCCAAAGATTCTGGGGGCCTTTTAGGGTGTATGGAGGTGGTCCTCCCTTTAGCCTCTTTAAAAGGCTCAGGTCGTAACCTGGAAAACCATCCCCTTGGCTATGGCACTGGGTGCCTATTTTGATTAGTAAATGTCTCATCTCTCTAGATTCTATTGTAATTATTTAATGACATGCATTTATATTGTCATGATGTGGATATAATATTATGGAATTACATCATTTTAATGAAAATATCTTTCCATGCATAGGTGTTGGATTGCTTCAGCATTATATAAAAACTGGTAGGACTGCTTCAGATATCATCAGAATAACCAAGCATTTCTGTGTAAATCTGAAAATTCAAACTCCTCGTGTATGTGATGGAATCACTGAGCTGTTTGGGGTAGGTTATTGATCATTAAAGTGTATTTAATATTATGCTACCTGTAATTCTTTTTTCTGCATTTAAGCAGGAAATATTAATCCAATATTTATCAAATTGGATATGATGAAAATATTTTATAATTTGCCATAATCAGTGGCGTAGCAAGAAATTCTGTTTGGGGGGGTCCAAAACCAGGGGGGAAATTTTTGAAAAACTGGGTACTAAGTAGAGGGTTTTAAACTAATTTTAACTTTTCATAATAAAAAAATCTGAATTTTTAAATAAATCTTTTGTAAATTCATGATTTTTTCAATCTTTAGTTTTCTTTTGAGATGCAAAGTAAGTGTGCTTTTATATTTTGGGGTCGGGGGAAGGGTCGGAACCCCCCCTGATACATACCTTGCTATGCCACTGGCCATAATAATTTTGTATTATTATTATTTTCAACTTGTTTTTATTGTATTAGAAAGAAATGAGATGGACTTATGTGGATGCATCATTTCATATTCTTCTTCAGGGTGAAGTTACCTATGTATTGAAACGAGTAGATATTGGGCCAGATGAAGTCTGCAGCTTCGTTATTGGTGATGCATGTGGTGAAGTGGATAATCCATCACATGAATGGAAGGTTCAGTTTCCTCCAGTTCCAAAGCCTAGCATTACCAGTAATCCTCCTCCTAAGGTAGGAGTAAATTTTTTAATTATTGCGTAGGTTTGAAAAAACAAAATGGAATTAGCTCTTTGATTTTATCATTATAAACATTTCATGATCTAGAGCCTCATACATATCTGAATTCAAAATATGTATAATGATTGCTTGTTCAGCCTGGTGTTGAGGACGTAATTTCCTGGTCAGTTTTTGTTAGTACATATTGCATATTGGTTCAATGTGATATTTATTAACTAAGAAAATGTTTGATTTGTGAATTTTCTCATGGATAGTTTTAGTTTCAAACAACAGAGTTGGTAACAGATGTGTATTATGCTACTGTATTTCCATCTTACTTAAAGTTAGCAACATTGCAGTGTTACTTTTCAATGCCTTATTTTTTTGTCAATTCAAGTATGAAAGACCTGAAGAATTCATTACTGTTTTCACAGCCTGGAACAACACCAACTTTTAAAGTCCTGCATTTGTCAGACACACACTTTGACCCTTATTACGAAGAAGGCACCAATGCTGAATGCAACGAGCCTTTATGCTGCCGTTTGACTAATGGAAGGCCACTTCATCCATCTGCAGCTGCTGGCAGATGGGGAGATTACCGCAAGTGTGACACTCCCAAGCGGACTGTCGATTCCATGTTGGAGCACATATCTAATACTCATCCTGTAAGTAAATTTGATAGAACAACATTTTTTTACCTGTTGTTTTTTCATATATATTAATGGAAGCTTCTCCAAATAAGGGGAATACAGTCTGTGATAATACATATGTCATTCGGCAAATCCATGCTAGATGCTGCATTCAGTAAAATGCTTTTTACGTAATATTTTCCCCAAATATCCATTAGACATTGACATCGTGTGCATGAAAGGGAAGCTTCATACTGCATTTCACAAATTAGGGTATTACTTAAAGAACTTAATCAATTGGAATTTCCATCCTGGGATTCCATATCCACGGCAATTTTCACTATATAGAGTACAACAACACTTAGTTTAATTAATAATTAATGCATCCATTTATTTTAGGACATTGACTACATTCTATGGACTGGAGACTTGCCTCCTCATGATGTTTGGAATCAAACTCGTGAAGAAAACTTGATGGTCTTAAGGCAGACAGTGGATCAGCTCTCTACAATTTTCCCAAACATTCCAATTTTTCCTGCCTTGGGTAATCATGAAAGTGCTCCAGTCAACAGGTGAGGATTTGTATGAAAGTTAATCAACTGTTGCACCTATTAAATAAAAACATCATCATACATACATTGTAAGATTTTGTGATTTTGTATGAGGCATTTAGTGAATTAGTCCTTGTTTCCAAGAACATGTATTTGTGACTGCATGATGGATGATGCTTAAGGACATGATTGCATGCCATTTACCTTATGGGTGTTCTGTGCTATTGGTATCATAATATTGTGGATGGAGCAGGAGTCTTATCGTGCTGTGTGATCAGTCACAAATGTCACACAGAAGATTCCTCCTGGGGCATTTTGTGCATGTCACAGCTGTGATTCTTGGAAATCAGTGCTTTAGATTCTCGACATCCTTTCTCAATTATATTTCAACTGATAATATATTCAATATACATCACCATAGCTTCTTGTGGTACTTACTCATGAAATTCTTTATTTTTCAGCTTCCCCCCTCCTTTCATCCAACGTGGAGATTTTTCCATGGAGTGGCTTTACAATGCCATTGATGAGCAGTGGCGAAGGTGGCTCCCGGCATCTGTGTCAGGAACTATTCGACGAGGAGCTTTTTACTCTGTTCTTGTTCGTCCTGGCTTTCGGATCATCTCTCTTAACATGAATTACTGCAATAACAAAAACTGGTAAAATTATTGAAATCATTTCAGTAATTGTTCTGTTTTCCTCAGCTTCCAAAATTCTCTTTATGCATTTTTATCCTAATAAATTTCTGATGTCTCATGTATGCTTGATTATGAGGAAATTGTAATTATGACTTTTTGGTCTCATCAGGTGGCTGCTACTAAACAGCACTGATCCTGCTACTGAACTGCAGTGGATGATTTATGAGCTTCAGGCGGCTGAGTTCAATAGAGAAAAAGTTCACATAATTGGGCATATACCTCCTGGCCACCCAGATTGTCTTCGTGTTTGGAGCAGAAATTATTACTACATAATTAATCGGTTAGTTTTTAGAATGAAGCTTGAATTTCATTGATCGATTTCTAGCATATTAAATTTGTAGTTAGCTCTTTGCATTTTTCAGATTTATTATTGACCCATACACTTGATTTTTCCAGATATGAGTCAACCATTGCTGCTCAGTTTTTTGGTCACACTCATTTTGATGAGTTTGAAATCTTCTACGATGAGGCTGGTGCTGACCCTACTCGTCCCACAAGCATAGCATATGTAGGACCTTCTGTTACTCCATACTTCGATTTAAATCCAGGTTATAGGATATACTATGTTGACGGAGATCACAAGCAAACCACTCGTGTGAGTGATTGATAATTAATAATTTCTTGCATTCTTACAGTTTAATTGAGAAACAGCTTATCAGTATCTATAGTGATAAATTTTTCTCCTAAAATCAATGGTGATTATTTTCATTGAATAGTTTCAGCTTTTTTCTTTTCCTGTTTTTTGAACTTCTCTCTTTTCAGTTTTCACTTATTAGGATTAATATTTTTGAAATATTTATTCATAATTTTCACTTGCAGGGTGTCTTGGACCATGAAACATGGGTGATGAACCTCAAAGAAGCCAACTTGTATAATTATCCCATTTGGTATAAGCTTTACTCAACAAGGGCAGCTTATGGTTTGCCATCTCTGTCACCTGCAGATTGGGACTCCATGTTACAGAAACTTACTGAGGATTCTGATCTCTTTGACCTGTATTACAAGTAAGTAACTGAAATAAGTTAATTTTTCTGTCTAGTTTGTACTTGTAAAAGTTGAATTATACTGTCCTGACCAAGGTGCATAGTTGATTGGATTTTTACCAAATATATTTCAATGTGGCTAAGTTCTGTCTTCTTAGCAAGCTGAAGAATTAAAGAAAAGTACCTAATTTTTCAAGTATTAAAAGCAATATATGCTGTGCTTACTTTTGTAAAATAAATGTAATGATTCATTGTTACTGCATTACCTGTGGCTATAAATTTGTGGTGCTAACCTGTAAGCGGCAATTTTAACTGACTGAGCAAAGTGAAGCCAATCAGGGAAAATTTATGGCTATATTTTTCAGTTACTAATGTCAATGTTACTAAGTTCAATGAGGGTTTTTTAGTTAACAATTTATACATAATGGAATAAAAGGTAATATGTACACCTGAAGTCCATAACGTGAGATAAGAAACAAACGATGCGGTGCCTTAAGTGAAATTTGTCTGAGAAGCAAAGAATGAGGATAATTCTGAATTAAATATTGCCCTAGAATGAGTGATGTGTGGAGGTGTTTTAAGCTAATATTTGAACTTTAAATATTTTTCTAATGTTATTTCCCTTGCAGGCATTACTGGAAAAACTCACCAGTCCGCCCTGTTTGTGATGCCAATTGCCGGAAAAGGATGCTCTGTGACCTTCGTTCAGGAAGGTCTCATGAAAGACGTTCTCTTTGCCAGGAAATTGAGAGCCGTGTGGATGCTTCCACAAAAACTGGATGGCGCTCCTGGATATTGAACGGCCTGGCCTTATCGTATGTGGCAAATATATTGTCTGCCTTCACCTGGGTGCAGGACACAATGGGCTTTCGAATAATGAACCCATTTTCTAGTAGTGACTAATTTAACTGTAGATTCAATTTGTGCTGTGGACTCATGGTGGTGGTTGTAAAGGAACTATAATTTTCTCGGAGCTGTCAAAGCAGTCATATCTTTACATTTATTTTTAAACACTGTACATATTTTTGTAAATTTGCATTTCTTGTTTCTCTGTATCCTTGATTTACCTTAATTTTTATACTATTCCACAATTTTATGAAGCTTGGTTCCTTAAGTTTCATTTGGAATAAACAAAATGTGATCCTTGGGTCCCTTGTCTTCTCCTAAGCTAGCAGAATGAAAGGCAATGGTTCATAATGGTGGCATAGTGTTAAGATATGCATTTCTTATACCCATTGAATTTTCTTCTGAAGAAAATGGCAAAAACTTTGTTGCCACTACGTTTCATATATGCTTCACTTTTAATTATTATAACATCATGTAAGATAAAATGTGATTGCTAAAATTGTACTCGGTTTGCCAATTTTCTCTGAAAAAATCTCTGGATGTGGAGTCATCTTATTAAGTGGGAAGAAGAGAAAAAGAAGATGAAGTGGATTTGGAACAAAGTTCATTAGCTCTGGGTTCTTTCAAGAGATAATGTTCCTTTGCATTCATTAGATTCAATAGAATTGAACATTGGCTTGTTTCACCACTTCTCTTGTATATCCTATACAGTTCAATGTTGTATACATTGTTGACATTACCTACTTGTATAATTCTATTTTATTGAGAACATATTCTGATCACATCTCAATTAAAAATTTAAAAAACTGGTAGTAGAAGGGAAGTTAAGTTCAGTGGCATTTCCTTTCTGCATCTTTTACTTTTTATTATGTCAGTATTTAAGGTGGTGGGCATTTTTTGTGATATTTATTGAAATGGATATCAACTTAATTTTTTATACACAACTTTGCTGAACCAGTTTGGTAAATGCTGAATAAAGCATGTCTTGCTGTTTTTAAATTTGACCATATGAAGAAATTTTGCATTGAGATAAAATTCTTGAATGCATTTTATGAAGCTGAGGCATTATACAATTGTATTTATTGAATATTTCGGCCTATAAAATGACCAAAATTTTATACTTTTCAACGTTATAACTTTTAGTTATAAAATTGTAGTTTTCTTTTACAATGAAATATATGTTTATTTGTGTCTCTGAAGTAATA
Source organism: Ischnura elegans (assembly GCF_921293095.1). Taxonomy (NCBI): domain Eukaryota; kingdom Metazoa; phylum Arthropoda; class Insecta; order Odonata; family Coenagrionidae; genus Ischnura; species Ischnura elegans. The sequence goes on from NC_060247.1 coordinate 31,428,006, forward strand.
TAGTGATAAGGCTTTTATCTCGTAAAGCTTGTATGAGAAGTAAGAGAGAGAAGATGTTCATTTTGGAACTTGCTCTTAGGCACTGAAGTGAAAAATATCATTAAAAATATAAGGGTGGTTGAGCCCAAAGAAATGAAAGTAGTTTACTGTAAAACTTAAAAGATCAATATGAACCATTCAAGCAACTCAAATGCAATTTACAATTCTACCCATTTTTACATTTGACCGTAATACCACATGGAATTAATTCAACTCATGTAGTTATTTCAAAGCCATTTGAAACTCATAAAATACTTCATTTGATCTTTTTAAAGTTTAAATCATGAAATAAAACACTTCCATACTTAACCACCCACACAAATGGCAAAGTGCCATTCTACCTCTGGCACATTTACAACACACAATAAAAGGTAAATTTATCATGAATAGTTAAAATTAAAATATCCCATTAAAAACAACAAATCACATACATACTTAGTAAAACATTTTCAATGTCACCACAACATGAAATTAAAATTGAAAGAAATGCATTAGCCATATAAAATTCAAATTGGGCTCCAGAATTTAAATGGTGAGCAACTCTTTCACATATACTACAAACAGTTCATCTAAAAATCACAAATTCTTTCACATACATTATCTTCAAAGAGGATGGCATCACAGTCTGCGAAGATTCCTTTTACTTCTCTTGCTAGCTGCTAAATTCAGCTGTCTTCTGGTGGCTAGAAGCATAGGCCGAGGGGGAGATGGAGGAGAGGCAGCCTTTGGAGCAAAAGGGCAAGCCATGTACCTTGGAGGCGAGGCCGAATGAGAGTTGATGGGCATAGTGTGCTCCAAACAGTGGCATAAAGTGCAAAACCTGAACTGACATCCAAGCCTCGAGCACACACCTACATTGAGTTTTGCATCAACCAGGGATGGGAAACTACAATGTGGGCATGGTTTCAAATGCTGAAATTCATTTCCATCCACCCGTAGCCCCTCCTGTAATTGTGAAGTAAAATAAAAAAAATTTTTAAGCAAGATTTTATTCCGAATCGCAAATAGCAACAAGCATACAAAATAAAAACATTATTTCATCAACAAACAGCAGGAATGTCATGGACCAGTTATTTAAGGAAGACAGTTCAGTCAATATGCATTCATTGATTCATTTTCCGTAACCACTTCATTTTGGCACACAAATATTCCTCCATCTGCTCCTTTCAGAAGCTGCATCAAGTAATTTAAAAGGAAATGGTCATTGACTCCTCAGCATTAAGTGATGTTCAAAGGATACTGTCCATAAAATTTAGTTTGCATAGTAGCATCACAGTCTGCGAAGATTCCTTTTACTTCTCTTGCTAGCTGCTAAATTCAGCTGTTTTCTGGTGGCTAGAAGCATAGGCTGAGGGGGAGATGGAGGATGCCACTTTTATCATTAAATTATATTTAAATCATTATAAAGATTACATTTGTAACTTTTGACAAACTTAATGCATTATACTTTATGATGTGTGTATATATGTGAAGTAATTGGTGCCTTTTTTATGTGATAAAAATAAGTTCCTCTTGGGAATGGATATTGTATTTTTGCATGCCTTCAAGCATTTCTCCTAGTGTATATCCTCAAAAATATGTTACCAATGTGAGAGAAGTCATTCTTGATATGGAAATATATCATTTACATATTAAAAAATAAATATTTATTTTAATACAACTTTGGGGGTGGTATATTTAATAACCGTAGCTAGAAAATCATTTCCTGCCTTATTGAAGCTATCTCCAGCATGCATTACTATTTTCCATTCTTTATCAGCCTTTGCACAAAATTCTTCAATGTTCCTGCAATTTCTTTCACTAATCCTGAGGTGGGAGATCATCATGACAGCAAAATTTGTATTGGTATCTTCATTTGTTTTACACAAATGTGAGGCAACTCATCATATAAATTCCGACAACTAATAAAATATACTTATGCAACCCAGTATAGGCTATCTATAAATACCAGGAATTGTGAACATTTGGTATCAGCACAGAAAAGTCGAACATAGCCTAAAGGCTGTTTCACACGGTGCACCTACTTGCACAATCTGACGTGTGTACAAAGGCACAGTCAAAATTGCATCTTGTGAAGCGGTGAATTGCGAGAATACATGTCAGAATGCATGAAAGTGAGATGGCAAAATAGCCCCTGTTCTAATTTCGTTCATGCATTCGTGCAATTCCACACCATGTTAGAAATTAAAGCAGATCTAATAACCTGCACAATTCCGTGCCCCGTGTAAAACGGCCTTTACAAAAGACAGAATTTACAGCGTCTTACAGAAATGCAATTGGTACAATGTGTATTGATAAGCAAATCTGAAATATTTAATGGATAAAATATGCCTTTGCAACATTGAGGGCAAACATAACAGATAGGTTGCCATTTCAACATTCCAATTCCTTATTCAGAATTACAGGATGGTAACTTTCCTTCATGAGACCGATGCCAAACTATCAATTGGTTGTTGCCCTTCTCTTATTATCATCATGACAAACTTTCCTCATCACTTATTTTCAATATAAATTGAATTGTACCTGTTATTTGAATAATAAATGGGCCAAAAGCTAGATTTTAATATTGGAGTTGTTGAAAAGTGTGTAATCATCAATAGTACATGCATGTTATTGAAAAATAATGCTAAGATTTTTAAGTTAGAAAACTGACATTATCAATTTAACGTTAGAGAAATTACAAATGATAAAATCATGTCATGGTAACGAGCAATATCATTATGTGCTATTATTATTGGTGTAACTCGTGGTAATTTGGGCCTTGAATACCATTGTAAAGAAGATGTGTAGGGAATACTAAAAGAAAAATAATAATTTCTTGTGCTCTTTATGTTCAATAATGTTATATAACTTTCAAAAGAAATTTTAGATTACTGTTTCAAATTTTTCAAAATTTATAGAAATACGTATTTAAATCGTGATTTATGGATTGCTATAACTTTAGTCACGTTTGCTCATTGTCAGTGGTATCCTAATATTGCAGATTGAGAAAAGAATAATATCTCCTATGCTTGTTAAAACACAATCTCGGTTTCGTTTGCATTCATACCATCATATGGCAATACAGTAAAACTTCGATTTTACGCACTTTGATTTTACATCAAGTCTCGTTTTTACGCAGTGACACTCAAGTACCGGAAAGCATAGGGAATTGCAATGGTGAAACTTCCATTTTACGACTTTTCTTGATTTTATGCAGTTTTTCGATTTTGCGCAGCATAACCCCAGCCCCAAAGAGGCCGCTAATCTTGATTTTATGCAGTTGTCTTTCGACTTGTTTTGAACATCTCGACCGGAGCAATATGAAGGTAGGTTATTATTTTGTCACAATGAGTTAGAAAAATGAATACAGGAATGTTTGAAATGACGTCGCGCTGTTGAGCGTGAAACTAAAGACATCGCGAATCTAATTATTGCTTCCCCCTGCGCCCTCTCAGTAATATTTCAGGGTCCTTTACGAACGCGAATATCGCTCTTTGTTCAAATTTGCCGTAGAAGGATATCGAAACCTAAAACACACGGAAATCACCGTGCATGCGAAACTACTTTTGATTAAGACATGTTCGCCCGAGATATTAACATTATCACCTTTAGTTTATTATTCGACTTATTGATCGACGCTGTTTATAACATATTTATTTTAATTACAGTAGATGGTCGTTAATCCGGAATTATGACTACGGAATATCTATCCCTAATAGAAGGTTTTCTAGAATTTTGCCAACGCTATGTTTACCGTCGCCCCAGCGAAATATAACGTCGAAATGAGCCGTTAAAAATCCTCCCGTGCCAAAGTTTGGCTTCCAAGGTGATCCAAAAAAGATAATCGTACTTCTAGTATGGACGTAAGTCTATGGTGATTCAACACGATGGTAAAAGCAGCATGCGTTTTCTCATTCCACGGGCTAACCCCACGTCTGCGGGAGGAATGGAGGTGAGGGAAAGTTGCTTGCGCGGCGTGCTTATCAGAACTGACTTGTATCTCATTGTCAGTGGGTTTAAATGAAACATGGTTGGAACTTGAATAGCTATTAGCTAACTCCGCTAGGTGGCAAGGGTTTATTTTTAACGGAACGGGAATTAATGCCCTCGGAGACAAACTCGCGCCGTCAATCGTTATGTAATCATTGAAGTAAAATCCAAGACGTGAATGATAAGGCAGTCCCTTTAAACTCAGGAATGGCTTAGCACCATTAAATCGAAATACAAAAAGTGTCCGGTGTTGTTATCAGATATGGGGGAGCAAAATATTACGTGAAGATGAGTTTCATGGCTTGTGAGTCGAAGGTCCCGGCGCTGAATTCGCGGAAGAATGCCGACGGAGAAGTTATACCCGGTAGATTGAATCTACTAACGCTAGCTAGCTAAAATTTCATGGGAAAATCTTTTTTAATGCGTAAAAATTATAAAGAGGGAAAATTATCCCGGACTATTAATCATTTTTTTATTCATCACTGGCGGCATGACGGTAGTTGCACGGTTATTTAAATAGCTCACTTTAAAAAAGTAAACTAAACACCAGAAAAATCTGAATTTCCGAATATCCCGGGTCCTGTGTGCTCCGTATTGTCTATGGTACATGCTTTTTGGAAGGAGGTAACCAACAGCTGGGGTCATTAGCACCATGAAGTAAGGGCTGGGGGGATAGGAACCCTATGTTGGCATTAGCCAAGTTGTAACGATAGGCTCAAAAGGGACCAGGACTTAACGTCCCATCTGCTGGACAGAGTGGTGCGCTGGAAGTGCCCTCCACATTACACTCAAGTAGGGATAGGGCAATCTCTGATAAGTTTCTGCTACTGCCAGGACTTGAACCCAGGCCCCCAGGGTGTAAAGCTTTTGTGATGTATTAGCAAAATTTTGCCCCCTGTTAATAGGGTTAATTTGGATGATTGAAGAAATGAGATATCCAAGATATCTCATTTCTTCAATCTCCAATCTTTGTTTGCCTGCAGGTGGTTAAACGGATTTCCTGAAAACTGACTTTTAATGAGAATATTTTCAAAAATTAGCTTCTCTGCAAGCATTTAGTATCACCATTCTGAAATTTCTCCCGGGTAACAGAAGTAATCTTAATGCCAGAAATGCTAGCAATTCAAGCATGTTGTTCAACCATGGGAAACATTTTTCAGGAATGCAACGTTGTTTTTCTTAAGGTAACATGTCATCTGTGGTGTTGCTTGTGAGTAAATAAGATTATTAGGTATCATTTCCTTGCCTCCAAATGAGTAATTGAATCCAGGAAACATATATATCTAACGCGATTTAAAAGGATTTCATGCTCTTTTACCGTAAAACCTCACATATGAGATTTTTCTGGTTACGGTTCTGGCTTAAATCAGAACTATACAAAAGTGTATGACTATAGTCCAGTTGATAGACCAGTCCAGTTCTGTTACAGACCAGTCCAGTTCTGTTACAGACCAGTCACAAGAAAAAAAAATTAGCCATTCAGACAGGTTACAGACCAGATCCAGATTAGTTACAGACCAAATGTTTTTACCTGGGTAAGCCTTCTAAAAATAATGAGCAAGTGTTATCCTGAAAACTATACTCCTCCTCAATACCAACTCTTGATTTTCCACAGTGCCCATATTTTGGTCCCTCCAACTGCGTAAAATCGAAGTTTTACTTTGATAGGAATTATTGGTATTAAAAATCCTTTTACCTCAGAATAAGCAAAATCTGCTTGAAACCAGCTCATACCATGTTACATATATAAACAAGGTCACTTGTGTTTGAGGTACTCACCCAGGTGACAGAAACAACCTGGTTTTCAAGCAAGCATGCTGGCAAATCGTATCTTTGTTATAAAGACATTCTGATTTGCAATGGAATGCCACGTAATTATCTCTTAATACCTCTATTTCTGTCATGTGGGAAAGGTTATTTTGGTTTGGCATTCACATCATTCAGCCAAGGGGATTCATTTCACATGTTCTATCATTTCAGGGTATCCATATTCATGGCTATTCCTGCACTTACATATTCCATACCCAAACTGGTATTGGGGTTTGGATAAGTAGGTCATATGATTACCAACATAAGTGTTTTACTGCTGTGATCGGGACTAATGAAAAGCTCAGGGGCAAAGAAAAAATTTTAAAATGTGAACAAAGTGAATTTCAGTGGCATTCTTTGAATGAACTTGGTGTTCAAGTCTCATAGAATTAATCCAAGGAAATTTTAAGTGCCCTCATCCAGCATTTAGAAGGAATGTTAGCATCAAATGCAAGCACGAGAGGAGTAAGTCTTTCCATTGTGTATGCAAATGTTTGCACACATGAATATGTGAACTACAGAAGTGGCAGGATAAAAAATGAGTAGACTGCTGGACTAATCCTGTGGAAAATAGCAACTCGGCTTTGGAAAAAGAAAACGGATTTCACCTAAGAAGTGTAAGTGTGATAGATTTATAATACTCACTAGCATTACAAGTGATGAAGAAAAGTTGGAATACTTGAAAAAATTGTGACCACGTGTCTAAGTGAAACAGACCTCAGGAGTTCTTCATGCTACGAAAGTCATAACTTTTTCTGTAATTTGAGCAATTATTTCTCAAAAAAATAACGTGATACTAAAATTAGTATTAACAGAGAGTTAGGTTTCCTGGGAATATGAAAAGAACAATCCTGCTGCAACTTAAATTATTTCCCAGCCCTTTAAATTAATAGGGGATCTGTCCTGTACCATTGCTCATCTTCGGATGGATTTTTCCTGAGACTGTGACAATATGAACTGCTCTATAAAAATGAAGAATGTACCTTTCAAGGCCTTGATAAAAAGCTCCAACCTGTGACCACTTAAATTATTCTTCTTGTAAATATGATTGTTAGAATTTGTTTTAAGATATGTATTTATGAAATTATTTATAAGTAAATATAAGATTCAAATTTTAACAAATCTTATAAAATTTATTCTTCTTTAAAAATAAATACAGTGCAATACAGGCGGTCCCCGACTTTCGTACACAATGCGTTCCCGAAAACTTGTACGAAAGTCGAATTGTACGAAAGTCGAACCATTGACTTCCATACTAATTAGGGGTTACGTTCCAAAAGAGCGGAATTTACGTACTAAAACCTTTTTTTTCACGGAATTCATTTCAATTGACTTAATTTAAATAATGTATTAATAAAACTCCTCAAATCATCTAATTTATTTCGAAAATACGCAGAAAATGCAAATATAAGTTTAAAAAACAAGAACTCCGTTGGCTATCGAGTGAAACTTCCTCTTGGCGTTTAAGTTGACATTCCACTTATTACGTCCACTATAAATAAAAGGACATATCAAGTAGCATAAAAAAATGTATTCGTTGAACCCGCACTCTGGATACCGTCTAATTTTTACACCAAAATTCGATATTTGGCAGGTGACATTCGTGATCGCGTATATTCCGCATGTTATTCAAAAAAGACAAAATACAAACGGAGTTTGGGTGATATTTCGTGCAATATCGTTGCTGAAGGTTTACATGAATTAAACAGCACTCAAACGTAAAAAACACAATTAAAAAGAAGGTCTTACTAGTTTTATTGAAAGCTATTCGATGATGTCTAGTCAACTTCTTTTGAAAAATATCTTCAATGAAGGCTTTCCTCTTCTCTTGATAAAGGAGCCTATAGCAGGCAGTCTCTCTCCCAAATAAATCACCTAAATCAGAGTCAATTACCAACAATTTCCTTCATTATATACGTTCATATTGTTCGCATATACTGCCGATCATGAACATGCATGTTCATGCTGCCGATACTGCAATTTGAAACAATTGAATGTTGGGATGCGCAATAAACATGGCGGGAATTTTAAAAAAATTACGGACCAGCGTCCGAAAGTCCGAATTTAGCGTACGAAAGTCGAGTAAAAGGTGTCAATTTTGAATGTACGAAAGTGCGAATTGTACGAAAGTCGAGTGTACGAAAGTCGAGGACCGCCTGAAATATATTTCATTTAAAGCGAGCTGAAACTGGGAATGTTCATTTTGGAACTTGCTCTTAGGCACTGAAGTGAAAAATATCATTAAAAATATAAGGGTGGTTGAGCCCAAAGAAATGAAAGTAGTTTACTGTAAAACTTAAAAGATCAATATGAACCATTCAAGCAACTCAAATGCAATTTACAATTCTACCCATTTTTACATTTGACCATAATACCACATGGAATTAATTCAACTCATGTAGTTATTTCAAAGCCATTTGAAACTCATAAAATACTTCATTTGATCTTTTTAAAGTTTAAATCATGAAATAAAACACTTCCATACTTAACCACCCACACAAATGGCAAAGTGCCATTCTACCTCTGGCACATTTACAACACACAATAAAAGGTAAATTTATCATTAATCGTTAAAATTAAAATATCCCATTAAAAACAACAAATCACATACATACTTAGTAAAACATTTTCAATGTCACCACAACATGAAATTAAAATTGAAAGAAATGCATTAGCCATATAAAATTCAAATTGGGCTCCAGAATTTAAATGGTGAGCAACTCTTTCACATATACTACAAACAGTTCATCTAAAAATCACAAATTCTTTCACATACATTATCTTCAAAGAGGATGGCATCAGTCTGCGAAGATTCCTTTTACTTCTCTTGCTAGCTGCTAAATTCAGCTGTCTTCTGGTGGCTAGAATCATAGGCCGAGGGGGAGATGGAGGAGAGGCAGCCTTTGGAGCAAAAGGGCAAGCCATGTACCTTGGAGGCGAGGCCGAATGAGAGTTGATGGGCATAGTGTGCTCCAAACAGTGGCATAAAGTGCAAAACCTGAACTGACATCCAAGCCTCGAGCACACACCTACATTGAGTTTTGCATCAACCAGGGATGGGAAACTACAATGTGGGCATGGTTTCAAATGCTGAAATTCATTTCCATCCACCCGTAGCCCCTCCTGTAATTGTGAAGTAAGATAAAAAAAATTTTTAAGCAAGATTTTATTCCGAATCGCAAATAGCAACAAGCATACAAAATAAAAACATATTATTTCATCAACAAACAGCAGGAATGTCATGGACCAGTTATTTAAGGAAGACAGTTCAGTCAATATGCATTCATTGATTCATTTTCCGTAACCACTTCATTTTGGCACACAAATATTCCTCCATCTGCTCCTTTCAGAAGCTGCATCAAGTAATTTAAAAGGAAATGGTCATTGACTCCTCAGCATTAAGTGATGTTCAAAGGATACTGTCCATAAAATTTAGTTTGCTTTTGGATTATTCTATGCTAATTTGATTTAAATTGATAAATAAGTACACACAGTTTTATTCCTCTTGTAAAACTACTATCAATGCTGTGGGTTAATAATTTGAGATTTGCATGTTAAGGCTGTTTTACCCGGTACACGGAATTGCGCAATCTGACGTACGTGCGAAGGTGCAATCTAAATTGCGTCGTGTAAAGCGGTGAATTGCTAGAACACATGCGTGGATGCGAGTTGGCAAAATAGCCCGTTCTAATTTCGTTCATGCATTCGCGCAATTCCACGCCATTTTAGAAATTAATGCAGCTCTAACCTGCGCAATTCCGTGCCCCGTGTAAAACGACCTTTACAATCTGCCCCTCCTGACCACAATGAGTTGTGACCAAGAATTATTGAACTAAGAATAAACTGAAGAAATCAGTAAGATTCCATTCCATAATCAATATGAAAAGGTATACCAAGTTTAAAATTTCTTCTATCTAATATACTTCTATCCCATGTGTACTATGGTTTTCACAAATAATCATTTTTTCAAGATCAATGATTACTACAGAAAAGTCATTTCAACCCTTCACCATCTGCTTCCCAGAGTCAAATCAGGCCATGCTACTCATTCAGTGTGGAGCATGTCCACTCATGTAGCCTAACCAAAGCTGATACACAGACCACATCAATAGAAAGACCCTTTTATTTCCACTTTCTAATAAAAAATTGATTGGATCCCGATGACTTTCCTCATAATCAGTTCCACAATTTCAGAATTTGAATATGCATTACATATAAAAATTTGTGAAATCCAGATTACATTCTGAAAATAAAATTTCTAAGAATTATGCGTAACAGTTTAAAAATTATGAAAATATTTTCCAAGTTGCAACAATGTAATTGAAACAGCACCTTTTGAAAAATTAATGTGGAGGAAGCTAGAATAGAGGAGAGGAAAAGAGTAATGAGATATAGAAGTAAGGTGAATGTAGACATAGGTCTAACGACAACCATCACTGTCAAAAGTTTTAGGACAAGTTAGTGGTGCCACTTCCACTTCTCAAGGGAATTTTGTTTCCCTTGCCCGTTTGTTGTCCTTGGTTACAAACTGACAAATATGTTAACGCTTGCCCAAATTCATAACTTTGATGTCACTCATTGCCAATAAAAAAAGTATACAAAGACACAATTATTTTCCATCATATAAAAAAAACAAAATATTGAAAAATCATGAATTTGCCAAATATTTCTTTAGCAAATGAAGTATTTTTGATTATGAAAAGTGTTAAAATTAGTTTAAAACCCTCTGCTTAGTACCCTGTTTTTCGAAAATTTCCCCCCTGCTTATGGACCCCCCCAGGGTTGGCCTGAATCCATTGTCTCAATGTTCATTTCAGTTCTTACAGGAAAATGTTATATTAGAAAGGAAAGCTCAGATGCAAATAGAGTATATATTGTGCGAAAGATCCACAGAGAAAAAATCATTCGCCTTGACCGGGATTCGAACTCGGATCCCCCGATTTCCGGTCGAGTGCTTTAGCCAGTTAAGCTACCAAGGCGTCATTCTTCCCTCTGGATATTTTCGGACACTACCGGACAAGAGGTTGCTGGACTGCAGAGCATAGGATGCCACAAGCAGTCCCATTCGTGCGCACAGTGCCACAGCCGGAGAGCAGGCCCGGACATAGAACACAAAGAGGTGTTCGCTCTAGACTGGTTCAAAGTATACTGGGACTAGCCGCGGTGATAACTTTTTATCTTTTTTATTAACTTTTAACGTGATTAACTTTTATTGTATATATCACAAAGAAAAAAAGGTGTTTGGGAAAGTAAATATCTGTGAGAAGTTGAGGTGGTGCCACAAACCTTTTCCTAAATTTTTTAAGTGACTGAGCATCTTGCAAGGTTAAGTGGCAGAGGGAAGATAAGAATGACACTGAAAGAAAAGCAATGGAAAAGTAAAATTACATGGTAATAGATGGCAAGTACATATGCATAAATGATGTTGATCAGCTCTGCTATCCTAGAAATAAGAGAAAAGAATAACACAGAAATCTTAGGCCTGTAAAATATATCCTGAAACAGAGTTAAGTTCTCTGGAGAATGAAAGAGGTAGTAGAACTAGAAACTAGTTCTACTACCGTGTAACTAGAAAAAAACTTAAGAAAGCATTCGAAAAGAAACTTTTTGAGTTCAAATAAATTTTATTTCACAGGTAGCAAAGTCATTATTAGAAATGTAAATAGTAAATAGGTTTGGTCAAAAGAAAAGAAATTCCTTGGAGAAGGCCAACTTGAGTTAAGGAAAAGGAAGGCAACTAGATATCCCATTCCTGAGATAAATGCCAAGTAGAGAGGGATTTGGATTGTTATCATCAATTATTTCCATCATGGTTGAATAAATATTGTAAGTAGACACTAGCTTTAAAGTAGTTTATTATTTGAATGAAACGTTCCAATCAAATTATGAGTAAAGAGAGTAAGTGGTACCTGAAGTACAGAAATAAGGAAGATAGTTACACTAGCAAAAGAAATGCTTGCAAGAAAGGGGAATCAATTATGAGTCCAATGCGTGTAAGTACGAGTAATAGAAAAGGAGTGGTTTAGAGCTTTAATTGAAATTGATGTATTTTACGAATTGCGAGGAAACATGGGCTACATGGCAGGAAGATGAGAGCAAGCTGCAAGCATCCAAGGTGTAGGGGTAGGTGAATGAATATCACTCATTAAGTGGAGAACTTTGGCCACCACTTAGTGAAAGTCTATTACACTAGAAAAATGGCACTGAAAGGTTGAAACCAGTAGCATAAAAAATCATTGTGGAATAGAATTTTGCCTATTTTTTCAAAAAGAATAGTACTGGCTGGAGAAGATACTGAGAATGGGCGAGGCAAGAGAATGCTGTAAAATTTGGTAATAGAAGAAAGGATATTATGTACACAAAGATGGGGAAGTGAGTTGATACCTTTCCAGAAGGCTGAAGGGACATACCAAAAAAACAATGAAATCATGTAAGGTAATACATAGTTGATAGTTATCTGTGCAAAGGTAGAAAAATAACACAGATTCAATGAAAACCTACCTTAATCTGTAAATTGCTTACAATGAAGTGCACAACTGACTTAGACTAAAATGCCATGTATGATTCCACTTAACTGTCCTAAATATTTGTTTCACAAAAACAAACAACAAAAAAAACTGGAGGTACTACTAAAAATGCATTATTATGAATCAAGGTACTACAGAGGGGATAAATCTTCCCAACATAGTTAATACTGCCATTATTTCCTCACTCACGGCATGCTGTTCTTTGGCTGGATTCTAACATGGGAAATTCAAACCCATGGCATGGAGAGTAGAGAGAATCAAATTTACCAGGCAAAAGAAGGTGCTAGGTGAAAAGAAAAGAGAGGGGGGAAGAGAAAGAATGAGATAAATTTTCATCAAGCATTACATATAATGTTTCAAAGGAATTATTACATAAATCAAGGGCAAGATTTGCCATGAAAAAATCATTTGGCTAAGCTGGGATTGAAACCCTGGGATTGATATCCTGATTGATGGTGATTAACGTTATAGCACTTTCTTCTTCCAAGGTGAATCTCAGACTGGATTAAACGAACAAGACTTGCTTCAGGGCTATTAAATGTGCCATCATTAAACTGATAAGAGGGTATTCACTCATGGCATGCAAATTGTGTGTTCTCCATCACTAACTTGTATGGTCAAAATATCAAGACAATGTAATGTGTTTGTATATAAGTCGCCCTTAATTAAGCCTTAGAATAAAATTCCATCACAAAGGAAATCAATTATCTTTCATACTGACACTGGCAACCCTAACTTCCTCAGGAAACTTTTTCTTCTATAGTATGTACACATTTACATTCCAGTCATGCATAAATTTCTAAGGGTTGGTCAAACTAAGATGCATTACATAAAGGCTATTAATTGCTCTTAATCAAAATCTGAGATTGAGAAAAACAAGAATATAAATTAATTTCTTCAACATAGAAAATGAAACCAATAACTTACTTTCATGTAGAGCTCAAACTTGAGTGTTTTTGGACTCATTTTTGGTGGTGGAGTTTTCAGAATTGAGCCTTCAGGAGGAAATAACCTCTCCTTCTGGATGACACCCAATACAGAACGGTTTTCTTTGAGGAAAGCCACTCTATCTTTTGATGGAATCTGCAAGAATAAGATACAAATACTGTTTAAATAATTAATTTTTATAACGTTAATAAAAAGGTGTGCAGGAAGGGCACAGACGCATGAGAGCTTTAAAGAAACGTTACTGGGAACCAAATAGGGATAAAACTGATTTCTATAAAGCGTAGAAAAGTGACAACCCCTACCATTGAAGTAAGGCTCACCCAACATTGGAAAAATTAGAAATACATATTTCACAAAATATAAGGACAACTGATTTTAAAGAAATCATTTAAATTAACCATTTCTCACGCACACAATTATGAATATCAGCTTACCTGAGACATATTCTCTTTTCTCAGTTTTCTTTTCTCGATAGCTGCCAACCTCCTTGAATTGGCAGTTCTATCACTCATAATAAGTGTTCGCCATGTCTTGCTCACGGCACTGCATGCCATCAGATCTTCACCGCTCAAACTCGATAGAACAAGGGACAATGCCGGAGCCATCATCCTCTCCTTGCCCAAGCACCAAAGAAAGTCTACATGCTGAGCACCGTATCTAGGGCGACGAGGATTACGATACTCGGGAAGTTCAGAAAATGATGGAAACTTTGTGATGGGAGAGGAATGGAGGGAGCCTTTCCGGGGAGGTGTGCGAGTTTTTTGACTGAGGAATTGGGCAGCATTATGGCATAACTTTCCTCGGCTAAAATCCCTTGAATAGGGATGATGCTTTTTCGGACTTGGAGTGCTGGCCAGCACTTCAACTTCAACGAAGTCTCTTCCGTGGAAACATTCCAGCTGCAAAGTTTCCACGGAAGAGACTTCGTTGAAGTTGAGAATCCATGCACAAATTCTTCATTTTCGTGAGTCTGCTCGCTACCCCGAGAATCTACCTCTTCTTCCACGATAATGGTAGGAATGAGACACTTGCCAGATACACGACGGGACGATCGCTCCTTACGGGTAACGTCTGGAGTCGATGAGTTGACTCCAGAATCGAAAAGCCTCTTCCGAACATCCTTCGGTGACAATGAAGTACCCCGGAGAGACCTCAAAGATATCCCTGATGAAGGTATACTGGAGTAACCACTTACCTCCGCGGACGAAGAAATCAAGGAGTAACGAGATGAGCATTCCGGGGTGACACATTGCATTTCTTCGGAACGGCCTGGTGGGCTCATGGATTTCATTTTGAAACTGGCTTATTCGATCTGCAAAATCAATCACGAAAAGGCACGACTAGAGACACGATAAATCTGAGAGCACAATCATACTAACGGGTACCACTGAGTGTTTGCAGCACGGACGGTCTGGCATCATCCCATCGTTTGCTAATGCTTTCGGGGCTGCTTTTTATAACAGTTGACGGGACTGAGACCAGACTGACTGAGACGGCATTTTACGGTTCATAAAGGGGCCGTCTCAGGCCGTGGTCCTTGAATTTTAGAGATCGGAGGTATGGTATACATTTTTCACATACATCGGAGACAGCGCCCCTATTGCCGGGTCTACACTAGTAACTTAAGTGACTACTTAAGTTGGCTCTGTATTTAAGTTGGTAGTGTAGGTGTCACCAGCTTCATTTAAGCCGTGTCCCAATTGGCCATTTGGCTATGCCAATTCCAGGATTTAGCCATGACGCCATCTTGGAAGGATGTCCCAACTCGTTAGCCAGCATAAGGGAGGGAATTTAGGCAGCTAACGCGGCCGCCAGATTTAGGCATCGAGGAGTGCATCCTTCGCCCCACTTTTCCCATGATTCAAAGCGTGCAAAGCGTGTTCAGTGGTGTTCAGGAGAAAGGGCATCATGGCTGTCAACAAGGGATAGTACTTGTTTGCAAGTAGTGTTGATATTTTGAGACTTGTTTCGAATAATTATTAATTTTTATTTTGTTTATAATAATGAAATTGCGTTAATGGAAGTGTAAGAATTACGGAGAAATTAGTTAAAGAGAAGGCGGCGTTAATTTTAATGCTAATTAATGTTTATATGCTTCTTATGTATGTATATGTTATTTTATAACTTTTTATACCGATCACATGTTATCTTTTGCTACCGTTTACTTTTTTTAACGTGTTATATAATGCTTATTGATGTTTATATGCTTCTAATATAGGTATACTTAATTATGTAACACTATGTCTAAATTCTTATTTAACACTTTTTGTACATTAGGTTAACACCCGTAAGAATAAACAATTATTATTATATGTTATTGGACTAAGTCCCGAAATTGGAATCGGAATAAGTAACAAAAATTAAAATCTATAGTGATTATAAGATGATACCGAAACCTGATTTATGTACGTAAACCATACTTTAAATAAATTTTGAAAATAATTCCCAAGTCAGACGGTAACCGTTTGAATAGACTAAATAGACCTGTTCTTAATAATACAAAACTAGAAATTAAATTGCTAAAATATAAGGAATTCGAAAAAGTACTTGGTCGAGAGACGATTGAAATATTACAAACCAATTAAAAGGAATATACGCTAACATTTCGCCACAAACTTATCTAAAACCTCTTAAACAAAACCATACGGAACTAAAAATACGAATTTGAAAGTATACCCCTACTCTACTATTACAAAAAGATTGTCTAAGATACTAAAATTATGATTAAATACTCTTCTCCGACATCTAATACTCAAAATCACTTGACACATCACATTAACAATTTAGGGTGGGTTTTGTTGATCATTTGTTCAAATCATTCCGATTATCTCTTGTTTTGCATTGGCCTAGTGCCCAGTAGATGGCAGCACCTGCGTAAGGATGTCCCAATTCATGCTCCCTTGCGGTTGGCTGCCCAGAATCTGGCTGGCTAAATACATGATGCCTAATGGCTAACGAGTTGGGACACGGCTTTAAGTACACCTCCACTTAAGTCATCTTAGAACCCAACTTAAATTGCGTAGGCAACTGTTTCCGCACGGTTGAAGCTCTTCATGTGTTGTAAATGGCACATAATACCCATCTCACATCATCCCGTTGATTATGTTCTAAGTTGTGCTGTATTGTATGATGTGGTTATTGAGCGTTCTATTTCTTTAGTTAATTTCTAGTGTTGGGGATATTAATTCGACGAATTTATTTTGTAGTGTTTCTCATCTTATTGTTGGTTTTATTTCCGTGAAAACTAATTGCTATGCCTGTTGCTCACGGTGAAACTCGATTTATAAAACTTAGAAACGTTTTAAGGAATTTTAAGACTGACAATGAGACGACGGCAGAGGATCCGGTAAAACAGTTTATTTTCCATGGTGTCATAATCGAAAATAACGTAAACGAATGCACTCAGTAACTTCCCACACACTGTTATTGAAACTATTGCATAGGGCTTAAATGTTAGTCCTAGGGATGCCGAGGGAGATAAGATGTGGCAATTTCATTGGACGTGGGAGGAATTAATGGTTGAAATTTAATATCAATGGTTTTAATAAAGCAGTGGAATTTGACTAGCAATAAGTGTTTTTGTTTACGTTATGAATATGTCATTCCACGAAGTCACGCTTAGTAATTCTAAATTCCTCTGGCTCCATCACCTCTCGCCATATAGCGTTCCCTCAGGAACTGAAATCGGTCTTTCCTTTTAACCTTCTGAATCCAAAATGGTTAATTCACGGAGTTTGGAAGTTTATTTCAAATAACAGTCGCTTTGGATCAAAGAATCACTAATTGCTCTCCTAGACCTTCATCTGTCAACATAACTGTTTCCCGATATAGACAATCACGGTGCTGAAGTCGACTTAAATCTCAAGTGTAGCTACCGCACCACATTTAAGATTATATTTAAGTGAAGTCACTTAAGTTAAGTGTGTAGTGTAGACAAGGCATATGCTGATATTTGGAATCAAAAAAACAAATGAGTAACTAAAAGCGGAAATATCCCTTTCTTTTGGAGGACTCGCGCCACAGTGGTACTAATCCGAACCTGAAATCGGATTCGAAATACGTGCTACTGTTAATGAAATCTATAAAGAAGGCAAATTATACAGCTACAGCTGCAGAGAAAAGTACACATCAATTGGAAACCGTTATTATATTATTGTTTGATGCACAATTAGGCCCCGAGAGTGACTTTAGTTTCAGAACGTTTCGGTTAACATTTTTGATGAACATCTTCATGCCGGTATCATTCACCTTTTACATCATTTCGTGAATAGAATGTGTCTCTAAATCATTAAGTGGTTTTGTTTTGATGTCATCTATCTATGGGAAATCATGTTTGAAGAATATATCAGTGTAAATATTCGATGTGAACTTGGGGTAACATTTCTGATGAACAATTTTCTCATGCGGCATTCATCCTTATTTTCATCGTTCTGGAGTAAACATTCAACTGTGAATAACAAATAGGTAAACATATCGTGTTATTATACAACTAGAACGCTTTTTAGATGCAAATTAAAGCAATGGGAGTTATTTTAGTTTCAGAAAGTTTAGGTTAACATTTTTGGTGTACATCTTCATGTCGGCATTTATTGGCATTTTACATCATTTAATGACTAGAATGTGTCTCGTAATGATAAAGTGGCTTGGTTTTGATGTCATCTTACAATGGGCAATCATGTTTGAGGAATGTATCGGTGTAAATATTTTATGTGAACTTGGGGTAACATTTCTGATGAACAATTTTCTTGTGCAGCATTTATCTCTATTTTCATCGTTGTAGAGTAAAAATTCGATAGTGAATAATAAATAGGTGAACATATCGTGTTATTGTACAACTAGAACGCATATTTAATGCAAATTAAAGCAATGGGAGTTATTTTGGTTTCAGAAATTTTGGGTTAACATTTTTGGTGTACATCCTCATGTCGGTATTTGTTGGCATTTTACATCATTTAATGACTAGAATGTGTCTCGTAATGATAAAGTGGCTTGGTTTTGATGTCATCTTACTATTGGCAATCATGTTTGTGTAATGTATCAGTGTAAATATTCTATGTGAACTTGGGGTAACATTTCTGATGAACAATTTTCTTGTGCGGCATTTTGTAGTAAAATATCAGTTTCAGTAAAAACCTAATCAAGGTTTTATTCAGCAAGAATAACACAGTTTAAGTAAACAACTTAAGTGTTGCCACGACAAATACAATTATTAAAATTAAGATCAACAACATAGTATGTTTATACCACATTCACCCCCACTAAAAATCGATTAGTATCAGATGTAGTCATTTAGATAAGCTGGTAGCCTTCGCTGCCGTCCACGTGGAGAACCTTTCTGTGGAGATGGACTCTTGGGTTGTTCAGAGACACTCTTACTCGAATTAGGTATGCCCTTATCTTGCCCTGTCTCTTCATCGCATGAGGAGTTTTGTGATGTCAATTCTCCGGAGTCAATAGATGGGCTCAAGGGAGGTCCGTCAAGCTTGACTGGGAAGTCCCCTCTTGGAGCCAAATGTCTAATGGAAACACTTGATTCTTGCCCATTGGGAAGCTTTACATATGCATAGTCTGGATTTGCCTCTATTAATTCGACTTCCTGAACAATCGGGTCATACTTGCTGTGCCGCAAATGGTTTTTCATTAAAACTTGACCTGGTTTAGTTAACCATGTAGGCAAGGAGCGACCATTGAAAGATCTCCTGGGATGAGTGAACATACGTTCATGTGGGGTAGCATTTGTTGAGGTGCACAACAGTGATCTAATAGAGTGAAGTGCTGACTGAAGCACTTCTTCCCATTGTTCTGTCTTTAACCCTTTTGACTTTAAGGTCAAAAGTACAGTCTTCCATATTATTCCATTGTATCTTTCGACCTGACCATTTCCTTGGGGGCTGTAGGCAGTAGTTCTACTTGTAGCAACGCCTAAGGAGGTGAGAAATGATTTCAGTTCATGTGACATGAACGAAGCTCCTCTGTCGGAATGTATATAAGCTGGTGTACCAAAGAGCGAAAACACCATAGTCAATACTCTCACAACAGTAGATGCCGAAATATCTGTACAAGGAAATGCAAAAGGGAACCTTGAGTATTCATCAACAATAGTCAGTAGAAAACGGTTCTTGGATGAGCTAGGTAAGGGTCCTTTGAAGTCTAAGCTTAATCTCTCAAATGGAGAAGTTGCCTTTATAAGCTGCCCTTCATTTCTACAGAATCGAGGTTTTAATTCATTGCAGCAGGTGCAAGAATTAATCACTCCTTTAATTTCTTCTAGTGTGTAGGGCAGGTTTTTAGCTCTAACCCAGTGGTGCATTCTTGTTACCCCCGGATGACATAAAGCATCATGTAGTTCTTTGAGGTTCATTCTTCCCTCTGAGTAGGTACTTGCTGTAATCCTCGACATTGTGTCTGCAGTTGTGTTTTGGTTGCCTGGTCGGTAAACGATATCGAATTTGTAATTAGCTAATTCAAGTCGCCATCTCATAATTTTCTCATTCTTTATTTTACTTGAGTGATACTGATCAAACATGAAGGCAACAGACCTCTGGTCAGTGATGACCTCAAAATGTCTTCCGATAAGGTAGTGTCTCCAGTTCCTCAGTGATTCCACAATAGCATAAGCTTCCTTCTCAACAGAGGAATGTCTTTGCTCAGCTGCATTAAGTGTCCTAGAGAAAAAGGCAATGGGACGTTCGGCTTGACTCAGGGTGGCCCCAATGGCAAACTCTGAAGCGTCAGTTTCTACTCGAAAAGGTGTATTTTCTTCTATTGCAGAGAGTGATGCCTCTGCTACATCTTTCTTGAGTGAATTGAATGTTGTCACAGCTTCTTCAGACAGCGGAAATGGTCCTTTTACCAGAAAAGGGCGAATCTTCTCTGAAAATTTGGGAATCCATCGGCAATAGTGAGCAAACATACCTAAGGTTCTCTGAAGGGCTGGCATGTCATTTGGGACAGGTAGGTTCATCAAAGGTGCAAGCCTATCCGGATCAGGCTTTATAACTCTATCTTCGATCAGATATCCTAATATTTTCACAGATTTAGTTGAATATTTACATTTATCTTGGTTTAATGTCAGATTATACTTTTCTACTGCACCTAAAAATCTTTCCAAATTTTGGTCATGTTCCTGTTGGTCATGGCCGCAAACTGTTACATCATCTAGATAAGAAAAAGTACCTTTGAGCTTTTCTTCCTTGATAATTCTGTCAATGTTTCTCTGGAAAGCTGGGACACCGTTAGTTACCCCGAAAGGAATTCTGCGGAACTGGTAAAGTTTTCCAGCAGCTTCAAAAGCAGTATATGGCTTATCTGATTCTAGAATAGGTACTTGGTGATAGGCACTCTTGAGGTCAATGGTGCTGAATATCTTGTATTGTGATACATTCCGTACCAACTCCTCTATTCTTGGGAGAGGGTAGGCATCAAGCATTGTAAATTTATTAATAGTTTGTGAGTAGTCAACTACCATCCTAGGTTTATGATTTTCTCCCTTAACTACAAAAACTTGAGCACGCCATGGTGAGTTACTAGGTTCTATTACACCTTCTTTGAGCAATTTTTCCACTTCAGCAGCGATGAATATTTTGTCGGATTCTGTGTGACGTCTTGACTTAGTTATGACGGGTTTGCAGTCTGGTGTGAGATTGGCAAATAGCGATGCTGCTTGAACTCGAGCAGTAGCTAGTGAACAGATTTTAAGAGGTGTTTGTTCTCCATGGAATTCTATTTCTACAGATGAGTGACTCTTCAGAAGATCGTGCCCAATCAGGAAGTCAGCACACAGATTTTTCATGATTAACACCTTAATATTTGCATATGTATAGGTCTGAATCTTCAAGGTCAGCGTACCACATCCAGTAACATCAGAACTCAAAGAAGAATTAGCCATGGTTATCTTACCGGAGTAAGGCTTAACGACTATTCCGCATCTCTCCACAAAACGTTCATTCAAGAAACTAAGAGAACTTCCAGTATCGATAAGTGCATTTAGTTCCACTCCATTGATCAATACCTTAGTCATGGATTTTTGAAGGCATAGAGGTGCTGTTACTGCAGAAGCCAAAAACGACGTAGAAGCTGTTGAATTTGTAGATGAATGTTTAAATCTTGATTTACATACTTTTTGGTAATGTCCTTTTTTTCCGCAACCTCTACAGATAATATCCTTTGCTGGACAAGAGTCCCTTGGGTGCCGTTTGTTACCACAAAAGAAACATTTTTCAGATCGTACCAAGGCAGCTGATGTTGTTGTAGTATCTTCAGGGCTATCTTCTCTATGGTCAGCAGCAGCAACAGGAGTTGAATCTGCTGTATTCAGATAAGACGCTGAATGTAGCTCAGCCAGCTCAAGTGACCTAGCCTGGTCATGGGCCTTCTCTATTGTGACGTTGGTGTTTTCCAGTAATCTTTCTCGAATACGAGAGCTCTTGAGGCCTCGTATGAAAGAATCCCTTATGTACTCATCTTTATATTTATCAGCTGTTACTGCTTGAAATTCACAATCTTTGCTCATTTGTTTTAATACCTGGAGATATTCATCGACTGATTCACCCGTCTGCTGAGTTCTAGATGCTAGGCAGTGTCTTGCAAATATTTCATTTCGTTTTGTGATATATAATGAATCTAGTATTTTGATGGCATCTGAGTAGTTTTCTGAGTCACTAATATACCGAAAGACGTTAGCAGATACATAATTGCAGAGTAATTGCAGTTTACCATCTTCTGAAACCTTGTTCACTTGGCCCAGGAAATTAGCAAATGTTCTTTTCCAGTGTTTCCACTTCGATTCAGCACCCACATGTGAAGGGTCAGTATCAAATCTTTCTGGCTTTAAAAGCTGTTCCATCTTACTAAAGAATTCTTGCTGAATAAATTGTAGTAAAATATCAGTTTCAGTAAAAACCTAATCAAGGTTTTATTCAGCAAGAATAACACAGTTTAAGTAAACAACTTAAGTGTTGCCACGACAAATACAATTATTAAAATTAAGATCAACAACATAGTATGTTTATACCACACATTTATCTCTATTTTCATCGTTGCGGAGTAAAAATTCGATAGTGAATAATAAATAGGTGAACATATCGTGTTATTATACAACTAGAACGCATATTTAATGCAAATTAAAGCAATGGGAGTTATTTTAAGTTTCAGAAAGTTTAGGTTAACATTTTTGGTGTACATCTTTATGTCGGTATTTATTGGCATTTTACATCATTTAATGACTAGAATGTGAATCGTAATGATAAAGTGGCTTGGTTTTCATGTCATTTAACTATTGGCAATCATGTTTGAGTAATGTATCAGTGTAAATATTCGATGTGAACTTGGGGTAAGATTTCTGAAGAACAATTTTCTTGTGCGGCATTTATCCTTATTTTCATCGTTATGTGGAGTAAAAATTCAATAGTGAATAATAAATAGGTAAACATATCGTGTTATTATACAACTAGAACGCTTTTTTGATGCAAATTAAAGCAATGGGAGTTATTTTAGTTTCAGAAAGTTTAGGTTAACATTTTTGGTGTACATCTTCATGTCGGCATTTATTGGCATTTTACATCATTTAATGACTAGAATGTGTCTCGTAATGATAAAGTGGCTTGGTTTTGATGTCATCTTACAATGGGCAATCATGTTTGAGGAATGTATCGGTGTAAATATTTTATGTGAACTTGGGGTAACATTTCTGATGAACAATTTTCTTGTGCAGCATTTATCTCTATTTTCATCGTTGTAGAGTAAAAATTCGATAGTGAATAATAAATAGGTGAACATATCGTGTTATTATACAACTAGAACGCATATTTAATGCAAATTAAAGCAATGGGAGTTATTTTGGTTTCAGAAATTTTGGGTTAACATTTTTGGTGTACATCCTCATGTCGGTATTTGTTGGCATTTTACATCATTTAATGACTAGAATGTGTCTCGTAATGATAAAGTGGCTTGGTTTTGATGTCATCTTACTATTGGCAATCATGTTTGTGTAATGTATCAGTGTAAATATTCTATGTGAACTTGGGGTAACATTTCTGATGAACAATTTTCTTGTGCGGCATTTATCTCTATTTTCATCGTTGTGGAGTAAAAATTCGATAGTGAATAATAAATAGGTGAACATATCGTGTTATTATACAACTAGAACGCATATTTAATGCAAATTAAAGCAATGGGAGTTATTTTAAGTTTCAGAAAGTTTAGGTTAACATTTTTGGTGTACATCTTTATGTCGGTATTTATTGGCATTTTACATCATTTAATGACTAGAATGTGAATCGTAATGATAAAGTGGCTTGGTTTTCATGTCATTTAACTATTGGCAATCATGTTTGAGTAATGTATCAGTGTAAATATTCGATGTGAACTTGGGGTAAGATTTCTGAAGAACAATTTTCTTGTGCGGCATTTATCCTTATTTTCATCGTTGTGGAGTAAAAATTCAATAGTGAATAATAAATAGGTAAACATATCGTGTTATTATACAACTAGAACGCTTTTTTGATGCAAATTAAAGCAATGGGAGTTATTTTAGTTTCAGAAAGTTTAGGTTAACATTTTTGGTGTACATCTTCATGTCGGCATTTATTGGCATTTTACATCATTTAATGACTAGAATGTGAATCGTAATGATAAAGTGGCTTGGTTTTGATGTCATTTAACTATTGGCAATCATGTTTGAGTAATGTATCAGTGTAAATATTCGATGTGAACTTGGGGTAAGATTTCTGAAGAACAATTTTCTTATCGGCATTTATCCTTATTTTCATCGTTGTGGAGTAAAAATTCAATAGTGAATAATAAATAGGTAAACATATCGTGTTATTATACAACTAGAACGCTTTTTTGATGCAAATTAAAGCAATGGGAGTTATTTTAGTTTCAGAAAGTTTAGGTTAACATTTTTGGTGTACATCTTCATGTCGGTATTTATTGGCATTTTACATCATTTAATGACTAGAATGTGTCTCGTAATGATAAAGTGGCTTGGTTTTGATGTCATCTTACTATTGGCAATCATGTTTGTGTAATGTATCAGTGTAAATATTCTATGTGAACTTGGGGTAACATTTCTGATGAACAATTTTCTTGTGCGGCATTTATCTCTATTTTCATCGTTGTGGAGTAAAAATTCGATAGTGAATAATAAATAGGTGAACATATCGTGTTATTATGCAACTAGAACGCATATTTAATGCAAATTAAAGCAATGGGAGTTATTTTAAGTTTCAGAAAGTTTAGGTTAACATTTTTGGTGTACATCTTTATGTCGGTATTTATTGGCATTTTACATCATTTAATGACTAGAATGTGAATCGTTATGATAAAGTGGCTTGGTTTTCATGTCATTTAACTATTGGCAATCATGTTTGAGTAATGTATCAGTGTAAATATTCGATGTGAACTTGGGGTAAGATTTCTGAAGAACAATTTTCTTATCGGCATTTATCCTTATTTTCATCGTTGTGGAGTAAAAATTCAATAGTGAATAATAAATAGGTAAACATATCGTGTTATTATACAACTAGAACGCTTTTTTGATGCAAATTAAAGCAATGGGAGTTATTTTAGTTTCAGAAAGTTTAGGTTAACATTTTTGGTGTACATCTTCATGTCGGTATTTATTGGCATTTTACATCATTTAATGACTAGAATGTGATTCGTAATGATAAAGTGGCTTGGTTTTGATGTCATTTAACTATTGGCAATCATGTTTGAGTAATGTATCAGTGTAAATATTCGATGTGAACTTGGGGTAACATTTCTGATGAACAATTTTCTTGTGCGGCATTTATCTCTATTTTCATCGTTGTGGAGTAAAAATTCGATAGTGAAGAATAAATAGGTAAACATTTCTTGTAATTATACAACTAGAACGCTGACTTGATGTAAATTAAAGCAATGGGAGTTAATTTGGTTTCAGAAAGTTTGGGTTAACATTTTTGGTGTGCATCCTCATGTCGGTATTTATTGGCATTTTACATCATTTAATGACTAGAATGTGTCTCGTAATGATAAAGTGGCTTGGTTTTGATGTCATCTTACTATTGGCAATCATGTTTGTGTAATGTATCAGTGTAAATATTCTATGTGAACTTGGGGTAACATTTCTGATGAACAATTTTCTTGTGCGGCATTTATCTCTATTTTCATCGTTGTGGAGTAAAAATTCGATAGTGAATAATAAATAGGTGAACATATCGTGTTATTATACAACTAGAACGCATATTTAATGCAAATTAAAGCAATGGGAGTTATTTTAAGTTTCAGAAAGTTTAGGTTAACATTTTTGGTGTACATCTTTATGTCGGTATTTATTGGCATTTTACATCATTTAATGACTAGAATGTGAATCGTAATGATAAAGTGGCTTGGTTTTCATGTCATTTAACTATTGGCAATCATGTTTGAGTAATGTATCAGTGTAAATATTCGATGTGAACTTGGGGTAAGATTTCTGAAGAACAATTTTCTTGTGCGGCATTTATCCTTATTTTCATCGTTGTGGAGTAAAAATTCAATAGTGAATAATAAATAGGTAAACATATCGTGTTATTATACAACTAGAACGCTTTTTTGATGCAAATTAAAGCAATGGGAGTTATTTTAGTTTCAGAAAGTTTAGGTTAACATTTTTGGTGTACATCTTCATGTCGGTATTTATTGGCATTTTACATCATTTAATGACTAGAATGTGAATCGTAATGATAAAGTGGCTTGGTTTTGATGTCATTTACCTATTGGCAATCATGTTTGAGTAATGTATCAGTGTAAATATTCGATGTGAACTTGGGGTAAGATTTCTGAAGAACAATTTTCTTATTTATTTATTTATTATGTTTAAAGTTCGCCCAACATGTACATAATTATAGGGCGAACAATACATGATTATAACTACAAAAAATAGAAAATAAATTGGTCACAGCCACAAAAAAGTAACAATCATGATAACAAATGGTAAAAATATTAACTAAATAATACTATCACAGTCGCGAAACATATTCTTAACATCTTTTAAAAAGCAGTTTTTCTTTCGATACAGGTCTAAATCATTGAATTTTTTGTTATATAGTACACAGATCCTTCGTATTGGCGTATTGGAACAATAATTTGTTTTAACAAATATAATCAACAGATTTAGGCGTTACTTCCCAGACAGCACACTGGTAACGGTATACATATACCGTAAGTATACCAGGTGTATACTGTTTCCTTGAGAAACTGTATACATGTTTTAGATTCTAAGTATACATAAACAGTATCCTGAAGCGTATACGTATACAGTATACGAAAGGTATCTGTATACCTTTCATATACTGTATACGTATGTGCTACATATGGAAACAGTATCTGAGAGGTATATGTATACCTTTCATATACTGTTTCCATATGTAATCTCAGTGGCGGATGCATATGGGAGGCGCGCCCCCCAACCCTTTCCTGGCCGCCCGCATAACCAAACATTGCAGGACTACAATTTTAACTTTTTTATGTCATAAGATGGCTTTGTATTTCATGTGCGTATAATCAGTTCAAATAACACTTTCTTAAACTTTACATCTGACTTGATTATTTTTTTAGGATAAAAGTAAAGGTTGGTCAAGATATCTTTTGCGCCCCCCTCTAGAGTTTTTTTCTGTATCCGCTACTGTGTAGCCATTAGTAAACAATTAGTGCCCTTTAAAGGTTACTCTGTCCATATACTATTTCCATATGTAGCCTTCAGTATACACAGCGTCCTTTCCAATGGGCTAAAACCTTTCCGTTACTTGCGTGCTCCTATGACCCCAAGAGCTACACTGACAGGAATAAATCTAAATTACCTCAGGAAGGGCCACTCACGCCAAATATGTGGAAGGGTAGGAGCCAGACGAATGGTAGTCCACGTGATGGTGTCACGTGAAAAACACTGTTGGAATTTAGTTGGAAAACCTTACCAGCTAACTCTTCCCTGAAAACATGGAGTGGGACCTGTTCGCAAAGGGCAGGTGTCATTCACGGCAGCAAGGTTGGCAAAGCAAATAATTACGTTTGTACATGTATCTTCATTATTTGTAAAGGTATCGGCTCGAGCCGCTACTCTCTTCTTATTCTCCTTCTGGTTTCATTGGATAAAGACGTCGTCTCATTTAATATCTTTAAACTGATCCATCAGTGAATTTATTTTCCCCGGTTGGCTTCAGGCAGCCCTGGCAAAAATGAAGGAGGCTGATAACGGTGCTGGAGAGTTTTTTATCATTTCTGTTCGGAACACCCAAGAACGCCGTCCGCCTGGGTTATTAAGAAATGCAGATTAATTTAAAAAATCAATGAACTGCCTTAAGATGTAAAAAATCCTGCCATGAAAAGTCCCTATTTTCATAAAGAAAAATGCTCTTCGAAATGTGATTTCAATCGTGCTTTTTTATCTACTGAGGCGATGAAACAAAAAAGATATTTTTCAGTGGAATTTATTCCTCAAGTCATAACGCGAAACTTAATTTTTTTGAATGCCAAGATTTGGACTCCCGCCCGTGATTTCGACCTATCGATAGTGGATTCCGTCGATAGTCGATTCCACCAGTAGTCGATTTCCACAGAAACATATGCAAACATAAATGCGTCCATAACCGCTTTCACAATCAAAGACCCCGCGAATAATGTTACGTTCACTGTGTTGTGTTCGTCGTTTGCGAAATTGATCCTGCCGAAGTTTATCAGCCTCTTAAGTTCTTCATATACTTGTTTCACCTGCACCTAGGCAATCAATTACCGTTATAACTTAACTTTGTAGTGTTGTGTTTGCTGTTTGCGAAACTTGTCCAATGAAAGTTTATCAACCGCTCAAGTGCTACTTTCGCTTCCTTCATCAGAATCTGGGTAAGTAGAAGTGTTGCCATTGCCACATTTTTTATTTTAAATGACGCAAATTCTTAATATTTTCAACCTTCTTCCATCTTCTATTGATTGAAAAACTTTGCATTTGCGTAAACTTTAATTTATTTATGTGCTTGACGCATTTAATCACCTTAGTGTGGGAGGAATGTGAACAAACATTTCTCGACTTTACTATTTATTAAGTAATTTAAAGTTATTTACATTTTTTAAATTGGCTGTTGTGCCATTAGTGTTGCTTTCTTTAAAATGTAATCATATTTGTTGGAGATCAGAAGGTATTTCACTCTTTAGGTTTAGACAAATTGGTTTTAAATTATTAAGAATTAAATTCTCAAATTAATTTAGTACTTCGATTATTCAAGGTGAATAACTTATAGTTTTTTACATATAGAACTGATGGGGAATTTTTTCGAAATATCCTTTGTTGAATGTTGGTATTTATATAGCTTAAGGGAAAATCCCATGAATAGAGATTACTTTTTAACAAAGTGACTTACTTTAACTAGTCAAATTAGATGTATCACTAATAGATTCTAATAAAGTTTATGTGATATTATTTACAGGTGTAGTAAGGAAGAATTTTCCAAATTGCCAATGATGAAGAAATACGAGGAAAAGTGAGCTTGTTCTTCATGGATTCTTGTGACCTTAAGGAAGGATAATCAGGCAAAAACATTGATATTGATCCTAATGGTCTTTATTTTCGTTTACATTGAATAAAGGCATTTCTAACGGTATTTGTTATTTATCAACACTCATCAAAATATTCAGAAAATATTTGTCTTGTTATATTTGACATCTAAATTCTTACTACTTCTTAAATTGACTTTTAACTTACTATGCTTAGTGAGTTTACTCATACGATAAGATGTTTTTTTTACATTGGATGAATAGACTGATTAAATAATACTGTGAGAGGATCCGCTAAAACCTCTTAACGATAATTAAGCACAAAATGTGGTTTACCGTCCGGGCTTTGCCCCTTTATTGTGTCTAATGAATTCAATCTCTTATGTATTTCTGAGATTAATCTTAATCAAACAATTGTGTGGTATATTAGTAAAAATATGTGTAATATTTAGTTAAATATAATTATTTTGTTTTAACAGCACACATGTGTTTTCCATTTCCTCTGTAGACCCTGTAAGACCTGAATTTCACAGATTTTTTTTCTCTATTCAATTTATTGTCAGCAAGAAGTCTCAAACAAACTGGTAAGTGTTCCTACAGAACAATGCAAAACACACTAGCATGTTACATTATGTTTATGAACGCTCTCTGCTGGTTAGACAGGATGTTCTCAAATGTACGTAAACACTCTGAAATGCTGGAGATGTCACTCACACTAAATGACAAAATGGATGTACTAGTACTTCCACGCTTGCACTAAATACACACTGGCACCAGAACAGAGATTTAGTTTCTGTTTTGCTACTTTAATTTCAGTTTTAATACAGCAGTGCATGTCAACAACTGCATTCAGGATTTTGCTCAATCAAGAAAAATGTACTCAGGGTGTTCAGTGATTGGGAATATGGAAATATGCATGATTTTTGGTCTCTCAAAATATCCATGAATTTTTGCTCCTGCTTGGAATTTAAAATCTTTTATTTCAAACTCGTTTCACATGAAATTTGTCAGTGCAAGGCCAATTTTCAGGCCTATTTTATATACTTACATGCATGCTTCAAAATGCATTGATTGCATTTTAAATTGCACTTTATGAGTGCAAACACTGATTAGATAACTTTTTCAATTTTAACAAATTTGTTGATATTCCAAGTGTTGCATTCATTAAATAAGTGAATAATTTCTTTTAAAAATGTAAGAATTTTAACTAGGATAATACATAATTATAGAATTAATTAAAAGTATTAAGTAAATGTAGTGTTTTAAATTCGTATACATAGCTTTTATCTCGTAAGATTGACCTGGAATTTAGTAAAATTTCCCTAGAAAACCTGGAATTCTGCAGGAATTTTTCTGCTTTCATACATATATACGTCTTGTATACTGTATATATATATGTCTTGTATACTGTATACGTATACTGTATATGCGTGGTAGGAGGACATTTGCTGCGTTATATACATTTGGTAGATGGTGGGTAGAAGGTTTTTATACGTATACGGTTTACGTGTATCTTCTACTGTATACGCATGTTATACACTACGTATACGTATATTTAATGTATACAGTAGCATGTGTGCTGTCTGGGTTGGTGGAACGATGAGATATTCATGGTTAAATAAAAAACACAGTACTGTTCCACAACCTTATAATTTTGCAGTCTACTAGTTTCAACGTTACAATGTCATTATCAAGACTAACTGTTAGTCTTGATAATGACGTTGTAACGTTGAAACTAGTAGACTGCAAAATTATAAGGTTGTGGAACAGTACTGTGTTTTTTATTTAACCATGAATTTGTTTTAACCTTAGATATGTAAAATGTTCTTTTGAACCGGCTATTAACATTTGGTACTATTATTTTTATTTCCTTAAGCAATTCATAACATAGGCCCTTATTAATGACATCATGCAGAAATAGCAGGTCGTTTATGGTTCTTCTATTTTGCAGGGTATGGAGACCAAACACTCTTAACAAATCACTATAACAAACATAATTCTCGAACAGCGGATACACATGATATAATACAAAATGTAGAAATCTTAAAAATCTCTTTTGAACTTGCTCCAGCAGTACAATATGTTTCTTTAAATAGGGATTCCAAATAACTGACCCATATTCCAACTTACTTCTTACATAAGAGTAGTACAATGTCTTGAGTACCATCTCAGAGTCAAAATATTTTGACATACGGTGTATAAAGCCCAAAAGTTTACATGCAGTTATGCTAATATTCAATATATGTGTGGTGAAATTCATTTTGCTATCAAAGGTGACCCCTAGATCCTTCCATTCATTAGTCCTATTCAATTTGGATTCTTCCATATGGTAATTGCATTTGATTACATTTTTTCTCCGTGAAAAAGATAAAACAATACACTTATCAACATTAAAAAATAAACCATTTTCATGAGACCAGGTGACCAGACTGTTTAAATCTGACTGTATCTGGAGACAATGTTGTAAGTTGTTCACCTTTCTATATATTTTAACATCATCTGCAAACATTAGACATCTTGAATGATGGATACATTGTGGCAAGTCATTAACAAATATCAAAAACAGAAGTGGACCCAGGTTCGAGCCTTGAGGCACACCAGACACAACAGAGTACTTGTCAGACACCACGTTTCGATGCACTACGTATTGTTTTCTTTCATTTAGAAATGAACTCAAAAGAGTTAACAAAGAGCCTGCAATGCCAATACTTTTCAGTTTGCTTAGCAATATGTTATGTTGTACAGTATCAAAGGCTTTTTTAAAGTCTAGGTAGACTGCATCCACCTGAGAACCGCTATCCATGGAATTCATAACATAATCGGGTAAGATAGCTAGGTTGGTCGTTACTGACCTATTAGCTATAAAGCCGTGTTGTGTATCACTTATCCGATTTTTTAATAGAAAGTTAATACGCTTACATAAAATACCCTCAAATATTTTTGAAAAAAACAGACAATATACTTATAGGCCTATAATTTTTTATGTCGTTTCGTTCTCCCTTTTTAAAAATAGGACACACCTTGGCAGTTTTCCATTTTGTGGGAAATACTCCACTTTTTAAAGAGTTATTAAACAACTGACATAAAGGTTGAGCTAAGATCTCTTTACAGCCTTTCACAATATACGTAGGGATATTGTCAGGACCAATAGATTTTTTGGTATCTAAACTTTGGATTGCTTCAAGCACTTCATCCATGCTAATACTAATAATGATTATATTATCATTGTTTTGGGCAAGGGTTTCATTAGCATACTTTATCTTAGAGGGATCTACTTGAGTAACATAAACAGACATAAAATATTCTTTAAATGCATTAACTATTTCTCTTGGTGAGGCAAATTCACAACCATTTAGTGTAAGCACTTCAGGGATATGACCACTAGCCTTATTTTTTCTCACAAATTTCCAAAAACTACTATAGTTCCCGTTGACAACTTCATATTTGATATTTTCCAAGTGAACACTTAAAGCTTTATTAATATCTTCTCTAACTTCTATTCTCAAAGTATTGTATTTTGATTTGTGATAACTTGACCCAGTTTTCTTGAACAGTAGTCTATGTCTATCTTTCTTCTTTATTTTTTTAATTACCTCGTAATTGTACCACGAAGGATACTTGTACTCTAATATTTTACATTTTGGAATAGATATATCAATCGCTTCATTTAGGTAACTGTAAAACATTTCCAAACCAATATTGACATCATTAGTAGATGAAATTGCGTTCCAATCTTTAATCCGCAGCTCCTCGTATAATTTCAAGTAGTTACCTCTTTTAAAGTTATATGAATTGGCAAAATCATCTTTTGTTTTTTTTGTAATACCACAGACATAATGAGCGGTTACTGCTGGGTGATAGTGATCTTCTTTAATCACTGGCAACGTACAGCGAATCACCTCAATATTACTCTCGACCACATTAGTAAGAACAATATCAAGAAATTTTCCGTAACTGTTTTCCACATTGTTCTTCTGTTTCAGACCCAATAAGTTCATGAACATTGTAACATTACGTTGTAAAATCTGGTTGATTTTTCACGTAAGTCCAGACAAGGGAAATACTCCAACCGTCGGTCACATGCTGGATCAGGGTAAGACTCCACAAACAAGAAAAACAGCTCACAAGAAAAAGGTAGCCAAAAACAATTTACGAGTTATTACCGTACGATATCTATTCAAAGTAGAGTATTCAAAAAATCAGAAGTATTACAGAAAACAATGATAGTAAATTCATGATCCCAAAGGAATCATTACCAGCTAAATACCAGCAGAAAATTGCTCTAAAAATCTCATGCCTCACAAGACATGTGACTCCCAGCAGGTCACGACCAGAAAAGAGCTTGCCTATGCAAGGCGAGACAGCATTTGAGGGGAGGGCTTCTTCCAGGGAGTGGAGGGGTAGCCAGGCGAATTCAACAACCGCCCACTGATGCGTCACTGCCCCTGCAGAAACGGCCGCTCCGCAAAACACCATTCCCTGGTTTTGAGACAACAGCCAGCACCCAGAATTTTCCCCTCAACTTCTGGGTTGGAGACATCAGAGGGATAGTTCATTGGAACACATGGAGGGGAAGGAGATACTGGGGTGAGGTGTTGGAGGGAGAGAGAGTTGTGATAGGACAATGGTAAAACTTCTCACTCCAAGTGCAATACTAAGGCCTTAGCACCGATTTCCCCTTGCTTGCCAAGGAGAAGTATTTCTCCGCAGTAGTCCTATATAAGTCTTGCATTGCAGGTAGGCTGGTTCGGGGCTGGTTCGGAGGCTGTTTCGGAGGCTGTTTCCAGAGGCTGAGTTTCCAGAGGCAGGGTTTTCAGAGACAGGATTTTCCAGAGACAGGATTTTCCAGAGACAGGATTTTGCGAGACAGGATTTTGCGCGAAAATCCTTTGCGCGAAAAACCTTTGCGCGAAAATCCTTTGCGCGAAAAACCTTAGCGCGAAAAATCCTTAGCGGGAAAAGTTCTGCGGATAAGTTCGGAGGAAGTTCGAAGAATATCTGGGGGGGAGGGGTACCAGAAATTTTTGGGGGGGGGGGGTACACTAAAAAAATGCCACATCCTCTGTGGGAAAATGACCACAAAAATTGCTTGAACTTGTGGACAAGACACGTCCACCAAGAACTGATTAATGCCAGGAAAACTTATCGAGGCATCACAGGTCCACTGGTTTTCACTGGATGAACCCCCACTGTTTAAACCCCATGAATTTCACAAAAACCATTATTCAGTGGTTAGAATTGAACTGAATATAAAAAGTTTATTGATTGAGACAATAGTTTTCAAGAAATATCACTCAAAAAATAGTTTTGACAAGAACATACATTTTTATCACTCTGTAAATAATAACCTCAGGAGTGATGTTTGGAATTCAACAGAATTCTTAAGTGAGTAACATGACATAATTACAAGAGTGAGACAAGAAATAATGCTGAATGATATAGAGTAAATTATTTAGTATTACATAGCAAGAAAATAAAATTAATAATCAACATGTCATAATGTGATGCTTGTTTCGGTGTACAGTGAATCAAAATTACAAATAATTATCATCAGCGACTAGAAGGAACTGGGAAGATTTTTATTGGTATAACACCAGGATATCTTTACCAAACTCAAATGTTCCTTCTCTCATCAGAGATATTTTGTGGTTTTTAAAACCAAGTAAGGCAATACAATAACCAACCACTTAGTAAATGGGCAAGATTGGGTTGGTAAAGCAGTTGGGTTCATGAGAACCCTGGGTTGTCCCATTAGTTGGGTTCAACCACCTTATCAAAAATCAACGATTGACAAAAATGGGTTTTAACTTCTACCCAAAATTCATATTGCAACCCAAGAGAAAGTTAGGGTCGACCAACAAAATATATATCCCAATTTATATAAACAATAAATACAAGGTTATTCAAATATACGGTTATTCACTAAATAATTATTAGTTATCAAAATAGCAGCAAAAATATTCAGCATAATATGTCTCTCACTTAATTAATATACATTGGCATTATTAATTCTCCATTTAAACCCTCCATGTTTGTGAATATTATCAGTCCATAATTAATCATCAATAAAGGATCCTCCAAAATTCAACAAGATTTACATAAATAACAATAGATTGCACTAATTTCCTCGATTTTCCAATAATTATTAACAATTTACAAGGCATATGGTATTCATGTCAGCTATTGATCAAGTACTGACTAAATTTAATCAAGATGTGTATATATATCTCTCAGTATTAATTAAACAAGTCAAAAAGAATCATAGGCGATGCTAACAAAATGAGAACTGCATATTGCATCAACAAAAGAAATCACTCTAAATTTCACTCTTCAATTAACAATAGAAATGAGAGCTACATGCTGGTTGCGACAAGATGAAAGTTCATACTTGTCGGGCGATGAAGGTCGCAACTCAACGCCAAAGCCACACTAAAACACAGTAGGCAGTCTTAAGATCAGCTGATCAATTCAATCACTCAGCCATCGATAGAATATCGAACACTGCAAAATCACGACACTTATCACTGTCAAGAATTGTGAGAATGTCCATAAAGTCTTGGTGGAGGAAAGGTGACACAAAACACAATTGAATCTTAATAACTGGGGCCACCTCCACAGCTTATCTGGAAACGAGCCATCTCGGGGATTTATCCCCAAGTTATTCTCCCGTCCTCTCCCTCCAAGCACCCATAATCCTCCACCTTACCCCATCTCACAACCACGGTAGACCGACACTAAATAACATGAGTGATTTAAAAGTGAGAATAAGCATGTACAATACAATATTTCAGAACAATTTCAATTACAAGCATAGAAATAGACTTATTATTCATTATTCAAAACAATATTATTAGGAATCAAGAGAAATTCAACACCGAAATCAAGCATCAAATAGTATTTGAGAAAGCAAACATTAGCATTCATTGAGAAAAAAAAAATAAAAAAAAATCAATGATATTTCATTCCTTTTAATTACTGGAATTAGCAATGCCACCATGATATGCCTTTAAATGAGAAACATGACAAATTTTCTCTTTCCCAGGAGGCCTATTACGAACGGCTTACCGCATGCGGTGAGATACCGCCTGCGGTATCATACCGCCCCGAAGCGCGTTTACCGCCCCCGAGCGATTACGAGTGGCCACCGGTCGGTATCATACCACGGCTTAAGCCCGTATGACACTTGCCAATTTATTGGCCAATAAATTGCCCCAATATTGGTTAAAATATTGGGCTTTACGCATCGTATGACACGTACCAATATTTACACCAATATTGGCCGTTATAGTGTTCTAATATCCCGCTAGAGAACGCCATATAACACAAAATGACAAAAGAGCATCTCAAAACGCAGATTAATTGCTATGTTAGTTGCCAATGAGCTACAGAATGGGAGGTGGCATAATAATTGTAAATTTAATAACTAATTCGAGGGGCTGCAAAGATATTCTCGAATTGCTCGAAATATCATTCGGGTGAGTTCCTTGAATGATGAGAGATAGGCAATATTGTGATCTCATAGGTGAGCCAAGATAACGTAGCGGCTCGTTTTGGCTGGAATATGTTCATCGAATAAACAGAGATTGTGTCATCAATTGGGACTTTCACCCGAAACTTTAGCGTTCAAATCATGAAAAATAGTTTAATAATTGTAAAATAAACCAAATATAGACGCTATCGAGGAGAAACACGACGTTTTTATTCATTAAATATCCGAAATGTTATTTCCGAATTACCCACTTTAGACAGTTGACGTTTGTGAATTTATATTCTCTCAAAGTACATATTAATTATTTGAGCTATTTCATGGGTTGCTATGCTTCTAAAGTTTTTATATATGTTATTAAAATTCCGAGGTGAAATGTTTTGCAAAGAGCTTCTAGTTTTGGCCACTAGGAGTCGACAAGACTGAGTTCTGATTGGAGATTGGCCTCGAGAAAATAGAACCCGTTCTAAAATCTAGATTGGCCAAGAAATTGTGCCCAATATTGTGAAACGGAGATTGGGCTAGAAATTGGTGTGTGTCAGTGGGTCCACAATCCAATATCCAATGGATTGGCCAATAAATTGGCAAGTGTCATACGGGCTTTAGGGGTCGGTATGATACCACGGCCAGCTACCCCGGTGGTGAGATACCGACCCCCTAATGGCGGACGTCTGTTTACATTTTTCGGGTCGAGCTGGCGTTTTTAAAACAAAATATCGGACGATAGAAACTCGGAAGCTATCATATTTTGTGTTATTTATAATATTAATGTCTGAGTAAGCGTATAAAATACAAAACTGGAGCCGACTGGAGCAGTTGAACAAAAAAAAGTATAATACCCATATAACAACAACGTTGTAGCCGTCTGAGATGAGAGAGAGGAGGCCGTAGGAGATGGATACGTTGATTGTAAGTTGACCCTCATTCATTTATTTAATTAGAACAATTTGGATGTTTTTTAATGTCCGCAATGTTTTTATATGCAATAACATCTTCCATTTCTTCATAGGTGCCAGAAAATTCGTCGTTAAGGACTGCCTGTGCTTGTATTGTATGGTGAATACAGCTGTTGCTCGCCGCTTGGAGATTTCTACGAACATCTTTTGTGGCAAAATATTATTTTTTCAACGTGACAACTTCTTGTATTGCAAGGTGAATACTACTTTTGCTCGCTGCTTGGAGATTTCTACGAACATCTTCTGTGCCAAAGTAGTGTTATTTTCAACGTTATAACTGCTTGAATAGTGAGGTGAATGTAACTTTTGATCGCTGCTTGGAGATTTCTACGAACATGTTTTGTTTCAAAATAGTGTTATTTTCAATGTGACAACTACCGTTAATCACAGTACCAGTGGTTGTAATGCACAAAGTTTGACGAGGTTGACAAACATCTGCCAAGAGCTGTAGTTATCAATGTTCCATTGTGGTTGGTTTTTAAACAGTGGTTTACGCTATCGAGAAGTGTCTGATAGTAATGTAAAGATTGTCAGTGGCGTTTATACCTTCGTCATTCACCGCAGAGATAACATTTCACGATCAAGCTATCAAGTTCAAAGTCATGTGTGAAATTTGTTTATATACTAGTATATCAATTTCGTACCAAGGAATTGTAGTGAGAAAATTCACCTGTGCCACTTGCGTAGGATAATGTGAGGCTTAAAATCAGTGATTATATAGTTGTTTTCATCATAGCGAGATCTTGATGTTTACGTGATGAATATAAGAATGGTAGTGACTTCCAGTTTTTGATGATCGTATTTGCCTGTTTACCATTATTTATAATGGTGTGAGCTTGTATCGATTGTGGATTTTACCTGAAATATTGAAATAAATTGTAGCCTGTGTGTGTGATTGCCGAGGAACCGATTCGCGATCTCACATGTTTATTGTGGGCAGACTGTTTTGCTGTGGTTGTGTACTCGTGATTAAACCAAAGAAATGGTGAAACTCTGTCACATTATTTTGAAATAAAATTTTATTGTAACCAGAAGTGAATATCTTGTGTTTTTTAATTCTCCATTGCTTTTCATAGATAACAGCCAAAAAGTTATTTTTCATTATTTTTAAAAGTGCCTTTCTTGTTCTCTGAATTTGCATTAGGTTTCCAAACCCCGTTACTAACACGAAAGGAATGCAGAGCAACAGATATTTTGTCATTTCACAGATGTTGAGTGTCATATTGTCTGTGATTAAGGCTCTCCAGCTAAGTATTCGTGGTGGATTTTCATATATTTTTTAAGAATGGACATTTCGGTCAAAGCTCTAATGGAATTGGTGGTTCACCTTGCCCGTTGGCCCTAAAAGTACTTCTATCGTAATTTTTCGATGGTCTGCCACGCAATTTGTCACTACCTGCGTCTGCTCATACGTGATTTTTTGATGATATCTTCCGCAAGTCACTGCTAATTATTGTTTAATTCAATTTTTTATCCTATAAGTAAGAATTGAGGAGCAAAATTCGTTCATTTGTCAAACTTTTAAGGTGAATTAACGAAGAACACATCCTTATTAATCCATAAATACCACTAATTGTCTTTATAGACTGCCAACAACTCTTGCCGAAATATTCGTCTGCTAGGAACAGTTGCCGCGGAATTGGAACACCGCACGCCCTTGCCATTGGCTACACCATTTTCGGGCTGAAGGAGCTCAGAATTTTTCATACAAACGTCACTTCCGCCGCATCGCTCCTTACCGACCCCCTGACACGTACTCTCCGCCCGGCGGTGACTTGCCGACCGTCCCATTCGTAATCGCAAGGGCGGTATGATACTGTATACCGAACGAAAACTCCGCCCGGCGGTAGCGTACCGCCCGCTCGTTCGTAATAGGCCCCCAGGAGAAACTTCCAGAATAACTGTTACAGGAGAGAGATACTTTTTAAGGACGAAAGGTCCGTTCCACAGAGGTTCCAGTTTTGCCATTTTCTGTTCACCTTTAGAACTGACAGGATGGTTTTTGCAGAGAACAAGATCTCCCACACAGAAAGTGATTTGGGAGTGAGATTTATCATAGAATTCTTTATGCCTATTTCTGGCCTTTTTTAAATTAGCAATAACATGATTCAGACATGCTTGTCTGTCATTATCGCTGAGATCATTCTCGAATAAAGATTTTGGAATGTCCCACTGATTAAATAAAGGATGCTTAAGTTCTCTGCCGAAAATTATTTTGGCAGGAGAATAACCACTGCTCTCATGAGAGGCAGTGTTCAAGGCAAAATTTAAGTCAGCAAGCATAGAGTCCCACATATGGTGAGCATTATTGCACAAAATAGCAAGTGCAGATTTTAGATTTCTATGCAATCTCTCTACCTGATTAGAACAGGGATAGTATGGAGAAACAAAAATTTGCTTAACCCCCAGTTGCAAACACATCTCCTTAACGGCATGAG
Source organism: Ischnura elegans (assembly GCF_921293095.1). Classification (NCBI taxonomy): domain Eukaryota; kingdom Metazoa; phylum Arthropoda; class Insecta; order Odonata; family Coenagrionidae; genus Ischnura; species Ischnura elegans. Next base: position 31,467,688 of record NC_060247.1, read on the forward strand.
ATTTAAAAACTTGTGCATTATCAGACACCAAATATTTAGGAAAACCGAATTTCGGGAATACTCTTTGAGTGAGTATTGAAACAACCGAACCAGCAGTAGCCTTACGAACTGGCTCAAGAAAACAGAATTTAGAAAAACCATCAATAAGAGAAAGTATATATTGGTGTCCACCTTTAGTCAAAGGTAAAGGTCCCACAAAATCAATATAAAGTCTTTCCCAAACTTCAGAAGGATTGTGCGACGATAGCATGCCAGGAGGTGGAGCATTTCTGGGTTTACAAGTTTGACACAGATGGCATTTTCTGACCATGTCATAAACCTCTTTTTTCATATCCTTCCACCAAAAGTGTCTGCTAATCTTATCATAAGTTTTAGCCATGCCCAAGTGAGCAGACATACTAGAGCAGTGAAAATATTGAAAAATCATAGGCCTCAAGACCGTAGGCAAAACAGCTCTTCCTCGCTTAATTTTAGAATTCCCATAACATAATAGCTGTCCCTTCAGAAAATAGTTTTTGTCGTTCAAGGAATTATTATTAATCTGATTGAAAATATCCTTTAGAACGAGATCAGTTTCTTGGTGTTTTCGAATGTCGACAAATGACAAAGGCAATTTATGTAACACACAAGAATAAGGAACAGCTGACTCCTTATGAGTGTTAGATTCCACATCTAAATGACTATTTGTAGATGAGGATGGCTCAATGCGAGAAAGACAATCTGCGACAGAATTAGATGATCCTCGAACATGATGCACAGTGAATTTATAAGAGGATAATTTAAGAACCATCCTGCCTAATTTGCCCAACTGCTTAGGATGAGAGAAAAGCCATGTCAAGGCACCATTATCAGTGTACAAGTGAAATGGTTTTACTTGTAAGTAAACACTGAATTTTTGAATTCCAAAATGAATTGCGTGACACTCCAATTCATAAGAAGAAAATTTACGTTCATGTTCCAAGAGTGCCTTACTAGCGAAAGCCACAGGGACAAAATCACCATTTACTTTGTGATTCAGAACGGCACCAACCGCCAAATTACTGGCATCGACAAATAAATGAAATTCCTCGTCAAATCGAGGGAAAGATAATACTGGTGGATTGGTGAGAGCTTTCTTCAACTGACAGAAAGCCTCATTTTCAACAGCTGTCCATTGAAAAGGAACATTTTTACGTTTTAAGCGATTCAGTGGCATAGAAATTTCAGAATACCTTGGAATAAATTTGCAGTAAAACCCACAAAGTCCAATGAATCTGGCCACTTCCTTCACGTTTCTGGGAACTGGGAATTGTTCAATTGGTCTCACTCTCTCAGGATCAACTTGCAAGGTTCCATTTGTGATGAGATGGCCCAGAAAAGTGAGTGATTCCACACCAAGCTTAACCTTGTCCTCGCACACCGTCAAACCGGCACTGCGTAGTTTGTTGAGGACAGCATTAACATGAGATACATGGTCTTCAGCAGACTTGGAATAGATACACAAGTCATCAATATATGGATAGACACATGAATATTTCAAATCGCCCAATACTTCATTAATGAGACGAGTGAATATTTGAGGAGAATTTACAAAACCAAATGGCAATCTATTATACTGGTACACTCCGAACGGCGTCACAAAAGCAGTTAATTTCTTAGAATTCTCAGATAATGGTATTTGATGAAAGGCAGAATTGAGATCAAGAACAGTGAAATATTTAGCATCAGCAAGATATTGGAATGCATGTTCAACAGAAGGTGTTGGATAACCGTCTGATTTAACAACTTTGTTCAACTTACGGTAATCAACCACTAATCTTTCAGATCCATCCTTTTTAGGCACTAGAAAAGCTGGCGAACACCAGTTTGAATTGGAAACCTCAATCACTTTCTTATCAAGTAAAGATTGGATGTGCTTCTTCATTAAATTAGCCTTTGGAGGTGACAACGAATAAGGATGAGATCGAATCGGAGTTGAATCTAGCAGTTCAATTTCGTAGGTCATAACAGATGTGACTCCCAATTCTTGAGAAATCACATCAGGATACTTTGACAATAAACCCTTCAACTTATCACACAACGTAATTTCAGTGGACGACAGAACATGTGATTCGGACGAGTTACTAACTGGCGCCGATTTAAACGCTTCGCAATTGTCCGTAAAAGAAAAAAGAAAATTCGGGGCAATTTCAAAACTGACGTTCGCCGGACGAATGATCATCTTTGAATTACAAATGAAATCCACACCCAGTAACACGGGAAACGGGATTTTAGCTAGATAAAACACGTGGTTCCAAGAAAACTTGCCTATTTGAACCTTGAGTGAGACAGAGGAATTAATATGAAAAGGCTGCCCCGACACAGTGATTAAATCGACGTCAACATTCTTACGAATAACCTTTCTCCGGCAACATTTCAGAGAAGCAAAGAAATCTTCATCACACAGTGAAACTGAACACCCAGTGTCAATTAGAGCCTGGCATGGCATAGAATGAAGATTAATAGATAATTCCAAATAAATAATTCCAAACATCACTCCTGAGGTTATTATTTACAGAGTGATAAAAATGTATGTTCTTGTCAAAACTATTTTTTGAGTGATATTTCTTGAAAACTATTGTCTCAATCAATAAACTTTTTATATTCAGTTCAATTCTAACCACTGAATAATGGTTTTTGTGAAATTCATGGGGTTTAAACAGTGGGGGTTCATCCAGTGAAAACCAGTGGACCTGTGATGCCTCGATAAGTTTTCCTGGCATTAATCAGTTCTTGGTGGACGTGTCTTGTCCACAAGTTCAAGCAATTTTTGTGGTCATTTTCCCACAGAGGATGTGGCATTTTTTTAGTGTACCCCCCCCCCCCCAAAAATTTCTGGTACCCCTCCCCCCCAGATATTCTTCGAACTTCCTCGAACTTCCTCCGAACTTATCCGCAGAACTTAGCGCGAAAAATCCTTAGCGGGAAAAGGTTTTTCGCGCAAAGGATTTTCGCGCAAAATCCTGTCTCTGGAAAATCCTGTCTCTGAAAACCCTGCCTCTGGAAACTCAGCCTCTGGAAACAGCCTCCGAAACAGCCTCCGAACCAGCCCCGAACCAGCCTACCTGCAATGCAAGACTTATATAGGACTACTGCGGAGAAATACTTCTCCTTGGCAAGCAAGGGGAAATCGGTGCTAAGGCCTTAGTATTGCACTTGGAGTGAGAAGTTTTACCATTGTCCTATCACAACTCTCTCTCCCTCCAACACCTCACCCCAGTATCTCCTTCCCCTCCATGTGTTCCAATGAACTATCCCTCTGATGTCTCCAACCCAGAAGTTGAGGGGAAAATTCTGGGTGCTGGCTGTTGTCTCAAAACCAGGGAATGGTGTTTTGTGGAGCGGCCGTTTCTGCAGGGGCAGTGACGCATCAGTGGGCGGTTGTTGAATTCGCCTGGCTACCCCTCCACTCCCTGGAAGAAGCCCTCCCCTCAAATGCTGTCTCGCCTTGCATAGGCAAGCTCTTTTCTGGTCGTGACCTGCTGGGAGTCACATGTCTTGTGAGGCATGAGATTTTTAGAGCAATTTTCTGCTGGTATTTAGCTGGTAATGTTTCCTTTGGGATCATGAATTTACTATCATTGTTTTCTGTAATACTTCTGATTTTTTGAATACTCTACTTTGAATAGATATCGTACGGTAATAACTCGTAAATTGTTTTTGGCTACCTTTTTCTTGTGAGCTGTTTTTCTTGTTTGTGGAGTCTTACCCTGATCCAGCATGTGACCGACGGTTGGAGTATTTCCCTTGTCTGGACTTACGTGAAAAATCAACCAGATTTTACAACGTAATGTTACAATGTTCATGAACTTATTGGGTCTGAAACAGAAGAACAATGTGGAAAACAGTTACGGAAAATTTCTTGATCTTGTTCTTACTAATGTGGTCGAGAGTAATATTGAGGTGATTCGCTGTACGTTGCCAGTGATTAAAGAAGATCACTATCACCCAGCAGTAACCGCTCATTATGTCTGTGGCATTACAAAAAAAACAAAAGATGATTTTGCCAATTCATATAACTTTAAAAGAGGTAACTACTTGAAATTATACGAGGAGCTGCGGAGTAAAGATTGGAACGCAATTTCATCTACTAATGATGTCAATATTGGTTTGGAAATGTTTTACAGTTACCTAAATGAAGCGATTGATATATCTATTCCAAAATGTAAAATATTAAAGTACAAGTATCCTTCGTGGTACAATTACGAGGTAATCAAAAAAATAAAGAAGAAAGATAGACATAGACTACTGTTCAAGAAAACTGGGTCAAGTTATCACAAATCAAAATACAATACTTTGAGAATAGAAGTTAGAGAAGATATTAACCTGGATCCGCCCAAAATATTTTTTTTGAGATTAATAATTCATATTCTAAGGGAATGGTAAGGGTCTCATTTTTACTACATTCTGAAAATATTTCGTTGATCGGTAGAGTAGTTTCCGAGATACAGGCTGTGACATAAATGTCACATTGGGCGGATCTGTTGTCTTTTGGTGCAAGGTAATATTTCCCCAGAAAAAGCAAATATTTTTCGCATTTGAGCTGCACTGTTCATTTAAATGATAAAAAACACTAGAAAAACATATTATTAGTTGCATACACTATTTTCAAGCTTTTGTTTAAATTTAAAGTAAATTGTTTAAAAATTTAGCAATAATTTTCAGAGTTCCATTGCCCGCGATTCATAAATTTTTCGATGTAAATTGTGATTTTTTAAGATGTAGAAGTGTTTTGGATTTTTTCAATGCTATTTCACAAGTTTGGGGTATATTTAAATTTATAATGTTTATATTATAAACTTGTCAAATACACATCAAGAAAAATTATTTTAAATTTATGTATAAATTTAAGTTTTCGGCAGTAGTGTTATGAAATTACAGAACCTTGAATTGACACAATCAATGGATTTGTTGAAGGTACATTTAAATAACATTTTTACGTGGCTAATAAGTAGAATAGTTGAAAATGCATTTCCCAATTTTGGAAAATACATAGAATAAATATACATGCTTGAAAAATATTCTCACAACATATAAGGGTGTAATACCTTATAAAATTGAATTAAATTTGAATCAATTTGTTTCATATAAACTAAAGATTGCTTTAGAGTTCAATGCCGGTGTATACGTACCATTTTGAGTGGTAAGTAGTAAAGCAATATTTGTCCATATTTCATGCATCGCATGCAGTGCATTTTACGGAAGCGCAATGTTCTCCAGCACGGCGACGCAATCTTTTGAGACTAATTGATCATTAGCATCGTAACATATTTCACTGTCTGCCTCTGTTGAAAATGAAGTAGTACGGCGGCTATACTTGCCTTTGCATCGATGTATCGTCAGTAATGTTTGCATTATTACACGCCTGATCTCTAATTGTGACATGCAATGACCAGATTTCCCTCGTGAACAGATTGTGAACAGCTTCAGATTGTGAACAGCTACATCCAAAAGTCAAGGAAAATATTCCACCATTACCACCAAAACTGATTGTCCTCCGCCGAATGAATTACATGCAAGGATGGATACCAAAATACTCCACAATCATACTCCTGCCAAAAGAGAGTTTTTTCAGTGGGAAAAATCCCTCTGAAACGTTCTTTCAATTTAGTGATCTACGGCGAAGCTACCACAATTTTTCTATCATGTCGGGCATCGTATTGTCTGCACAGTGAAGGTATCTACTCATCACAAAGAATCTATTCCTTCGCTAGGCTACGGTAACCATTGAGTTGTGAGCACCTCCAGAATCTTCCCAGGAGCATCGCTTGGATGGAAACCAGTTACAACCTCATAACAGTAAAATCCCAATGAAAATTTTCATGTCCTCTTTACTGATGTTAGAAGATGAAAAAACAATAGAAGTAGTATAATTATCTAATTATGCCATGAGAAAAAAGAATGTCATCCGAAAAAACTATTTAAAAAATTTCTACACCTAATTTTTCCCTCTATTCAGGAAGATCTGTTTCGGGGAATAACCTATTTCTTACAAAATGACCTTCTCGTCGCAAATTGGCAGCTTCTCTTTTTACTTTTTTCTATTGGAGAAGTGATGTAAGCTTCGTTGACTTCGAATCCTTTTCCTTATATCTAACTGGTACCGAAATACTTCATGACTTCTCTTGAAATTCATTAGTATTATCATTATCAAGCTGCAAAACAAGCTCCACTCTTGCCCGAAGTTGTCTTCCCGTTAAATTTTCCACAAGTCCACCAGCCTGGTCATCTGCAATGTCCTCATCAGTGAAAATTGCTGCTTCTGGTAGCTCAAGGTATATTGTACTTCGTCAAAGTCTTCGTTTTCCGGAAGCTATTTGGCTTCACACAGTGTAATATCTCTAAGCTATCGATATCCCTAATATTAAAAAATTTAATTCAAAAGTAATTACCGGAATAAAATTTAATAAATGCAAATTTATCGACTAATTGATAAATAATGTCTTTTGGCGGAAATACGAAGGAAAAAACGTTGAACATGGAATAAATTCTAACTAGAGCATAAAATTCGAAACTTTGAAGATTTGCATAGGGATCCGCCCAATGTGACATTTATGTCACAGTAACATTTATCAGAGTATATTACAGAAATGGAAAGCAATACCAAACATATTAATGTATTATTAATAATTTTGTATCATTATGTTGATACATACCAAAAATTGTCGCTGTAGCGCATATAGTTAATGAAAAAATTAAATATTTACACAAAGCGAACGTCCATTTTTAGTGTCTAGGGAAGGCGCATAAGTACCAGGGGTACTCAAAGGCTAGGTCTTCACTCTCACTTGACAATTCTTACCTTGAATTGAAGCACTTAGCTTCCTCTTTCTTATAAGGTATAAATACACAACAATATACCGTGCTCGAACGATGCAAGAGCCATTACAGTGGAGCGATACAGGGTGTGACATTTATGTTACATTGGGCGGATCCAGGTTAATAAAGCTTTAAGTGTTCACTTGGAAAATATCAAATATGAAGTTGTCAACGGGAACTATAGTAGTTTTTGGAAATTTGTGAGAAAAAATAAGGCTAGTGGTCATATCCCTGAAGTGCTTACACTAAATGGTTGTGAATTTGCCTCACCAAGAGAAATAGTTAATGCATTTAAAGAATATTTTATGTCTGTTTATGTTACTCAAGTAGATCCCTCTAAGATAAAGTATGCTAATGAAACCCTTGCCCAAAACAATGATAATATAATCATTATTAGTATTAGCATGGATGAAGTGCTTGAAGCAATCCAAAGTTTAGATACCAAAAAATCTATTGGTCCTGACAATATCCCTACGTATATTGTGAAAGGCTGTAAAGAGATCTTAGCTCAACCTTTATGTCAGTTGTTTAATAACTCTTTAAAAAGTGGAGTATTTCCCACAAAATGGAAAACTGCCAAGGTGTGTCCTATTTTTAAAAAGGGAGAACGAAACGACATAAAAAATTATAGGCCTATAAGTATATTGTCTGTTTTTTTCAAAAATATTTGAGGGTATTTTATGTAAGCGTATTAACTTTCTATTAAAAAATCGGATAAGTGATACACAACACGGCTTTATAGCTAATAGGTCAGTAACGACCAACCTAGCTATCTTAACCGATTATGTTATGAATTCCATGGATAGCGGTTCTCAGGTGGATGCAGTCTACCTAGACTTTAAAAAAGCCTTTGATACTGTACAACATAACATATTGCTAAGCAAACTGATAAGTATTGGCATTGCAGGCTCTTTGTTAACTCTTTTGAGTTCATTTCTAAATGAAAGAAAACAATACGTAGTGCATCGAAACGTGGTGTCTGACAAGTACTCTGTTGTGTCTGGTGTGCCTCAAGGCTCGAACCTGGGTCCACTTCTGTTTTTGATATTTGTTAATGACTTGCCACAATGTATCCATCATTCAAGATGTCTAATGTTTGCAGATGATGTTAAAATATATAGAAAGGTGAACAACTTACAACATTGTCTCCAGATACAGTCAGATTTAAACAGTCTGGTCACCTGGTCTCATGAAAATGGTTTATTTTTTAATGTTGATAAGTGTATTGTTTTATCTTTTTCACGGAGAAAAAATGTAATCAAATGCAATTACCATATGGAAGAATCCAAATTGAATAGGACTAATGAATGGAAGGATCTAGGGGTCACCTTTGATAGCAAAATGTATTTCACCACACATATATTGAATATTAGCATAACTGCATGTAAACTTTTGGGCTTTATACACCGTACGTCAAAATATTTTGACTCTGAGATGGTACTCAAGACATTGTACTACTCTTATGTAAGAAGTAAGTTGGAATATGGGTCAGTTATTTGGAATCCCTATTTAAAGAAACATATTGTACTGCTGGAGCAAGTTCAAAAGAGATTTTTAAGATTTCTATATTTTGTATTATATCATGTGTATCCGCTGTTCGAGAATTATGTTTGTTATAGTGATTTGTTAAGAGTGTTTGGTCTCCATACCCTGCAAAATAGAAGAACCATAAACGACCTGCTATTTCTGCATGATGTCATTAATAAGGGCCTATGTTATGAATTGCTTAAGGAAATAAAAATAATAGTACCAAATGTTAATAGCCGGTTCAAAAGAACATTTTACATATCTAAGGTTAAAACAAATTATTGTTCCAATACGCCAATACGAAGGATCTGTGTACTATATAACAAAAACTTCAATGATTTAGACCTGTATCAAAAGAAAAACTGCTTTTTAAAAGATGTTAAGAATATGTTTCGCGACTGTGATAGTATTTAGTTAATATTTTTACCATTTGTTATCATGATTGTTACTTTTTTGTGGCTGTGACCAATTTATTTTCTATTTTTTGTAGTTATAATCATGTATTGTTCACCCTATAATTATGTACATGTTGGGCGAACTTTAAACATAATAAATAAATAAATAAGAAAATTGTTCTTCAGAAATCTTACCCCAAGTTCACATCGAATATTTACACTGATACATTACTCAAACATGATTGCCAATAGGTAAATGACATCATAACCAAGCCACTTTATCATTACGATTCACATTCTAGTCATTAAATGATGTAAAATGCCAATAAATACCGACATAAAGATGTACACCAAAAATGTTAACCTAAACTTTCTGAAACTAAAATAACTCCCATTGCTTTAATTTGCATTAAATATGCGTTCTAGTTGTATAATAACACGATATGTTCACCTATTTATTATTCACTATCGAATTTTTACTCCACAACGATGAAAATAGAGATAAATGCCGCACAAGAAAATTGTTCATCAGAAATGTTACCCCAAGTTCACATCGAATATTTACACTGATACATTACTCAAACATAATTGCCAATAGTTAAATGACATCAAAACCAAGCCACTTTATCATTACGAATCACATTCTAGTCATTAAATGATGTAAAATGCCAATAAATACCGACATGAAGATGTTCACCAAAAATGTTAACCTAAACTTTCTGAAACTAAAATAACTCCCATTGCTTTAATTTGCATCAAAAAAGCGTTCTAGTTGTATAATAACACGATATGTTTACCTATTTATTATTCACTATTGAATTTTTAATCCACAACGATGAAAATAAGGATAAATGCCGATAAGAAAATTGTTCTTCAGAAATCTTACCCCAAGTTCACATCGAATATTTACACTGATACATTACTCAAACATGATTGCCAATAGTTAAATGACATCAAAACCAAGCCACTTTATCATTACGATTCACATTCTAGTCATTAAATGATGTAAAATGCCAATAAATACCGACATGAAGATGTACACAAAAAATGTTAACCTAAACTTTCTGAAACTTAAAATAACTCCCATTGCTTTAATTTGCATTAAATATGCGTTCTAGTTGTATAATAACACGATATGTTCACCTATTTATTATTCACTATCGAATGTTTACTCCACAACGATGAAAATAGAGATAAATGCCGCAAAAGAAAATTGTTCATCAGAAATGTTACCCCAAGTTCACATAGAATATTTACACTGATACATTACTCAAACATGATTGCCAATAGTAAGATGACATCAAAACCAAGCCACTTTATCATTACGAGACACATTCTAGTCATTAAATGATGTAAAATGCCAATAAATACCGACATGAGGATGTACACCAAAAATGTTAACCCAAAATTTCTGAAACCAAAATAACTCCCATTGCTTTAATTTGCATTAAATATGCGTTCTAGTTGTATAATAACACGATATGTTCACCTATTTATTATTCACTATCGAATTTTTACTCTACAACGATGAAAATAGAGATAAATGCTGCACAAGAAAATTGTTCATCAGAAATGTTACCCCAAGTTCACATAAAATATTTACACCGATACATTCCTCAAACATGATTGCCCATTGTAAGATGACATCAAAACCAAGCCACTTTATCATTACGAGACACATTCTAGTCATTAAATGATGTAAAATGCCAATAAATGCCGACATGAAGATGTACACCAAAAATGTTAACCTAAACTTTCTGAAACTAAAATAACTCCCATTGCTTTAATTTGCATCTAAAAAGCGTTCTAGTTGTATAATAACACGATATGTTTACCTATTTGTTATTCACAGTTGAATGTTTACTCCAGAACGATGAAAATAAGGATAAATGCCGCATGAGAAAATTGTTCATCAGAAATGTTACCCCAAGTTCACATCGAATATTTACACTGATATATTCCTCAAACATGATTTCCCATAGATAGATGACATCAAAACAAAACCACTTAATGATTTAGAGACACATTCTATTCACGAAATAATGTAAAAGGTGAATGATACCGGCATGAAGATGTTCATCAAAAATGTTAACCGAAACGTTCTGAAACTAAAGTCACTCTCGGGGCCTAATTGTGCATCAAACAATAATATAATAACGGTTTCCAATTGATGTGTACTTTTCTCTGCAGCTGTAGCTGTATAATTTGCCTTCTTTATAGTTTTCATTAACAGTAACACGTATTTCGAATCCGATTTCAGGTTCGGATTAGTACCACTGTGGCGCGAGTCCTCCAAAAGAAAGGGATATTTCCGCTTTTAGTTACTCATTTGTTTTTTTGATTCCAAATATCAGCATAGGGGCGCTGTCTCCGATGTACGTGAAAAATGTATACCATACCTCCGATCTCTAAAATTCAAGGACCACGGCCTGAGACGGCCCCTTTATGAACAGTAAAATGCCGTCTCAGTCAGTCTGGTCTCAGTCCCGTCAACTGTTATAAAAAGCAGCCCCGAAAGCATTAGCAAACGATGGGATGATGCCAGACCGTCCGTGCTGCAAACACTCAGTGGTACCCATTAGTATGATTGTGCTCTCAGATTTATCGTGTCTCTAGTCGTGCCTTTTCGTGATTGATTTTGCAGATCGAATAAGCCAGTTTCAAAATGAAATCCATGAGCCCACCCGGCCGTTCCGAAGAAATGCAATGTGTCACCCCGGAATGCTCATCTCGTTACTCCTTGATTTCTTCGTCCGCGGAGGATAGTGGTTACTCCAGTATACCTTCATCAGGGATATCTTTGAGGTCTCTCCGGGGTACTTACGGGGTACTTCAAGGATATTCGGAAGAGGCTTTTCGATTCTGGAGTCAACTCATCGACTCCAGACGTTACCCGTAAGGAGCGATCGTCCCGTCGTGTATCTGGCAGGTGTCTCATTCCTACCATTATCGTGGAAGAAGAGGTAGATTCTCGGGGTAGCGAGCAGACTCACGAAAATGAAGAATTTGTGCATGGATTCTCAACTTCAACGAAGTCTCTTCCGTGGAAACTTTCCAGCACTCCAAGTCCGAAAAAGCATCATCCCTATTCAAGGGATTTTAGCCGAGGAAAGGTATGCCATAATGCTGCCCAAGCCCTCAGTCAAAAAACTCGCACACCTCCCCGGAAAGGCTCCCTCCATTCCTCTCCCATCACAAAGTTTCCATCATTTTCTGAACTTCCCGAGTATCGTAATCCTCGTCGCCCTAGATACGGTGCTCAGCATGTAGACTTTCTTTGGTGCTTGGGCAAGGAGAGGATGATGGCTCCGGCATTGTCCCTTGTTCTATCGAGTTTGAGCGGTGAAGATCTGATGGCATGCAGTGCCGTGAGCAAGACATGGCGAACACTTATTATGAGTGATAGAACTGCCAATTCAAGGAGGTTGGCAGCTATCGAGAAAAGAAAACTGAGAAAAGAGAATATGTCTCAGGTAAGCTGATATTCATAATTGTGTGCGTGAGAAATGGTTAATTTAAATGATTTCTTTAAAATCAGTTGTCCTTATATTTTGTGAAATATGTATTTCTAATTTTTCCAATGTTGGGTGAGCCTTACTTCAATGGTAGGGGTTGTCACTTTTCTACGCTTTATAGAAATCAGTTTTATCCCTATTTGGTTCCCAGTAACGTTTCTTTAAAGCTCTCATGCGTCTGTGCCCTTCCTGCACATCTTTTTATTAACGTTATAAAAATTAATTATTTAAACAGTATTTGTATCTTATTCTTGCAGATTCCATCAAAAGATAGAGTGGCTTTCCTCAAAGAAAACCGTTCTGTATTGGGTGTCATCCAGAAGGAGAGGTTATTTCCTCCTGAAGGCTCAATTCTGAAAACTCCACCACCAAAAATGAGTCCAAAAACACTCAAGTTTGGGCTCTACATGAAAGTAAGTTATTGGTTTTATTTTCTATTTTGAAGAAATTAATTTATATCCTTGTTTTTCTCAATCTCAGATTTTGATTAAGAGCAACTAATAGCCTTTATGTAATGCATCTTAGTTTGACCAACCCTTAGAAATTTATGCATGACTGGAATGTAAATGTGTACATACTATAGAAGAAAAAGTTTCCTGAGGAAGTTAGGGTTGCCAGTGTCAGTATGAAAGATAATTGATTTCCTTTGTGATGGAATTTTATTCTAAGGCTTAATTAAGGGCGACTTATATACCAACACATTACATTGTCTTGATATTTTGACCATACAAGTTAGTGATGGAGAACACACAATTTGCATGCCATGAGTGAATACCCTCTTATCAGTTTAATGATGGCACATTTAATAGCCCTGAAGCAAGTCTTGTTCGTTTAATCCAGTCTGAGATTCACCATGGAAGAAGAAGGTGCTGTAACGGAGCATACCTTACCATCAATCAGGATATCTGGGTTTCAATCCCAGCTTTGCCAAATGATTTTTTCATGGCAAGTCTTGCCCTTGATTTATGTAATAATTCCTTTGAAACATTCTATGTAATGCTTGATGAAAATTTATCTCATTCTTTCTCTTCCCCCCTCTTTTTTCTTTTCACCTAGCACCTTCTTTTGCCTGGTAAATTTGATTCTCTCTACTCTCCATGCCATGGGTTTGAATTTCCCATGTTAGAATCCAGCCAAAGAACAGCATGCTGTGAGTGAGGAAATAATGGCAGTATTAACTATGTTGGGAAGATTTATCCCCTCTGTAGTACCTTGATTCATAATAATGCATTTTTAGTAGTACCTCCAGTTTTTTTGGTTGTTTGTTTTTGTGAAACAAATATTTAGGACAGTTAAGTGGAATCATACATGGCATTTTAGTCTGAGTCAGTTGTGCACTTCATTGTAAGCAATTTACAGATTAAGGTAGGTTTTCATTGAATCTGTGTTATTTTTCTACCTTTGCACAGATAACTATCAACTATGTATTACCTTACATGATTTCATTGTTTTTTTGGTATGTCTCTTCAGCCCTCTGGAAAGGTATCAACTCATTTCCCCATCTTTGTGTACATAATATCCTTTCTTCTATTACCAAATTTTACAGCATTCTCTTGCCTCGCCCATTCTCAGTATCTTCTCCAGCCAGTACTATTCTTTTTGAAAAAATAGGCAAAATTCTATTCCACAATGATTTTTTATGCTACTGGTTTCAACCTTTCAGTGCCATTTTTCTAGTGTAATAGACTTTCACTAAGTGGTGGCCAAAGTTCTCCACTTAATGAGTGATATTCATTCACCTACCCCTACACCTTGGATGCTTGCAGCTTGCTCTCATCTTCCTGCCATGTAGCCCATGTTTCCTCGCAATTCGTAAAATACATCAATTTCAATTAAAGCTCTAAACCACTCCTTTTCTATTACTCGTACTTACACGCATTGGACTCATAATTGATTCCCCTTTCTTGCAAGCATTTCTTTTGCTAGTGTAACTATCTTCCTTATTTCTGTACTTCAGGTACCACTTACTCTCTTTACTCATAATTTGATTGGAACGGTTCATTCAAATAATAAACTACTTTGAAGCTAGGGTCTACTTACAATATTTATTCAACCATGATGGAAATAGTTGATGATAACAATCCAAATCCCTCTCTACTTGGCATTTATCTCAGGAATGGGATATCTAGTTGCCTTCCTTTTCCTTAACTCAAGTTGGCCTTCTCCAAGGAATTTCTTTTCTTTTGACCAAACCTATTTACTATTTACATTTCTAATAATGACTTTGCTACCTGTGAAATAAAATTTATTTGAACTCAAAAAGTTTCTTTTCGAATGCTTTCTTAAGTTTTTTTCTAGTTACACGGTAGTAGAACTAGTTTCTAGTTCTACTACCTCTTTCATTCTCCAGAGAACTTAACTCTGTTTCAGGATATATTTTACAGGCCTAAGATTTCTGTGTTATTCTTTTCTCTTATTTCTAGGATAGCAGAGCTGATCAACGTCATTTATGCATATGTACTTGCCATCTATTACCATGTAATTTTACTTTTCCATTGCTTTTCTTTCAGTGTCATTCTTATCTTCCCTCTGCCATTTAACCTTGCAAGATGCTCAGTCACTTCAAGAAATTTTGGAAAAAGTTTGTGGCACTACCTCAACTTCTCACAGAAATTTACTTTCCCAAACGCCTTTTTTTCTTTGTGATATATACAATAAAAGTTAATCACGTTAAAAGTTAATAAAAAAGATAAAAAGTTATCACCGCGGCTAGTCCCGGTATACTTTGAACCAGTCTAGAGCGAACACCTCTTTGTGTTCTATGTCCGGGCCTGCTCTCCGGCTGTGGCGCTGTGCGCACGAATTGGACTGCTTGTGGCATCATATGCTCTGCAGTCCAGCTACCTCTTGTCCGGTAGTGTCCGAAAATATCCACAGGGAAGAATGACGCTTTGGTAGCTTAACTGGCTAAAGCACTCGACCGGAAATCGGGGGATCCGAGTTCGAATCCCGGTCAAGGCGAATGATTTTTTCTCTGTGGATCTTTCGCACAATATATACTCAATTTGCATCTGAGCTTACCTTTCTAATATAACATTTTCCTGTAAGAACTGAAATGAATATTGAGACAATGGATTCAGGCCAACCTTGGGGGGTCCATAAGCAGGGGGGAAATTTTTGAAAAACAGGGTACTAAGCAGAGGGTTTTAAACTAATTTTAACACTTTTCATAATCAAAAATACTTCATTTGCTAAAGAAATATTTGGTAAATTCATGATTTTTCAATATTTTGTTTTTTTATATGAAGGAAAATAATTGTGTCTTTGTATACTTATTTTATTGGCAATGAGTGACATCAAAGTTAGGAATTTGGGCAAGGGTTAACATATTTGTCAGTTTGTAACCAAGGACAACAAACGGGCAAGGGAAACAAAATTCCCTTGAGAAGTGGAAGAGGCACCACTAACTCGCCGGCCTCGGTGGCGGCGGGGTAAAGTCCTCGCCTGACAAACCGAAGGTCGCGGGTTCGAGTCCCGCCTGGGTAGGATGCTCTTATCCAGGGCATGGGCGTGTGTGAATGTCCTTCATTGTTAACTGTTAATTCCCCATTGTAAAGGCCGTTGTGCTGTTTATGGGGTAATGGAAATAAATAAATAAACTTGTCCTAAAACTTTTGACAGTAATGGTTGTCGTTAGACCTATGTCTACATTCACCTTACTTCTCTGTCTCATTACTCTTTTCCTCTCCTCTATTCTAGCTTCCTCCACATTAATTTTTCAAAAGGTGCTGTTTCAATTACATTGTTGCAACTTGGAAAATATTTTCATAATTTTTAAACTTACGCATAATTCTTAGAAATTTTGTTTTCAGAATGTAATCCGGATTTAACAAATTTTTATATGTAATGCATATTCAAATTCTGAAATTGTGGAACTGATTATGAGGAAAGTCATCGGAATCCAATCAATTTTTATTAGAAAGTGGAAATAAAAGGGTCTTTCTATTGATGTGGTCTGTGTATCAGCTTTGGTTAGGCTACATGAGTGGACATGCTCCACACTGAATGAGTAGCATGGCCTGATTTGACTCTGGGAAGCAGATGGTGAAGGGTTGAAATGACTTTTCTGTAGTAATCATTGATCTTGAAAAAATGATTATTTGTGAAAACCATAGTACACATGGGATAGAAGTATATTAGATAGAAGAAATTTTAAACTTGGTATACCTTTTCATATTGATTATGGAATGGAATCTTACTGATTTCTTCAGTTTATTCTTAGTTCAATAATTCTTGGTCACAACTCATTGTGGTCAGGAGGGGCAGATTGTAAAGGCCGTTTTACACGGGGCACGGAATTGCGCAGGTTAGAGCTGCATTAATTTCTAAAATGGCGTGGAATTGTGCGAATGCATGAACGAAATTAGAACAGGGGCTATTTTGCCGACTCGCATCCACGCATTCTCGCATGTGTTCTAGCAATTCACCGATTTACACGATGCAATTTAGATTGCACCTTCGCACGTATGTCAGATTGCGCAATTCCGTGTACCGTGTAAAACAGCATTAACATGCAAATCTCGAATTATTAACCCACAGCATAGATAGTAGTTTTACAAGAGGAATAAAACTAGTGTGTACTTATTTATCAATTTAAATCAAATTAGCATAAAATAATCCAAAAGCAAACTAAATTTTATGGACAGTATCCTTTGAACATCACTTAATGCTGAGGAGTCAATGACCATTTCCTTTTAAATTACTTGATGCAGCTTCTGAAAGGAGCAGATGGAGGAATATTTGTGTGCCAAAATGAAGTGGTTACGGAAAATGAATCAATGAATGCATATTGACTGAACTGTCTTCCTTAAATAACTGGTCCATGACATTCCTGCTGTTTGTTGATGAAATAATATGTTTTTATTTTGTATGCTTGTTGCTATTTGCGATTCGGAATAAAATCTTGCTTAAAAATTTTTTTTATCTTACTTCACAATTACAGGAGGGGCTACGGGTGGATGGAAATGAATTTCAGCATTTGAAACCATGCCCACATTGTAGTTTCCCATCCCTGGTTGATGCAAAACTCAATGTAGGTGTGTGCTCGAGGCTTGGATGTCAGTTCAGGTTTTGCACTTTATGCCACTGTTTGGAGCACACTATGCCCATCAACTCTCATTCGGCCTCGCCTCCAAGGTACATGGCTTGCCCTTTTGCTCCAAAGGCTGCCTCTCCTCCATCTCCCCCTCGGCCTATGCTTCTAGCCACCAGAAGACAGCTGAATTTAGCAGCTAGCAAGAGAAGTAAAAGGAATCTTCGCAGACTGATGCCATCCTCTTTGAAGATAATGTATGTGAAAGAATTTGTGATTTTTAGATGAACTGTTTGTAGTATATGTGAAAGAGTTGCTCACCATTTAAATTCTGGAGCCCAATTTGAATTTTATATGGCTAATGCATTTCTTTCAATTTTAATTTCATGTTGTGGTGACATTGAAAATGTTTTACTTAGTATGTATGTGATTTGTTGTTTTTAATGGGATATTTTAATTTTAACTATTCATGATAAATTACCTTTTATTGTGTGTTGTAAATGTGCCAGAGGTAGAATGGCACTTTGCCATTTGTGTGGGTGGTTAAGTATGGAAGTGTTTTATTTTATGATTTAAACTTTAAAAAGATCAAATGAAGAATTTATGAGTTTCAAATGGCTTTGAAATAACAACAATTTTCGTGAGTCTGCTCGCTACCCCGAGAATCTACCTCTTCTTCCACGCCTATGATTCTTTTTGACTTGTTTAATTAATACTGAGAGATATATATACACATCTTGATTAAATTTAGTCAGTACTTGATCAATAGCTGACATGAATACCATATGCCTTGTAAATTGTTAATAATTATTGGAAAATCGAGGAAATTAGTGCAATCTATTGTTATTTATGTAAATCTTGTTGAATTTTGGAGGATCCTTTATTGATGATTAATTATGGACTGATAATATTCACAAACATGGAGGGTTTAAATGGAGAATTAATAATGCCAATGTATATTAATTAAGTGAGAGACATATTATGCTGAATATTTTTGCTGCTATTTTGATAACTAATAATTATTTAGTGAATAACCGTATATTTGAATAACCTTGTATTTATTGTTTATATAAATTGGGATATATATTTTGTTGGTCGACCCTAACTTTCTCTTGGGTTGCAATATGAATTTTGGGTAGAAGTTAAAACCCATTTTTGTCAATCGTTGATTTTTGATAAGGTGGTTGAACCCAACTAATGGGACAACCCAGGATTCTCATGAACCCAACTGCTTTACCAACCCAATCTTGCCCATTTACTAAGTGGTTGGTTATTGTATTGCCTTACTTGGTTTTAAAAACCACAAAATATCTCTGATGAGAGAAGGAACATTTGAGTTTGGTAAAGATATCCTGGTGTTATACCAATAAAAATCTTCCCAGTTCCTTCTAGTCGCTGATGATAATTATTTGTAATTTTGATTCACTGTACACCGAAACAAGCATCACATTATGACATGTTGATTATTAATTTTATTTTCTTGCTATGTAATACTAAATAATTTACTCTATATCATTAAGCATTATTTCTTGTCTCACTCTTGTAATTATGTCATGTTACTCACTTAAGAATTCTGTTGAATTCCAAACATCACTCCTGAGGTTATTATTTACAGAGTGATAAAAATGTATGTTCTTGTCAAAACTATTTTTTGAGTGATATTTCTTGAAAACTATTGTCTCAATCAATAAACTTTTTATATTCAGTTCAATTCTAACCACTGAATAATGGTTTTTGTGAAATTCATGGGGTTTAAACAGTGGGGGTTCATCCAGTGAAAACCAGTGGACCTGTGATGCCTCGATAAGTTTTCCTGGCATTAATCAGTTCTTGGTGGACGTGTCTTGTCCACAAGTTCAAGCAATTTTTGTGGTCATTTTCCCACAGAGGATGTGGCATTTTTTTAGTGTACCCCCCCCCCCCCAAAAAAATTTCTGGTACCCCTCCCCCCCAGAATTCTTCGAACTTCCTCCGAACTTATCCGCAGAACTTAGCGCGAAAAATACCCTGCCTCTGGAAACTCAGCCTCTGGAAACAGCCTCCAAAACAGCCTCCGAACCAGCCTACCTGCAATGCAAGACTTATATAGGACTACTGCGGAGAAATACTTCTCCTTGGCAAGCAAGGGGAAATCGGTGCTAAGGCCTTAGTATTGCACTTGGAGTGAGAAGTTTTACCATTGTCCTATCACAACTCTCTCTCCCTCCAACACCTCACCCCAGTATCTCCTTCCCCTCCATGTGTTCCAATGAACTATCCCTCTGATGTCTCCAACCCAGAAGTTGAGGGGAAAATTCTGGGTGCTGGCTGTTGTCTCAAAACCAGGGAATGGTGTTTTGCGGAGCGGCCGTTTCTGCAGGGGCAGTGACGCATCAGTGGGCGGTTGTTGAATTCGCCTGGCTACCCCTCCACTCCCTGGAAGAAGCCCTCCCCTCAAATGCTGTCTCGCCTTGCATAGGCAAGCTCTTTTCTGGTCGTGACCTGCTGGGAGTCACATGTCTTGTGAGGCATGAGATTTTTAGAGCAATTTTCTGCTGGTATTTAGCTGGTAATGTTTCCTTTGGGATCATGAATTTACTATCATTGTTTTCTGTAATACTTCTGATTTTTTGAATACTCTACTTTGAATAGATATCGTACGGTAATAACTCGTAAATTGTTTTTGGCTACCTTTTTCTTGTGAGCTGTTTTTCTTGTTTGTGGAGTCTTACCCTGATCCAGCATGTGACCGACGGTTGGAGTATTTCCCTTGTCTGGACTTACGTGAAAAATCAACCAGATTTTACAACGTAATGTTACAATGTTCATGAACTTATTGGGTCTGAAACAGAAGAACAATGTGGAAAACAGTTACGGAAAATTTCTTGATCTTGTTCTTACTAATGTGGTCGAGAGTAATATTGAGGTGATTCGCTGTACGTTGCCAGTGATTAAAGAAGATCACTATCACCCAGCAGTAACCGCTCATTATGTCTGTGGTATTACAAAAAAAACAAAAGATGATTTTGCCAATTCATATAACTTTAAAAGAGGTAACTACTTGAAATTATACGAGGAGCTGCGGATTAAAGATTGGAACGCAATTTCATCTACTAATGATGTCAATATTGGTTTGGAAATGTTTTACAGTTACCTAAATGAAGCGATTGATATATCTATTCCAAAATGTAAAATATTAGAGTACAAGTATCCTTCGTGGTACAATTACGAGGTAATTAAAAAAATAAAGAAGAAAGATAGACATAGACTACTGTTCAAGAAAACTGGGTCAAGTTATCACAAATCAAAATACAATACTTTGAGAATAGAAGTTAGAGAAGATATTAATAAAGCTTTAAGTGTTCACTTGGAAAATATCAAATATGAAGTTGTCAACGGGAACTATAGTAGTTTTTGGAAATTTGTGAGAAAAAATAAGGCTAGTGGTCATATCCCTGAAGTGCTTACACTAAATGGTTGTGAATTTGCCTCACCAAGAGAAATAGTTAATGCATTTAAAGAATATTTTATGTCTGTTTATGTTACTCAAGTAGATCCCTCTAAGATAAAGTATGCTAATGAAACCCTTGCCCAAAACAATGATAATATAATCATTATTAGTATTAGCATGGATGAAGTGCTTGAAGCAATCCAAAGTTTAGATACCAAAAAATCTATTGGTCCTGACAATATCCCTACGTATATTGTGAAAGGCTGTAAAGAGATCTTAGCTCAACCTTTATGTCAGTTGTTTAATAACTCTTTAAAAAGTGGAGTATTTCCCACAAAATGGAAAACTGCCAAGGTGTGTCCTATTTTTAAAAAGGGAGAACGAAACGACATAAAAAATTATAGGCCTATAAGTATATTGTCTGTTTTTTCAAAAATATTTGAGGGTATTTTATGTAAGCGTATTAACTTTCTATTAAAAAATCGGATAAGTGATACACAACACGGCTTTATAGCTAATAGGTCAGTAACGACCAACCTAGCTATCTTAACCGATTATGTTATGAATTCCATGGATAGCGGTTCTCAGGTGGATGCAGTCTACCTAGACTTTAAAAAAGCCTTTGATACTGTACAACATAACATATTGCTAAGCAAACTGATAAGTATTGGCATTGCAGGCTCTTTGTTAACTCTTTTGAGTTCATTTCTAAATGAAAGAAAACAATACGTAGTGCATCGAAACGTGGTGTCTGACAAGTACTCTGTTGTGTCTGGTGTGCCTCAAGGCTCGAACCTGGGTCCACTTCTGTTTTTGATATTTGTTAATGACTTGCCACAATGTATCCATCATTCAAGATGTCTAATGTTTGCAGATGATGTTAAAATATATAGAAAGGTGAACAACTTACAACATTGTCTCCAGATACAGTCAGATTTAAACAGTCTGGTCACCTGGTCTCATGAAAATGGTTTATTTTTTAATGTTGATAAGTGTATTGTTTTATCTTTTTCACGGAGAAAAAATGTAATCAAATGCAATTACCATATGGAAGAATCCAAATTGAATAGGACTAATGAATGGAAGGATCTAGGGGTCACCTTTGATAGCAAAATGTATTTCACCACACATATATTGAATATTAGCATAACTGCATGTAAACTTTTGGGCTTTATACACCGTATGTCAAAATATTTTGACTCTGAGATGGTACTCAAGACATTGTACTACTCTTATGTAAGAAGTAAGTTGGAATATGGGTCAGTTATTTGGAATCCCTATTTAAAGAAACATATTGTACTGCTGGAGCAAGTTCAAAAGAGATTTTTAAGATTTCTATATTTTGTATTATATCATGTGTATCCGCTGTTCGAGAATTATGTTTGTTATAGTGATTTGTTAAGAGTGTTTGGTCTCCATACCCTGCAAAATAGAAGAACCATAAACGACCTGCTATTTCTGCATGATGTCATTAATAAGGGCCTATGTTATGAATTGCTTAAGGAAATAAAAATAATAGTACCAAATGTTAATAGCCGGTTCAAAAGAACATTTTACATATCTAAGGTTAAAACAAATTATTGTTCCAATACGCCAATACGAAGGATCTGTGTACTATATAACAAAAACTTCAATGATTTAGACCTGTATCAAAAGAAAAACTGCTTTTTAAAAGATGTTAAGAATATGTTTCGCGACTGTGATAGTATTTAGTTAATATTTTTACCATTTGTTATCATGATTGTTACTTTTTTGTGGCTGTGACCAATTTATTTTCTATTTTTTGTAGTTATAATCATGTATTGTTCACCCTATAATTATGTACATGTTGGGCGAACTTTAAACATAATAAATAAATAAATAAGAAAATTGTTCTTCAGAAATCTTACCCCAAGTTCACATCGAATATTTACACTGATACATTACTCAAACATGATTGCCAATAGGTAAATGACATCATAACCAAGCCACTTTATCATTACGATTCACATTCTAGTCATTAAATGATGTAAAATGCCAATAAATACCGACATAAAGATGTACACCAAAAATGTTAACCTAAACTTTCTGAAACTAAAATAACTCCCATTGCTTTAATTTGCATTAAATATGCGTTCTAGTTGTATAATAACACGATATGTTCACCTATTTATTATTCACTATCGAATTTTTACTCCACAACGATGAAAATAGAGATAAATGCCGCACAAGAAAATTGTTCATCAGAAATGTTACCCCAAGTTCACATCGAATATTTACACTGATACATTACTCAAACATAATTGCCAATAGTTAAATGACATCAAAACCAAGCCACTTTATCATTACGAATCACATTCTAGTCATTAAATGATGTAAAATGCCAATAAATACCGACATGAAGATGTACACCAAAAATGTTAACCTAAACTTTTGAAACTAAAATAACTCCCATTGCTTTAATTTGCATCAAAAAAGCGTTCTAGTTGTATAATAACACGATATGTTTACCTATTTATTATTCACTATTGAATTTTTACTCCACAACGATGAAAATAAGGATAAATGCCGATAAGAAAATTGTTCTTCAGAAATCTTACCCCAAGTTCACATCGAATATTTACACTGATACATTACTCAAACATGATTGCCAATAGTTAAATGACATCAAAACCAAGCCACTTTATCATTACGATTCACATTCTAGTCATTAAATGATGTAAAATGCCAATAAATACCGACATGAAGATGTACACCAAAAATGTTAAACTAAACTTTCTGAAACTTAAAATAATTCCCATTGCTTTAATTTGCATTAAATATGCGTTCTAGTTGTATAATAACACGATATGTTCACCTATTTATTATTCACTATCGAATTTTTACTCCACAACGATGAAAATAGAGATAAATGCCGCACAAGAAAATTGTTCATCAGAAATGTTACCCCAAGTTCACATCGAATATTTACACTGATACATTACTCAAACATAATTGCCAATAGTTAAATGACATCAAAACCAAGCCACTTTATCATTACGAATCACATTCTAGTCATTAAATGATGTAAAATGCCAATAAATACCGACATGAAGATGTTCACCAAAAATGTTAACCTAAACTTTCTGAAACTAAAATAACTCCCATTGCTTTAATTTGCATCAAAAAAGCGTTCTAGTTGTATAATAACACGATATGTTTACCTATTTATTATTCACTATTGAATTTTTAATCCACAACGATGAAAATAAGGATAAATGCCGATAAGAAAATTGTTCTTCAGAAATCTTACCCCAAGTTCACATCGAATATTTACACTGATACATTACTCAAACATGATTGCCAATAGGTAAATGACATCATAACCAAGCCACTTTATCATTACGATTCACATTCTAGTCATTAAATGATGTAAAATGCCAATAAATACCGACATAAAGATGCACACCAAAAATGTTAACCTAAACTTTCTGAAACTAAAATAACTCCCATTGCTTTAATTTGCATTAAATATGCGTTCTAGTTGTATAATAACACGATATGTTCACCTATTTATTATTCACTATCGAATTTTTACTCCACAACGATGAAAATAGAGATAAATGCCGCACAAGAAAATTGTTCATCAGAAATGTTACCCCAAGTTCACATCGAATATTTACACTGATACATTACTCAAACATAATTGCCAATAGTTAAATGACATCAAAACCAAGCCACTTTATCATTACGAATCACATTCTAGTCATTAAATGATGTAAAATGCCAATAAATACCGACATGAAGATGTACACCAAAAATGTTAACCTAAACTTTTGAAACTAAAATAACTCCCATTGCTTTAATTTGCATCAAAAAAGCGTTCTAGTTGTATAATAACACGATATGTTTACCTATTTATTATTCACTATTGAATTTTTACTCCACAACGATGAAAATAAGGATAAATGCCGATAAGAAAATTGTTCTTCAGAAATCTTACCCCAAGTTCACATCGAATATTTACACTGATACATTACTCAAACATGATTGCCAATAGTTAAATGACATCAAAACCAAGCCACTTTATCATTACGATTCACATTCTAGTCATTAAATGATGTAAAATGCCGACATGAAGATGTACACCAAAAATGTTAAACTAAACTTTCTGAAACTTAAAATAACTCCCATTGCTTTAATTTGCATTAAATATGCGTTCTAGTTGTATAATAACACGATATGTTCACCTATTTATTATTCACTATCGAATTTTTACTCCACAACGATGAAAATAGAGATAAATGCCGCACAAGAAAATTGTTCATCAGAAATGTTACCCCAAGTTCACATCGAATATTTACACTGATACATTACTCAAACATAATTGCCAATAGTTAAATGACATCAAAACCAAGCCACTTTATCATTACGAATCACATTCTAGTCATTAAATGATGTAAAATGCCAATAAATACCGACATGAAGATGTTCACCAAAAATGTTAACCTAAACTTTCTGAAACTAAAATAACTCCAATTGCTTTAATTTGCATCAAAAAAGCGTTCTAGTTGTATAATAACACGATATGTTTACCTATTTATTATTCACTATTGAATTTTTACTCCACAACGATGAAAATAAGGATAAATGCCGATAAGAAAATTGTTCTTCAGAAATCTTACCCCAAGTTCACATCGAATATTTACACTGATACATTACTCAAACATGATTGCCAATAGTTAAATGACATCAAAACCAAGCCACTTTATCATTACGATTCACATTCTAGTCATTAAATGATGTAAAATGCCGACATGAAGATGTACACCAAAAATGTTAAACTAAACTTTCTGAAACTTAAAATAACTCCCATTGCTTTAATTTGCATTAAATATGCGTTCTAGTTGTATAATAACACGATATGTTCACCTATTTATTATTCACTATTGAATTTTTAATCCACAACGATGAAAATAAGGATAAATGCCGATAAGAAAATTGTTCTTCAGAAATCTTACCCCAAGTTCACATCGAATATTTACACTGATACATTACTCAAACATGATTGCCAATAGTTAAATGACATCAAAACCAAGCCACTTTATCATTACGATTCACATTCTAGTCATTAAATGATGTAAAATGCCAATAAATACCGACATGAAGATGTACACAAAAAATGTTAACCTAAACTTTCTGAAACTTAAAATAACTCCCATTGCTTTAATTTGCATTAAATATGCGTTCTAGTTGTATAATAACACGATATGTTCACCTATTTATTATTCACTATCGAATTTTTACTCCACAACGATGAAAATAGAGATAAATGCCGCACAAGAAAATTGTTCATCAGAAATGTTACCCCAAGTTCACATAAAATATTTACACCGATACATTCCTCAAACATGATTGCCCATTGTAAGATGACATCAAAACCAAGCCACTTTATCATTACGAGACACATTCTAGTCATTAAATGATGTAAAATGCCAATAAATGCCGACATGAAGATGTACACCAAAAATGTTAACCTAAACTTTCTGAAACTAAAATAACTCCCATTGCTTTAATTTGCATCTAAAAAGCGTTCTAGTTGTATAATAACACGATATGTTTACCTATTTGTTATTCACAGTTGAATGTTTACTCCAGAACGATGAAAATAAGGATAAATGCCGCATGAGAAAATTGTTCATCAGAAATGTTACCCCAAGTTCACATCGAATATTTACACTGATATATTCCTCAAACATGATTTCCCATAGATAGATGACATCAAAACAAAACCACTTAATGATTTAGAGACACATTCTATTCACGAAATAATGTAAAAGGTGAATGATACCGGCATGAAGATGTTCATCAAAAATGTTAACCGAAACTAAAGTCACTCTCGGGGCCTAATTGTGCATCAAACAATAATATAATAACGGTTTCCAATTGATGTGTACTTTTCTCTGCAGCTGTAGCTGTATAATTTGCCTTCTTTATAGTTTTCATTAACAGTAACACGTATTTCGAATCCGATTTCAGGTTCGGATTAGTACCACTGTGGCGCGAGTCCTCCATAAGAAAGGGATATTTCCGCTTTTAGTTACTCATTTGTTTTTTTGATTCCAAATATCAGCATAGGGGCGCTGTCTCCGATGTACGTGAAAAATGTATACCATACCTCCGATCTCTAAAATTCAAGGACCACGGCCTGAGACGGCCCCTTTATGAACAGTAAAATGCCGTCTCAGTCAGTCTGGTCTCAGTCCCGTCAACTGTTATAAAAAGCAGCCCCGAAAGCATTAGCAAACGATGGGATGATGCCAGACCGTCCGTGCTGCAAACACTCAGTGGTACCCATTAGTATGATTGTGCTCTCAGATTTATCGTGTCTCTAGTCGTGCCTTTTCGTGATTGATTTTGCAGATCGAATAAGCCAGTTTCAAAATGAAATCCATGAGCCCACCCGGCCGTTCCGAAGAAATGCAATGTGTCACCCCGGAATGCTCATCTCGTTACTCCTTGATTTCTTCGTCCGCGGAGGATAGTGGTTACTCCAGTATACCTTCATCAGGGATATCTTTGAGGTCTCTCCGGGGTACTTACGGGGTACTTCAAGGATATTCGGAAGAGGCTTTTCGATTCTGGAGTCAACTCATCGACTCCAGACGTTACCCGTAAGGAGCGATCGTCCCGTCGTGTATCTGGCAGGTGTCTCATTCCTACCATTATCGTGGAAGAAGAGGTAGATTCTCGGGGTAGCGAGCAGACTCACGAAAATGAAGAATTTGTGCATGGATTCTCAACTTCAACGAAGTCTCTTCCGTGGAAACTTTCCAGCACTCCAAGTCCGAAAAAGCATCATCCCTATTCAAGGGATTTTAGCCGAGGAAAGGTATGCCATAATGCTGCCCAAGCCCTCAGTCAAAAAACTCGCACACCTCCCCGGAAAGGCTCCCTCCATTCCTCTCCCATCACAAAGTTTCCATCATTTTCTGAACTTCCCGAGTATCGTAATCCTCGTCGCCCTAGATACGGTGCTCAGCATGTAGACTTTCTTTGGTGCTTGGGCAAGGAGAGGATGATGGCTCCGGCATTGTCCCTTGTTCTATCGAGTTTGAGCGGTGAAGATCTGATGGCATGCAGTGCCGTGAGCAAGACATGGCGAACACTTATTATGAGTGATAGAACTGCCAATTCAAGGAGGTTGGCAGCTATCGAGAAAAGAAAACTGAGAAAAGAGAATATGTCTCAGGTAAGCTGATATTCATAATTGTGTGCGTGAGAAATGGTTAATTTAAATGATTTCTTTAAAATCAGTTGTCCTTATATTTTGTGAAATATGTATTTCTAATTTTTCCAATGTTGGGTGAGCCTTACTTCAATGGTAGGGGTTGTCACTTTTCTACGCTTTATAGAAATCAGTTTTATCCCTATTTGGTTCCCAGTAACGTTTCTTTAAAGCTCTCATGCGTCTGTGCCCTTCCTGCACATCTTTTTATTAACGTTATAAAAATTAATTATTTAAACAGTATTTGTATCTTATTCTTGCAGATTCCATCAAAAGATAGAGTGGCTTTCCTCAAAGAAAACCGTTCTGTATTGGGTGTCATCCAGAAGGAGAGGTTATTTCCTCCTGAAGGCTCAATTCTGAAAACTCCACCACCAAAAATGAGTCCAAAAACACTCAAGTTTGAGCTCTACATGAAAGTAAGTTATTGGTTTTATTTTCTATTTTGAAGAAATTAATTTATATCCTTGTTTTTCTCAATCTCAGATTTTGATTAAGAGCAACTAATAGCCTTTATGTAATGCATCTTAGTTTGACCAACCCTTAGAAATTTATGCATGACTGGAATGTAAATGTGTACATACTATAGAAGAAAAAGTTTCCTGAGGAAGTTAGGGTTGCCAGTGTCAGTCTGAAAGATAATTGATTTCCTTTGTGATGGAATTTTATTCTAAGGCTTAATTAAGGGCGACTTATATACCAACACATTACATTGTCTTGATATTTTGACCATACAAGTTAGTGATGGAGAACACACAATTTGCATGCCATGAGTGAATACCCTCTTATCAGTTTAATGATGGCACATTTAATAGCCCTGAAGCAAGTCTTGTTCGTTTAATCCAGTCTGAGATTCACCATGGAAGAAGAAGGTGCTGTAACGGAGCATACCTTACCATCAATCAGGATATCTGGGTTTCAATCCCAGCTTTGCCAAATGATTTTTTCATGGCAAGTCTTGCCCTTGATTTATGTAATAATTCCTTTGAAACATTCTATGTAATGCTTGATGAAAATTTATCTCATTCTTTCTCTTCCCCCCTCTTTTTTCTTTTCACCTAGCACCTTCTTTTGCCTGGTAAATTTGATTCTCTCTACTCTCCATGCCATGGGTTTGAATTTCCCATGTTAGAATCCAGCCAAAGAACAGCATGCTGTGAGTGAGGAAATAATGGCAGTATTAACTATGTTGGGAAGATTTATCCCCTCTGTAGTACCTTGATTCATAATAATGCATTTTTAGTAGTACCTCCAGTTTTTTTGGTTGTTTGTTTTTGTGAAACAAATATTTAGGACAGTTAAGTGGAATCATACATGGCATTTTAGTCTGAGTCAGTTGTGCACTTCATTGTAAGCAATTTACAGATTAAGGTAGGTTTTCATTGAATCTGTGTTATTTTTCTACCTTTGCACAGATAACTATCAACTATGTATTACCTTACATGATTTCATTGTTTTTTTGGTATGTCTCTTCAGCCCTCTGGAAAGGTATCAACTCATTTCCCCATCTTTGTGTACATAATATCCTTTCTTCTATTACCAAATTTTACAGCATTCTCTTGCCTCGCCCATTCTCAGTATCTTCTCCAGCCAGTACTATTCTTTTTGAAAAAATAGGCAAAATTCTATTCCACAATGATTTTTTATGCTACTGGTTTCAACCTTTCAGTGCCATTTTTCTAGTGTAATAGACTTTCACTAAGTGGTGGCCAAAGTTCTCCACTTAATGAGTGATATTCATTCACCTACCCCTACACCTTGGATGCTTGCAGCTTGCTCTCATCTTCCTGCCATGTAGCCCATGTTTCCTCGCAATTCGTAAAATACATCAATTTCAATTAAAGCTCTAAACCACTCCTTTTCTATTACTCGTACTTACACGCATTGGACTCATAATTGATTCCCCTTTCTTGCAAGCATTTCTTTTGCTAGTGTAACTATCTTCCTTATTTCTGTACTTCAGGTACCACTTACTCTCTTTACTCATAATTTGATTGGAACGGTTCATTCAAATAATAAACTACTTTGAAGCTAGGGTCTACTTACAATATTTATTCAACCATGATGGAAATAGTTGATGATAACAATCCAAATCCCTCTCTACTTGGCATTTATCTCAGGAATGGGATATCTAGTTGCCTTCCTTTTCCTTAACTCAAGTTGGCCTTCTCCAAGGAATTTCTTTTCTTTTGACCAAACCTATTTACTATTTACATTTCTAATAATGACTTTGCTACCTGTGAAATAAAATTTATTTGAACTCAAAAAGTTTCTTTTCGAATGCTTTCTTAAGTTTTTTTCTAGTTACACGGTAGTAGAACTAGTTTCTAGTTCTACTACCTCTTTCATTCTCCAGAGAACTTAACTCTGTTTCAGGATATATTTTACAGGCCTAAGATTTCTGTGTTATTCTTTTCTCTTATTTCTAGGATAGCAGAGCTGATCAACGTCATTTATGCATATGTACTTGCCATCTATTACCATGTAATTTTACTTTTCCATTGCTTTTCTTTCAGTGTCATTCTTATCTTCCCTCTGCCATTTAACCTTGCAAGATGCTCAGTCACTTCAAGAAATTTTGGAAAAAGTTTGTGGCACTACCTCAACTTCTCACAGAAATTTACTTTCCCAAACGCCTTTTTTTCTTTGTGATATATACAATAAAAGTTAATCACGTTAAAAGTTAATAAAAAAGATAAAAAGTTATCACCGCGGCTAGTCCCGGTATACTTTGAACCAGTCTAGAGCGAACACCTCTTTGTGTTCTATGTCCGGGCCTGCTCTCCGGCTGTGGCGCTGTGCGCACGAATTGGACTGCTTGTGGCATCATATGCTCTGCAGTCCAGCTACCTCTTGTCCGGTAGTGTCCGAAAATATCCACAGGGAAGAATGACGCTTTGGTAGCTTAACTGGCTAAAGCACTCGACCGGAAATCGGGGGATCCGAGTTCGAATCCCGGTCAAGGCGAATGATTTTTTCTCTGTGGATCTTTCGCACAATATATACTCAATTTGCATCTGAGCTTACCTTTCTAATATAACATTTTCCTGTAAGAACTGAAATGAATATTGAGACAATGGATTCAGGCCAACCTTGGGGGGTCCATAAGCAGGGGGGAAATTTTTGAAAAACAGGGTACTAAGCAGAGGGTTTTAAACTAATTTTAACACTTTTCATAATCAAAAATACTTCATTTGCTAAAGAAATATTTGGTAAATTCATGATTTTTCAATATTTTGTTTTTTTATATGAAGGAAAATAATTGTGTCTTTGTATACTTATTTTATTGGCAATGAGTGACATCAAAGTTAGGAATTTGGGCAAGGGTTAACATATTTGTCAGTTTGTAACCAAGGACAACAAACGGGCAAGGGAAACAAAATTCCCTTGAGAAGTGGAAGAGGCACCACTAACTCGCCGGCCTCGGTGGCGGCGGGGTAAAGTCCTCGCCTGACAAACCGAAGGTCGCGGGTTCGAGTCCCGCCTGGGTAGGATGCTCTTATCCAGGGCATGGGCGTGTGTGAATGTCCTTCATTGTTAACTGTTAATTCCCCATTGTAAAGGCCGTTGTGCTGTTTATGGGGTAATGGAAATAAATAAATAAACTTGTCCTAAAACTTTTGACAGTAATGGTTGTCGTTAGACCTATGTCTACATTCACCTTACTTCTCTGTCTCATTACTCTTTTCCTCTCCTCTATTCTAGCTTCCTCCACATTAATTTTTCAAAAGGTGCTGTTTCAATTACATTGTTGCAACTTGGAAAATATTTTCATAATTTTTAAACTTACGCATAATTCTTAGAAATTTTGTTTTCAGAATGTAATCCGGATTTAACAAATTTTTATATGTAATGCATATTCAAATTCTGAAATTGTGGAACTGATTATGAGGAAAGTCATCGGAATCCAATCAATTTTTATTAGAAAGTGGAAATAAAAGGGTCTTTCTATTGATGTGGTCTGTGTATCAGCTTTGGTTAGGCTACATGAGTGGACATGCTCCACACTGAATGAGTAGCATGGCCTGATTTGACTCTGGGAAGCAGATGGTGAAGGGTTGAAATGACTTTTCTGTAGTAATCATTGATCTTGAAAAAATGATTATTTGTGAAAACCATAGTACACATGGGATAGAAGTATATTAGATAGAAGAAATTTTAAACTTGGTATACCTTTTCATATTGATTATGGAATGGAATCTTACTGATTTCTTCAGTTTATTCTTAGTTCAATAATTCTTGGTCACAACTCATTGTGGTCAGGAGGGGCAGATTGTAAAGGCCGTTTTACACGGGGCACGGAATTGCGCAGGTTAGAGCTGCATTAATTTCTAAAATGGCGTGGAATTGTGCGAATGCATGAACGAAATTAGAACAGGGGCTATTTTGCCGACTCGCATCCACGCATTCTCGCATGTGTTCTAGCAATTCACCGATTTACACGACGCAATTTAGATTGCACCTTCGCACGTATGTCAGATTGCGCAATTCCGTGTACCGTGTAAAACAGCATTAACATGCAAATCTCGAATTATTAACCCACAGCATAGATAGTAGTTTTACAAGAGGAATAAAACTAGTGTGTACTTATTTATCAATTTAAATCAAATTAGCATAAAATAATCCAAAAGCAAACTAAATTTTATGGACAGTATCCTTTGAACATCACTTAATGCTGAGGAGTCAATGACCATTTCCTTTTAAATTACTTGATGCAGCTTCTGAAAGGAGCAGATGGAGGAATATTTGTGTGCCAAAATGAAGTGGTTACGGAAAATGAATCAATGAATGCATATTGACTGAACTGTCTTCCTTAAATAACTGGTCCATGACATTCCTGCTGTTTGTTGATGAAATAATATGTTTTTATTTTGTATGCTTGTTGCTATTTGCGATTCGGAATAAAATCTTGCTTAAAAATTTTTTTTATCTTACTTCACAATTACAGGAGGGGCTACGGGTGGATGGAAATGAATTTCAGCATTTGAAACCATGCCCACATTGTAGTTTCCCATCCCTGGTTGATGCAAAACTCAATGTAGGTGTGTGCTCGAGGCTTGGATGTCAGTTCAGGTTTTGCACTTTATGCCACTGTTTGGAGCACACTATGCCCATCAACTCTCATTCGGCCTCGCCTCCAAGGTACATGGCTTGCCCTTTTGCTCCAAAGGCTGCCTCTCCTCCATCTCCCCCTCGGCCTATGCTTCTAGCCACCAGAAGACAGCTGAATTTAGCAGCTAGCAAGAGAAGTAAAAGGAATCTTCGCAGACTGATGCCATCCTCTTTGAAGATAATGTATGTGAAAGAATTTGTGATTTTTAGATGAACTGTTTGTAGTATATGTGAAAGAGTTGCTCACCATTTAAATTCTGGAGCCCAATTTGAATTTTATATGGCTAATGCATTTCTTTCAATTTTAATTTCATGTTGTGGTGACATTGAAAATGTTTTACTTAGTATGTATGTGATTTGTTGTTTTTAATGGGATATTTTAATTTTAACTATTCATGATAAATTACCTTTTATTGTGTGTTGTAAATGTGCCAGAGGTAGAATGGCACTTTGCCATTTGTGTGGGTGGTTAAGTATGGAAGTGTTTTATTTTATGATTTAAACTTTAAAAAGATCAAATGAAGAATTTATGAGTTTCAAATGGCTTTGAAATAACAACAATTTTCGTGAGTCTGCTCGCTACCCCGAGAATCTACCTCTTCTTCCACGCCTATGATTCTTTTTGACTTGTTTAATTAATACTGAGAGATATATATACACATCTTGATTAAATTTAGTCAGTACTTGATCAATAGCTGACATGAATACCATATGCCTTGTAAATTGTTAATAATTATTGGAAAATCGAGGAAATTAGTGCAATCTATTGTTATTTATGTAAATCTTGTTGAATTTTGGAGGATCCTTTATTGATGATTAATTATGGACTGATAATATTCACAAACATGGAGGGTTTAAATGGAGAATTAATAATGCCAATGTATATTAATTAAGTGAGAGACATATTATGCTGAATATTTTTGCTGCTATTTTGATAACTAATAATTATTTAGTGAATAACCGTATATTTGAATAACCTTGTATTTATTGTTTATATAAATTGGGATATATATTTTGTTGGTCGACCCTAACTTTCTCTTGGGTTGCAATATGAATTTTGGGTAGAAGTTAAAACCCATTTTTGTCAATCGTTGATTTTTGATAAGGTGGTTGAACCCAACTAATGGGACAACCCAGGATTCTCATGAACCCAACTGCTTTACCAACCCAATCTTGCCCATTTACTAAGTGGTTGGTTATTGTATTGCCTTACTTGGTTTTAAAAACCACAAAATATCTCTGATGAGAGAAGGAACATTTGAGTTTGGTAAAGATATCCTGGTGTTATACCAATAAAAATCTTCCCAGTTCCTTCTAGTCGCTGATGATAATTATTTGTAATTTTGATTCACTGTACACCGAAACAAGCATCACATTATGACATGTTGATTATTAATTTTATTTTCTTGCTATGTAATACTAAATAATTTACTCTATATCATTAAGCATTATTTCTTGTCTCACTCTTGTAATTGTCATGTTACTCACTTAAGAATTCTGTTGAATTCCAAACATCACTCCTGAGGTTATTATTTACAGAGTGATAAAAATGTATGTTCTTGTCAAAACTATTTTTTGAGTGATATTTCTTGAAAACTATTGTCTCAATCAATAAACTTTTTATATTCAGTTCAATTCTAACCACTGAATAATGGTTTTTGTGAAATTCATGGGGTTTAAACAGTGGGGGTTCATCCAGTGAAAACCAGTGGACCTGTGATGCCTCGATAAGTTTTCCTGGCATTAATCAGTTCTTGGTGGACGTGTCTTGTCCACAAGTTCAAGCAATTTTTGTGGTCATTTTCCCACAGAGGATGTGGCATTTTTTTAGTGTACCCCCCCCCCCCCAAAAATTTCTGGTACCCCTCCCCCCCAGAAATTCTTCGAACTTCCTCCGAACTTATCCGCAGAACTTAGCGCGAAAAATACCCTGCCTCTGGAAACTCAGCCTCTGGAAACAGCCTCCAAAACAGCCTCCGAACCAGCCTACCTGCAATGCAAGACTTATATAGGACTACTGCGGAGAAATACTTCTCCTTGGCAAGCAAGGGGAAATCGGTGCTAAGGCCTTAGTATTGCACTTGGAGTGAGAAGTTTTACCATTGTCCTATCACAACTCTCTCTCCCTCCAACACCTCACCCCAGTATCTCCTTCCCCTCCATGTGTTCCAATGAACTATCCCTCTGATGTCTCCAACCCAGAAGTTGAGGGGAAAATTCTGGGTGCTGGCTGTTGTCTCAAAACCAGGGAATGGTGTTTTGCGGAGCGGCCGTTTCTGCAGGGGCAGTGACGCATCAGTGGGCGGTTGTTGAATTCGCCTGGCTACCCCTCCACTCCCTGGAAGAAGCCCTCCCCTCAAATGCTGTCTCGCCTTGCATAGGCAAGCTCTTTTCTGGTCGTGACCTGCTGGGAGTCACATGTCTTGTGAGGCATGAGATTTTTAGAGCAATTTTCTGCTGGTATTTAGCTGGTAATGTTTCCTTTGGGATCATGAATTTACTATCATTGTTTTCTGTAATACTTCTGATTTTTTGAATACTCTACTTTGAATAGATATCGTACGGTAATAACTCGTAAATTGTTTTTGGCTACCTTTTTCTTGTGAGCTGTTTTTCTTGTTTGTGGAATCTTACCCTGATCCAGCATGTGACCGACGGTTGGAGTATTTCCCTTGTCTGGACTTACGTGAAAAATCAACCAGATTTTACAACGTAATGTTACAATGTTCATGAACTTATTGGGTCTGAAACAGAAGAACAATGTGGAAAACAGTTACGGAAAATTTCTTGATCTTGTTCTTACTAATGTGGTCGAGAGTAATATTGAGGTGATTCGCTGTACGTTGCCAGTGATTAAAGAAGATCACTATCACCCAGCAGTAACCGCTCATTATGTCTGTGGTATTACAAAAAAAACAAAAGATGATTTTGCCAATTCATATAACTTTAAAAGAGGTAACTACTTGAAATTATACGAGGAGCTGCGGATTAAAGATTGGAACGCAATTTCATCTACTAATGATGTCAATATTGGTTTGGAAATGTTTTACAGTTACCTAAATGAAGCGATTGATATATCTATTCCAAAATGTAAAATATTAGAGTACAAGTATCCTTCGTGGTACAATTACGAGGTAATTAAAAAAATAAAGAAGAAAGATAGACATAGACTACTGTTCAAGAAAACTGGGTCAAGTTATCACAAATCAAAATACAATACTTTGAGAATAGAAGTTAGAGAAGATATTAATAAAGCTTTAAGTGTTCACTTGGAAAATATCAAATATGAAGTTGTCAACGGGAACTATAGTAGTTTTTGGAAATTTGTGAGAAAAAATAAGGCTAGTGGTCATATCCCTGAAGTGCTTACACTAAATGGTTGTGAATTTGCCTCACCAAGAGAAATAGTTAATGCATTTAAAGAATATTTTATGTCTGTTTATGTTACTCAAGTAGATCCCTCTAAGATAAAGTATGCTAATGAAACCCTTGCCCAAAACAATGATAATATAATCATTATTAGTATTAGCATGGATGAAGTGCTTGAAGCAATCCAAAGTTTAGATACCAAAAAATCTATTGGTCCTGACAATATCCCTACGTATATTGTGAAAGGCTGTAAAGAGATCTTAGCTCAACCTTTATGTCAGTTGTTTAATAACTCTTTAAAAAGTGGAGTATTTCCCACAAAATGGAAAACTGCCAAGGTGTGTCCTATTTTTAAAAAGGGAGAACGAAACGACATAAAAAATTATAGGCCTATAAGTATATTGTCTGTTTTTTCAAAAATATTTGAGGGTATTTTATGTAAGCGTATTAACTTTCTATTAAAAAATCGGATAAGTGATACACAACACGGCTTTATAGCTAATAGGTCAGTAACGACCAACCTAGCTATCTTAACCGATTATGTTATGAATTCCATGGATAGCGGTTCTCAGGTGGATGCAGTCTACCTAGACTTTAAAAAAGCCTTTGATACTGTACAACATAACATATTGCTAAGCAAACTGATAAGTATTGGCATTGCAGGCTCTTTGTTAACTCTTTTGAGTTCATTTCTAAATGAAAGAAAACAATACGTAGTGCATCGAAACGTGGTGTCTGACAAGTACTCTGTTGTGTCTGGTGTGCCTCAAGGCTCGAACCTGGGTCCACTTCTGTTTTTGATATTTGTTAATGACTTGCCACAATGTATCCATCATTCAAGATGTCTAATGTTTGCAGATGATGTTAAAATATATAGAAAGGTGAACAACTTACAACATTGTCTCCAGATACAGTCAGATTTAAACAGTCTGGTCACCTGGTCTCATGAAAATGGTTTATTTTTTAATGTTGATAAGTGTATTGTTTTATCTTTTTCACGGAGAAAAAATGTAATCAAATGCAATTACCATATGGAAGAATCCAAATTGAATAGGACTAATGAATGGAAGGATCTAGGGGTCACCTTTGATAGCAAAATGTATTTCACCACACATATATTGAATATTAGCATAACTGCATGTAAACTTTTGGGCTTTATACACCGTATGTCAAAATATTTTGACTCTGAGATGGTACTCAAGACATTGTACTACTCTTATGTAAGAAGTAAGTTGGAATATGGGTCAGTTATTTGGAATCCCTATTTAAAGAAACATATTGTACTGCTGGAGCAAGTTCAAAAGAGATTTTTAAGATTTCTATATTTTGTATTATATCATGTGTATCCGCTGTTCGAGAATTATGTTTGTTATAGTGATTTGTTAAGAGTGTTTGGTCTCCATACCCTGCAAAATAGAAGAACCATAAACGACCTGCTATTTCTGCATGATGTCATTAATAAGGGCCTATGTTATGAATTGCTTAAGGAAATAAAAATAATAGTACCAAATGTTAATAGCCGGTTCAAAAGAACATTTTACATATCTAAGGTTAAAACAAATTATTGTTCCAATACGCCAATACGAAGGATCTGTGTACTATATAACAAAAACTTCAATGATTTAGACCTGTATCAAAAGAAAAACTGCTTTTTAAAAGATGTTAAGAATATGTTTCGCGACTGTGATAGTATTTAGTTAATATTTTTACCATTTGTTATCATGATTGTTACTTTTTTGTGGCTGTGACCAATTTATTTTCTATTTTTTGTAGTTATAATCATGTATTGTTCACCCTATAATTATGTACATGTTGGGCGAACTTTAAACATAATAAATAAATAAATCAGAAAATTGTTCTTCAGAAATCTTACCCCAAGTTCACATCGAATATTTACACTGATACATTACTCAAACATGATTGCCAATAGGTAAATGACATCATAACCAAGCCACTTTATCATTACGATTCACATTCTAGTCATTAAATGATGTAAAATGCCAATAAATACCGACATAAAGATGTACACCAAAAATGTTAACCTAAACTTTCTGAAACTAAAATAACTCCCATTGCTTTAATTTGCATTAAATATGCGTTCTAGTTGTATAATAACACGATATGTTCACCTATTTATTATTCACTATCGAATTTTTACTCCACAACGATGAAAATAGAGATAAATGCCGCACAAGAAAATTGTTCATCAGAAATGTTACCCCAAGTTCACATCGAATATTTACACTGATACATTACTCAAACATAATTGCCAATAGTTAAATGACATCAAAACCAAGCCACTTTATCATTACGAATCACATTCTAGTCATTAAATGATGTAAAATGCCAATAAATACCGACATGAAGATGTTCACCAAAAATGTTAACCTAAACTTTCTGAAACTAAAATAACTCCAATTGCTTTAATTTGCATCAAAAAAGCGTTCTAGTTGTATAATAACACGATATGTTTACCTATTTATTATTCACTATTGAATTTTTACTCCACAACGATGAAAATAAGGATAAATGCCGATAAGAAAATTGTTCTTCAGAAATCTTACCCCAAGTTCACATCGAATATTTACACTGATACATTACTCAAACATGATTGCCAATAGTTAAATGACATCAAAACCAAGCCACTTTATCATTACGATTCACATTCTAGTCATTAAATGATGTAAAATGCCGACATGAAGATGTACACCAAAAATGTTAAACTAAACTTTCTGAAACTTAAAATAACTCCCATTGCTTTAATTTGCATTAAATATGCGTTCTAGTTGTATAATAACACGATATGTTCACCTATTTATTATTCACTATTGAATTTTTAATCCACAACGATGAAAATAAGGATAAATGCCGATAAGAAAATTGTTCTTCAGAAATCTTACCCCAAGTTCACATCGAATATTTACACTGATACATTACTCAAACATGATTGCCAATAGTTAAATGACATCAAAACCAAGCCACTTTATCATTACGATTCACATTCTAGTCATTAAATGATGTAAAATGCCAATAAATACCGACATGAAGATGTACACAAAAAATGTTAACCTAAACTTTCTGAAACTTAAAATAACTCCCATTGCTTTAATTTGCATTAAATATGCGTTCTAGTTGTATAATAACACGATATGTTCACCTATTTATTATTCACTATCGAATTTTTACTCCACAACGATGAAAATAGAGATAAATGCCGCACAAGAAAATTGTTCATCAGAAATGTTACCCCAAGTTCACATAAAATATTTACACCGATACATTCCTCAAACATGATTGCCCATTGTAAGATGACATCAAAACCAAGCCACTTTATCATTACGAGACACATTCTAGTCATTAAATGATGTAAAATGCCAATAAATGCCGACATGAAGATGTACACCAAAAATGTTAACCTAAACTTTCTGAAACTAAAATAACTCCCATTGCTTTAATTTGCATCTAAAAAGCGTTCTAGTTGTATAATAACACGATATGTTTACCTATTTGTTATTCACAGTTGAATGTTTACTCCAGAACGATGAAAATAAGGATAAATGCCGCATGAGAAAATTGTTCATCAGAAATGTTACCCCAAGTTCACATCGAATATTTACACTGATATATTCCTCAAACATGATTTCCCATAGATAGATGACATCAAAACAAAACCACTTAATGATTTAGAGACACATTCTATTCACGAAATAATGTAAAAGGTGAATGATACCGGCATGAAGATGTTCATCAAAAATGTTAACCGAAACGTTCTGAAACTAAAGTCACTCTCGGGGCCTAATTGTGCATCAAACAATAATATAATAACGGTTTCCAATTGATGTGTACTTTTCTCTGCAGCTGTAGCTGTATAATTTGCCTTCTTTATAGTTTTCATTAACAGTAACACGTATTTCGAATCCGATTTCAGGTTCGGATTAGTACCACTGTGGCGCGAGTCCTCCATAAGAAAGGGATATTTCCGCTTTTAGTTACTCATTTGTTTTTTTGATTCCAAATATCAGCATAGGGGCGCTGTCTCCGATGTACGTGAAAAATGTATACCATACCTCCGATCTCTAAAATTCAAGGACCACGGCCTGAGACGGCCCCTTTATGAACAGTAAAATGCCGTCTCAGTCAGTCTGGTCTCAGTCCCGTCAACTGTTATAAAAAGCAGCCCCGAAAGCATTAGCAAACGATGGGATGATGCCAGACCGTCCGTGCTGCAAACACTCAGTGGTACCCATTAGTATGATTGTGCTCTCAGATTTATCGTGTCTCTAGTCGTGCCTTTTCGTGATTGATTTTGCAGATCGAATAAGCCAGTTTCAAAATGAAATCCATGAGCCCACCCGGCCGTTCCGAAGAAATGCAATGTGTCACCCCGGAATGCTCATCTCGTTACTCCTTGATTTCTTCGTCCGCGGAGGATAGTGGTTACTCCAGTATACCTTCATCAGGGATATCTTTGAGGTCTCTCCGGGGTACTTACGGGGTACTTCAAGGATATTCGGAAGAGGCTTTTCGATTCTGGAGTCAACTCATCGACTCCAGACGTTACCCGTAAGGAGCGATCGTCCCGTCGTGTATCTGGCAGGTGTCTCATTCCTACCATTATCGTGGAAGAAGAGGTAGATTCTCGGGGTAGCGAGCAGACTCACGAAAATGAAGAATTTGTGCATGGATTCTCAACTTCAACGAAGTCTCTTCCGTGGAAACTTTCCAGCACTCCAAGTCCGAAAAAGCATCATCCCTATTCAAGGGATTTTAGCCGAGGAAAGGTATGCCATAATGCTGCCCAAGCCCTCAGTCAAAAAACTCGCACACCTCCCCGGAAAGGCTCCCTCCATTCCTCTCCCATCACAAAGTTTCCATCATTTTCTGAACTTCCCGAGTATCGTAATCCTCGTCGCCCTAGATACGGTGCTCAGCATGTAGACTTTCTTTGGTGCTTGGGCAAGGAGAGGATGATGGCTCCGGCATTGTCCCTTGTTCTATCGAGTTTGAGCGGTGAAGATCTGATGGCATGCAGTGCCGTGAGCAAGACATGGCGAACACTTATTATGAGTGATAGAACTGCCAATTCAAGGAGGTTGGCAGCTATCGAGAAAAGAAAACTGAGAAAAGAGAATATGTCTCAGGTAAGCTGATATTCATAATTGTGTGCGTGAGAAATGGTTAATTTAAATGATTTCTTTAAAATCAGTTGTCCTTATATTTTGTGAAATATGTATTTCTAATTTTTCCAATGTTGGGTGAGCCTTACTTCAATGGTAGGGGTTGTCACTTTTCTACGCTTTATAGAAATCAGTTTTATCCCTATTTGGTTCCCAGTAACGTTTCTTTAAAGCTCTCATGCGTCTGTGCCCTTCCTGCACATCTTTTTATTAACGTTATAAAAATTAATTATTTAAACAGTATTTGTATCTTATTCTTGCAGATTCCATCAAAAGATAGAGTGGCTTTCCTCAAAGAAAACCGTTCTGTATTGGGTGTCATCCAGAAGGAGAGGTTATTTCCTCCTGAAGGCTCAATTCTGAAAACTCCACCACCAAAAATGAGTCCAAAAACACTCAAGTTTGAGCTCTACATGAAAGTAAGTTATTGGTTTTATTTTCTATTTTGAAGAAATTAATTTATATCCTTGTTTTTCTCAATCTCAGATTTTGATTAAGAGCAACTAATAGCCTTTATGTAATGCATCTTAGTTTGACCAACCCTTAGAAATTTATGCATGACTGGAATGTAAATGTGTACATACTATAGAAGAAAAAGTTTCCTGAGGAAGTTAGGGTTGCCAGTGTCAGTCTGAAAGATAATTGATTTCCTTTGTGATGGAATTTTATTCTAAGGCTTAATTAAGGGCGACTTATATACCAACACATTACATTGTCTTGATATTTTGACCATACAAGTTAGTGATGGAGAACACACAATTTGCATGCCA
Organism: Ischnura elegans; assembly: GCF_921293095.1. Taxonomy (NCBI): domain Eukaryota; kingdom Metazoa; phylum Arthropoda; class Insecta; order Odonata; family Coenagrionidae; genus Ischnura; species Ischnura elegans. Next base: position 31,510,098 of record NC_060247.1, read on the forward strand.
TGAGTGAATACCCTCTTATCAGTTTAATGATGGCACATTTAATAGCCCTGAAGCAAGTCTTGTTCGTTTAATCCAGTCTGAGATTCACCATGGAAGAAGAAGGTGCTGTAACGGAGCATACCTTACCATCAATCAGGATATCTGGGTTTCAATCCCAGCTTTGCCAAATGATTTTTTCATGGCAAGTCTTGCCCTTGATTTATGTAATAATTCCTTTGAAACATTCTATGTAATGCTTGATGAAAATTTATCTCATTCTTTCTCTTCCCCCCTCTTTTTTCTTTTCACCTAGCACCTTCTTTTGCCTGGTAAATTTGATTCTCTCTACTCTCCATGCCATGGGTTTGAATTTCCCATGTTAGAATCCAGCCAAAGAACAGCATGCTGTGAGTGAGGAAATAATGGCAGTATTAACTATGTTGGGAAGATTTATCCCCTCTGTAGTACCTTGATTCATAATAATGCATTTTTAGTAGTACCTCCAGTTTTTTTGGTTGTTTGTTTTTGTGAAACAAATATTTAGGACAGTTAAGTGGAATCATACATGGCATTTTAGTCTGAGTCAGTTGTGCACTTCATTGTAAGCAATTTACAGATTAAGGTAGGTTTTCATTGAATCTGTGTTATTTTTCTACCTTTGCACAGATAACTATCAACTATGTATTACCTTACATGATTTCATTGTTTTTTTGGTATGTCTCTTCAGCCCTCTGGAAAGGTATCAACTCATTTCCCCATCTTTGTGTACATAATATCCTTTCTTCTATTACCAAATTTTACAGCATTCTCTTGCCTCGCCCATTCTCAGTATCTTCTCCAGCCAGTACTATTCTTTTTGAAAAAATAGGCAAAATTCTATTCCACAATGATTTTTTATGCTACTGGTTTCAACCTTTCAGTGCCATTTTTCTAGTGTAATAGACTTTCACTAAGTGGTGGCCAAAGTTCTCCACTTAGTGAGTGATATTCATTCACCTACCCCTACACCTTGGATGCTTGCAGCTTGCTCTCATCTTCCTGCCATGTAGCCCATGTTTCCTCGCAATTCGTAAAATACATCAATTTCAATTAAAGCTCTAAACCACTCCTTTTCTATTACTCGTACTTACACGCATTGGACTCATAATTGATTCCCCTTTCTTGCAAGCATTTCTTTTGCTAGTGTAACTATCTTCCTTATTTCTGTACTTCAGGTACCACTTACTCTCTTTACTCATAATTTGATTGGAACGGTTCATTCAAATAATAAACTACTTTGAAGCTAGGGTCTACTTACAATATTTATTCAACCATGATGGAAATAGTTGATGATAACAATCCAAATCCCTCTCTACTTGGCATTTATCTCAGGAATGGGATATCTAGTTGCCTTCCTTTTCCTTAACTCAAGTTGGCCTTCTCCAAGGAATTTCTTTTCTTTTGACCAAACCTATTTACTATTTACATTTCTAATAATGACTTTGCTACCTGTGACGTTACGTCGTAAAATCTGGTTGATTTTTCACGTAAGTCCAGACAAGGGAAATACTCCAACCGTCGGTCACATGCTGGATCAGGGTAAGACTCCACAAACAGAAAAAACAGCTCACAAGAAAAAGGTAGCCAAAAACAATTTACGAGTTATTACCGTACGATATCTATTCAAAGTAGAGTATTCAAAAAATCAGAAGTATTACAGAAAACAATGATAGTAAATTCATGATCCCAAAGGAAACATTACCAGCAGAAAATTGCTCTAAAAATCTCATGGCTCACAAGACATGTGACTCCCAGCAGGTCTCGACCAGAAAGAGGGCTTGCCTATGCAAGGCGAGACAGCATTTGAGGGGAGGGCTTCTTCCAGGGAGTGGAGGGGTAGCCAGGCGAATTCAACAACCGCCCACTGATGCGTCACTGCCCCTGCAGAAACGGCCGCTCCACAAAACACCATTCCCTGGTTTTGAGACAACAGCCAGCACCCAGAATTTTCCCCTCAACTTCTGGGTTGAGACATCAGAGGAATCGTTCATTGGAACACATGGAGGGGAAGGAGATACTGGGGTGAGGTGTTGGAGGGAGAGAGAGTTTGTGATAGGACAATGGTAAAACTTCTCACTCCAAGTGCAATACTAAGGCCTTAGCACCGATTTCCCCTTGCTTGCCAAGGAGAAGTATTTCTCCGCAGTAGTCCTATATAAGTCTTGCATTGCAGGTAGGCTGGTTCGGAGGCTGGTTCGGAGGCTGCTTCGGAGGCTGTTTCAGAGACTGTTTCCAGAGACAGGATTTTCCAGAGACAGGATTTTGCGAGACAGGGCACTTTGCTACAGGGACCCTTTGCGCAAAAAATCCTTTGCGCGAAAAAACCTTAGCGCGAAAAGTTCTTGGCGGGAGAAGTTCTGCGGATAAGTTCGGAGGAAGTTCGAGGAAGTTCGAGGAATTTCTGGGGGGGGGGGGTACCAGAAATTTTGGGGGGGGGGGGACACTAAAAAATGCCACATCCTCTGTAGGAAAATGACCACAAAAATTGCTTGAACTTGGGGACCAAGACACGTCCACCAAGAACTGATTAATGCCTAGAAAACTTATCGAGGCATCACAGGTCCACTGGTTTTCACTGGATGAACCCCCACTGTTTAACCCCCATGAATTTCACAAAAACCATTATTCAGTGGTTAGAATTGAACTGAATATAAAAAGTTTATTGATTGAGACAATAGTATTCAAGAAATATCACTCAAAAATAGTTTTGACAAGAACATACATTTTTATCACTCTGTAAATAATAACCTCAGGAGTGATGTTTGGAATTCAACAGAATTCTTAAGTGAGTAAACATGACATAATTACAAGAGTGAGACAAGAAATAATTTCTGAATTGAAATAGAGTAGATTATTTAGTATTACATAGCAAGAAAATGAAATTAATAATCAATATGTCATAATGTGATGCTTGTTTCGGTGTACAGTGAATCAAAATTACAAATAATTATCATCAGCGACCAGAAGGAACTGGGAAGATTTTTATTGGTATAACACCAGGATATCTTTACCAAACTCAATGTTCCTTTTCTCATCAGAGATATTTTGTGGTTTTTTTTTTTTTTTAAACCAAGTAAAGCAATACAATAACCAACCACTTAGTAAATGGGCAAGATTGGGTTGGTGAAGCAGTTGGGTTCATCAGAACCCTGGGTTGTCCCATTAGTTGGGTTCAACCACCTTATCAAAAATCAACGATTGACAAAAATGGGTTTTAACTTCTACCCAAAATTCATATTGCAACCCAAGAGAAAGTTAGGGTCGACCAACAAAATATATACCCCATATTATATAATCATTAAGTACAAGTTTATTCAAAAATACGGTTATTCACTAAATAATTATTAGTTATCCAAATACCCGCAAAAATATTCAGCATAATATGTGTCTCACTTAATTAATATACATTGGCATTAGTATTTCTCCCATTTAAACCCTCCATGTTTGTAAATATTATCAGTCCATAATTAATTATCAATAAAGAATCCTCCAAAATTCAACAAGATTACGTAAATGACAATAGATTGCACTAAATTCCTCGATTTTCCAATAATTATTAACAATTTATAAGGCATATGGTATTCATGTCAGCTATTGAACAAGTACTGACTAAATTTAATCAAGATGTGTATATATATCTCTCAGTATTAATTAAACAAGTCAAAAAAGAATCATAGGAGATGCTAACAAAATGAGAACTGCATATTGCATCAACAAAAGAAATCACTCTAAATTTCACTCTTCAATTAACAATAGAAATGAGAGCTACATGCTGGTTGCGACAAGATGAAAGTTCATACTTGTCGGGCGATGAAGGTCGCAACTCAACGCCAAAAGCCACACTAAAACACAGTAGGCAGTCTTAAAATCAGCTGATCAATTCAATCACTCAGCCATCGATAGAATATTGAACACTGCAAAATCACGACACTTATCACTGTCCAGAATTGTGAGAATGTCCATAAAGTCTTGGTGGAGAAAAGGTGACACAAAACACAATTGAATCTTAATAACTGGGGCCACCTCCACAGCTTATCTGGAAACGAGCCATCTCGGGGATTTCCCCCCAAGTTAATCTCCCGTCCTCTCCCTCCAAGCACCCATAATTCCTCCACCTTACCCCATCTCACAATCACAGTAGACCAACACTAAATTACATGAGTGAATTAAGCAGATGAGAATAAGCAAGTACAATACAATATTTCAGAACAATTTCAATTACAAGCATAGAAATAGACTTATTATTCATTAATCAAAACAATATTAGTAGGAATCAATAGAAATACAACACCGAAATCAAGCATCAAATAGTATTTGAGAGAGCAAACATTAGCATTCATTGAAAAAAAAAAGAATAAAAAAAAAATCAATGATATTTCATTCCTTTTAATTACTGGAGTTAGCAATGCCACCATGATATGCCTTTAAGTGAGAAACATGACAGATTTTCTCTTTCCCAGGAGAAACTTCCAGAATAACTGTTACAGGAGAGAGATACTTTTTAAGGACGAAAGGTCCTTTCCACAGAGGTTCCAGTTTTGCCATTTTCTGTTCACCTTTAGAACTGACAGGATGGTTTTTGCAGAGAACAAGATCTCCCACACAGAAAGTGATTTGGGAGTGAGATTTATTATAGGATTCTTTATACCTGTTTCTGGCCTTTTTTAAATTAGCAATAACATGATTCAGACATGCTTGTCTGTCATTATCGCTGAGATCATTCTCGAATAAAGATTTTGGAATGTCCCACTGATTAATTAAAGGATGCTTAAGTTCTCTGCCGAAAATTATCTTGGCAGGAGAATATCCACTGCTCTCATGAGAGGCAGTGTTCAAGGCAAAATTTAAGTCAGCAAGCATAGAGTCCCACATATGGTGAGCATTATTGCACAAAATAGCAAGTGCAGATTTTAGATTTCTATGCAATCTCTCTACCTGATTAGAACAGGGATAGTATGGAGAAACAAAAATTTGCTTAACCCCCAGTTGCAAACACATCTCCTTAACGGCATGAGATTTGAAAACTTGTGCATTATCAGAAACCAAATATTTTGGAAAACCGAATTTTGGAAACACTCTTTGAGTGAGTATTGAAACAACCGAACCGGCCGTAGCCTTGCGAACTGGCTCAAGAAAACAAAACTTAGAAAATCCATCAATAAGAGAAAGTACATATTGGTGTCCACCTTTAGTCAGAGGTAAAGGACCCACAAAGTCAATATAAAGTCTTTCCCAAACATCAGAAGGATTGTGCGACGATAGCATGCCAGGAGGTGGAGCATTTCTGGGTTTACAAGTTTGACACAGATGGCATTTTCTGACCATGTCATAAACCTCTCTTTTCATATCCTTCCACCAAAAGTGTCTGCTAATCTTATCATAAGTTTTAGCCATGCCCAAGTGAGCAGACATACTAGAGCAGTGAAAATATTGAAAAATCATAGGCCTCAAGACCGTAGGCAAAACAGCTCTTCCTCGCTTAATTTTAGAATTCCCATAACATAATAGCTGTCCCTTCAGAAAATAGTTTTTGTCGTTCAAGGAATTATTATTAATCTGATTGAAAATATCCTTTAGAACGAGATCAGTTTCTTGGTGTTTTCGAATGTCGACAAATGACAAAGGCAATTTATGTAACACACAAGAATAAGGAACAGCTGACTCCTTATGAGTGTTAGATTCCACATCTAAATGACTATTTGTAGATGAGGATGGCTCAATGCGAGAAAGACAATCTGCGACAGAATTAGATGATCCTCGAACATGATGCACAGTGAATTTATAAGAGGATAATTTAAGAACCATCCTGCCTAGTTTGCCCAACTGCTTAGGATGAGAGAAAAGCCATGTCAAGGCACCATTATCAGTGTACAAGTGAAATGGTTTTACTTGTAAGTAAACACTGAATTTTTGAATTCCAAAATGAATTGCGTGACACTCCAATTCATAAGAAGAAAATTTACGTTCATGTTCCAAGAGTGCCTTACTAGCGAAAGCCACAGGGACAAAATCACCATTTACTTTGTGATTCAGAACGGCACCAACCGCCAAATTACTGGCATCGACAAATAAATGAAATTCCTCGTCAAATCGAGGGAAAGATAATACTGGTGGATTGGTGAGAGCTTTCTTCAACTGACAGAAAGCCTCATTTTCAACAGCTGTCCATTGAAAAGGAACATTTTTACGTTTTAAGCGATTCAGTGGCATAGAAATTTCAGAATACCTTGGAATAAATTTGCAGTAAAACCCACAAAGTCCAATGAATCTGGCCACTTCCTTCACATTTCTGGGAACTGGGAATTGTTCAATTGGTCTCACTCTCTCAGGATCAACTTGCAAGGTTCCATTTGTGATGAGATGGCCCAGAAAAGTGAGTGATTCCACACCAAGCTTAACCTTGTCCTCGCACACCGTCAAACCGGCACTGCGTAGTTTGTTGAGGACAGCATTAACATGAGATACATGGTCTTCAGCAGACATGGAATAGATACACAAGTCATCAATATATGGGTAAACACATGAATATTTCAAATCGCCCAATACTTCATTAATGAGACGAGTGAATATTTGAGGAGAATTTACAAAACCAAATGGCAATCTATTATACTGGTACACTCCGAACGGCGTCACAAAAGCAGTTAATTTCTTAGAATTCTCAGATAATGGTATTTGATGAAAGGCAGAATTGAGATCAAGAACAGTAAAATATTTTGCATCAGCAAGATATTGGAATGCATGTTCAACAGAAGGTGTAGGATAACCGTCCGATTTAACAACTTTGTTCAACTTACGGTAATCAACCACTAATCTTTCAGATCCATCCTTTTTAGGCACTAGAAAAGCTGGCGAACACCAGTTTGAATTGGAAACCTCAATCACTTTCTTATCAAGTAAAGATTGGATGTGCTTCTTCATTAAATTTGCCTTTGGAGGTGACAATGAATAAGGATGGGATCGAATCGGAGTAGAATCTAGCAGTTCAATTTCGTAGGTCATAACAGATGTGACCCCCAATTCTTGAGAAATCACATCAGGATACTTTGACAATAAACCCTTCAACTTATCACACAGCGTGAATTCAGTGGACGACAGAACATGTGATTCGGATGAGTTACTAACTGGCGCCGATTTAAACGCTTCGCAATTGTCCGTAAAAGAAAAAAGAGAATTCGGGGCAATTTCAAAACTGACGTTCGCCGGACGAATAATCATCTTTGAATTACAAATGAAATCCACACCCAGTAACACGGGAAACGGGATTTTAGCTAGATAAAACACGTGGTTCCAAGAAAACTTGCCTATTTGAACCTTGAGTGAGACAGAGGAATTAATATGAAAAGGCTGCCCCGACACAGTGATTAAATCGACGTCAACATTCTTACGAATAACCTTTCTCCGGCAACATTTCAGAGAAGCAAAGAAATCTTCATCACACAGTGAAACTGAACACCCAGTGTCAATTAAAGCCTGGCATGGCATAGAATGAAGATTAATAGATAATATTGGCAATCGAGTCGAACACTTGTCACGGACGCTCATCAAACTCACGGCAGGCTGAGTAAAGCGTCGTCTTTTGCGACACTCGTTCACTTTGTGGCCAGGTTTATGACAGTAAGAACAATTAATAGGAAAAGAAACTTCCCTAGGCGCACTGGAAGAGGCAACAGAAGACGGATTCCTAGAGATACGATGGAAAGTGTTGGAATATTCAGCACAGTCCATTAAATGTTTAGAAGCCTGCGTGATAACAGAGTCCAATTCTACAAATGTGTTAGGCTGATTTGAGAACATAATTGCAGATTTTGTTAAAGGATTTAACCCTTGAATAATGAGTCGCACAATAGAAGACTCGGAATACTGCAAACCCAGCACCTGAGTGGCATTACGCACAGAACACACGAAATCGTGGGGCGTTTCGCGAGGGAACTGAAATCTTTTAACTTTCGTAGTGATCAAACGATCAAACTCTCTGTCACTAACAATTCTAGCCCAAACTTTTTCTGTGATTTGAGACCATGCGAGATTCAAGTTTAACATAGACAACCAAAAATGACGAGAGCTGGCAGGAAGTTTAGATACTACAAGGTACAATAACGTTGACAGAGGAACCAAGGACAAAGAAACGATTTCATTAACTTTTAACATGAAATTAAACCAATTCTCACTGTTTGACACTTCAAATGGCGGAAAATCACTGAGTAATTGTTTGACAATCACTAACCCTTCAGAAACTGGCAATGTCTGAGAAGCAGACATTTCGTGAGAGACGTGAAAATCACTGCTTTCCTCGTGCGTTGGGCGAGGTGGAACCACTTCTAAAGAAGATTCCCGTTCATTATTAGAAACTTCACTTCCTACGGACACATTAGCCGTACCCCTGGCCTTACGATCCTCGCCCGTGGTTAAATAAGTTTTTTCGTACGGGTTGTCAGTATTACCTCCAGGCATTTTGAGAAGTGAAGTGACGACAACGAGAAAAAGAGAGAGAAAGAGCGAGATTTAAAACTATCTATCTCTGCTGGAAGAGTCCAATCACCAAAAATAGTGCGAGAATAACGAGCTGCTATCCAAATTATCAAGAACATTACGAGCATTACGAACATTAATGTCAAATGGCATATGACCACGAGGAAAAGTCGGCAACACTAGTCACGTAATCCCACACGAACCAAAAAGCACTTAATGGAACATAAAATAACTCACTTTTAAGAGAAGAAACAACCAGAAACTGCAAAAAGTGGAGAAATAGTGGAGAAATGTCACCATTGTCCAGCACTCGGGAGACCTCGACGAAAGGACAGGAAATCGAACCACGCTCTGCTACCAAAATGTGACGTTACGTCGTAAAATCTGGTTGATTTTTCACGTAAGTCCAGACAAGGGAAATACTCCAACCGTCGGTCACATGCTGGATCAGGGTAAGACTCCACAAACAGAAAAAACAGCTCACAAGAAAAAGGTAGCCAAAAACAATTTACGAGTTATTACCGTACGATATCTATTCAAAGTAGAGTATTCAAAAAATCAGAAGTATTACAGAAAACAATGATAGTAAATTCATGATCCCAAAGGAAACATTACCAGCAGAAAATTGCTCTAAAAATCTCATGGCTCACAAGACATGTGACTCCCAGCAGGTCTCGACCAGAAAGAGGGCTTGCCTATGCAAGGCGAGACAGCATTTGAGGGGAGGGCTTCTTCCAGGGAGTGGAGGGGTAGCCAGGCGAATTCAACAACCGCCCACTGATGCGTCACTGCCCCTGCAGAAACGGCCGCTCCACAAAACACCATTCCCTGGTTTTGAGACAACAGCCAGCACCCAGAATTTTCCCCTCAACTTCTGGGTTGAGACATCAGAGGAATCGTTCATTGGAACACATGGAGGGGAAGGAGATACTGGGGTGAGGTGTTGGAGGGAGAGAGAGTTTGTGATAGGACAATGGTAAAACTTCTCACTCCAAGTGCAATACTAAGGCCTTAGCACCGATTTCCCCTTGCTTGCCAAGGAGAAGTATTTCTCCGCAGTAGTCCTATATAAGTCTTGCATTGCAGGTAGGCTGGTTCGGAGGCTGGTTCGGAGGCTGCTTCGGAGGCTGTTTCAGAGACTGTTTCCAGAGACAGGATTTTCCAGAGACAGGATTTTGCGAGACAGGGCACTTTGCTACAGGGACCCTTTGCGCAAAAAATCCTTTGCGCGAAAAAACCTTAGCGCGAAAAGTTCTTGGCGGGAGAAGTTCTGCGGATAAGTTCGGAGGAAGTTCGAGGAAGTTCGAGGAATTTCTGGGGGGGGGGGGTACCAGAAATTTTGGGGGGGGGGGGGACACTAAAAAATGCCACATACCTGTGAAATAAAATTTATTTGAACTCAAAAAGTTTCTTTTCGAATGCTTTCTTAAGTTTTTTTCTAGTTACACGGTAGTAGAACTAGTTTCTAGTTCTACTACCTCTTTCATTCTCCAGAGAACTTAACTCTGTTTCAGGATATATTTTACAGGCCTAAGATTTCTGTGTTATTCTTTTCTCTTATTTCTAGGATAGCAGAGCTGATCAACGTCATTTATGCATATGTACTTGCCATCTATTACCATGTAATTTTACTTTTCCATTGCTTTTCTTTCAGTGTCATTCTTATCTTCCCTCTGCCATTTAACCTTGCAAGATGCTCAGTCACTTCAAGAAATTTTGGAAAAAGTTTGTGGCACTACCTCAACTTCTCACAGAAATTTACTTTCCCAAACGCCTTTTTTTCTTTGTGATATATACAATAAAAGTTAATCACGTTAAAAGTTAATAAAAAAGATAAAAAGTTATCACCGCGGCTAGTCCCGGTATACTTTGAACCAGTCTAGAGCGAACACCTCTTTGTGTTCTATGTCCGGGCCTGCTCTCCGGCTGTGGCGCTGTGCGCACGAATTGGACTGCTTGTGGCATCATATGCTCTGCAGTCCAGCAACCTCTTGTCCGGTAGTGTCCGAAAATATCCACAGGGAAGAATGACGCTTTGGTAGCTTAACTGGCTAAAGCACTCGACCGGAAATCGGGGGATCCGAGTTCGAATCCCGGTCAAGGCGAATGATTTTTTCTCTGTGGATCTTTCGCACAATATATACTCAATTTGCATCTGAGCTTACCTTTCTAATATAACATTTTCCTGTAAGAACTGAAATGAATATTGAGACAATGGATTCAGGCCAACCTTGGGGGGGTCCATAAGCAGGGGGGAAATTTTTGAAAAACAGGGTACTAAGCAGAGGGTTTTAAACTAATTTTAACACTTTTCATAATCAAAAATACTTCATTTGCTAAAGAAATATTTGGTAAATTCATGATTTTTCAATATTTTGTTTTTTTATATGAAGGAAAATAATTGTGTCTTTGTATACTTATTTTATTGGCAATGAGTGACATCAAAGTTAGGAATTTGGGCAAGGGTTAACATATTTGTCAGTTTGTAACCAAGGACAACAAACGGGCAAGGGAAACAAAATTCCCTTGAGAAGTGGAAGTGGCACCACCAACTCGCCGGCCTCGGTGGCGGCGGGGTAAAGTCCTCGTCTGACAAACCGAAGGTCGCGGGTTCGAGTCCCGCCTGGGTAGGATGCTCTTATCCAGGGCATGGGCGTGTGTGAATATCCTTCATTGTTAACTGTTAATTCCCCATTGTAAAGGCCGTTGTGCTGTTTATGGGGTAATGGAAATAAATAAATAAACTTGTCCTAAAACTTTTGACAGTAATGGTTGTCGTTAGACCTATGTCTACATTCACCTTACTTCTCTGTCTCATTACTCTTTTCCTCTCCTCTATTCTAGCTTCCTCCACATTAATTTTTCAAAAGGTGCTGTTTCAATTACATTGTTGCAACTTGGAAAATATTTTCATAATTTTTAAACTTACGCATAATTCTTAGAAATTTTGTTTTCAGAATGTAATCCGGATTTAACAAATTTTTATATGTAATGCATATTCAAATTCTGAAATTGTGGAACTGATTATGAGGAAAGTCATCGGAATCCAATCAATTTTTATTAGAAAGTGGAAATAAAAGGGTCTTTCTATTGATGTGGTCTGTGTATCAGCTTTGGTTAGGCTACATGAGTGGACATGCTCCACACTGAATGAGTAGCATGGCCTGATTTGACTCTGGGAAGCAGATGGTGAAGGGTTGAAATGACTTTTCTGTAGTAATCATTGATCTTGAAAAAATGATTATTTGTGAAAACCATAGTACACATGGGATAGAAGTATATTAGATAGAAGAAATTTTAAACTTGGTATACCTTTTCATATTGATTATGGAATGGAATCTTACTGATTTCTTCAGTTTATTCTTAGTTCAATAATTCTTGGTCACAACTCATTGTGGTCAGGAGGGGCAGATTGTAAAGGCCGTTTTACACGGGGCACGGAATTGCGCAGGTTAGAGCTGCATTAATTTCTAAAATGGCGTGGAATTGTGCGAATGCATGAACGAAATTAGAACAGGGGCTATTTTGCCGACTCGCATCCACGCATTCTCGCATGTGTTCTAGCAATTCACCGATTTACACGACGCAATTTAGATTGCACCTTCGCACGTATGTCAGATTGCGCAATTCCGTGTACCGTGTAAAACAGCATTAACATGCAAATCTCGAATTATTAACCCACAGCATAGATAGTAGTTTTACAAGAGGAATAAAACTAGTGTGTACTTATTTATCAATTTAAATCAAATTAGCATAAAATAATCCAAAAGCAAACTAAATTTTATGGACAGTATCCTTTGAACATCACTTAATGCTGAGGAGTCAATGACCATTTCCTTTTAAATTACTTGATGCAGCTTCTGAAAGGAGCAGATCGAGGAATATTTGTGTGCCAAAATGAAGTGGTTACGGAAAATAAATCAATGAATGCATATTGACTGAACTGTCTTCCTTAAATAACTGGTCCATGACATTCCTGCTGTTTGTTGATGAAATAATATGTTTTTATTTTGTATGCTTGTTGCTATTTGCGATTCGGAATAAAATCTTGCTTAAAAATTTTTTTTATCTTACTTCACAATTACAGGAGGGGCTACGGGTGGATGGAAATGAATTTCAGCATTTGAAACCATGCCCACATTGTAGTTTCCCATCCCTGGTTGATGCAAAACTCAATGTAGGTGTGTGCTCGAGGCTTGGATGTCAGTTCAGGTTTTGCACTTTATGCCACTGTTTGGAGCACACTATGCCCATCAACTCTCATTCGGCCTCGCCTCCAAGGTACATGGCTTGCCCTTTTGCTCCAAAGGCTGCCTCTCCTCCATCTCCCCCTCGGCCTATGCTTCTAGCCACCAGAAGACAGCTGAATTTAGCAGCTAGCAAGAGAAGTAAAAGGAATCTTCGCAGACTGTGATGCCATCCTCTTTGAAGATAATGTATGTGAAAGAATTTGTGATTTTTAGATGAACTTTTTTAGATGAAGTTTCCACGGAAGAAACTTCGTTGAAGTTGAGAATCCATGCACAAATTCTTAATTTTCGTTAGTCTGCTCGCTACCCCGAGAATCTACCTCTTCTTCCACGCCTATGATTCTTTTTGACTTGTTTAATTAATACTGAGAGATATATATACACATCTTGATTAAATTTAGTCAGTACTTGATCAATAGCTGACATGAATACCATATGCCTTGTAAATTGTTAATAATTATTGGAAAATCGAGGAAATTAGTGCAATCTATTGTTATTTATGTAAATCTTGTTCAATTTTGGAGGATCCTTTATTGATGATTAATTATGGACTGATAATATTCACAAACATGGAGGGTTTAAATGGAGAATTAATAATGCCAATGTATATTAATTAAGTGAGACACATATTATGCTGAATATTTTTGCTGCTATTTTGATAACTAATAATTATTTAGTGAATAACCGTATATTTGAATAACCTTGTATTTATTGTTTATATAAATTGGGATATATATTTTGTTGGTCGACCCTAACTTTCTCTTGGGTTGCAATATGAATTTTGGGTAGAAGTTAAAACCCATTTTTGTCAATCGTTGATTTTTGATAAGGTGGTTGAACCCAACTAATGGGACAACCCAGGGTTCTCATGAACCCAACTGCTTTACCAACCCAATCTTGCCCATTTACTAAGTGGTTGGTTATTGTATTGCCTTACTTGGTTTTAAAAACCACAAAATATCTCTGATGAGAGAAGGAACATTTGAGTTTGGTAAAGATATCCTGGTGTTATACCAATAAAAATCTTCCCAGTTCCTTCTAGTCGCTGATGATAATTATTTGTAATTTTGATTCACTGTACACCGAAACAAGCATCACATTATGACACGTTGATTATTAATTTTATTTTCTTGCTATGTAATACTAAATAATTTACTCTATATCATTAAGCATTATTTCTTGTCTCACTCTTGTAATTATTTCATGTTACTCACTTAAGAATTCTGTTGAATTCCAAACATCACTCCTGAGGTTATTATTTACAGAGTGATAAAAATGTATGTTCTTGTCAAAACTATTTTTTGAGTGATATTTCTTGAAAACTATTGTCTCAATCAATAAACTTTTTATATTCAGTTCAATTCTAACCACTGAATAATGGTTTTTGTGAAATTCATGGGGTTTAAACAGTGGGGGTTCATCCAGTGAAAACCAGTGGACCTGTGATGCCTCGATAAGTTTTCCTGGCATTAATCAGTTCTTGGTGGACGTGTCTTGTCCACAAGTTCAAGCAATTTTTGTGGTCATTTTCCCACAGAGGATGTGGCATTTTTTTAGTGTACCCCCCCCCCCCCAAAAATTTCTGGTACCCCTCCCCCCCAGAAATTCTTCGAACTTCCTCGAACTTCCTCCGAACTTATCCGCAGAACTTTTCCCGCTAAGGATTTTTCGCGCTAAGGTTTTTCGCGCAAAATCCTGTCTCGCAAAATCCTGTCTCTGGAAAATCCTGTCTCTGAAAACCCTGCCTCTGGAAACTCAGCCTCTGGAAACAGCCTCCGAAACAGCCTCCGAACCAGCCCCGAACCAGCCTACCTGCAATGCAAGACTTATATAGGACTACTGCGGAGAAATACTTCTCCTTGGCAAGCAAGGGGAAATCGGTGCTAAGGCCTTAGTATTGCACTTGGAGTGAGAAGTTTTACCATTGTCCTATCACAACTCTCTCTCCCTCCAACACCTCACCCCAGTATCTCCTTCCCCTCCATGTGTTCCAATGAACTATCCCTCTGATTCCTCTGATGTCTCCAACCCAGAAGTTGAGGGGAAAATTCTGGGTGCTGGCTGTTGTCTCAAAACCAGGGAATGGTGTTTTGCGGAGCGGCCGTTTCTGCAGGGGCAGTGACGCATCAGTGGGCGGTTGTTGAATTCGCCTGGCTACCCCTCCACTCCCTGGAAGAAGCCCTCCCCTCAAATGCTGTCTCGCCTTGCATAGGCAAGCTCTTTTCTGGTCGTGACCTGCTGGGAGTCACATGTCTTGTGAGGCATGAGATTTTTAGAGCAATTTTCTGCTGGTATTTAGCTGGTAATGTTTCCTTTGGGATCATGAATTTACTATCATTGTTTTCTGTAATACTTCTGATTTTTTGAATACTCTACTTTGAATAGATATCGTACGGTAATAACTCGTAAATTGTTTTTGGCTACCTTTTTCTTGTGAGCTGTTTTTCTTGTTTGTGGAGTCTTACCCTGATCCAGCATGTGACCGACGGTTGGAGTATTTCCCTTGTCTGGACTTACGTGAAAAATCAACCAGATTTTACAACGTAATGTTACAATGTTCATGAACTTATTGGGTCTGAAACAGAAGAACAATGTGGAAAACAGTTACGGAAAATTTCTTGATCTTGTTCTTACTAATGTGGTCGAGAGTAATATTGAGGTGATTCGCTGTACGTTGCCAGTGATTAAAGAAGATCACTATCACCCAGCAGTAACCGCTCATTATGTCTGTGGCATTACAAAAAAAACAAAAGATGATTTTGCCAATTCATATAACTTTAAAAGAGGTAACTACTTGAAATTATACGAGGAGCTGCGGAGTAAAGATTGGAACGCAATTTCATCTACTAATGATGTCAATATTGGTTTGGAAATGTTTTACAGTTACCTAAATGAAGCGATTGATATATCTATTCCAAAATGTAAAATATTAAAGTACAAGTATCCTTCGTGGTACAATTACGAGGTAATCAAAAAAATAAAGAAGAAAGATAGACATAGACTACTGTTCAAGAAAACTGGGTCAAGTTATCACAAATCAAAATACAATACTTTGAGAATAGAAGTTAGAGAAGATTTTAATAAAGCTTTAAGTGTTCACTTGGAAAATATCAAATATGAAGTTGTCAACGGGAACTATAGTAGTTTTTGGAAATTTGTGAGAAAAAATAAGGCTAGTGGTCATATCCCTGAAGTGCTTACACTAAATGGTTGTGAATTTGCCTCACCAAGAGAAATAGTTAATGCATTTAAAGAATATTTTATGTCTGTTTATGTTACTCAAGTAGATCCCTCTAAGATAAAGTATGCTAATGAAACCCTTGCCCAAAACAATGATAATATAATCATTATTAGTATTAGCATGGATGAAGTGCTTGAAGCAATCCAAAGTTTAGATACCAAAAAATCTATTGGTCCTGACAATATCCCTACGTATATTGTGAAAGGCTGTAAAGAGATCTTAGCTCAACCTTTATGTCAGTTGTTTAATAACTCTTTAAAAAGTGGAGTATTTCCCACAAAATGGAAAACTGCCAAGGTGTGTCCTATTTTTAAAAAGGGAGAACGAAACGACATAAAAAATTATAGGCCTATAAGTATATTGTCTGTTTTTTCAAAAATATTTGAGGGTATTTTATGTAAGCGTATTAACTTTCTATTAAAAAATCGGATAAGTGATACACAACACGGCTTTATAGCTAATAGGTCAGTAACGACCAACCTAGCTATCTTAACCGATTATGTTATGAATTCCATGGATAGCGGTTCTCAGGTGGATGCAGTCTACCTAGACTTTAAAAAAGCCTTTGATACTGTACAACATAACATATTGCTAAGCAAACTGAAAAGTATTGGCATTGCAGGCTCTTTGTTAACTCTTTTGAGTTCATTTCTAAATGAAAGAAAACAATACGTAGTGCATCGAAACGTGGTGTCTGACAAGTACTCTGTTGTGTCTGGTGTGCCTCAAGGCTCGAACCTGGGTCCACTGGGAGTTTGAAATCTTCTACGATGAGGCTGGTGCTGACCCTACTCGTCCCACAAGCATAGCATATGTAGGACCTTCTGTTACTCCATACTTTGATTTAAATCCAGGTTATAGGATATACTATGTTGATGGAGATCACAAGCAAACCACTCGTGTGAGTAATTGATAATTTATAATTTCTTGCATTCTTGTAGTTTAATTGAGAAACAGCTTATCATTATCTGTAGTGATAAATTTTTCTCCTAAAATCAATGGTGATTATTCTCATTGAATAGTTTCAGCTTTTTTCTTTTCCTGTTTTTTGAACTTCTCTCTTTTCAGTTTTCACTTATTAGGATTAATATTTGTGAAACATTTATTCATAATTTTCACTTGCAGAGTGTCTTGGACCATGAAACATGGGTGATGAACCTCAAAGAAGCCAACTTGTATAATTATCCCATTTGGTATAAGCTTTACTCAACAAGGGCAGCTTATGGTTTGCCATCTCTGTCTCCAGCAGATTGGGATTCCATGTTACAGAAACTTACTGAGGATTCTGATCTCTTTGACCTGTATTACAAGTAAGTAACTCAAATAAGTTGATTTTTCTGTCTAGTTTGTACTTGTAAAAGTTGAATTATATTGTCCTGACCAAGGTGCATAGTTGATTGAATTTTTACCAAATATATTTCAATGTGGCTAAGTTCTGTCTTCTTAGCAAGCTGAAGAATTAAAGAAAAGTACCTTATTTTTCAAGTATTACAAGCAATATTTGTTGTGCTTACTTTTGTAAAATAAATGTAATGATTCATTGTTACTGCATTACCTGTGGCTATAAATTTGTGGTGCTAACCTGTAAGCGGCAATTTTAACTGACTGAGCAAAGTGAAGCCAATCAGGGAAAATTTATGGCTATATTTTTCAGTTACTATTTACTAATGTCAAAGTTCAATGAGGGTTTTTTAGTTAACAATTTATACATAATGGAATAAAAGGTAATATGTACACCTGAAGTCCATAACATGAGATAAGAAACAAACGATGCGGTGCCTTACGTGAAATTTGTCTGAGAAGCAAAGAAAGAGGATAATTCTGAATTAAATATTGCCCTAGAATGAGTGATGTGTGGAGGTGTTTTAAGCTAATATTTGAACTTTAAATATTTTTCTAATGTTATTTCCCTTGCAGGCATTACTGGAAAAACTCACCAGTCCGCCCTGTTTGTGATGCCAATTGCCGGAAAAGGATGCTCTGTGACCTTCGTTCAGGAAGGTCTCATGAAAGACGTTCTCTTTGCCAGGAAATTGAGAGCCGTGTGGATGCTTCCACAAAAACTGGATGGCGCTCCTGGATATTGAACGGCCTGGCCTTATCGTATGTGGCAAATATATTGTCTGCCTTCACCTGGGTGCAGGACACAATGGGTTTTCGAATAATGAACCCATTTTCTAGTAGTGACTAATTTAACTGTAGATTCAATTTGTGCTGTGGACTCATGGTGGTGGTTGTAAAGGAACTATAATTTTCTCGGAGCTGTCAAAGCAGTCATATCTTTACATTTATTTTTAAACACTGTACATATTTTTGTAAATTTGCATTTCTTGTTTCTCTGTATTCTTGATTTACCTTAATTGTTATACTATTCCACAATTTTATGAAGCTTGGTTCCTTAAGTTTCATTTGGAATAAACAAAATGTGATCCTTGGGTCCCTTTTCTTCTCCTAAGCTAGCAGAATGAAAGGCAATGGTTCATAATGGTGGAATAGCGATAAGATGTGCATTTCTGATACCCATTGAATTTTCTTCTGAAGAAAATGACAAAAACTTTGTTGCCACTAATTTTCATATATGCTTCACTTTTAATTATTATAACATCATGTAAGATAAAATGGGACTGCTAAAATTGTACTCGGTTTGCCGATCCATTGCATTTCCCTGAAAAAATCTCTGGATGTGGAGTCATCTTATTAATTGGGGAAGAAGAGAAAAAGAAGATGAAGTGGATTTGGAACAAAGTTCATTAGCTCTGGGTTCTTTCAAGAGATAATGTTCCTTTGCATTCATTAGATTCAATAGAATTGAACATTGGCTTGTTTCACCACTTCTCTTGTATATCCTATACAGTTCAATGTTGTATACATTGTTGACATAACCTACTTGTATAATTCTATTTTATTGAGAACATATGCTGATCCCATCTCAATTAATAATTTAAAAAACTGGTAGTAGAAGAGAAGTTAAGCTCAGTGGCATTTCCTTTCTGCATCTTTTACTTTTTATTATGTGAGTATTTAAGGTGGTGGGCATTTTTTGTGATATTTATTGAAATGGATATCAACTTAATTTTTTATACACAAATTTGCTGAACCAGTTTGGTAAATGCTGAATAAAGCGTGTCTTGCTGTTTTCAAATTTGACCATATGAAGAAATTTTGCATTGAGATAAAATTCTTGAATGCATTTTATGAAGCTGAGGCATTATACAATTGTATTTATTGAATATTTCGGCCTATAAAATGACCAAAATTATATACTTTTCAACGTTATAACTTTTAGTTGTAAAATTGTAGTTTTCTTTTACAATGAAATATATGTTTATTTGTGTCTCTGAAGTAATATAGTGATAAGGCTTTTATCTCGTAAAGCTTGTATGAGAAGTAAAATTACCTATGTTATGCTATAAAATTTTTTTAAAAGATTTGCTTGCTAAAGAAAAACAGTTCCATATTTCCCTACTTGGGTCCAAAAAAATAACATTTATTCCTAAGTTTTGAAATCTAATAGGGTATGCCTGGATAGTTGTTAACATAATAACTATCATCTATCTTGATTATTCATCTTCTTAGTGCTTATCTTATCATCTATGGAAAAATTAGTATTATCAAATTGGATTGAGTTATTCCATGGGCGTTTCTTCTTGTATCTATTTCTTAGTGCTTATATCACATTGAATTAGACAGCGATAGAAGAAAAATTTCCCACTCAACATCTGTACAAATTTACATTTTTGCATATTGGATCTCTCGTAGGTCTCTAGTTCTTATTTGATAGTAATATATATTCAGGTACTAATTGAAAGCAGAGGGGGAAAAAACTGTGTACATAAGATAAATGTACAATTATTTTTAAAACTTGTCTTCTTTGTTCATTTCTTTGTACCTTACGTAGAAGATTAGAAACTGTATATGAAAGGGATCTTATTATATGCATATGACAGTGATGGACACTTCACATGGGATCTGACACATATTTTTGTTAGTTAGTTATAAGCCTCGTTTTTCTAATCAGGTCTTATTTGTTGTTGTGGCTGGTCTCCTGCAACAAAGAAGTAATTTATGCCACTTTTATCATTAAATGATGTATAAATCATTATAAAGATTACATTTGTAACTTTTGACAAACTTAATGCATTATACTTTATGATGTGTGTATATATGTGAAGTAATTGGTGCCTTTTTTATGTGATAAAAATAAGTTCCTCTTGGGAATGGATATTGTATTTTTGCATGCCTTCAAGCATTTCTCCTAGTGTATATCCTCAAAAATATGTTACCAATGTGAGAGAAGTCATTCTTGATATGGAAATATATCATTTACATATTAAAAAATAAATATTTATTTTAATACAACTTTGGGGGTGGTATATTTAATAACCGTAGCTAGAAAATCATTTCCTGCCTTATTGAAGCTATCTCCAGCATGCATTACTATATTCCATTCTTTATCAGCCTTTGCACAAAATTCTTCAATGTTCCTGCAATTTCTTTCACTAATCCTGAGGTGGGAGATCATCATGACAGCAAAATTTATGTTGGTATCTTCATTTGTTTTACACAAATGTGAAGCAACTCATCATATAAATTCCGACAACTAATAAATTATACTTATGCAACCCAGTATAGGCTATCTATAAATACCAGGAATTTAAATAGCTCACTTAAAAAAAGTGAACTAAACACCAGAAAAATCTGAATTTCCGAATATCCCGGGTCCTGTGTGCTCCGTATTGTCTATGGTACATGCTTTTTGGAAGGAGGTAACCAACAGCTGGGGTCTCTAGCACCATGAAGTAAGGGCTGGGGGGATAGGAACCCTTTTTGGCATTAGCCAGGTTGTAACGATAGGCTCAAAAGGGACCAGGACTTAACGTCCCATCTGCTGGACAGAGTGGTGCACTGGAAGTGCCCTCCACATTACACTCAAGTAGGGATAGGGCCATCTCTGATAAGTTTCTGCTACTGCCAGGACTTGAACCCAGGCTCCCAGGGTGTAAAGCTTTTGTGATGTATTAGCAAAATTTTGCTTTGTTAATTTGGATGATTGAAGAAATGAAATATCCTCAGATATCTCATTTCTTCAATCTCCAATCTTTGTTTGCCTGCAGGTGGTTAAATGGATTTACTGAAAACTGACTTTTAATGAGAATATTTTCAAAAATTAATTTCTCTGCAAGCATTAAGTATCACCATTCTGAAATTTCTCCCAGGTAACAGAAGTAATCTTAATGCCAGAAATGTTAGCAATTCAAGCATGTTGTTCAGCCATGGGAAACATTGTACAGGAATGCAACGTTGTTTTTCTTAAGGTAACACGTCATCTGTGATGTTGCTTGTGAGTAAATAAGATTATTAGGTGTCATTTCCTTGCCTCCATATGAGTAATTGAATCCAGGAAACATATATATCTGACGCGATTTAAAAGGATTTCATGCTTTTTTACCGTAAAACCTCACATATGAGATTTTCAGGCTATGGTTCTGGCTTAAATCAGAACTATACAAAAGTGTATGACTATAGCCCAGTAGATAGACCAGTCCAGTTCTGTTACAGACCAGTCACAGAACAAAAATTAGCCTTTCAGACAGGTTACAGACCAGATCCAGATTAATTACAGACCAAATGTTTTTACCTGGGTAAGCCTTCTAAAAATAATGAGCAAGTGTTATCCTGAAAACTATACTCCTCCTCAATACCAACTCTTGATTTTCCACAGTGCCCATATTTCGGTCCCACCAACTGCGTAAAATCAAAGTTTTACTGTAATAGGAATTATCGGTATTAAAAATCCTTTTACCTCAGAATAAGCAAAATCTGCTTGAAACCAGCTCATACAATGTTACATATATAAACAAGGTCACTTGTGTTTGAGGTACTCACCCAGGTGACAGAAACAACCTGGTTTTCAAGCAAGCATGCTGGCAAATCATATCTTTGTTATAAAGACATGCTGATTTGCGAAGGAATGCCATGTAATTATCTCTTAATACTTCTTATTTCTGTCATGTGAGAAAGGTTATTTTGGTTTGGCTTTCACATCATTCAGCCAAGGGGATTCATTTCACATGTTCTATCATTTCAGGGTATCCATATTCATGGCTATTCCTGCACTTACATATTCCATACCCAAACTGGTATTAGGGTTTGGATAAGTAGGTCATATGATTACCAACATAAGTGTTTTACTGCTGTGATCGGGACTAATGAAAAGCTCAGGGGCAAAGAAAAAATTTTAAAATGTGAACAAAGTGAATTTCAGTGGCATTCTTTGAATGAACTTGGTGTTCAAGTCTCATAGAATTAATCCAAGGAAATTTTAAGTGCCCTCATCCAGCATTTAGAAGGAATGTTAGCATCAAATGCAAGCACGAGAGGAGTAAGTCTTTCCATTGTGTATGCAAATGTTTGCACACATGAATATGTGAACTACAGAAGTGGCAGGATAAAAAATGAGTAGACTGCTGGACTAATCCTGTGGAAAATAGCAACTCGGCTTTGGAAAAAGAAAACGGATATTACCTAAGAAGTGTAAGTGTGATAGATTTATAATACTCGCTAGCATTACAAGTTATGAAGAAATGTTGGAATACTTGAAAAAATTGTGACCACGTGTCTAAGTGAAAAAGACCTCAGGAGTTCTTCATGCAACGAAAGTCATAACTTTTTCTGTAATTTGAGAAATTATTTCTCAAAAATAACGTGATACTAAAATTAGTATTAACAGAGAGTTAGGTTTCCTGGGAATATGAAAAGAACAATCCTGCTGCAACTTAAATTATTTCCCAGCCCTTTAAATTAATAAAGGATCTGTCCTGTACCATTGCTCATCTTCGGATGGATTTTTCCTGAGACTGTGACAATATGAACTGCTCTATAAAAATGAAGAATATACCTTTCAAAGGCCTTGATAAAAAGCTCCAACCTGCGACCACTTAAATTATACTTGTAAATATGATTGTTAGAATTTGTTTTAAGATATGTATTTATGAAATTATTTATAAGTAAATATAAGATTAAAATTTTAACAAATCTTGTAAAATTTATTCTTCTTTAAAAATAAATACAGTGCAATAATATATTTCATTTACAGCGAGCTGAAACTGGGAATGTTCATTTTGGAACTTGCTCTTAGGCACTGAAGTGAAAAATATTAAAAATATAAGGGTGGTTGAGCCCAAAGAAATGAAAGTAGTTTACTGTAAAACTTAAAAGATCAATATGAACCATTCAAGCAACTCAAATGCAATTTACAATTCTACCCATTTTTACATTTGACCGTATTACCACATGGAATTAATTCAACTCATGTTGTTATTTCAAAGCCATTTGAAACTCATAAAATACTTCATTTGATCTTTTTAAAGTTTAAATCATGAAATAAAACACTTCCATACTTAACCATCCACACAAATGGCAAAGTGCCATTCTACCTCTGGCACATTTACAACACACAATAAAAGGTAATTTATCATGAATAGTTAAAATTAAAATATCCCATTAAAAACAACAAATCACATACATACTAAGTAAAACATTTTCAATGTCACCACAACATGAAATTAAAATTGAAAGAAATGCATTAGCCATATAAAATTCAAATTGGGCTCCAGAATTTAAATGGTGAGCAACTCTTTCACATATACTACAAACAGTTCATCTAAAAATCACAAATTCTTTCACATACATTATCTTCAAAGAGGATGGCATCACAGTCTGCGAAGATTCCTTTTACTTCTCTTGCTAGCTGCTAAATTCAGCTGTCTTCTGGTGGCTAGAAGCATAGGCCGAGGGGGAGATGGAGGAGAGGCAGCCTTTGGAGCAAAAGGGCAAGCCATGTACCTTGGAGGCGAGGCCGAATGAGAGTTGATGGGCATAGTGTGCTCCAAACAGTGGCATAAAGTGCAAAACCTGAACTGACATCCAAGCCTCGAGCACACACCTACATTGAGTTTTGCATCAACCAGGGATGGGAAACTACAATGTGGGCATGGTTTCAAATGCTGAAATTCATTTCCATCCACCCGTAGCCCCTCCTGTAATTGTGAAGTAAGATAAAAAAAATTTTTAAGCAAGATTTTATTCCGAATCACAAATAGCAACAAGCATACAAAATAAAAACATATTATTTCATCAACAAACAGCAGGAATGTCATGGACCAGTTATTTAAGGAAGACAGTTCAGTCAATATGCATTCATTGATTCATTTTCCGTAACCACTTCATTTTGGCACACAAATATTCCTCGATCTGCTCCTTTCAGAAGCTGCATCAAGTAATTTAAAAGGAAATGGTCATTGACTCCTCAGCATTAAGTGATGTTCAAAGGATACTGTCCATAAAATTTAGTTTGCTTTTGGATTATTTTATGCTAATTTGATTTAAATTGATAAATAAGTACACACTAGTTTTATTCCTCTTGTAAAACTACTATCTATGCTGTGGGTTAATAATTCGAGATTTGCATGTTAATGCTGTTTTACACGGTACACGGAATTGCGCAATCTGACATACGTGCGAAGGTGCAATCTAAATTGCGTCGTGTAAATCGGTGAATTGCTAGAACACATGCGAGAATGCGTGGATGCGAGTTGGCAAAATAGCCCGTTCTAATTTCGTTCATGCATTCGCGCAATTCCACGCCATTTTAGAAATTAATGCAGCTCTAACCTGCGCAATTCCGTGCCCCGTGTAAAACGACCTTTACAATCTGCCCCTCCTGACCACAATGAGTTGTGACCAAGAATTATTGAACTAAGAATAAACTGAAGAAATCAGTAAGATTCCATTCCATAATCAATATGAAAAGGTATACCAAGTTTAAAATTTCTTCTATCTAATATACTTCTATCCCATGTGTACTATGGTTTTCACAAATAATCATTTTTTCAAGATCAATGATTACTACAGAAAAGTCATTTCAACCCTTCACCATCTGCTTCCCAGAGTCAAATCAGGCCATGCTACTCATTCAGTGTGGAGCATGTCCACTCATGTAGCCTAACCAAAGCTGATACACAGACCACATCAATAGAAAGACCCTTTTATTTCCACTTTCTAATAAAAATTGATTGGATTCCGATGACTTTCCTCATAATCAGTTCCACAATTTCAGAATTTGAATATGCATTACATATAAAAATTTGTTAAATCCGGATTACATTCTGAAAACAAAATTTCTAAGAATTATGCGTAAGTTTAAAAATTATGAAAATATTTTCCAAGTTGCAACAATGTAATTGAAACAGCACCTTTTGAAAAATTAATGTGGAGGAAGCTAGAATAGAGGAGAGGAAAAGAGTAATGAGACAGAGAAGTAAGGTGAATGTAGACATAGGTCTAACGACAACCATTACTGTCAAAAGTTTTAGGACAAGTTTATTTATTTATTTCCATTACCCCATAAACAGCACAACGGCCTTTACAATGGGGAATTAACAGTTAACAATGAAGGACATTCACACACGCCCATGCCCTGGATAAGAGCATCCTACCCAGGCGGGACTCGAACCCGCGACCTTCGGTTTGTCAGACGAGGACTTTACCCCGCCGCCACCGAGGCCGGCGAGTTAGTGGTGCCACTTCCACTTCTCAAGGGAATTTTGTTTCCCTTGCCCGTTTGTTGTCCTTGGTTACAAACTGACAAATATGTTAACCCTTGCCCAAATTCCTAACTTTGATGTCACTCATTGCCAATAAAATAAGTATACAAAGACACAATTATTTTCCTTCATATAAAAAAACAAAATATTGAAAAATCATGAATTTACCAAATATTTCTTTAGCAAATGAAGTATTTTTGATTATGAAAAGTGTTAAAATTAGTTTAAAACCCTCTGCTTAGTACCCTGTTTTTCAAAAATTTCCCCCCTGCTTATGGACCCCCCAAGGTTGGCCTGAATCCATTGTCTCAATATTCATTTCAGTTCTTACAGGAAAATGTTATATTAGAAAGGTAAGCTCAGATGCAAATTGAGTATATATTGTGCGAAAGATCCACAGAGAAAAAATCATTCGCCTTGACCGGGATTCGAACTCGGATCCCCCGATTTCCGGTCGAGTGCTTTAGCCAGTTAAGCTACCAAAGCGTCATTCTTCCCTGTGGATATTTTCGGACACTACCGGACAAGAGGTTGCTGGACTGCAGAGCATATGATGCCACAAGCAGTCCAATTCGTGCGCACAGCGCCACAGCCGGAGAGCAGGCCCGGACATAGAACACAAAGAGGTGTTCGCTCTAGACTGGTTCAAAGTATACCGGGACTAGCCGCGGCGATAACTTTTTATCTTTTTTATTAACTTTTAACGTGATTAACTTTTATTGTATATATCACAAAGAAAAAAAGGCGTTTGGGAAAGTAAATTTCTGTGAGAAGTTGAGGTAGTGCCACAAACTTTTTCCAAAATTTCTTGAAGTGACTGAGCATCTTGCAAGGTTAAATGGCAGAGGGAAGATAAGAATGACACTGAAAGAAAAGCAATGGAAAAGTAAAATTACATGGTAATAGATGGCAAGTACATATGCATAAATGACGTTGATCAGCTCTGCTATCCTAGAAATAAGAGAAAAGAATAACACAGAAATCTTAGGCCTGTAAAATATATCCTGAAACAGAGTTAAGTTCTCTGGAGAATGAAAGAGGTAGTAGAACTAGAAACTAGTTCTACTACCGTGTAACTAGAAAAAAACTTAAGAAAGCATTCGAAAAGAAACTTTTTGAGTTCAAATAAATTTTATTTCACAGGTAGCAAAGTCATTATTAGAAATGTAAATAGTAAATAGGTTTGGTCAAAAGAAAAGAAATTCCTTGGAGAAGGCCAACTTGAGTTAAGGAAAAGGAAGGCAACTAGATATCCCATTCCTGAGATAAATGCCAAGTAGAGAGGGATTTGGATTGTTATCATCAATTATTTCCATCATGGTTGAATAAATATTGTAAGTAGACCCTAGCTTCAAAGTAGTTTATTATTTGAATGAAACGTTCCAATCAAATTATGAGTAAAGAGAGTAAGTGGTACCTGAAGTACAGAAATAAGGAAGATAGTTACACTAGCAAAAGAAATGCTTGCAAGAAAGGGGAATCAATTATGAGTCCAATGCGTGTAAGTACGAGTAATAGAAAAGGAGTGGTTTAGAGCTTTAATTGAAATTGATGTATTTTACGAATTGCGAGGAAACATGGGCTACATGGCAGGAAGATGAGAGCAATCTTCAAGCATCCAAGGTGTAGGGGTAGGTGAATGAATATCACTCATTAAGTGGAGAACTTTGGCCACCACTTAGTGAAAGTCTATTATACTAGAAAAATGGCACTGAAAGGTTGAAACCAGTAGCATAAAAAATCATTGTGGAATAGAATTTTGCCTATTTTTTCAAAAAGAATAGTACTGGCTGGAGAAGATACTGAGAATGGGCGAGGCAAGAGAATGCTGTAAAATTTGGTAATAGAAGAAAGGATATTATGTACACAAAGATGGGGAAATGAGTTGATACCTTTCCAGAGGGCTGAAGAGACATACCAAAAAAACAATGAAATCATGTAAGGTAATACATAGTTGATAGTTATCTGTGCAAAGGTAGAAAAATAACACAGATTCAATGAAAACCTACCTTAATCTGTAAATTGCTTACAACGAAGTGCACAACTGACTCAGACTAAAATGCCATGTATGATTCCACTTAACTGTCCTAAATATTTGTTTCACAAAAACAAACAACCAAAAAAACTGGAGGTACTACTAAAAATGCATTATTATGAATCAAGGTACTACAGAGGGGATAAATCTTCCCAACATAGTTAATACTGCCATTATTTCCTCACTCACAGCATGCTGTTCTTTGGCTGGATTCTAACATGGGAAATTCAAACCCATGGCATGGAGAGTAGAGAGAATCAAATTTACCAGGCAAAAGAAGGTGCTAGGTGAAAAGAAAAAAGAGGGGGGAAGAGAAAGAATGAGATAAATTTTCATCAAGCATTACATAGAATGTTTCAAAGGAATTATTACATAAATCAAGGGCAAGACTTGCCATGAAAAAATCATTTGGCAAAGCTGGGATTGAAACCCAGATATCCTGATTGATGGTAAGGTATGCTCCGTTACAGCACCTTCTTCTTCCATGGTGAATCTCAGACTGGATTAAACGAACAAGACTTGCTTCAGGGCTATTAAATGTGCCATCATTAAACTGATAAGAGGGTATTCACTCATGGCATGCAAATTGTGTGTTCTCCATCACTAACTTGTATGGTCAAAATATCAAGACAATGTAATGTGTTGGTATATAAGTCGCCCTTAATTAAGCCTTAGAATAAAATTCCATCACAAAGGAAATCAATTATCTTTCAGACTGACACTGGCAACCCTAACTTCCTCAGGAAACTTTTTCTTCTATAGTATGTACACATTTACATTCCAGTCATGCATAAATTTCTAAGGGTTGGTCAAACTAAGATGCATTACATAAAGGCTATTAGTTGCTCTTAATCAAAATCTGAGATTGAGAAAAACAAGGATATAAATTAATTTCTTCAAAATAGAAAATAAAACCAATAACTTACTTTCATGTAGAGCTCAAACTTGAGTGTTTTTGGACTCATTTTTGGTGGTGGAGTTTTCAGAATTGAGCCTTCAGGAGGAAATAACCTCTCCTTCTGGATGACACCCAATACAGAACGGTTTTCTTTGAGGAAAGCCACTCTATCTTTTGATGGAATCTGCAAGAATAAGATACAAATACTGTTTAAATAATTAATTTTTATAACGTTAATAAAAAGATGTGCAGGAAGGGCACAGACGCATGAGAGCTTTAAAGAAACGTTACTGGGAACCAAATAGGGATAAAACTGATTTCTATAAAGCGTAGAAAAGTGACAACCCCTACCATTGAAGTAAGGCTCACCCAACATTGGAAAAATTAGAAATACATATTTCACAAAATATAAGGACAACTGATTTTAAAGAAATCATTTAAATTAACCATTTCTCACGCACACAATTATGAATATCAGCTTACCTGAGACATATTCTCTTTTCTCAGTTTTCTTTTCTCGATAGCTGCCAACCTCCTTGAATTGGCAGTTCTATCACTCATAATAAGTGTTCGCCATGTCTTGCTCACGGCACTGCATGCCATCAGATCTTCACCGCTCAAACTCGATAGAACAAGGGACAATGCCGGAGCCATCATCCTCTCCTTGCCCAAGCACCAAAGAAAGTCTACATGCTGAGCACCGTATCTAGGGCGACGAGGATTACGATACTCGGGAAGTTCAGAAAATGATGGAAACTTTGTGATGGGAGAGGAATGGAGGGAGCCTTTCCGGGGAGGTGTGCGAGTTTTTTGACTGAGGGCTTGGGCAGCATTATGGCATAACTTTCCTCGGCTAAAATCCCTTGAATAGGGATGATGCTTTTTCGGACTTGGAGTGCTGGAAAGTTTCCACGGAAGAGACTTCGTTGAAGTTGAGAATCCATGCACAAATTCTTCATTTTCGTGAGTCTGCTCGCTACCCCGAGAATCTACCTCTTCTTCCACGATAATGGTAGGAATGAGACACCTGCCAGATACACGACGGGACGATCGCTCCTTACGGGTAACGTCTGGAGTCGATGAGTTGACTCCAGAATCGAAAAGCCTCTTCCGAACATCCTTCGGTGACAATGAAGTATCCCGGAGAGACCTCAAAGATATCCCTGATGAAGGTATACTGGAGTAACCACTATCCTCCGCGGACGAAGAAATCAAGGAGTAACGAGATGAGCATTCCGGGGTGACACATTGCATTTCTTCGGAACGGCCGGGTGGGCTCATGGATTTCATTTTGAAACTGGCTTATTCGATCTGCAAAATCAATCACGAAAAGGCACGACTAGAGACACGATAAATCTGAGAGCACAATCATACTAATGGGTACCACTGAGTGTTTGCAGCACGGACGGTCTGGCATCATCCCATCGTTTGCTAATGCTTTCGGGGCTGCTTTTTATAAAAAGTTGACGGGACTGAGACGGCATTTTACGGTTCATAAAGGGGCCGTCTCAGGCCGTGGTCCTTAGGCTATCGCCAAAAACTATAGTCAGCCAGACTGCCCCTGTTCTGCAGCGTTCAAAGATTTTATGCAAACAGTTAAGTACAAAACAACGTTTTAACAGGACGAATCAATATACTTTAAGTCAATATCTCCGCACACTCAAATAACATTAACATCAACTACACCCATTGCCTTGGCTACGAATAAGTTCACCTCGGCTAATGGCTTTAATACAAAAGTGTCAAAACGGCAAGTAGACTAACTCATGATTAATGATTAGAGTTAATTTGAGCAAGTAAATTTGTTTACCTATGCCACGGATAAATGCCGCGAAACTTAACAGACACGTAATCGTTTCCAGCGTTTCAAATCAGCTGTAGAGTCATTGTTCCTCAGCGCACCTTACCACCATATCCCACACATTCTCCCAACAACAACAAAACGCATTTTATGAAGCATGAAATTTCAAATTCTTCATCGAAAACCTGATTACCTATGGTTACCACGAGTTACACAACCGAAAACGTTATTATCCAATGAGATCAAACACCGGTGAAAATACCCCAACCCACCACAGTTTCGTGGTTTCGTTTTGAATAATCTAGTTTTATGAAAAACGTACGAGCAAAATTTTTGCCGCCTTGAATGGAAATCGCGAAACGTAGCCTTTTCGTTTCGAGGAATTATATTGTGTGGCTTATAATATTCTCATATTACATTTCCTAGCCTATCAGACTTCAAGTTTTTCAGAACAAACGAACATCGTATTCCGGCGTTTAACTGCACATTTGCTCCGTGCGAGAAATCTGGTGGTAGTTATTTTACATTAAGATTTTATTATCAAACTGTCTAATTGGAAATAAAATTTCATTTTGAGTTGAAATCACGAAAAGGCTATATATATAAACGTTCGAGCCATGGAATCCACCAAAGAGCAAACTCAACCTAAAACACCAATGGTTTACATCTGTGGTGGTGAGTACATTAGGGACTTAGTGTAATCGATTTCAATAGTATCACTCTTAACTACACTGCAATTATTTGCAGAGTGCCACCACGAGAATGAAATACGGCCTCGTGATCCTGTTCGTTGCCGAGAATGTGGATATCGTATTATGTATAAGAAGCGAACCAAGAGATGTATCCTTTCCATTCATATTATCTAGCTATGTGCTAAAGTGTGTTTATTTTGATATGGGATATTTATGTCTATATTAATCATCTTTATCGATGTCGAACATTTTCTGTTGGCCTATTTCGGATAGCGATGATCGAAAATTCCTTATGTAGACTAAAAACTTAACATCTTTGCTTAATGAGGTGAGTGCACTAGCTAAAATATTTCATCTGAAATTATCAAACTATTGCTCTCAGTAGAATCGGAATGAATCACTTATTCCACTACATTTTTTCTATTCATTTCTATTTATTAATATCTTCCCTCTAAAGTTCAGTATTTGATGTTGTGTTCAGTTCAGATATCAAGGAATATAATGGTGATGTATACCTCATATATATTGTGGACCAATACTGAACTTCAACAATGAAAGCTTCCACAGGAAAAGAAAATTAGCTTTTTAATATGTCTCATGTCATCCAATCCCAGAGATGCCATTGTTATGCTCTCAATATCTAAACCTGCCACATTCCAATTTCTGGGACTATAACCCTGCTTAGGGTGCCTCTTAAATACGAAACTTAATGTTGGATTTGAGGTTTCTGCTATGGCCAGTTGGCTGTTCCGTGCTACTTTTGGAATTGCTGTAGTTGTTATTCAGAAAACCTTTATTTTCCCCCGCTGAAGACATCTCCAGGTCGAAGGTAAATACCCAGCATTCTCACTGATATTTATGCTTGAGCTGGCTGACTGATGGGTATTGCCTTTTTTGTTTCCACCATTCATCTTCAAGGCATTATTACATGCCACCATAAGCTTTTAACTGTCATCTTTGTTGAAGTTACTTTATATTTTGTAACATTGATTGCCTCCTGAATTTGGCTAGGGAAGTATCTACTCTACCAGTTCTAAACCTTTCTCTGCAAAAAACATATGTAATGGTTGGTAGCAGACCAGGCAAGTTTGACCTGTACAATTTTGGATTCGGCTATCCCAAATGCTTATTGGAAAATGTGAAACTTAAATAATACTATTCATTATTTGAGAGATGAAAATTATTTTAACTGGAATTTGTTTGAAATGGGAGCATTCATACACCTGCAAACATGCACTTGTTAAATTTTAACCCACTTGGTCTCACAGATCAGAATTTGTTAAGTCATATTTTTATTCCAGATTGTCGTCACTTCATTAAGCCCTGAAGGAACAAGTGACTTTGTACGCAGTCACGCGCACGGGTGCAAAGTTAAATACACCAAAGGATGAAGTTCGCCATGAAAAAATATTTGACTTAGCCGGGATTCGAACCCGGATCTCCCGATTGCCGGTCAGGCGTGCTACCAGTTACACCACCAAGCCATCTTCTCAGAGCGAACTTCGGGATGGGTTTTACTGAACAAGATGTTGACGTCACAAGTCCACACTGTGGCACATGTGGCGAGGGTCGTGCTTACTAAGCCACTGTCGGGGAGAAAAACCCTTATTTTCCGCTGGTCTGCGGCGACGAATTTCAAAGCACTGAAGGAACAAGTGACTTTGTACGCAGTCACGCGCACGGGTGCAAAGTTAAATACACCAAAGGATGAAGTTCGCCATGAAAAAATATTTGACTTAGCCGGGCAATCGGGAGATCCGGGTTCGAATCCCGGCTAAGTCAAATATTTTTTCATGGCGAACTTCATCCTTTGGTGTATTTAACTTTGCACCCGTGCGCGTGACTGCGTACAAAGTCACTTGTTCCTTCAGTGCTTTGAAATTCGTCGCCGCAGACCAGCGGAAAATAAGGGTTTTTCTCCCCGACAGTGGCTTAGTAAGCACGACCCTCGCCACATGTGCCACAGTGTGGAGTTGTGACGTCAACATCTTGTTCGGTAAAACCCATCCCGAAGTTCGCTCTGAGAAGATGGCTTGGTGGTGTAACTGGTAGCACGCCTGACCGGCAATCGGGAGATCCGGGTTCGAATCCCGGCTAAGTCAAATATTTTTTCATGGCGAACTTCATCCTTTGGTGTATTTAACTTCATTAAGCTTTGATTTCTGTTATTGATAGGCTCACCAATCAACTATTTTACTTGAAAATCACTTTTGATAGTCAACATGTATTTCTGATCAGGACTTATCTAGATTGTAGAGTATGTACTGTGTATATGAAGAATAGTTCTCTGGCTAGTTGTAGAGCAATACATACATGTATTCATGGGAAAAGTTTAAGTTATTGCTTTGGTAGCTTCAAAGATTTACAGAGAAACATGTTTGTCTCAAATATTTGCTGAATGGACTTGCACTGTTATAGAATTCTTAGCTTTGATTAATCAAATACTTTATATGGATCTTTCGTAAAAAAATGTATGATTTGCGCTAAACCATGTAAAATATTATTGGTTATCACAAAAAATATTCTAATACATATAACCTAAACATGTTTAAAACTTGACCCTTGTAAACCTGGTATTCACTTGTGAAGGATTGTGAGAGTTGAGTGAGACTATTTTTTTCCTCACCCTGTTTGCGCACCCTGTGTTATTCGTCGAGATTCACAAGTGTTCAAAAAAATGAGGCTAGTTGCTCGGAGCTCAGGAATCACAAAATGTCCGAAAAGAAATGCACCAGGTAAAAATTTAGGTAGCATGTAGTTTTTCCCTGCTTACGTGAACAAGTGTAAATGTAAAATACTTGAACAAGGTTTTTTTTTAATGAAATTCTTGATCTGATTATTCTCAGTCTCACAGAATACCCCTTAGCTTTGCCACTCCTGGAATTAATCTTAAATTTTATATCTAGGCTTATGTTGACACCCTTTTTGAAAATGTTCCAAGTGAGGCCTGATTATTAGAACCCCAGTTTATTTATCCCTTGATGTTTAACCAGAATGTAGGGGAAGTAAATTTGTCATCTCTCATTAAGTGCTTCATCTTGATGGTTTGTGTAGGTAAGAGAAATTAGAAGTCACATTGCACCAAGCAACAGAAACCATGGACAGAAAAATACCAGTTTGGCGGTTCAAAGAGGTGCGCTAGGGCAAAACTGATTTGGAGAAGAAACAAGTGCAGCAATTTTTTTGCTAAAGTAAGCTGGCCGAATGGTTTTGAACGTAACTGAACTGGTGCACCAAGCCCTTGTCAGAAGCGCTCAAAAGAAAATACATACCAGGGTATTTTTGCTGATAATTGGTGTTGAGCTCTATAATTCAACTGTAAAGCCAAGTATGTATATCACAAGTAATTAATTAATAAAAAGTTAATTCACTTGCTTTGAACAAAACCAGTTTTATAATTACTTTTACATATACTCCCCCACCGAACACCATACACTAAAATGATTCTTTCCAAATGCTTGCGATTTAATTATTGAACATCTACTCGGAAATGAACTATTTCTATGTATTTCATGTAACTAATAATGCATTTCTATGATTTCAAAGGAATGACATTGGTATTCCAGTATGTGAATTTGGAGTTGCATACACCGTATGGTCCTTGCAATTAGTTTTCTTCCACTTGTTATGTATGAAGCCATTTTTTTACTATTTTATTGTATGTGTTAAATGAATTATTCCTTAACTTTTAAACAGTGGTTGTGTTTGATGCTCGATGATGGGAAGAGATTCTCGACAATCTGTGAAAAGTTAAGTACTGGTTCGCTTGGCATCATGTTCTGAGACTGTTGTTAGACATGTCCAAATGTGCTGTGCTTTGGCAGTAAACATGGAGAGAAACTTTGTGGATTGTGAATTTGTGTACAAAGAAGATAAGTGTGGTTTATTCCTCTTTCATTTGTCATAAAATATTCAAGTATAGTGACATGAGTGTTTTTTTTTAATAAATTGATTAATGTGATGAAATTGAGTGACTTAAATTTTTTTCATTGAAATCTGTTGTTTTTACATCTAGGGGTTAACCCCCATATGATGATTTTATTTTTAATAAAATGCTAGATTGGCTTGGAGTTTTGGAGTGAATTCACACTTAAGAAAATGTTAGATCGATGTACACATTGGGAAAGGAACTGAAAAATTATTTTACTTATGTTTGCAAGCTGTTTTAATTGAGGTAGTATTATGAAATGCTACTTTGTGTGTTGTCAATAGCCTATTGATATGTATCCCCTTGGCTGAAAGAGATAGTGGCTGTATGGATGGCTTAACTTTGCCTTCTGTCGAGGTGCAGGCAAATCGTGGGGTCTTTCTAGTTATAGAATTACTATTTTCTATTTATCACTTAAGGTTTTTTCCTCCTTTTTATTATCAAGGAATAATTTATATTTTTTTCTTCCAAAAAATCTGTAGAAAGTGTACTAATTTTTGTTTAACCAAAAAAGAATGTTTTAATATGGGTTCATCAAGAAGATTAAAATAAGCAGCAGACAAGGAGAGAACAACACCAAGCCAATGAGTTATTTTTAATTATTATATTTTGAATGGTGCATAAGGAAATGGAGTCGTTTCCTGTGGTTGAAATATGAACAGATTGCCCAAGCAATCCTAAGTATCAAGGAACAACTGTAGTCATGTGCAGAGCTATTGGCGGTCAAAACTTCACCTTACCTCGTGAGCTATTTGGGAATGAGATGAAAATTTACTTAACCTAAGTAGCCTTTGAAACCTAAGCCATCTTTTGGCCCTAAAAACTCATCTTTATTCACCAAGGTCCTGTATTGGCTCTGTATTTAATCTTCGCATTTACTTCAACAGGTGCTCTCCCTGGTGAAATGTAGGTCTCCATGTAAAATTTCTTTTTCAAAATCACTCCTATTCCAATCAGGTAAGTAGCCAGAAATTCACTCTGTGGAGGGCTTGCCAGCCTGGCCAGGAGGTCTGATTATGTTAGAAATCTTTTCCTTAAATTTTCAACTGTCAGTGCTTGATAATGCTGTCCTGGTTACCATTCCTGTCTCTTCTTCTCCATAAAACCCACCAGTTACCTCATTATGATGCTGTTAATTATCGCAACCCCAAAGAGAAGTTGAGGATATTGATGTGAATCAGGTAGGATAGAATGATAACTATTCTCACCCATGCATTTCATTTATCATTCAAATATGAAAGGAAAAACTGAATGTGGCAGACAGTCACCAACTTGAGAAAGGGGGGAAATGAAACCTCTTATGGAAATCTCCTCCCCCAACTATATGACTGATAACCTTGTGAATACTTGGACTGAGAATTGATTAATGGACTTTCGGCAGTCTGAGCCATTTCACAGAGCACAATGCTCTTTAGGATCCTACCATAGGTACCTATGATGGTAAAGCAAGCAGCAGATATCCACATTGTCACAGCATATATGCTACGGCTTTTTAAATATTAGGTTACTGTGTTATCTCATTATGCCGTGTTCGAGGAATGGAACTTTTAAGATACAGTGAAATGTCTAACTTTCAATCCCTCTGTTTCATGTTTTCTGTGAATTTCATAAAACTTTATCTGGTCCTTGTTAATGCCTCTCTTTCATTTTACACTCCTAAATTTTATTTTTTTTAGGTGGTCCATTCAAAAGAGAAGTATAAAGTGAATGTTCTCTGTTTTAAAGGGGCTATGTACACAATTGCTCTGTTGTCTTTTATATTTAGTGTAAGATTTTTATTATGCTTATTGAAGAATTGCATATTTTCATGGAACAGTTTTTCGAAGTAAAAAAATATTTACCTTACTCATTAACCATGCATATGCTAACCCTTTCTCATGAGAAGTGAATTTGGTTACTCACTTCCCACCCCTACACCATGGTGCCTATACACTTGCGATGTAAAGATCATTTGTGGATGAGAAATTTCCTACAAATCCCCTCTTCCTTCATTACTAGCTCTTTTGATGGAATAACAAGAAATCATGTTGATATTATATTTTGATTCAAAATTTTGCTTTTGTAGAACTTATCATGTAATAAATCATGCCTCTCGTAGTATATTCTTGCTGTTATTCGAATTAAACTATCCATTTTATTACTCTTATTTAGAATCAACTTAAATACAGTTTCATGAGCCCTTCCTAAACTTTCAGCAGCTCATTCTGTTCCATGAAACCCTCTCAGGCTTCCCTGCATTAAGCAAGTGGTCAACAACCTTGCATCATTTTAAAATGTATATACCACCCTGATTTCACTTCCAGAAAAATGATTTGATTAAATAGTCGTTTGACTTAATATTAGTTATTAGAAGAACTAAACAAAACAATTCAAGTGCATGTGGGGTCAATGAGTTATGTGTATGCAAAATCCATTGTTAAGAATCTTCCATCTGGTCCTGGACTTGTTCCTAGTTCGTATTTTTTTAAATATGAGTGATATGACCATTTTAAGGGTAATTTTTTTACTTATTTTTGCTATATGAAAGTATCTCTCTTATACCCTCTGAGTTATATATGGCTAATGTTTTATTGTGAAACTTTTGTGAGGGAAGTTTATAGTTTAAGGTGATGGGTATGTCATTTTAATTCACTCTACATATTTCATCTTTCCTCAGAAAGAAAAACGACCACTTTTTTGAGCTGCCTTAGCTTCAAAAAAATTATAGGTAGTTTTCCCAATAAATGAGGCCCAAGAATTACTCTTAGCCATTAGCATTGAGACACGCAATTGGACTGCAGTGTAGATTCTTTTTCATATTGAACAACACTGGGCAGAACATTGCTGGTTGCAGCGTCAACTTTCATCATCTATAACTTATCTAATATGAATTATATCATAGGCTGATGAAGGCTCTATATATCAAGAATAATTTAAATGACTTAATGACATACTTAGGTACTAATGAAATCATTGACTAAAACTTCAGTGGATGCAAAAATTTGTAACCTTTTGGTCCAGCCAGGGGCGTAGCCAGGAATTTCGTTCGCGGGGGTCCAAAACCAGGGGGGAAATTTTTTGAGAAACGGGGTACTAAGTATTGGGTTTTAAACTAATTTTAACACTTTTCATAGCCAAAAGAACTTCATTTGTTAAAGAAGTATTTTTTAAATTCATGATTTTTCAATATTTTGTTTTCTTTTATGAGGAAAAATGATTGAGTTTTTATATTTCAGGGGAGGTCCAGACCCCCTCCCCTCCCTGGCTACGCCACAGGGACCAGCATAGGAACAGAGTAAGCATTGCAACTGTCCCTGGAGCTGCCAACGTTTTATTATCATTATTTATCATCTCTATATTCAACTAAGAAAGTTTTTCAATGTTTTCTGTTTGAGAAATTATCAAGACTAAATTTTACTGAGTACTTTACATTATTGCTGTGAATTAATGGTATCACAATAGATTACAACTATATTTTACAATGGAACAAAGGAGGGAGTCATGGAGGACTCTGAACAATAACAAGCTCCATGGCATCAAGGACGTAATAGCAGCGTGGCCCTCCTCTTCCCGTAGCAATTAGAGAGAGGAGTTAGTACGAGGGTTGTACCAAAAGTAAGGTTCCCATATTTTTTACAAATACAAAACTATGTTTATTTATATTAATTTTCACATCGTTGAAAAGCTTATACTTTTGCCTATTTTCAATATAGTCTCCATTTTTTTCGACTCATTTTTAAAGACAGTGGTCCAGCTTTTTTATCCTTAAGTTGAAGAAGTCTCCCGCCAACCTGTTTAGGAAGTGTGCGACCTCTGCTCGGACTTCATCGTCGCTCTTGAAGCGTTTGCCACCTAAGAGTTTTGTTTCGGGGATATAATGAAACACCCACGCTTCATCTCCGGTGACGATGGAGACCAACAACTCCTCCCCCCCCCCCTAAAATTGTTGAAGAAATTTGCGAGCACAGTCAAGGCATTGCTGCATGTGTCCGTCAGTCAGCATACGGGGGACCCAGCAAGCACACATCTTGCAATAACCCATCGTTTCTGTTAAAATTCTTTCAATTGTGCCGTGGGAAGCTGCAGGAATGTGTTCAACAAGTTCACGGACAGTGACCCTCCGATCTTTGAGCAGCTCACTATTGATCTTCTGGACAATCCAAAACCGGCGGTCTTCCACTCCGTTCTTTATTGTGAACTTCCGTGCGACCCTCGGCAAAAGCCCTGCAACATTTGCGGACGAGCTGAAAGGACGTGCACTCTTCACCATAAAGTTCAGTCAGGTGCTGATGAATCTCCAATGGCGGTAACTTCCTTGCAAGGAAAAATTGGATTAGTGCTCGATCCTCACACTTGGCGGTAACGGGCATCATCACTTTCATTGTTGACGGTTGCTAAGCCAATAATGAGCGACACAGTGAATCGCTGGCTGGCAGACTCGAGAGTAGGGGAACCACTGCACACGGCAATGTTGTGGGATTTAGCGTTGCACCTTTGCTCAACATTGTAGCTCATTGGGAACCTTACTTTTGGTACAACCCTCGTACTCACACGGCTGAGGATAGGGCCCTTTGACCCATGCGTATCTCTTTACTGAAGAGAAAGAACATCCCCAATGTGATGATTGTAGGTGCCCGTTAAATATTAGACATATCCTGATAGATTGTGTTAAGTACCGCGACGCACGAAGACAGATTAATCTGGGGGAGACCTAGGAGCCCTTTTAGGAGACCACCCTACCAAATTATATTATACATTTCAGTTCCTCAAAGAAGTAAATATTTTTAATAAACGAAATTATGCTCACTCTTTGTACGAAGACACCATATGCAGTGGCTCTCTTTCTACATAAGTTTTGGAAATAAATGATACAGTAATGGTGCGAAATGACCTAGCCATCGATGCACCCTAAATTTAAATATTACTACTACTAAGTACTACCAGATTACAACTGATATGTAGAAAGAATAAGAAACAAATTAATGATTTATAATATGCATTGAAGAGATGCAATCACCCATAGAAGAGACCCTTGGATCAGGCTATTTATTGTGCATACGGACTGAATTGTACAAGCGACCGAAAACAAACCGACTTTTGCCTACCTCATATAGGCACTTCAAAGAAAAACATCAAATGACTTTACCACGTAGTTTCCTGGTAAATGATCATTACCTTTAGCAGTTATTTTGATGGATAATGTATAAAAGCACTTGACTCTATTGTGCTTAAAAAAAGAGCATTTTGGGCTGTAGGTTCTTGCAATTAATTCAGATTCTGCCAACGTTACCTAAGTAATCTCAGCTCTTGCAAGTAAAATTGCAACTGGAGCACTAAATCGCGAATTAAATTGCACTATCCTTGCGTTTAGGCAACCTGTGAGATTTTCCTGTATTTAGGCAACAAGAGTGACAGGAATCGTGGATGAAGTAGAATTGCATGCCAATGATAAATCAATGAAGGTAAGCAAGCTTTTAATGCTCCAAATTCTGTACAAAGTCAAGAATAGGGTGGTTTCCTGTTATTTTTTATTGCCTTAATCATAAGATTATTACTTCTGGAGTACATGCTTTTTTTCATGCATGAGTACATTTCATTCTTTTAGATTTTTAAATGACGATATCTATTTTTCGCGATTAAATGAAAAGTGAAAAATTTCAACCGCTCAAAAACGTGACGGCTAAGTATGAATGCTGGGAAAAGCCTGTGTGACGTCTGGCTGCTGTCATGGTAGGCCACCTGGGTGTGGGGCAATGAACGCTGCTACAATGCAGGCTGCTTGCTGCCGAGCATGGCAGTAGCATAGGGTATCCTGCTAGCGGGTAGCGCTTGGCTTAAATAAGGATTATTAATACCCTATCAAAATGAAGGAAACTTTCCGACCATTGGCAATTTTAATTGGTAATCATTAAGAAATGTTTCTCTGAGCTCTGTGCTTCATGTATGCATTGGTAATCTCAGACGATGTAAAACTCCTATCTACTCGTATAGAATCTAGGTCCCTGTGACGTCATGTGGAGTGGCATCGCATGGGTGCCAATCTGGCCTTTTTCAAATGAGGTTAAAATTGACCATTAACATTCGTCTAAACTGGGATTTCTAAAACCAAATTATTTGTATATTATGAATATGTACTTTAATGGTGGGTAACGAATCGCAATCAATGCCTTTCATTTTCTTTGATGAAGGAAACTACCCTATTTTTTTTAAATCTATTTTTTACTGGAATACTAGTGAGTGAAAATTCACTTCCTTTGCATTTGCAGAATGTAACAATACTACCGGAATTATTCTTATTATCTATATTATGGAAATTAGTTTGCTCCCCATTTCTCCACACTCCTGTTAAACATCTCATGCTGCTTTTGAATTGTCCCGTTATTTTTCATGATAAATGTGAAAAGGTTGACTTCCTGTTCAATGAATTGAGTTTCAAGTTTTCATTCCTTCAGGCAGCAATGCATATTTTTACTTTTTGTCTTGGGAAATATATCATTAAAAATAATTATAGTTATTTTTTACAATTGAATGCATGTATATATCATCTATATAAGTTGCACAATCAGCACTTGCAAAAAAATTACTCAGGTTACTTTTTTCATCTGTAACTTACTACTTATTTTAAAATTTTCTCTTGTATTTGAAAAATATTAGAATTTAATTTTTATTTCAATGAACTCTTTCATTTCTAATAGGGCCAGAATGTTAAAATATTTTCACCTTCATCATGTTTCATTCATTTATATTCCAGATGATTTTGGAGGCCTTTTTGCTGTGTTCATTTCCAAAAGTGACCATGTAGTTCATTTTATGTCTGAACAAATTTTACTCGATTGTATAAGGAACTTCTTATTGAAGTTCATCTCAGGTGAAGGCATGCTAGTTATTGACAAGGATTAGGAGAATGTTGTAATCTTTGTGACATTGGTAATAGTGTTATGGAAA